>NC_069503.1:550730656-551351906 GCF_027579735.1 Bombina bombina | reverse complement strand
TATCATTAAACTAATTAAATAAATTACCTACAATTATTTAAACTAAAATACAATTAAATAAACTAAACTAGAATACAAAAAAACAAACACTAAATTACAGAAAATAAAAAAAAATTACAATAAGTTTAAACTAATTACACCTAATCTAAGCTCCCTAATAAAATAAAAAAGCCCCCCAAAATAATAAAATGCCCTATCCTATATTACAATGTAATCAGCTCTTTTACCAGCCCTTAAAAGGGCTTTTTGCGGGGCATTGCCCCAAAGTAATCAGCTCTTTTACCTGTAAATAAAAATACAATACCCCCCAACATTATACAACCCACCACCCACATACCCCTACTCTAAAACCCACCCGATCCCCCCTTAAAAAAACCTAACACTACCCCCCTGAAGATCACCCTACCTGGAGCCGTGTTCACCCAGCCGGGCACCGATGGGCCAGAAGTGGACATCCGGAGCGGCAGAAGTCTTCATCCGATCGGGGCAGAAGAGGTCCTCCAAGCAGCAGATGTCTTCATCCAAGCGGAATCTTCAATCAACCGGAGTGGAGCTGAGCCATCTTGAATCCATCCGACGCGGAGCCATCCTCTTCTTACTATGTCCTAAGGCCGAATGAAGGTTCCTTTAAATGACGTCATCCAAGATGGCATCCCTCGAATTCCGATTGGCTGATAGGATTCTATCAGCCAATCGGAATTAAGGTAGGAAAAATCTGATTGGCTGATGCAATCAGCCAATCAGATTGAAGTTCAATCCGATTGGCTGATCCAATCAGCCAATCAGATTGACCTTGCATTCTATTGGCTGTTATTCTTCTGGCCCATCGGTGCCCGGCTGGGTGAACACGGCTCCAGGTAGGGCGATTTTCAGGGGGGGGTAGTGTTAGTTTTTTTTAAGGGGGGATCGGGTGGGTTTTAGAGTAGGGGTATGTGGGTGGTGGGTTGTAATGTTGGGGGGGTATTGTATTTTTATTTACAGGTAAAAGAGCTGATTACTTTGGGGCAATGCCCTGCAAAAAGCCCTTTTAAGGGCTGGTAAAAGAGCTGATTACTTTGTAATTTAGGATAGGGTAGGACATTTTATTATTTTGGGGGCTTTTTTATTTTATTAGGGGGCTTAGATTAGGTGTAATTAGTTTAAACTTATTGTATTTTTTTTTATTTTCTGTAATTTAGTGTTTTTATTTTGTATTATAATTTAGTTTATTTAATTGTATTTATGTTTACATAATTGTAGGTAATTTATTTAATTAGTTTAATGATAGTGTAGTGTTAGGTGTATTTGTAACTTAGGTTAGGATTTATTTTACAGCTAATTTTGTAATTATTTTAACTAGGTAGCTATTAAATAGTTATTAACTATTTAATAGCTATTGTACCTAGTTAAAATAAATACAAAGTTGCCTGTAAAATAAATATAAATCCTAAAATAGCTACAATGTAACTATTAGTTATATTGTAGCTATATTAGGGTTTATTTTATAGGTAAAGTGAAAGTAAATTTTAGCCCTTTACAACACATCCAAGTATTGTATACATTCCAAATAGTAGGATCGCTATTTTTTTTTTTTTCCATTATGTGAATTTTGACTTTTAATTAAAATTGTATTTCTTCTAACCTTATCCGTCATGCTCCGCCCATCTTAGACTTCCTATGTTTCTGTTTTGATGTATAGAGCGGTCCCACCCGCTCTATACGTATGTCAAATGCGCGTTCACAAGCAAAGAATGCATTGCGCATGGGCGAATCGTAGATCTTCCCGTTAATGCGCATGCGATTCTGTGATGAGCCTCTTTACAACGCGCATGCATGAATGCGTCCTTGGCTGTTATAAAACAAAAAGGTGTGCGCATGCGCGAATCGTGAACGGGCGTCCTACATAACGAGCACAAAGAAGATTTGCTGCATGCGCAATTGAACACATAGGCGGATGACGTCGGCTCATGGCCGCCTAACGGCCAGAAAGTCAATTGGTCGACCGATGAACATGATCAGGAAGTAAAATGAGAGGAAAAAAACGGGTTGAATTGTAATTGAGTTTATTTGCGGCGAAAATGGCATTTACATGCAAATTTGTACAAACTCATGACTGAAACTCCTATTTTTTTTAAATGAACTATGTAACTGAGGAGAGGGGACCACATAACTTTACTTTCACTTAAGTATTTAGTTTTAAATAGGATTAATTTATTTAATTATAGTAAATTTAGTTTGTTTAATTTAAATAAAATTTAAGTTAGGGGGGTGTTAGGGTTAGGGTTAGACTTAGGTTTAGGGGTTAATAACTTTATTATAGTAGCGGCGACGTTGGGGGCGGCAGATTAGGGGTTAATAATTGTAGGTAGGTGGCGGCGATGTTAAGGAGGGCAGATTAGGGGTTAATAAAACTTATTATTGTGTTTGCGAGGCGGGAGTGTGGCGGTTTAGGGGTTAATACATTTATTATAGTGGCGGCGATGTCCGGTCGGCAGATTAGGGGTTAATAAGTGTAGGTAGGTAGCGGCGACGTTGGGGGGGGCAGATTAGGGGGTAATAAATATAATATAGGTGTCGGCGATGTTAGGGGCAGCAGATTAGGGATTCATAGGGATAATGTAGGTGGCGGCGATGTCCGGTCGGAAGATTAGGGGTTAAAAAATTTAATTATAGGGTTTGCGATGTGGGGGGGCCTCGGTTTAGGGGTTCATAGGTAGTTTATGGGTGTTAGTGTACTTTATAGCATAGTAGTTAAGAGCTTTATGTTCCGGCGTTAGCCCATAAAGCTCTTAACTACTGACTTTTTTTTTGCGGTTGGAGTCTTGTCGGTAGAGGCTCTACCGCTCACTTCTTCCAAGTCTCGTAATACCAGCGTTAGGCAAATCCCATAGAAAAGATAGGATACACAATTGACGTAAGGGGATTTGCGGTAGCCTTGAGTCGCGGAAAGAAAGTGAGCGGTAGACCCTTTCTTGCCTGACTCTAAATACCAGCGGGTGTTAGAAAGCAGCGTTAGGACCCCTTAACGCTGCTTTTTAACCCTAACGCAGAACGCTAAATCTAGGCGTAAGGTTTTTTGTTTTTAGTTGCACTAAGCATAACGTGAGGCGACAGAGTGGTTCCCCTTTCAGCTGAGTGTTATTAGGATAATCGTTATGACTTGTTGCTCTAATTTAAATTCACATAGTCTTTACTCAATGTAGTTGCTTATATTACAATGCTGGGTATGTAAATGAGCCTCAGTTTTGAGACAATGTGAGCATCATGGACCATAGCCTGTTTGATAAAGTGTTAACACGGGCATTATACACTTGCTTAACATAATGAGTACTATATTGTGTTGACACTTAAGAAATAAGAGCGATATTAACTACATACCCGTACACCAAATATGTTGGATTCCATGACAATGAAGCGGTATCCTTGGTAATGGGTAAACGTAGGTATTACACTAACGAAAGAATGATGATCCTCTACTTAGTAATCTAATAACACATATTTTGTTGGAGACGCACAGGGGGCACTTAAAAAAATATAAATAGTGATAACTTGTCAATGTAAATAAACACCAATGACATTTTAATTTTCGTTGACATTTTTGCATACAACCGGAAGTGAGGTACACACACTTCCGGTTTCACGTAGCGTCCGCATGTTTGCGTTCCAAGATAGATTGTTTGGCGCCACATGAATCTGAAAGGGGTATGTACATACTTGTTGCTTGTTATTTGTAATTTTATGCACTATGTAAGTGTGAGATTTATACACTTTGTTTATTCTGATGAAAGGGATGTAATCTCCCCGAAAACATTCAATAAACGCTTGTTATTTTCACTTTGACAAAAGCCTGAGAGTGCATTCTTCTGGGATTCTATTCAAGGACATTTTTCCACCTAGGTGGTTGTCATTTGGTGGGTGGATCTGCAGCTTGATTTTGTTTTTCAGGACCCAGGGTGGATCCCATATGAGCACCAAGAATAAGCAGGCACCAAGAGAAATAACAGCCACCTTTAATGTGTCAACTGCAAACACATAACGTTTTGGCCCCACACAGAGGCCTTGGTCACATGAATAAAAAACACAACGTGTAACATCATACCCCTAAGCAAGTGTCTAATAAACCCTCTAAGGATACTCTGATATGCTGCAGAGATGCCCGCGAAAAATTCACATCGTTAAGACAAGGCTGGAACAAGTGTGATGTGTACATACGTCATCAAACCTCATCCGTTGCCAGGGTGATATGTAAACAAATCCCGTCAACACATGACAGCACGCCGTGTCATCCATCCGGACATTAGACCCCCCCCCCCAGCAAACGTAATTAGGGTTTCCTATCGTTGCCTTAGAAACATGATGCTGCTCCTCAGACATCCTGCTAACCTAATAAAGTGCCCAATAAATAATCATTAGGGTATCGCATGTAGAGTGTAACTGGGCACTGCTAATGTGTGTACAACAAAGATTGGCAACATGCCAATAAACAACACTAACCATAGACAGAACGCTTCAAAACATGTCAGATCCACTAATGTCCTCAAATTTAACACATAAAAATACAAGATAAAGTTAAAAGCATTGTGCCTCAAGGACATGGTAGAAACTGTTTTGAGGAGAGGAAGCTCACAGTCCTATTTATAGAAACAGCTATAATCAACCATAGTGTTAAGTCCCCTTGGTGAGATAGTGTCCAATCAGTGGATCCACCTTGATTCTAGCCTGAGAAGGTCTTTAGCACGGTCTCCACACCATCTGGATTTCGGAACATGGTCTATCAATATGGTCCTCCTCGTTAAGATGACATGTCCTTAGATGGAAGGGGATACATTATCCCCGAAACGTCACGGTCACATCACAGTAAAGATTTATTGAAAAGTTCCAGTGAGTGCAAGTTTTTCCTTTACCAATATAAATATATATATATATATATATATATATATATATATATATATATATATATATATATATATTGATGTGCACTATTATCTGTTTGTTTTAGGGATAGACTGATATATCGGAGCGGCCGATTTTTAGGGCCGATATTTGGAATTTCTGAAATATCGGTATCGGCCAGAAACTTACCAATATTACCGATATGGAGCAAATAAAAATAAATTTAGCTCTGTGTACTTCAGGGAAACTGTAGTTTTAAGTTAAACAAATCAATACACCAATCATCTATAGCACATATATGCTTGACATAGCATCTAATAATAAGTAGCACTGATAAAAGTCCAAGCCCAGGTGTTCCTGGGAACTCAGTTACCAACTACCATACACAAAGAAGGGTGACGGCGTAGCTGCAGGCAAGGCAACGTAGAAGACAGCTGTGCAGTCCGTTCACGCCAGGGCAAACAAACTCCGTATCGAGACTGTGGATGATCGAAAGGTGCAGGCACAGGATAAAAGGAGACCGAGCAATCCCCAAAAAGTCCAAAAAAGAAAACAAGGCAGCACACTTGATACTTTTGCAAAAAATGGACGTTTAATCCAGCAGGAAAAAAACCACACAGGTAATACAAACACACGAGTGCAATGGAGGGGAAATGGGGGCGTGGCCTTACGTGTTTCGTGCCGTGCGGCACTTAGTCATAGGTTGACAGGCGTGTACCATTAGAATATATACCTCTGCTCTCCAATCACAGTGACAGGCACATAAACCGGTAGAAATAAGGGGCACATATTCATATATACAATTAATTAAAAAGAAGGGAAAAATATGTTATAGAAAAAATATAAACCTAACCATTGTCAATACAGAGATTAAGTGACAATTAGGTGACACATAGGGACAGACCACTGACTTGAAAAATGGTAATAAAATGAAAAATAGATAAACGCTAAGTGATACAATTCATTGCTTTCAATTAACAAATGGAGAAGAAACAAAGTACTGTATTAATAATACATAAATAGTGATGTGAAAAATTATGTAAAAACATCGAGTGTAGCTAACCATTTCAATGGATTTAATTTCACTAATGTTGCTGACTTTGGTGTGAAGGTAATTGATCTTGTAATTGTACCACCTAGAGGTGGAAACAAGAGCAAGATCCTTACAAAAAAAAGAGTTGTACTGGATTTTCGTATTGAATACCAGAGAACCCCATGGTTTAAATAAGGAGTGGGATATAAGCCTCTTTGTAGATTAGATCTCACATGTTAGAGTATATTTTTGTATTTGACATAATGTATCTTTTTATTGTGCTTCACTGTGGGAGATTCTAAGTGTCATGATATATTAATATACCAATATAGTTGCTTAAAGTACAGGAACCATATTTGCCTGTGGAGGTATTCTACCTATTAGGTAAAATTTTGAAGTGGATACTTGTTGAGTCTTAGGTATATGCTAAACCCACATTGTTTTAATTTTAATTTCAGGACACCATAGGATTGTTTTGTTGCTATGGTGGTCTCACGCCACACACATAAGTTTATATTTATATATTTCTGAATTTCAGATAAAATGGTATATTACTTAATTTTATCCATTTTCTTTTGTTTGTGTCGCGTGAAACCAAGTGCAATGTTGCTTGAAATTATCCCTTGCTTATTGTCCTCTATTTATGTATTATTAATACAGTACTTTGTTTCTTCTCTATTTGTTAATTGAAAGCAATGAATTGTATCACTTAGCGTTTATCTTTTTCATTTTATTACCATTTTTTAAGTCAGTGGTCTGTCCCTATGTGTCACCTAATTGTCACTTAATCTCTGTATTGACAATGGTTAGGTTTATATTTTTCCTATAACATATTTTTCCCTTGTTTTTAATTAATTGTATATATGAATATGTGCCCCTTATTTCTACCGGTTTACGTGCCTGTCACTGTGATTGGAGAGCAGAGGTATATATTCTAATGGTACACACTCACCTGTCAACCTATGACTAAGTGCCGCACGGCACGAAACGCGTAAGGCCACGCCCCCATTTCCCCTCCATTGCACTCGTGTGTTTGTATTACCTGTGTGTTTTTTTTCCTGCTGGATTAAACGTCCATTTTTTGCAAAAGTATCAAGTGTGCTGCCTTGTTTTCTGTTTTTTTTACCAACTACCATACCACCAATGGCAGGCCTCTAGATGGACTTGCATAAACAAACACATATGATTTGTGAAATGTAAAATGTGATCTGTAAGTGGCACTTAAAGCTACATTGTTTCTCTGAAGTACACAGAGCTAATTACTTTTGATTTGCTCATAGGGGTCAGCAGTACATAAAATCAATCTGCTTGCTAATTGCTGTCACAAATACAACATTATTTGTTGCATTCTGATAAATTTTACAAGTTTGCAAAACATTTCACTAAAGCTGCTATATTTGACGATTTTATTTATTTAAATATTTTATTTTCCCCTTTCATGGGCATAGAAAAAACATTTAAAAAAAATGATAGTTCAGACACATCAATTAAATGTCCACAACAACAAACCTTGAATAGAAAGCTATGCAGTATAGGAGACTAGTATCAATATTCTCTAGCAGTGGATAACCATGCTCTGACCATTCGGTGGCACTGTTACACATGTATAAAACTGACCATAAGTGACACAATAAATAAACTTATAGTCCACTCCTCAGTACCAGGGAAGGTATTTGCAATCCAGTTAATATATGAGCATATTAAAAATTAAAGCAATTAAATAAATCTAGCACTGATATTCCAGAATTCCCTTTCTTTCTCTGTCAAGTGGCAGTATATATATATTTATTTTTACTTTACTTTTAACCCTTATCTGTAAAGTGTACCAAAGCGTGTTTTTAATGAAGTGGCAGCAATATATGAAAAAAACAGACGCCGTTTAACAGGATAACATGCCGAAATGTTATGCTTTCGGCACTATGTTTTTCTACTTAACTAGTACTAGTACTGAAGAAATCGTTTAGTGTCTAGTTTTGCAGCAGTGACTTAAATTTAATTTTATGTCAGTGTGCAGTTTTAAAGGTATTTTTGCCATGTTTCTATGTTTTCGGAATCAATTTAATAAGTTAATTTTCAAGCACTTTATTTTTCCCAGTTGTTTACTTATTACACACTAACTGTTTGGCCTAAGATATCCTAGACGGTAAAATATTCCTGAAATACCAGTGACCGGCTTGGACAAATAAAGAATGAAACCTCCTTTTTCATATAGATTTTAAAGTGAAGGCAACTACTGAGTCGGTCACTCTTAGACCTATTGAAGCGTTAAAGGAGTGTTGAATGGCAGTTACCATGGGGCCGCTATTGGGCCATTGAAATACTTTAAAGTATAAAGAGAATAGCTGACTGATATAGTAGATAAATTAAAATAATATGAGACAAATATTTCCAAGTAACATATTTTAATAAAAATCTCCAGATATTATGAAGGCTGCTTTTGGGCCTATTAATCCCATTTGAAACTAGTGGAGATAGTCTATCATGATATCTAGTCACATATAAGCTGAAAAGAATTATATACAGATCAATTGAGCTTAGGTATATGCTGTACTTAATAATGCATAATGTGCCAACTGGTGACTAGGATTTAAGTGTAGCAGGTGGGGAGCAGTTAATAATAAGATGTGTCAGCTATACTATGAAGTAAGTAGGAGACAATTTAAGGTCTGTGTGTGTGTGTGTGTGTGTGTGTGTGGGGGGCGGGGGGCAACAATATCTAATGGACCCTTGAAGTAAAGTGATTAAATACCAGGTCAACAGTACTTATATTACTATTCATCATTTGTTGAATGCAAAAACATTCTTGTAGCATGACGGATGTAGGAAACAGTTATAATAACTATCACAGGTCAGAACAGTACAAGATATGAAACTAATAACAAGTAGCACTACAAAACTATTCAGTAAAGTGTTATAAAGACAACAGCCGATCTCTGCTAGTGTGTAGACATCAGAACACTATAAAGATCAGGGTGTCATCTCCCAAACACCCACTGTGTGGACGGCTCCTAAGCATTGTGCAATTAATGAGGTGAGTATCATTCACTTCTGTGGACTGCCCAGGGGTTATAATATGTGGGTTACACCTAATCATTATACTTTCAATTTTATTACCATGTGGCTGCAAGGCTAGATTATAATGTATGCAACCTAAATATACATCTAATGCACTGTCAACTAGGATAATCAATGTATGTTGATATAGATAGTGGTATTATCACATTTATAGGCTGTTTATATATACACAATTGGTGTATATCTATGTGTTATACATATATCTTAAGCTATATTTGTCCTCATTAGCTATTACTGTATAATCAGTAACCCCTGGGTTATCCTCTATATTGTAGTAGGTATAGTAGGCACCCAATACAACAACTAAATACATTGCACCAGAAGTCTCAAAAAGAGCATTTATGGTCTTATAGTAAATAATTATTGATAAACAAAATCTAATCCTTGTAGTGAGGTGGTAGTAATTTAGCTTTTAGCTATTAATAAAGAAGAAGGGAGTATACATTAAGAAAACTTTGATGGGTATAGCAAACATCAGACATTAGTCATCATCTAAATAGCAGGTAAAAGGCAGTGTCCCGGGGGTGGATCTCTTTGCAAAGATGAAGTGTCTTAGAAAACATTACCCAATGCCAGTCTCAAGGCAACGTGTGCATAGAGTCTCGGTAAGTAAGCAACATATCGCCACTAGAAAAAATCCACAAGCTGCCAATGAGGAATACAGTAACCGGAATAGCCAGAACAAAGACCATCTCCGGAGCACGTTTTCTAGTTCACATCCTGCTTGCCAAAGTAAAAAGTACAGAAGGGTCAGAGAGATATGTCTGCCGATGTGGGCAATACCCGGTGCAGTAGCGGCATGTAATTTACTTTACACCGGTTTTAGCTTACCCCACTTCGTTCCGCACAGAAACAAAGGTACTGTCCTCCCAATAAGTGTTGCTAGGGTAGTAAAGGTATACCGCTGTTCTGCCCCCAGCTAGTGCCTTGTCTACTCTCCTTAGTAAGGTGCGAATAAGAGACTGTCCCAGACTCCGGACCATATTCCAGGTGCACCCAGGCAAGTAATGAGGGCTTCTGCGCTTCAGCGAGTGACCTCACCTCTAGGCCCTGTGGGGTGATGTGGAGAACTGGCCATGAAATTATTTCCAAAGCATGCCAAGGCTGTATAGCGGTGGATCTCTGTGGGGATACTGATTGCAGCGATACATTTCTGGCGCCTTTAACAGTCACCCCGGCTGAGGTCTCTGTAGCTCCGGTATTCATGGCTGAGGAGGTAGAGGTGCTTGTGACTAACTCCAATCTCCTGGCTTCAGCTCTCTCACTCTCCATGGCAGGATATACTAGGCCAGACTCCGGATCGTCGGAGCTTCCGATGTGGGTAAGTGGTAAGCACCGGGGCTCCAAAACGTCACCTCCCCCCTGCTGGTTTGAACTAGGTTCGGATGAATTGGCATTTTCTGAAGTACTGCAACTTACATGTGTGCGATGCTTGCACAATGTCTCCTCGATAGCCTTAAAATGATGGTAAACTCTCCCCTTTTTAAAATCAGATCTGGAATGTAAGCGCTATTTTAGATGGGGTTTTATTCATTAGCTGTAATGAAGATGCTTTATAACTTAGTTATTAATATAGATATGAAATTCAAATACCCCACGTTACACCACCCACTTCAAAAGTCAATTTTCCTGTCAGCTAAATGATTGAATTACTCTCCAATCAATGCTCTAGCTACAACAAAAGTGCCATATGGGGAGAGCGCTGATTGGACAACAATTCAATCTGCTCACAGAAAATTTTACTTTTGAAGTGGGCGGAGGAGCAAAGCAGTATTTGAATTTCATATCTATATTAAAAAGCATGTTATACTGCATCTTCATTACAGCTAATGAATTAAACTTCATCTAAAATAGCGCTTACATTCCAGATCTGATTTTAAAAAGGGGAGAGTTTACCATAACTTTAAGATGCCCATCTAGCAGATAACGTAGCTCCTCTATTATATAGGAAGCACACATGTTTAAGCTCCTGTAGGAGTTACTAGGCTGGTAAAAAAAGTTCCCAGTTGTGTCCAGAGTAAATCTCTCTGGTTTGTTAAGCCAGTGACCTGGGGGGGGGTATAAACGCGGTAGCTTTTACCACACACACTACCTGACTTGTAGAGGAGGCCTCAAGGCCTCGTGTCTAGACACTGTGTGATTAGCTGAGGAACATAGGTAGGGCCGTTGTAAGTAAGATGGTCCTGGAGTCCCTTCAAGTTGTATTAGGTGTATATGCTTAGACCAGCCAAATAGTGGGTCAAACATGAATAATAGTCCTTGAAATGTTAATAAAATCCAGGAGCTCTTTCCAAACCCGTCCTGCCGCAACAGCTGTAGGCTCCGCGCCCCCCCCAGTTGTTTACTTTTAATGTTTAAACTTTTAATAAGCATCTTCGGTTTATACCAAATATGGGTAGAAATTGTGTTGATTTGTCAAAACTTTAAATGTACAGAATATCGGCCCCTGTTATCAGTTATTGGCCTGAAAGGCGGTCAATAATCGGTATCGGTCTATCCCTAGTTTGCACAATTATTAGCGGATCGCTTGCTATGGCTGATTATATGTACTGTATAGATAAATCTGTAAAGCTTTGTCCTGTTATTGATTTATAGTCCTTGGCACTTTTGACTTTTTTTTTAACTGTTTTTTTATATTTTTAATTAATAATATGTAATATGGTAATATGTACCAGATTCAACCTCCTATAAGTATATATCTGTTATTTTAAGAGAGGACTAGATATTTTTCCTAACCTTATAGCTTATTTACCATTGCATATAGGTATTCAAGATATTTTTATGTTAGAATCAAGTCCAGGCTTACTTTGTTGAGAGGCCCCTTGCATTGGTGAAGAGCTAACAAATATAAATATCCTACCTTGGCAAAATTGGCAAACCCTACTACTTATGCATCTCAGGCACCTCAACGCCATCTGAGCACCTCTTCACTGCTGCAGGCAAAATAGCTTTCAAAAAGAAAGCCAGCCTCATTTTGACATTTTTGCATTTCAATGCAAAGTTTCTGAAAGAGTGAATAACAGAATGTTATAAACAGTGATACTCCTTCCAAGTTCTACCTCTTTTCAAACAGTTTGTGGTTTTGTTTTACTTAATTATAAAAATTTGTTCTGCTGCTTAAAAATTAGACAAACAGTTGTGTTAATATAAAGTTTTAGTCTCAAGTTTATATTTGTAACACTCAGTATGGGGATTTTATTTTAAATATAGGAAAAAATTATAGATTTTTTTTTTAGTCGATTAAAAATAATATGAAAGTACACCATGTTTGAATTCTATGGATTTACATATCAGGACATAATAAAAATCATGTGGCCCTTAGCAAGTCTTAAATCAGGTAAATACAACCTCAATGTCATGATTTATTAAACAAAAATAAAGCCAGAATGGAGAAGCCATGTGTGAAAAACTAAGTACACCCTTACTGCTTCTATAGGAGTTGAGGCGAAATAACTGCCAGGTGCTGCTAATCAAATGCCCTTGATTAATTGATAATTAACACGTGTGACCACCTCTATAAAAGCTGAAGGTTTAATAGTTTGCTGGTCTGGAGCATTCAGGTGTGTGTTAAAACAATGCCAAGGAAGTACAGGATACCCAGTGGGTTCTGTTGGTGAGATTGTCACGGGATACCAGATATGTACAGCAGGCACAGCTGTTTTGAGTAAGGCTGTCACTGGTATGGTAGACACAGGTTTCTCAGCTGGCACAGGATACCCAGCGGGTACTTTTGGTAAAGATTGTCACAGAATACCAGCTTCAGGAACAATGAGAGCATACACAGGTATGAGGTAAGTCTGTTTGGCTTTTAGAAACCATGTGAGTATACGCAGGTGCATGGTTTCTGGAACAAGGTGACCATACACAGGTGTCAGGTAAGTATGCGTTTTATCTGGAGCAAGATAAGCATTCACAGGTCCTAGGTAAGTATACTAGGCCTCTTGAACAAGGTGAGCATAAGCAGGTACAAAGTAAGTATGCTTGGTCTCAGGAGCAAGATGAGCATGCGCAGGTTCAAGGTAAGTATGTTTGCCTCAGGAGCAAGGTGAGCATACACAGGCATCCGGTAAGTATGCTTAGACTCTGGAGCGAGGAACAAGGTAGGTAAGGCAATAACTTAGCCCAGAGGACTGGGCTGAAAGAGCTTTTATAGAAACTCCCACTCCTGAGTCCTCCATGTGTAAGTTCCTGTTATTAGGGTGCAGCCCCTTTAAATCTAGGCAGCGTGCAAATGCTTGCCTAGAGAGCTGCAGCTGGAGAAAAACGTCAGTCTTGGTTTCCCTCAATGTGGGACGCCGAGATGGAAAGCGGCACTCTTGGACGTTGAAACCGGCCCGGAGGGACCCGCTAAGATCTCTTACAGTGCCCCCTCCTTAGGCATAACCTCCCAGGATGACTGAGAACAGGATACTTTGGATACTTTCTTTTAAAGTCACTGATATATGCAGGAGCATGCCCTTCAGATGCTGGTACCCAACTTCTCTCTTTGGGACCATATCCTTTCCATTGGATGAAGTATTCCAGTCTTCCTCTGTGAAGTCTGGCATTTAGAATTTCTTCAACCTCATAATCTTCTGATCCATCCGCTATGACAGGCCCTGTATTAGTTAACCACCTACTCCAGGGCCTGTCATAGTGGATGGATCAGTAGAATAAGAGGTTGGAAGAAAAACTGGATAGATGCAATAGGAAGATAGCAACTGGAGATATAATTATTTTTTTTAATAGTGAAAGGTCCAATAAAGCGAGGACCTAATGTCTTGGAAGAAAGAGCAAGTTGAAGATGAGTAGTGGATAAATTGACTTTGTCTCCAACTTGATAAGCAGGAGTAGGACGTCTCTTCTTGTCAGCATAATCTTTATATTGTTGTTGGACCTCCAATAAGCCTTTATTTCAGACAAAGTATTGTGAGCCTCCTGTAAATGTTGATCAACAGGAGGAACTGAGCTTTGGAGAGGGGAGCCAGGTTGGATGGTACCCATAGGTACACAGGATAGGGGACATGGACATAGACATATGGAATTTAATTATTATAGGCAAATTCAACTAAAGCAAGGTATTGAGCCTAGTCTTGTAACGTAATAGTGTAACATCTGAGGTACTGCTCAGGAGTCTGATTTGTGCAATCAGTTTGGCCATCTGTTTGGGGATGGCAAGTGGTTGATAGGGCCCGCTGAATGTGCAGTCCTTTGCAAAAGGCTGTCCATAATTTAGACATGAATTGGGAGCCCCTATGAGACACTATAATCTCTGTCAAGTCATGTAGCTGGAATATCTCTTGTAGAAAAATGGTAGCTGTGTGATCTGCATCAGATACACCCTTGGGTAGCAACAAAATGGGTGTTTTTTTAGAAAAGCGATCTACTACCACTAAAACTGAAGTGTAGCCTTGAGCAGAGGGTAAATCAACTATAAAGTCTATGGCAATTTCAGCCCAGGGTCTGCTTGGAAGTGCTTGTAAGAGACCTAAAGGTGGTTGTTGTGAGTCCTTGTTAACTATACATAAGATTGTATATATTTTTGCATGCCAGGCCACTAGAACTGTTGACTGATTAACTCTATAGACTTATGGATACACCCATTTCCTCCAAGAGGGGTGTCATGAAATAATATACAGTATGCAAAAGTTTAGGCACCCCTGACAATTTCCATGATTTTCATTTATAAATAATTGGCTGTTTGGATCAGCAATTTCATTTTGATCTATCAAATAATTGAAGGACACAGTTCTATTTAAGTAGTGAAATTAGGTTTATTGGATTAACAGAAAATGTGTAATATGCATCAAAACGAAATTAGACAGGTGCATACATTTGGGCACCCTTGTCATTTTCTTGCTTTGAATACCTGTAACTACCTAGCACTGATTAATTTGAACACACAATTGGTTTGGTGAGCCCATTAAGCCTTGAACTTCATAGACAGGTGCATCCAATCATGAGAAAAGCTATTTAAGGTGGCCAATTGCAAGTTGTTGTTCTCTTTGACTCTCCTCTGAAGAGTGGAAACATGGGGGCCTCAAAACAACTCTCAGATGACCTGAAAACAAAGATTGTTCAACATTATGGTTTAGGGGAAGGCTACAAAAAACTATTGCATAGATTTAAGCTGTAGTGTCCACTGTGAGGAACATAGTGAGGAAATGGAAGACCACAGGCACAGTTCTTGTTAAAGGGACACTGAACCCAATTTTTTTTCTATCGTGATTCAGATAGAGCATGCAATTTTAAGCAACTTTCAAATTTACTTCTATTATCAAATTCTTTTCATTCTCTTGGTATCTTTATTTGAAATGCAAGAATGTAAATTTAGATGCCGGCCCATTTTTGGTGAACACACTGTGGTGTTCTTGCTGATTGGTGGGTAAATTCACCTACCAATAAACAAGTGCTTTGTTCTTGCTGATTGGTGGATAAATTCATCCACCAATAAAAAAGTGAAAAAGTGCTGTCCAGCTACTGAACCAAAAAAAAAGCCTAGATACCTTCTTTTTCAAATAAAGATAACAAGAGAATGAAGAAAAATTGATAATAGGAGTAAATTAGAAAGTTGCTTAAAATTGCATGCTCTATCTGAATCACCAAAGAAAAAAATTGGGTTCAGTGTCCCTTTAAGGCCAGAAGTGGCAGGCCAAGTAAAATATCGGAGAGGCAAAGGATGGTGAGAACGATCAAAAAAAGCCCACAGACCATCTCCAAAGACCTACAGCATCATCTTGCTGCAGATGGTGTCACTGTGCATCGTTCAACAATTCAGCGCACTTTGCACAAGGAGAAGCTGTATGGGACAGTTATGCAGAAGAAGCCTATTCTGCACACATGCCACAAACAGAGTCACTTGAGGTATGCAAACCCACATTTGGACAAGCCAGCTTCATTTTGGAAGAAGGTGCCGTAGACTGATAAAACAAAGATTGAGTTATTTGGTCATAACAAGGGGCATTATGCATGGCGGTAAAAGAACACAGCATTCCAAGACAAACACTTGGTGGATGTTCCATCATGCTGTGGGGCTGTGTGGCCAGTGCCGGTACTGGGAATCTTGTTAAAGTTGAGGGTCATATGGATTCCACTCAATATCAGCAGATACTTGAGAATAATGTTAAGGAATCTGTCACAAAGTTGAGGAAACGCCGGGGCTGGATATTTCAACAAAACAACCCAAAACACTGCTCGAAATCTACTCTGGCATTTATGCAGAGGAACAAGTACAATGATCTGGAATGGCCATCTCAGTCCCCAGACCTGAATATCATTGAAAATCTGTGGGGTGAATTGAAGCGGGCTGTCCTTGCTCGGCAACCATCAAACCTAACTGAACTGGAGATGTTTTGCAAGGATGAATGGTCCAAAATACCTTCATCCAGAATCCAGACACTCATTACAGACTATAAGAAGCGTCTAGAGGCTGTTATTTCTGCTAAAGGAGGCTCTACTAAATATTGATGCAATATTTATTTTGGGGTGCCCAAATTTATGCACCTGTCTAATTTTGTTTGGATGCATATTGCACATTTTCTGGTAATTAAATAAACCTCATTTCACTACTGAAATATTACTGTGTCCTTCAGTTATTTGATAGATCAAAATAAAATTGCTGATCCAAACAACCAATTATTTATAAATGGAAAATATATATACATGCATGTAGCTATACAGTAACAAATATATATTGTCAGTAAGTGTGTTTTGTATAGATTTAACATAAATGTGTCTAATACTTTTTTTTTACACATGCAAGTTAACTTTTAACTTACCTGATACTACACCAGTCACTATCTGACATTTGACATTAATTTTGTTTTTAATTTTAGATTATGTCCAGGCTGTGGATAATTGGATGAGTGTGCTCTTACCCAAGATTAAACCTTTGGTTTATCAAAATGGAGGTCCAATTATTTCTGTACAGGTAAAAAATGGTTTGATTTCTTATTAAATATCATCTACAATCTCTCTTTCTCTCTTTTTTTTAATTATAAATTAGTAATGGTTAATGCTGATGGGGTACAATAAGATGTCATCTTACCATGAGAGAAGAGACTTGTCATTTATTAAAAGGTGGGTACAGATCCACATCATAAAAAGAGCTTTCTGTGGATGACTGTTTCACTGTTTAGTTTTAGTTACATAATTAAAAAAATATTGTGAAATTGCAAAACAATGGGAAGCAAATCTGTAACAAGATCTTTTATCATATTGCACGAAAACCTATAACTAAACAATTGTAGTAGAGTAGAGAAAAAATTGTAACGTTTAAAAATGTTTTATCTGGGCATTACTGCTGGGAATGATTAGTTGAAAATACAGGATGAGTAGACCATAGGTCTTACCCATTGTGAGTCCCAACATATTTAGTTTTTTATTAGATGATGCTTGTTTGAATCCAATTACACTAATCTAAATCTTTTGAAACATTGTTCAAGGAAAATATCTACTAAATACTTTTGAAAACAAATCTGCTGTTTTTTAATTACTGTCATTATTGATACCAGCAGATTTAGCAAAATGTGGACTGTCAGGGAGATTCCATATTAACTGCTGTCCTTGAGTACATGGTTCCAGCTCGCCTAATTCTTCTTGTTTCAAATTGCTTTAAAGGAGGTTGCACCATTAATCTTTTGGGATAATCTTTGCTTTTTGGAGGGAATATGAGGTTCTTCATCAGTGTCACTTGAGATAATGTCCTCTTTGTATTAGGTTTGATACCAGATCCAGATTTCTCTGTATCTGACTCTGATTCATTAATAATTGCATATGCCTCCTCAACATTAAATATTTATTTATTTCATAAAATGGTGAGAGTCCACGATCCATCACATGTGGGATTAAACTCCAGTCCACTAGGAGAAGGCAAAAACACCCAACATACCAGAGGTTTTAATACTTCCCACTTTTCCAGAATTATTTATTAAATTTTTTGCCTCCATCAAGGAGTGAGATTTATTCTTAACTGCTAATCTACACGTAATTAAGAAGGGTTCGCCCATTGTGGAGATTCCACCAGCCTCCCATGTGAAATGTTGGCATTGTCTGACAATCCCCTGGTCTGCAATGTGCTGCTCTTTGTCAAATCCTTATCAGATCCTTGATACTGTGCTTGTTTGGATGGACCTATCTTAAATTTATGTTTTAAGCAGTGTGCGCAAAAATGTTGGCCTGTGCAATTTTTGTCCAAGTGGCTAAACTGTGTGCACGCATTATGTGGCATTTTTGTTAAAGGGATAGTAAACATCTTGTAATTAGTAACATAGTAACATAGTAGATATGGTTTAAAAAAGACTGAAGTCCATCGAGTTCAACCTATACAAATCTAAAATACTTACAAAAGCTCCAGTTAAGCTTAAATAACCCCACTAAAAGATGACTCATTTAATACTAGCAATCGTATCCATGAATTTTGTTTATATACAGAGATGTATCCAGACTATTTTTAAATGTATCTAGGGTATTGGCATTCGCTACCTCCTTTGGTAATGAGTTCCACAATTTTATTGCTCTTACAGTGAAAAAACGTTTCCGTTGCAGGAGATTAAATCTCCTTTCCTCCAACCTTAAATTGTGACCTCTTGTCAGAAACAATTTTCTAGGAATAAACAGAGCTTCTGCCATCTCTGAATATGGGCCTTGAATATATTTATATAAAGTAATCATGTCACCCCTCAAGCGCCTTTTTTCTAAAGAAAACAAACTCAGTTTGGCTAGCCTCTCCTCATAGGTTAATTTCTCCAATCCCCTTATTCGCTTTGTGGCCCTTCTCTGAACTTTTTCCAGTTCTGCAATATCTTTTTTTGCGATCGGTCCACAGAACTGCACTCCATACTCAAGATGAGGTCTTACCAGGGCTTTATATAGTGACAGAATTATGCTTTCCTCCCTTGAATCAATGCCTCTTTTAATACATGCTAGTATCTTATTAGCCTTTGAAGCCGCTGCCCTGCATTGTGCACCCATCTTTAGCTTGTTATCTATTACTACTCCCAAATCCCTTTCCTCCTCTGTTTGTCTTGTCTTGTCCCATTAAAAAAATACGTTGCAATACTTCCAAAATGTAGAACCTTGCATTTTTCTGTATTAAATCTCATTTTCCATTTACCTGCCCATACTTCTAATTTTTGCAGATCCCTTTGTAATGAAAGTTCATCCTGTTCTGACCTAATGACCTTACTTAACTGCAAAAATAGAGATCTCACTATTTAATCCTTACTCCAAGTCATTTATAAAAATATTAAAAAGAACGGGGCCCAGTACTAATCCCTGGGGGACTCCACTGATTACCTTTGAGTATGATCCATTCACTACTACTCGTTGCTCCCTATCTTTTATCCAGTTATTTATCCATGAGCTAACATTTTCAGCTATTCCCAGTCCCTTAATTTTGTGCATTAATCTCTCATGTGGCACTGTATCAAATGCCTTTGCAAAATCTAAGTATATCACATCAACTGATTCCCCTTTATCTATATTTCTCTTGTAAGGTGTATCCAGTCCACGGGTTCATCCATTACTTGTGGGATATTCTCCTTCCCAACAGGAAGTTGCAAGAGGACACCCACAGCAGAGCTGTCTATATAGCTCCTCCCCTAACTGCCACTCACAGTCATTCTCTTGCAACTCTCGACAAGAAAGGAAGTAACAAGAGATATGTGGTGACTTAGTGTAGTTTTACCTTCAATCAAGAGTTTGTTATTTTCAAACGGTACCGGCGTTGTACTGTTTCTCTCTCAGGCAGAAATTAGAAGAAGAATTCTGCCTGGAGGTTTGATGATCTTAGCGGTTTGTAACTAAGGTCCATTGCTGTTCTCACACATAACTGAAGAGTATGGGACAACTTCAGTTGGGGGAACGGTCTGCAGATTACCTGCTTTGAGGTATGTTCAGTATTTTTATTTCTAGAGAGATGAAATGTGTTCTAGAAAATGCTGACAGAGCCTTGTGTATTTGAGGTAAGCCTGATGCAGTGATTTAACAGCGACTGGGATCATGCTTACAAACAGGGTAATACTCATGTTAATACTCATATTACTTAGTGACAAAACGTTTACATGTCTTCATAAATAGGACGTTTTTTCTCTGAGGAAGATAACTCTTTATTTGGGGCCTAGTTTCCACATTACTAATCAGATACTCCTAGGTGTACTTTCTTAAGGCCCCTCTGGCATCCAGTACATGGTGGGAGGGGCCTATTTTAGCACTCTAAATGCGCAGTTTTAATTCAGACTGAGACATCCAGCTTCCCTAAAGGAGTCCTCTGGCACCTGAGGACCATTACAAGGGGTTTATTTCTGCACAAAATCGTATTTGAGGGCAGGTAGGAGCCTCAGCAGAGCTGTGGCAGGGTGCTAAAATGTCTTTTAACGTTTTTTTTAACGTTTTTTAATCCGGTTTGGGGTCTAAGGGGTTAATCATCCATTTGCAAGTGGGTGCAATGTTGCTTTAGTCCCTTACACACACTGTAAAAATTTCAAAGACTTTGCTATATTTTTTCACTGTTTTGCAGTTTAAGTGTTATTTTTTTTCTCTTAAAGGCACAGTAACATTTTTGTTTAATTGCTGTTTCACCTTTATTAAAGTGTTTTCCAAGCTTGCTTGTCTCTTTACTAGTCTGTTAAACATGTCTGACATAGAGGAAACTCCTTGTTCAATATGTTTAGAAGCCATGGTGGAACCCCCCTCTTAGAATGTGTACCAAATGTACTGAAATTTCTATAAACTATAAAGACCATATTATGGCGCTTAAAGATTTATCTCCAGGGGTTTCTCTGACTGATAAAAGGGAGATTATGCCATCTAGCTCTCCCCATGTGTCAGAACCTATAACTCCCGCTCAAGTGATGCCAAGTACATCTAGCGCGTCTAATTCTTTTACCTTACAGGACATGGCGGCAGTTATGAATGCTACCCTCTGAGTTTTTTTCCAAACTGCCAGGGTTACAAGGAAAGCGAGACAGCTCTGGGACTAGAACTAATACAGAGCTTTCTGACGCTTTAATGCCTGTGTCCGATATACCCTCACAATACTCAGAAGCCGAGGCAGGTGAGCTTCTATCTGCTTGAACACCTCCGCTTATTGCTTAGGGAGGTTTTAGCGACTCTGGATGACTGTGACCCCATTGCGGTTCCAGAGAAATTGTGTAAAATGGACAAATACTTTGCAGTGCCTGTTTACACTGATGTTTTTCCAGTCCCTAAGAGGTTTTCGGAAATTATTACTAAGGAATGGGATAGACCAGGTGTGCCGTTCTCTCCCCCTCCTGCTTTCAAAAAGATGTTTCCCATAGATGCCGCCATACGGGACTCGTGGCAGACGGTCCCTAAGGTGGAGGGAGCAGTCTCTACCCTAGCTAAGCGTACAACTATCCCCGTCGAGGACAGTTGTGCTTTCCTAGATCCTATGGATAAAAAATTGGAGGGTCTCCTTAAGAAAATTTTTATACATCAAGGTTTTATTCTCCAGCCTCTTGCATGCATAGCCCCAGTTACTGCTGCAGCGGCTTTTTGGTTCGAGTCTCTTGAGGAGGCTCTGCAGGTGGAGACCCCGTTAGATCTAGACAGGATTAAAGCTCTTAAGTTAGCTAATTCCTTTATTTATGACGCCGTTTTTCAGTTAACCAAGCTAACGGCTAAGAATTCAGGTTTTGCCATTTTGGCGCGTAGGGCGCTATGGCTTAAGTCCTGGTCAGCAGACGTTACTTCAAAGTCTAAGCTTCTTAACATCCCCTTCAAGGGACAGATCCTATTCAGGCCTGGTCTGAAGGAGATCATTTCTGATATCACTGGAGGAAAAGGTCACGCCCTTCCTCAGGATAGGTCCAATAAGTTAAGGACCAAACAGAATAATTTTTGTTCCTTTCGAAACTTCAAGAGTGGCGCAGCTTCAGTTTCCTCTAATGCAAAGCAAGAGGGAAATTCCGCCCAGTCCAGACCAGTCTGGAGACCTAACCAGACTTGGAACAAGGGGAAGCAGGCCAAAAAACCTGCAGCTGCCTCTAAGACAGCATGAAGGAGTAGCCCCCGATCCGGGACCGGAGCTAGTAGGGGGCAGACTTTCTCTCTTCGCCCATGCTTGGGCAAGAGACATCCAGGATCCCTGGGCGTTAGAGATTGTTTCCCAGGGATATCTTCTGGAATTCAAAGGTTCATCTCCAAAGGGGAGATTTCATCTCTCACAACTATCTGTAAATCAGATAAAAAGAGAGGCATTCTTACGTTGCGTTCGAGACCTACTGGTTATGGGAGTGATCCACCCAGTTCCAAGAGAGGAACAGGGGCTGGGTTTCTATTCAAACCTGTTTATAGTTCCCAAAAAAGAGGGAACTTTTAGACCTATCTTGGATCTCAAGATCCTAAACAAATTTCTCAGGGTCCCATCCTTCAAGATGGAGACAATCCGAACCATCCTCCCTATGATCCAGGAGTGTCAATATATGACTACCTTGGACTTAAAGGATGCTTATCTCCACATTCCGATTCACAGAGATCATCATCAGTTCCTCTGGTTCGCCTTCTTAGACAGGCATTACCAGTTTGTGGCTCTTCCCTTCGGGTTAGCCACGGCACCAAGAATCTTTACGAAGGTTCTAGGGTCCCTTCTGGCAGTTCTAAGGCCGCGGGGCATAGCGGTAGCCCCTTACCTAGACGACATTCTGATTCAGGCGTCGACTCTTCAAGTCGCCAAGTCCCATACGGACATTGTTCTGGCCTTTCTGAGGTCTCACGGGTGGAAAGTGAACAAAGAAAAGAGTTCTCTCTCTCCTCTCACAAGAGTTTCCTTCCTAGGAACTCTGATAGATTCAGTAGAAATGAAAATATTTCTGACAGAAGTCAGGATATCAAAGCTTCTAACTTCTTGCCGTGCTCTTCATTCCACTTCTCGGCCATCAGTGGCTCAGTGTATGGAAATGATCGGCCTAATGGTAGTGGCAATGGACATAGTTCAGTTTGCCCGCCTACATCTCAGACCACTGCAACTTTGCATGCTCAACCAGTGGAATGGGGACTACACAGATTTGTCTCCTTTGTTACATCTGGATCAAGAGACCAGGGATTCTCTTCTCTGGTGGTTATCTCGGGTCCATCTGTCCAGGGGTGTAACATTATACCCCTTTAAGGGGCGGTTTCCTCAGGTGCATATAAATCACACTGGATATATCACACCAATGCTTGGTATTGATGTATCCAGCCTGGATTAACTTCCTGTGAGCTAATCCCTTTTGCACCTGTGAAGCTAGTTTCTCTCCTGTGGATTCTGGGGAAATTTGCCTGCTTCTCTCTCTCCCCCTGGATCCGGAGCCTGCTACTCTCTCCTGCTCTGTAGTGGACTTTCAGTTCCAGCTGACTACCGGGTGACGTCACTCCCACGAGCCACATCCACTGTGTCTCTCACACGCTGCTCTCAAACCTCTGCTGCAGCGTCTCTGCCTTGTGCTCTCTCTCCCACAAGCCTCATCAGCTGTGTCTCACACACCCTGCTTCCAGCAGCTGCTGCAGCGTCTCTGCTTAGTGCTCTCTCTCCCAAGCAAAGGATTGTGCCTCTCTGACTGTGAGCTTTTTCTTCAATATTCCTCTGCTTGTTACTTAAATCTCGGTAAGCTGAGTATTTATTTTTTCCAGTTCATATTTTCTAAGCTTTAGCTGCTTATTTTGTTTATTCATTGCAATGAAGGTATTTGTTATTTTTAAAGTCATGTCTGACTAAATTTGAACTACCATATGTTGCCAGGGGTAAATAGTTCTACATATTTTCATGACAACTGACTAGTATATTAAAATCATAATAAAATATATGTATAACCCTAAGCCATGAGTTATTACATATATTTAAAAATGAAACACTCACTCAAGTTTTTATTTGGTAACCATACTTTTAATATATTGGAAAATCTATTCATGAATTATGCTCACAATAGACTTGTTGAAAGCAGTGTTACTAATGAACTTTCACACACCTGTTACAAGGGGAATGAGTTTCCGCAGGCCAGAGTGGACTATAGTGACAACAGATGCCAGCCTTCTGGGCTGGGGCGCAGTCTGGAACTACCTGAAGGCTCAGGGTTCGTGGACTCAGGAGGAAGCCCTTCTTCCGATAAACATTCTGGAACTAAGAGCGGTATTCAACTCTCTTCAGGCTTGGCCTGAACTAGCTGCGGCCCGGTTCATCAGATTTCATTCAGACAATATCATGACTGTAGCCTATATCAACCATCAGGGGGGAACAAGAAGTCCCCTGGCAATGATGGAGGTTTCCAAGATAATTCTATGGGCAGAGGTTCACTCTTGCCATCTCTCAGCTATCCATATCCCAGGAGTAGAGAACTGGGAGGCGGATTTTCTAAGTCGGCAGACTTTTCATCCGGGAGAGTGGGAGCTCCATCCGGAGGTATTTGCCCAGCTGATTCAACTATGGGGCAAACCAGAACTGGATCTGATGGTGTCTCGTCAGAACGCCAAGCTTCCTTGTTACGGGTCCAGGTCAAGGGATCCCCAGGCAGCGCTGATAGATGCTCTAGCAGTGCCCTGGTCCTTCAGCCTGGCTTATGTGTTTCCACCGTTTCCTCTCCTTCCTCGTCTGATTGCCAAGATCAAGCAGGAGAGAGCTTCGGTGATTTTGATAGCGCCTGCGCGGCCACGCAGGACTTGGTATGCGGATCTGGTGGACGTGTCATTCTCTCCACCATTGACTCTGCCGCTGAGGCAGGACCTTCTACTCCAAGGTCCATTCAAACATCCAAATCTAATTTCTCTGCGTCTGACTGCTTGGAGATTAAACGCTTGATTTTATCAAAACGGGGTTTCTCCGAGTTGGTCATTGATACCTTAATTCAGGCTCGAAAGCCTGTCACCAGGAAAATCTATCATAAGATATGGTGTAAATATCTTAATTGGTGTAAATCCAAGGGTTACTCGTGGAGTAAGGTCAGGATTCCTAGGATACTATCTTTTCTCCAAGAAGGATTGGAAAAGGGATTATCGGCTAGTTCCTTAAAGGGACAGATTTCTGCTCTGTCTATTCTTTTGCACAAGCGCCTGGCTGATGTTCCAGACGTTCAGGCGTTTTGTCAGGCTTTGGTTAGAATCAGGCCTGTGTTTAAACCTGTTGCTCCGCCATGGAGTTTAAATTTAGTTCTTAAAGTTCTTCAAGGGGTTCCGTTTGAACCCTTGCATTCCATAGATATCAAGCTTTTATCTTGGAAAGTTCTGTTTTTAGTAGCTATCTCTTCGGCTCAAAGAGTTTCAGAATTATCTGCCTTGCAGTGTGATTCCCCTTATCTGATCTTCCATGCAGATAAGGTAGTTTTGCGTACCAAACCTGGTTTTCTGCCTAAGGTAGTATCTAATAGTAATATCAATCAGGAAATTGTTGTTCCGTCACTGTGTCCTAATCCTTCTTCAAAGAAGGAACGTCTGTTGCACAATCTTGACGTGGTTCGTGCTTTAAAGTTTTATTTGCAAGCTACTAAGGATTTTCGTCAAACATCTGCATTGTTTGTTGTCTACTCTGGAAAGAGGAGAGACCAAAAGGCTTCGGCAACTTCTCTTTCTTTTTGGCTAAGAAGCATAATTCGTTTAGCCTATGAGACTGCTGGCCAGCAGCCTCCTGAAAGAATTACAGCTCATTCTACTAGAGGGGTAGCTTCCACATGGCTTTTATACATGAGGCCTCTGTTGAACAGATTTGTAAGGCGGCGACTTGGTCTTCGCTTCATACGTTTTCTAAATACTACAAATTTGATACTTTTGCTTCCTCGGAGGCTATTTTTGGGAGAAAGGTCTTACAGGCAGTGGTGCTTTCTGTTTAAGTACCTGCCTTGTCCCTCCCTTCATCCGTGTCCTAAAGCTTTGGTATTGGTATCCCACAAATAATGGATGAACCCGTGGACTGGATACACCTTACAAGAGAAAACAAAATTTATGCTTACCTGATAAATTTCTTTCTCTTGTGGTGTATCCAGTCCACGGCCCGCCTTGTCACTTTAACGCAGGTGTTTTTATTTTTTAAACTACAGTCACCACTGCACCCTATAGGTTCTCCTTTTTCTTGCTTGTCTTCGGTCGAATGACTGGGGGTGGCAGTTAGGGGAGGAGCTATATAGACAGCTCTGCTGTGGGTGTCCTCTTGCAACTTCCTGTTGGGAAGGAGAATATCCCACAATTAATGGATGAACCCGTGGACTGGATACACCACAAGAGAAAGAAATTTATCAGGTAAGCATAAATTTTGTTTTTTACTTACTTCCTAGTAGAATCTAATTAGATTAGTTTGATCACCATCAGTTCCTGCGATTTGCATTTCAGGACAAACATTTTTAGTTTGTGGCCCTGCCCTTCGGGTTGGCCACGGCTCCCAGGATCTTCACAAAGGTTCTAGGGTCTCTTCTAGCGGTCCTCAGGCCACGAGGCATAGCAGTGGCGCCCTATCTGGACGATATCCTGATTCAGGCGTCAACATTTCATATGTCCAAATCTCACACGGGCATTGTGTTGTCATTTCTGAGAACTTAAGGTTGGAAAGTGAATGTAGAAAAGAGTTCACTAGTTCCACAGACCAGGGTTCCATTCCTGGGAACTCTGATAGACTCAGAAAACATGAAGATTCTGAATACTTGCAGGGCTCTGCAGTCCATTCAGCGACCATCAGTGGCTCAGTGTATGGAAGTCATCGGACTAATGATAGCGGCAATGGATATCATCCTGTTTGCTCGCTTTCATCTAAGACCACTACAACTGTTCATGCTCAGTCAGTGGAATGGAGATTATGCGAATTTATCTCCTCAGATAAATCTGGATCAATAGACCATAGACTCTCTTCGGTGGTGGTTGTCGCAGGACAATCTGTCCCAAGGGCTGTGCTTCCGCAGGCCATCTTGGGTAATAGTAACGACGGACACCAGTCTTCTGGGCTGGAGTGCAGTCTGGAATTCCCTGAATTCCTCAATTTCCAATCAATATTCTGGAACTGAGAGTGATATTCAACGCGCTGCTGGCGTGGCCTCAGTTGGCTTCGGCCAAATTCATAAGATTCCAGTCGGACAATATCACAATTGTGGCATATATCAATCATCAAGGGGGAACAAGGAGTTCTCTAGCGATGATAGAAGTATCAAAGATAGTCCGATGGGCGGAGGCTCACTCTTGCCATCTGTCTGCGATCTATTTCCCACGAGTAGAGAACTAGGAAGTAGATTTTCTAAGTTGTCAGACTTTTCATCCGGGGGAGTGAGAACTCCATCCGGAGGTGTTTGCAGCCTTGACTTGTCAATGGGGCGCACTGCAATTGGATCTGATGGCATCTCAACAGAATGCCAAACTTCCACGTTACGGGTCCAGGTCAAGGGATCCCCAGGCGGTACTGATAGATGTAATAGCAGTACCTTGGTCGTTCAACCTGGCTTATGTGTTTCCACCTTTTCCTCTCCTTCCTCGGGTGATTGCCAGAATCAAACAGGAGAGGGCTTCTGTAATTCTAATAGCGCCTGCGTGGCCACGCAGGACTGGGTATGCAGATCTAGTGGACATGTTGTCTCTGCCACCGTGGAGACTGCCATTGAGAAAGGACCTTCACATTCAAGGTCCGTTCCAACATCCAAATCTAACTTCTCTGCAGCTGACTGCTTGGAGATTGAACGGTTGATTTTATCTAAGCGGGGTTTCTCTGAGCCGGTCATTGATACCCTGATTCAGGCTCGCAAGCCGGTCACTAGAAAAATTTACCATAAGATATGGCGTAAATATCTTTATTGGTGTGAATCCAAGGGTTACTCATGGAGTAAGATCAGGATTCCTAGGATTTTGTCTTTTCTCCAAGAAGGATTGGAGAAGGGTTTATCAGCTAGTTCCTTGAAGGGACAAATTTCTGCTTTGTCAATTTTGCTTCACAAGCGTCTGGCTGATGTCCCAGATGTTCAGGCATTTTGTCAGGCTTTAATCAGAATCAAGCCTGTGTTCAAACCAATTGCTCCTCCATGGAGCTTGAATCTAGTTCTTAATGTTCTTCAAAGGGTTCCGTTTGAACCCATGCATTCCATAGATATTAAGCTGTTATCTTGGAAAGTTTTGTTTTTAGTCGCTATCTCTTTTGCTCGAAGAGTTTCTGAGCTTTCTGCATTACAATGTGATTCCCCTTATCTTATATCCATTCTGATAATGTGGTTTTGCGGACTAAACCTGGATTTCTTCCTAAGGTTGTTTCAAATAAGAATATTAATCAGAAAAGTTTTGTTCCTTCTCTTTGTCCTAATCCTTCTTCTAAGAAGGAGCGTCTGTTAAATAACTTAGACGTGGTTCGTGCTTTGAAGTTTTACTTACAAGCAACCAAGGATTTCTATCAAACATCCTCTCTGTTTGTGGTTTATTCTGGAAAGCGAGGTCAAAAAGCTACAGCTACATCTCTTTCCTTTTGGCTGAAAAGCATCATACGTTTGGCATATGAGACTGCTGGACAGCAGCCTCCTGAGAAGATTACGGCTCATTCCACTAGAGCTGTGGCTTCCACATGGGCTTTTATAAACGATGCTTCTGTTGAACAGATTTGTAAGGCTGCGACTTGGTCCTCCCTTCATACTTTTTCCAAATTTTCCAAATTTGATACTTTTGCTGAGGCTATTTTTGGGAGAAAGGTGCTTCAAGCAGTGGTGCCTTCCGTTTAGGATCCTGTCTTGTTCCCTCCCTTTCATCCGTGTCCTAAAGCTTTGGTATTGGTATCCCACAAGTAAAGGATGAAACCGTGGACTCGGTATATCTTGTAAAAGAAATGGAAATTTATGCTTACCTGATAAATTGATTTCTTTTACGATATACCGAGTCCACGGCCCACCCTGTAATTCTGAGACAGGATTTATTTTTATATAAACTTCAGTCACCTCTGTACCTTAATGGTTCTTTCCCTTTCTCTTCCTATACCTTCGGTCGAATGACTGGGGGGAGGAGTTAGGGGAGGAGCTATATAGCAGCTCTGCTTTGGTGCTCTTTGCCACTTCCTGTTGGCAGGAGGAATATATCCCACAAGTAAAGGATGAAACCATGGACTCGGTATATCGTAAAAGAAATCAATTTATCAGGTAAGCATAAATTTCCTTTTTTATTGCCATTTCCACACAGGTCATATTATATGTTTTAACATTATTAGTGTAGGACAAGATTTATGGTGAACTATAAGAATATTTATTTCTTTTTTGGCTTCTTGGACGAGGGAGTTGAGGTGACTAGTGGATTTCCTTGTTCTCCTGGTTTGAGAAGATTCTGGTGTTTCTGCTGGTGTGCTGGCAACAGATGATAGGCTGGAGGCAGTGTCCTGCTGGTGTGTAAAGTGCTCAACCAACACACCCAAGAGTTGATTTTGTTCTCTCCATCTATTGTCCATTTGCATCTGTATATCAGACAGAATTCGCATCATATGTGACTGGTTATGAACACTTGCACTTAACGATGCTGCCATGTCCCTTTGCAGCTCTATGCTACGTTGTTGTATCCTCTCTTGGCTCCAGATGAACCTTTCATGGTTCCTGAAGAACCTCTCTTGACCTCTTTGTATGCTCTTTGTGCTTGTTATGAGCTCCCTCTGGAGTGCAATGTATTCCTCACCCAGGGGAGAATACAATGCATTCACAGGCTCTTGAGCAGCAGGGCTTCTAGGTGCTTGTGGGGCAGGGTCACCTGCATCTGCTGGTGCTTGAGGTGCAGGGTCAGCTACATCTGCTGGTGCTTGAGGTGCAGGGTCAGCTACATCTGATGCTTCATGTCGGCAGGGTCAGCTACAACTGCTGGTTCATGTGGGGCAGGTGCAGCTACAACAGCTGGTTCATGTGGGGCATGGGCAGCTACATCTGATGGTGCTTGAGGTGCAGCTGTAGATTCTGCTATATTTCCATCTGCAGATGGTGGAGCTCATCCAATTGATGAGGATGGTGGAGCTCGTCCAATTGATGAGGATAGTGGAGCTCGTACAATTGATGAGGATGGTGGAGCTCTCATGGTTGGTTGATAGTCTCACTGATGACCAGTGTGTGACCACTCAGCCTTTCCAATTGGCACTTCCTGGGACATTGTCTGTGGGTAAAATCCCTGACTATCATGAGATTGTGTTGTGTGTGGGGTAAATACATGGACCCTTTGTGGCTGTCTTGGCTCCCCCTCAAAGCCAAAGGGAGGATATTCCTCTGGCCAGGAATCTTGCCAGGGGTCATATGGCAATGGTGATGGCATCACTCCCGGGTCCTCAACTGAAGCCATCCAACCATGCTCATGCCTGGGAGCATACTGTTCTTGCGGTTGCCTGAAGACTGGTGGCGGTGGTGGTATGGATGTTTGTATCCTCGTGACAAGAGGTTCTGTGAAAGAGTCAAAGGATTAGAGGGATTAGTACAGTCAGATATATGTCCACGTGGGCATACAATATACATTGATACATGCTAGGGCCTATACTGATTCTCATGTCAAACTCTATAACATGTGTCCTGTGTTATTCTGAGACATGCTAGTATTGCACTATTCCATCTCATATCATGAATTGCATTGTGTTAAGTAGCAGTAAGGTCAAATATAATTGTAGATGTTTCTGTTAGTAGGCCAAATACCATGCTCCTCGTGTGCATGAATGTGTGATATTAAAGGATGTTATATCTCAAATACATATAATACTGGTGTGTGGGATGTTACTCACCAGCATGATGTGCTGTGGTTGCAGCCCCTGAGTCATGAGCCCCTGGAAGTCCATGGACTGCTATGATACTCAGGGACCTGCGTATCATCTCCTGCCAGGTGTTATACTCTATCCAGGGATGGACCACCGCCTGTTCCCTTCTGGTGCATAGCTTCCTGCCCCATCTTTTCTTTGACCTGCCTCTTGCAGTCATTCCACCGCTTTTTCAGGCCCTCAACAATCCTCCTCTGCGGGGCCACACTGTTGACGGCATTCTCTACTGCTAACCATGCCGTTTTTCTCGTTTTGGCAATGCCTTTGCCCTTCTCCTGCCATGATGGCCTGGACAAGGGCATCATTTTCATCAAATGAGAAGTTGGGACATCTCAGCCTCTCATCCTCCATGGCCACTTGGCTTCCTCCCTGTGAAGTCCTTGGTGTGGGTTCCTCCCTATCCTCTCCCTCACCCCCCCCCCCCCCCTTCTGTCCCCATGTGCACCCTCTGTCCCTCTCCTAGATGTGCCTCCTCTCTGGGGCTCTCGGGCGTCTCCCCTCCCATCATCCCTTCCAGCTCTCCCTCTCCTCACTCCACTTACTCCCTGATGGGGGGCCCACTGCTCCTCCTGTCCTCTCCTATACTACTCTCCCTGCCACTCCTCTCCCGTCCTCCCTACCTCTCCCTGCCATCCTCACACTAAATCACACTACACACACTCACACTCACACTCACTCCCAGTTCAATCACATACAACCACAACCTATCGCACTGTAAAAATCAAATAAAATTTGTGAGGTGTAAGAAAAAAAAAGTGTGGTGTATTTGTATATGTATGTATGCAAAATATGTGTGCAATATGTAAAAATATGTGTAAGTGTACAAGCTTAATCAAACAACAATGCAACCTAACTAACTCCTCTGTTTGCGTCTCTCTTTCTACTCTGACTAATCCTCCACTCCAGTGTAGTGTGTTGTAGCTCAACGAACAATCCTAACACAAAATGGCGGCTGCGCATGGGTTTATATATGAATTTGAATAGCGTAATTACGTGTCACATTTTTATTTGAAATCTGTTCATTTTACAAGTGTTAGCCTAATTTGCATAATACTACTTTTTATTGACACTTTCCGTGGACAAAATACTGGCGTAAGTTACTTGCAACGACTAAAATGTGTATTTGCGCACATTTCAGAAGATCGCCAGTTTGTCCTACTTACGCCAGTTTAGCATGTAACAGCGCCGTATATGTAATACCCTGATGTGCGCTGCATATGTAATCGCGCCCCTAGTGGCCAGGAGTTGAATCTCTAGGAGTAATGGCTTGTGGAATCTCACCACCATGAAATAAATTAATTTATCAATATTTATTTATCATTTTTAAGCATACATATTGTTTTTATGTATATATCATGACATGTGAGAACTCTACAAATTTGTGTTGGTTAAAATAAATATTTTTATTAAACATTTTAATAAATAAGGTTGCAAACAATGGTGTGTTAAATACATTTTATGCCCCCCAAATGTATACACCATTGGAAAGGTTAAACTATTACCTTTCCAACTATGTGTCTTGGGATTTTGTACAAGTTGAAGGGACAGTCAACACCAAAATTGTTATTGTTTAAAAAGATAGATGACCAACATTGTTATAAAGTATATTAATATAACAATTTAAACCTCTAAATTTCTGCCTGTTTCTAAGCCACTACAGACAGCCTCTTATCTCATGCTTTTTTTAGTCGCTTTTCTCAACAAGAGACTGCTAGTTCATGTGATGATATTGGCTAAAATGCAAGTCAATAGTATATGAGTTGGCAAACTTAAATTATCAGTACTAGACTGATAGAAGTGTACACCTTCAAAGCATTCCTTAGAGGCTTATTTAAAGAGCACGGTTACTATGGCAAAGATCGAAATTATTAAAATATAACCATTATTTCAACAGTTAAAAATAAAAACAGCAATACACATTAAAAACACAAGCAAACTAAGCTGGGTAATAGTTTTCAAAAATATACTGAATAATTGTATTCTGAATGGCTTGTAATACTGTAACTCAGACAGACCTAGGATGTAGATATTAATCCATGGTCAACCAATAAGTTGATGCAAACAAGGTTAACTGAGGTATAGGCCTGTTATTATAAAATAATGTAGCAATAAACTGTGCAGTGTCAATTCAATATAATTGTGAACAAAGGGATCATTTAAAGTAACACCCTTAACAGTATTGTTTGTGCAGCATTGGAGTCAAAGGATTAAGTGTCACATAAAAGTGAAGCTCAGTTTACTATATAACTGCAGACATAGTTCACTATTGTATATCCTAATATATTGCTGCACAATGATGGATATGTTTCCAAAATGACCCCCTAGAAATCTGGTAGATAATTACTTGTAACACCATTCACAGCAGTTATATAGTAATGATATAATACACAGGTTGAAAGATAATTATATTTTGTGTAAATCAAGCTCAGTTCCTTTCATAACCATCCTATGTATACAATTGTGACAGAACATCATTATCAGGTGCACAGGTGTAAGATTAAAAAATTAATTAATAAGTAATGAAACATAGAAACATAGATATTGACGGCAGATAAGAGCCATAGGCCCAGCAAGTCTGCCCGACCTTACCTAACAGTATAAACTTATCTAGTTCGTAGGATAGCCCTATGCTTGTCCCATGCATTTTTAAAGTCCCCCACAGTGTTTGTTGCTACTACCTCTTGAGGAAGTTTATTCCATAAATCAATCACTCTTTCGGTAAAGAAGTGCTTCCTCAAATTACTCCTGAATCTACTACCCTTTAGCTTTAGCTCATGACCCCTTGTTCTTGAATTTTCCATTTTATGTATAGAAACGCGCAAATTTGCGCAGCGTGTCCAATGCTATTAAATTTATTTACACTTAGTGCCACACAATTGCCAGCATAGCCTTGCTAATTAAAAAGTCAATTACACGGACCCTTTGACCTCCCCACTTTGCCCTGACATGTTTTGCCGTTACCGGCTTTATCAAAGGGTGTGGACTCCACTTGAGCGGGTATTTATTTGAATTGAAACTCTGCATCTTACTTTCATGATGTGTGACGTTACAAACCAATCACACTGTCTCCTTTTCAGAGCCAATCACATACTTCATTACCCAGCTATCATGTTCCACTCAAACTAAATTCCTTTCTATAGGTTATCTGCGGTTACTATGTTGCAGATGCCTGTCATACAATATTATTAAATTGTGAGGTATTATAAATGTGTCAGATTCGTATATAATCATCTACATTCGTATTTATGATATACTTCATTATGGGGTATTTGTACGCATTATTACCATGCTGAAGTGTGCATATCTACTTAAGATATTGTAGTTTGATTAATTGATTATATTGCTCAAAATATAATATTATGTGATAGTGTTATACAGGGAGTGCAGAATTATTAGGCAAATGAGTATTTTGACCACATCATCCTCTTTATGCATGTTGTCTTACTCCAAGCTGTATAGGCTCGAAAGCCTACTACCAATTAAGCATATTAGGTGATGTGCATCTCTGTAATGAGAAGGGGTGTGGTCTAATGACATCAAAACCCTATATCAGGTGTGCATAATTATTAGGCAACTTCCTTTCCTTTGGCAAAATGGGTCAAAAGAAGGACTTGACAGGCTCAGAAAAGTCAAAAATAGTGAGATATCTTGCAGAGGGATGCAGCACTCTTAAAATTGCAAAGCTTCTGAAGCGTGATCATCGAACAATCAAGCGTTTCATTCAAAATAGTCAACAGGGTCGCAAGAAGCGTGTGGAAAAACCAAGGCGCAAAATAACTGCCCATGAACTGAGAAAAGTCAAGCGTGCAGCTGCCAAGATGCCACTTGCCACCAGTTTGGCCATATTTCAGAGCTGCAACATCACTGGAGTGCCCAAAAGCACAAGGTGTGCAATACTCAGAGACATAGCCAAGGTAAGAAAGGCTGAAAGACGACCACCACTGAACAAGACACACAAGCTGAAACGTCAAGACTGGGCCAAGAAATATCTCAAGACTGATTTTTCTAAGGTTTTTTGGACTGATGAAATGAGAGTGAGTCTTGATGGGCCAGATGGATAGGCCCGTGGCTGGATTGGTAAAGGGCAGAGAGCTCCAGTCCGACTCAGACACCAGCAAGGTGGAGGTGGAGTACTGGTTTGGGCTGGTATCATCAAAGATGAGCTTGTGGGGCCTTTTCGGGTTGAGGATGGAGTCAAGCTCAACTCCCAGTCCTACTGCCAGTTTCTGGAAGACACCTTCTTCAAGCAGTGGTACAGGAAGAAGTCTGCATCCTTCAAGAAAAACATGATTTTCATGCAGGACAATGCTCCATCACACGCGTCCAAGTACTCCACAGCGTGGCTGGCAAGAAAGGGTATAAAAGAAGAAAATCTAATGACATGGCCTCCTTGTTCACCTGATCTGAACCCCATTGAGAACCTGTAGTCCATCATCAAATGTGAGATTTACAAGGAGGGAAAACAGTACACCTCTTTGAACAGTGTCTGGGAGGCTGTGGTTGCTGCTGCACGCAATGTTGATGGTGAACAGATCAAAACACTGACAGAATCCATGGATGGCAGGCTTTTGAGTGTCCTTGCAAAGATAGGTGGCTATATTGGTCACTGATTTGTTTTTGTTTTGTTTTTGAATGTCAGAAATGTATATTTGTGAATGTTGAGATGTTATATTGGTTTCACTGGTAAAAATAAATAATTGAAATGGGTATATATTTGTTTTTTGTTAAGTTGCCTAATAATTATGCACAGTAATAGTCACCTGCACACACAGATATCCCCCTAAAATAGCTATAACTAAAAACAAACTAAAAACTACTTCCAAAACTATTCAGCTTTGATATTAATGAGTTTTTTGGGTTCATTGAGAACATGGTTGTTGTTCAATAATAAAATTAATCCTCAAAAATACAACTTGCCTAATAATTCTGCACTCCCTGTAGTGCTGATGACCGCATGTATTGAGACTCTTAGTGACGTGACCTAACTCCACTGGGAGTAAATATATAAATATAATAATAATTATAAAACTACATTGTTAAAATAAAACAATAGTATATGAGGTTGAAAAAAAACAGAAGCCATGAGATCAGGGGGCTGTTGAGGCTTAGATACAGGGTAATCACAGAGGTAAAAAGTATATTAATAGAATCGTGTTGGCTAGGCAAAACTGGGGAATGGGTAATAAAGGCATTACCTATCTTTTTAAACAATAACAATTTTGGAGTTGACTGTCCCTTTTAAGGGAGCTAAAAGTCTAGGGAGGTTTATAAGCACCGCCTTACCCAGCACCCTACTTCTGGTACTTTCTTCCGAGTTTCCAGGTCTAAGTGATATTAGCATGCCCAAATGTGGCAACGTTACTTACATCTCCAGGAATTGCCCAACTGAGGCCTAGCCTGAAGACAAGCTGCGTAAGACTGCAGGGGCTGTACTGTAATCAGCTCCAAAAGTCCCTCCCCCCAGGAAAATGCCACGTGGTTGTCATCTTTACTAATAGCATTGTGTGGAGTAAGACCATGTGTCATCACTCGCAATTAACAGGTTAAAATATACAATGTCTTGTAAATAAATATTTAGAGCAGAACAAGACATGAGAGGTTATTAAGATCGATCTGTAGTTACTAGTTACAACCATCTGCCCAGTTTCTTATTTGGCTACCATATACATTTCATTCATCAACAAAGTTGACAATTTTTACCTAATTCTATACAAGCCATGTATGTGAATAATCTTAACTACATCGATCTTGCATAGTTTCAATTAATGCTTTAAGAATCTTGGTTTTTTTTCTCCACAGGTTGAAAATGAATATGGAAGCTATTTCGCTTGTGACTACAATTATCTTCGGCATCTTTTAAAAAGATTTCGCCAACATCTAGGAGATGAAGTAGTTTTATTTACAACTGATGGTTCCGGACTCCCTTATGTGAAGTGTGGTTCAGTCCAGGGTCTTTACACAACCATTGATTTTGGACCAGGTATAGTGAATTTTGTATCATATCCATACATGTATTAGTTGTTGTTTCTAAAGTTTTATCATCATCATCATCAACGTTTATGGAAACCTGTTTCTACCCACATGTGAGGAAATAGTAATAAAGAGTTAAAAAAATGTATTTCATAAGATGGTGAGAGTCCACAAGCCATCACATGTAGGATTAAAGTCCAGTCCTACAGGAGGCAAAACACCCCACACAACAGAGCTTTAATCCCTCATGGTTTCCCATGATTCCTTAGTCATTTATTTTTTTCTCCAACAAAAAGGATAGACAAACATTAAGTGCTGATCTACACATTGATTGAAAGGGGTTCTCAAACTAATGTGAAGCACAATATTTCCTGAGAATAGGACAAAGTGGTGTAATGGAGTACATTGGCAGCGAGAGTTTGTCACTTGCCTGCTGGGACTGTTTTTTCAGCCTCCTTCTGTTCGGCTCATTGGAGTACTCGATCCGTAGATCCTGTGTTTGTGCATACTACACAAGATGGGCTGTTCTACTGGAGGCAGGCCCCCTGCTTTGTAAGCAAATACAAATAGTTCAAATGATACAGCACATACAAAGTACCGGTGCACGGTAGGACAAGGCCTGCTCCCCAATGACTGCCTGCTCCCCAATCTATAAAGTACTTCAACAAAGTGTCCACAGCACCAATGTTCCAATTCTCTTTATTTAAAGCATAAAAACAGAAAAAAACAGCGACGTTTCGGGGGTGATCCCCTTAATCATGCTTAGGTTAAACAGACTGATAAGCTGACATGTTAAACAATACTCTATATTCTATGTTACAGTATCAAAAATATTTTTTAGAAAAAGTTAAAAATACATTTACATTATCTGCTATCAATGAAACATATACAAATTCTACGCTCACGTATTGCTTACATAAACACTGACAGATCATAATCTCTATGTAACCCTTTCGGAACTAGTGTTCCTAATTTATTTATCCACCAACCTCTCTCTGTTTTAATAGCCTTTCCCTATCCATACCATTGCTTGGTGGTCTTACATGTTCTATTATTTGCCACCTCAGCTAATTTGATGATCATATTCTATGAAATGATTGGAAAGAGGGGCATCTCGATTACTGCACCTAATTTCCATCTTAATATGGGAAGAGTCCACATCTGCATTCCTTGTGGGAAATAATGAACCTGGCCACCAGGAGGAGGCAAAGACACCCCAGCCAAAGGCTTAAATACCTCCCCCCTCTTCCTCATAACCCCAGTCATTCTTTGCCTTTCGTCACAGGAGGTTGGCAGAGAAGTGTTAGAAGATTTCGGAGTAGTCTCTAATGGAGGGTAGTACTCTTCGAGATGGGACTGGAGTTTTAAGTAGTCCTGTCAGCCTCTCAGTGAGAAAATGGATGAAAGTTAGAGTCTGGAGATGCAGGGAGTGTCTTTCTGCGAAACCATCTTGACTCATATTAACAGCTTCATAGGCAATCAGCGTTGACAAGTTTCGCTGCCTGCTTTCTTCACTCAAGTCCATGTCAGAAGCGATGCTACTATCTGTCACACTTGAAGGGCCGTGTTTCTGTTCCACAGCGTAGATTCTGGTAAGTTTGTTTCATTTTTTATAGGCAATCAGCTTTGACGAGTTTCGCTGCCTGCTTTCTTCACTCAAGTCCATGTCAGAAGCGATGCTACTATCTGTCACACTTGAAGGGCCGTGTTTCTGTTTCACAGCGTAGATTCTGGTAAGTTTGTTTCATTTTTTATAGGCAATCAGCTTTGACGAGTTTCGCTGCCTGCTTTCTTCACTCAAGTCCATGTCAGAAGCGATGCTACTATCTGTCACACTTGAAAGGCCGTGTTCCTGTTCCACGGCGTAGATTCTGGTAAGATTGTTTCATTTTTTTATACATGTATGACAACGCAAGAAGACAGGGTCACAGCGTGACTCATTTTATCTGTATAGAGTCAAGGGTTAATATCTCCTTAGGGGGATTATTGAACAGGGGGGAATAATATTATATGTTTGATTTTATGCTGCTTTTATGTGTGAGATGTTATGGGCTCATAGGCTGTTATGGAATAGACAGGTTTCACTTTCACTTTGAGAGCCATGCAGCTTACAAGCTTGGCGCACTTTCTCATAGCAGGGACGGTCCTGCATTGTGCATCCCTTTTTCCTGACAGGGTGTCTATCAGAGAGGAGTCTTAAATCTCTTTACTGTCTGGGTCATAGGAGGTGGTGAGTGCCCCAGCCATTGGGGTATAAGGGTGCCGTTTTTTTAATCAAATAAGATGTTTTCATTCTCTAGTTCTCCGGATATTGCACCAGCGATGGAGGATTGTTACTTTAGAGGGCACTTCCTCTATTCCAAATGAGTTTTCTCTTACATTGGTGTATCCAGTCCATGGATTCATCCTTACTTGTGGGATATTCTCAAACCCTACAGGAAGTGGCAAAGAGAGCACACAGCAGAGCTGTCCATATAGCTCCCCTCAGGCTTTCTCTTTGCCGCTCTAACAAGTAGCATCTCCACGGGAGTGTAAAGGGAATGTGGTGTTAGTTTGTAGTTTTTTATTTCTTCAATCAAAAGTTTGTTATTTTAAAATAGTGCCGGTTTGTACTATTTACTCTGAGGCAGAAAATGATGAAGATTCTGCTGAGAGGAAAATGATTTTAGCAAATGATTTTAGCACCTTGTAACTAAAATCCATTGCTGTTCCCACGCAGGACTGTTGAGTACAGGAAAACTTCAGTTGGGGGGAACAGTTTGCAGGCTTAACTGCTTTAAGTCATTTTTTCTAATCAAGACTTAGTAATGATAGAAGACTGACAGAATCCCCATGTGGGAAAGGTAAACCATATTCTGAGACTTAGTATAGAAGGAAGGCTTATTTGTAAGGGCTCAAAACACTGGTGGAGACTGTTAAGGGGCAATCGATTATGTTTTAAGATAATCTGACATTATACAAGTTTTATATTGCAATTAAAACACTTTTTGGGGTTTTATTCCGCATGGCATATATTTAGACACCTATTTTGGCTTGGGAAGGCCCCACAAACTCCTGAGGGAAGATGGAGGGGGCCTGAATTTCGCGCCTCAGTTGCGCAGTTGATTTTACAAACAGCTTCATGCAGATACATGTGAAGGGTCCAAAGATTACTTGAGGACTTCAGAGAGGTTTATTTTCGATCAAAACTAATCCCCAAGGAAGGTAGGACACAGCAAAGGCTGTGGCATGGTTAATTTGCTCCGGTTTGGGCAGTAGGGGGTTAATTGACTTGAAATTTACTGTGCAATCATTTCAGAGCATTAGGATCATATGGTGAAAATTTCATAAAGATTGGATGATTTTTGGAGGTTTAGTAAAAAAGTATGCACTTTTTATTATTTAAAGGCACAGTACTGTTTTTTCAAAAATTGTATTTTACTGTATTTGAGTGCTGTCTAAGTCTGTTTAACATGTCTGAGCCTACAGATAGACCTTGTTTTATGTGTTTAAAAGCCATGGCGGTCCCCCCTTTTACATTTGTGTTTAAAGTGTGCTAACATATCCAAACATTTTAAAGACCATGCAGTGACACTTAAAAACGTGGCCCAAGATGATTCTTTAACGGAAGGTAATGAGGATAGCCCTCCTTCCTCTCCCCATGTGTCGACACCAGTTACGCCCGCACAAGCGATGCCTAGTACCTCTAGCGCATTGGCCCCTATTACATTGCAACAATTAGCAGCAGTCATGGATAATTCCCTTGCAGCATTTCTATCCAAACTGCCTGTTTTTCCTAAAAAGCGTGATAGCTCAGTTTTAAGAACAGAGGATGAGCAATCAGAAGTTTTGGATAATTTATCTGTTGTACCCTCACAACCCTCTGACGTGGCGGTGAGGGATGTACTGTCTGAGGGAGAAATTTGTGACGCAGGTAAAATTTCTCAGCGGGCAGAATCAGATTTCTTAGCGTTTAAATTTAAGCTGGAACATCTCCGCGTACTGCTTAAGGAGGTTTTAGCTACGCTGGAGGATTGTGACCCTATGGTGGTCCCAGAAAAATTGTGTAAAATGGACAAGTTTTTAGAAGTCCCTGTATACACTGATGCGTTTCCGATCCCTAAGAGGGTGGCGGATATTGTGACTAGGGAGTGGGAGAGACCAGGCGTACCTTTTGTTCCCCCCTATCTTTAAGAAAATGTTCCCCATAACTGACCCCAGGCGGGACGCGTGGCAGGCGGTCCCTAAGGTAGAGGGAGCAGTTTCAACACTAGCTAAGCGCACAACTATACCAATAGAAGACAGTTGTGTTTTCAAAGATCCTATGGATAACAATTTAGAAGGGTTACTAAAGAAAATACTTGTTCAACAAGGTATCCTTCTTCAACCAATTGCCTGCATTATTCCTGTAACTACTGCTTTTTGGTTGAGGCGCTGGAGGAGTCGCTCCAGAGGGAGACTTCATATGACGAAGTCATGGATAGAATTCATGCTCTAAAGCTGGTTAATTCTTTCATTACAGATGCCGCTTTACAATTAACGGCGAAAAATTCTGGTTTTGCCATTGTGGCGCGAAGAGCGCTCTGGCTCAAATCATGGTCGGCTGACGTGTCGTCCAAAACAAGATTACTTAATATTCCTTTCAAGGGAAAGAAATTATTTCAGATATCTCTGGGGGAAAGGGCCATGCCCTTCCACAAGATAGACCTTTTAAAGCTTAAAACAAGGCTAATTTGCGCTCCTTTCGCAACTCGGGAGCGGATCTGCTTCAACCTCTGCAACCGCAAAGCAAGAGGGTAACGTTTCCCAGCCTAAAGCAACATGAAAGCCTTTGCAGGGCTGGAACAAGGGTAAACAGGCCAAGAAGCCTGCTGCTGCTACCAAGACAGCATGAAAGGGTAGCCCCCGCTCCGGGACCGGATCTAGTAGGGGGCAGACTTTCTCTCTTTGCTCAGGTTTGGGCAAGAGATGTTCCAGATCCCTGGGCATTAGAGATTGTTGCTCAAGGGTATCTTCTAGAATTCAAAGACTCTCCCCCAATGGGAAGGTTCCACATTTCTCGTTTGTCTTCAGACCAGACAAAGAAACAGGCGTTCTTACGCTGTGTAGAAGATCTTCTAAAGACGGGAGTGATAAACCCAGTTCCAACTGCAGAGCAAGGACTGGGTTTTTACTCAAACCTGTTTGTAGTTCCCAAAAAGGAAGGAACTTTCAGGCCAATCCTGGATTTAAAAATTCTAAACAAATTCCTCAGAGTTCCATCATTCAAAATGGAAACCATTCGGACAATCTTACCATTGATCCAGGAAGATCAACATATGACTACCGTGGATTTAAAGGATGCGTACCTACATATTCCTATCCACAAAGATCACCATCAGTTCCTAAGGTTCGCCTTTCTGGACAAGAATTTTCACTAAGGTGCTAGGGTTCATTCTAGCGGTACTAAGACCGCGGGGCATTGCAGTAGCACCTTATCTGGACGACATATTATTTCAGGCGTCGTCTTTTCAAAGAGCCAAGGCTCATACAGAAATAGTTCTGGCCTTTCTAAGATCTCACGGGTGGAAGGTGAACATCGTAAAAAGGTTCTCTGTCCCCGCTCACAAGGGTTCCCTTCCTGGGAACGCTAATAGACTCGGTAGAAATGAAAATATTTCTGACGGAGGTCAGGAAGTTAAAACTTTTAACTACTTTGACGAGCTCTTCATTCTGTTCCTCGGCCTTCTGTGACTCAGTGCATGGAGGTAATCGGGTTAATGGTTGCGGCAATGGACGTTGTTCCCTTTGCCAGAATTCATCTCAGACCACTGCAGCTGTGCATGCTCAAACTGTGGAATGGGAATTATGCAGATTTTCTCCTTAGATACAAATGGACCAGAAAACAGGTTTCAGACGGACAACATCACGACTGTAGCGTACATCAATCGTCAGGGAGGAACAAAGAGTTCCCTAGCGATGAAGGAAGTATCCAAGATCATCAAATGGGCGGAGGATCACTCCTACCATCTATCTGCAATTCACATCCCAGGAATAGACAACTGGGAGGCGGATTTTCTGAGTCATCAGACTTTTCACCCTGGGGAGTGGGAACTCCTTCCAGAGGTTTTTGCTCAGCTTACCCAGCTATGGGGTATTCCAGAGTTGGATCTGATGGCGTCCCGTCAGAACTCCAAACTTTCTCTTTACGGATCCAGGTCCAGGGACCCCAAGGCGGCATTGATAGATGCTCTAGTAGCGCTGTGGTCCTTCAATCTGGCTTATGTTTTTCCACCGTTTCCCCTTCTCCCTCGTCTGGTAGCCAGAATCAAACAGGAGAAGGCTTCGGTAATTTTGATAGCGCCTGCGTGGCCACGCAGTACTTGGTATGCAGACCTAGTGGACATGTCATCTATTCCACCATGGACACTGCCATCGAGGCAGGATCTTCTAATTCAAGGTCCATTCAAGCATCCAAATCTAGTTCTCTGCAACTGATTGCTTGGAGATTGAACGCTTAATTCTATCTAAGCCTGGGTTCTCTGGATCAGTTATAGATACTTTGATCCTGGCTAGAAAACCTGTCACCAGGAAAATTTACCATAAGATATGGCGGAAATATCTTTGTTGGTGTGAATCCAAGGGTTACTCGTGGAGTAAGATTAGGATTTCTAGGATTTTGTCATTTCTCCAAGAAGGATTGGAGAAAGGATTGTCAGCTAGTTCCTTAAAGGGACAGATATCTGCTCGGTCTATTCTGTTACACAGGCGTCTGGCGGAAGTACCAGACGTTCAAGCGTTTGCATAGGCTTTAGTCAGAATCAAGCCTGTCTATAAACCTGTGGCTCCTCCATGGAGTCTAAATTTAGTTCTGTCAGTCCTTCAAGGGGTTCCGTTTGAACCTTTACATTCCATAGATATTAAGTGATTATCTTGGAAAGTTTTGTTTTTGGTAACTATTTCTTCTGCTCAAAGAGTTACAGAATTGTCTGCTTTGCAGTGTAATTAACCCAATCTGGTGTTTCATGCAGATAAGGTTGTTTTGCGTACAAAACCTGGTTTCCTTCCGAAAGTGGTTTCTAATAAGAATATTAACCAGGAAATCATTATTCCTTCTCTGTGTCCTAATTCAGTTTCTAAGAAGGAACGGCTGTTACACAATCTTGACGTGGTTCGTGCTTTAAAATTCTATTTGAAAGCAACTAAAGATTTCAGACACACGTCATCCTTGTTTGTTGTCTATTCTGGTAAGAGGAGAGGTCTAAAAGCTATCGCTTCCTCTCTTTCCTGTTGGCTGAAAAGCATTATCCGATTGACTTATGAGACTGCTGGACAGCAGCCTCCTGAACGAATTACAGCTCTTTCCACCAGAGCTGTGGCTTCCACATGGGCTTTCAAGAATGAGGCTTCTGTTGAACAGATTTGTAAAGCAGCGACTTGGTCTTAACTGCATGCTTTTGCCAAATTTTATAAATTCGATACTTTTGCTTCTTCGGAGGCTATTTTTTGGGGAGAAAGGTTTTGCAAGTAGTGGTGCCTTCCGTTTAGGTTACCTGACTTGTTCCCTCCCTTCATCCGTGTCCTAAGGCTTTGGTATTGGTTCCCACAAGTAAGGATGAATCCGTGGACTGGATACACCAATATAAGAGAAAACAGAATTTATGCTTACCTGATAAATTTCTTTCTCTTACAGTGTATCCAGTCCACGGCCCGCCCTGGCAATTAAGTGAGGTTCAAATTTATTTTTTGTAAAACTACAGTCACCACTGCACACTATGGTTCTCCTTTTTCTCCTAACCGTCGGTCGAATGACTGGGGGGGCGGAGCCTGAGGGGAGCTATATGGACAGCCCTGCTGTGTGCTCTCTTTGCCACTTCCTGTAGGGATTGAGAATATCCCACAAGTAAGGATGAATCCGTGGACTGGATACACCGTAAGAGAAAGAAATTTATCAGGTAAGCATAAATTCTGTTATTCCTGATTTATATGGTGAGGAGGCCTTTGTTCCGCCCTCTCAATTATGTTCCATATGCCTTGATAATGTGATAATATCAAACATGTTTGATACCACGGAACCTTGGTAGAGCAACTTTAACATCATGGTTATCTAAACAAAGACAATTAAGCATGTGAACAGCCTAGAATAGAGTATACATTTCAAACAAGAGCACTAGGTTAACCATACTTGGCAATATAGAAGGACCATGTAATGCATTATGTATGTTATAGCGACGCTGTTAGCCACCAGATTTAATGCTTAGTATCTCTCCCCTAGCTCAGCAAGATCAGTCATCATACATAGTGTGCTTCTGATCCAACCTTAAGACTTTAACAAGACTATAAATATTGTGTGACTGCTTGAGACTTACAAATACTTGGGCTTTATCATTTGCTTCGCTATCTGTGAGCGGAGGGTATACCAGCATATAAGAAGCAATCATGAGGCCAAAAGGGGACGTACATCACATACCACTCGCACTCTTAAGCATATAGGGATCAGAGACAAAACACTTTTAGCTAGAATAAGAGGCATGAATATGTACAGTCCTGCTCTAAAATAAAGGAAGTTTAAACCTAAACTTAGTTCTTAAACTAAAATAAACAGTGAAATGTTAGGATCTGCAAACAATAACAACACAGAAAGGCAATAAATGTAGAGGTCCACGTGGTTTCAGGGATTATATCAACTCTCTTCACTGGGCGACAGGTGTAGGTTATGGTGCACAGCCCCACAATTATCTATGAGTTCCAAAAGTAAACATACACAGGAGCAGTTGTGGGTGAAAAATCTACACTGATTCAGGCAGCATTGTTCATTAAAGTAGACTCCACAGTATAAAACATAGCAACTATGGTGTGATAGACAGTAGCATAGCACCCACTCAAGGGGACAAATGTCACCGCAAAGAGTCACTGGATTGAATAACAAGTGTTCATCCCTCTGTCAACAGTTAACTGCTTGCATGCGAACCCTAGTAAAATCAGACAGCAATGTCGTCATAATCAAGAGAGTGAAAAGAAGGAGAAAAGAAAAAGATAAAAAAAGGTATGCTAGGTTAATCGTTCCCAGCTGTGGAGGGGGAAAAATGTCAGCCTATTCCAGCTTTTTTGCAGAGAGAAATCTGCCCCTGCCGTCCCCTCCGTATCCCTGGGAAACCGGCTCAAACATATGTGGAACGGGCCGAGTACACTGCGGGGAATCAGGGTAGCGGGAAGAATGAGGCCAGCTGATAGAGTAAGTCGCCTCTGGGGTTACAGCCTACCGGTCAGTCACAACCACAGACCTGTATCCATTTGTCTCAGGGAGCCCCTCCTCAGCCTCTCCCACAGCTACTACCCGCTGCATGCATAAGCGGTACGCACTGTGCTCCAGGAAATCAGCCGCGGCTCCTAGGTCAGAGACGAATGTTGAATATCTGCTGCTCCCATAAGTTGAAATGGACTCTGAGGGGCAGGTCGCGGCTGGTAGAGAATGTCGGGCATTATACCCCTGGGTGGGGCTCCCTTGCGAGACAGGTGTCGCTGCTGCTCTTCCGTGAGGTTCAACGCTGCCAGCCCGGGGTCCAATAGCCAATATGAGACGGTCTAGCCTGTCCATCAATTTACGGCCATAGTCTTCGAAAAGGGCTAGCATAGCCATGTGGAGATCCGCCATGTTAGCACCGCCTCACAAGGAGGCCGCAGTGTATAAACTAGAGAATATGCTGTGAAAGTTCCTTTCTCTCTTCCCTATCTCCCTCCAAGCTGTGTAATAGGGTCTTAGATAGGGATTACAATGTCTCCTCGTTGTTATGGGGAATCAAGTGAAGGAAAAAAAGCCCAAATTATTTGATAAAGCTAGGAGCTGCTGCAATATGCTTCCAGTCACTTCAGCGGTTAGCTCCGCCCCCGTACCCTACATTCTTATATCTCTACACATGCAGTTTTCCCGTAGCATTGCTAATCCTCCATCTGGAGGGGGCCTTTAATGTTTTACCTCGCCCTGTCAAACGCAAGTGAAAGGTTACATATTGCACTCCTTCCCAGAGTACATCAGATAATTTATTGGATTTAACTGAGGGTTATCTGAGGATGAAGTTCTTTCTGAAGACTTCAGAGTATGAACATTCTGGGTCGGAGTCTGCTGCCTCTAAACCTCCGGCTGCGGAGGAACCAGACTTTAGTTTATGAATTTGCGCTTTCTTCTAAAGGAAGTTTTAGGTGAATTCAGAGGTCCCAGAGGCCAAAATGCCTAATGAACCTTTAATTCCTAAATTGGATAGAGTTTGAGGACAGGGTGGTACCTTATCCTTCCCTGCTCCTGTTAGATGGTGAACATTATTATGAATGAATGGGACAGGATTGGATTCCTTTACCCTCCCATTAGCATTCCGTGTACTCTAGAGCTTGGGTATATGTTTCCCACAAGTAAGGAATGCAGCTGTAGACTCTTCCCATATTAGGATGGAAAACATAAGTTATGCTTACCTGATAATTTAATTTCCATCTGTATGGGAAGAGTCCACAGCTCCCACCCGTGTTTTCCGATGGGCGGCCCTAAATTTAAATTTTTTCTTCTGGCACTTTTTTCACCCTGATATTTCTCCTACTGTAGCTTGTTCACTCGGCAGAATGACTGTGGTTATGAGGAAGTGGGGGAGGTATTTAAGCCTTTGCCTGGGGTGTCTTTGCCTCCTCCTGGTGGCCAGGTTCAATATTTCCCACAAGTAAGGAATGCAGCTGTGGACTCTTCCCATACAGATGGAAATTCAATTATCAGGTAAGCATAATTTTTATGTTTTTGAAAAAAAAAATGGTTTGGAAATAGCAAAGTGATTTTTGTATTTATTGCCCTATAACTTGCAAAAAAAGCAAAAGAACATGTAAACATTGGGTATTTCTAAACTGTTTTTTAGTGGTTGTAGATGTGTAACAGATTTTGGGGGTCAAAGTTAGAAAAAGTGTTTTTTTTCCCATTTTTTCCTCATATATTATAATTTCTCTTGTAAGATGTATCGAGTCCACGGATTCCTTTACTTGTGGGATATTCTCCTTCCCATCAGGAAGTGGCAAAGAGAGCACACAGCAGAGCTGTCCATATAGCTCCCTCTCTAGCTCCACCCCCCAGTCATTCTCTTTGCCGGCTCTAAGCAATCGGAAGGGTAAAGTGAATGTGGTGTTAGAATTGTAGTTTTTATTTTCTACAAGCAAGAGTTTGTTATTTTAAATGGTACCGGTGTGTACTATTTACTCTCTAGCAGAAAGTAGATGAAGATTTCTGCAGGGAGGAAGATGATTTTAGCAGGTTGTAACTAAAATCCACTGCTGTTCCCACACAGGACTGAGGAGTACAAGAGAACTTCAGTTGGGGGGAACGGTTTGCAGGTTAGGCTGCAATAAGGTATGTTCAGTAATTTATTTCTAGACAAGACTGTGATAATGCTAGAAAAGACGGTTAATATCCCCATGAGGGAAGGGTAAGCTGTATTCAGAGACTAAGTATGGAATTTCAAGCTTACATAACAGGGCTAGTTTATGCTGGTTGACACTACTTCAGGGCAAACGGTTTTTATTGAAAATATCATTTTTTGAGACACTTTGAAGGTTCCTTTGGGTTTCTTTCAGGGGTTATTACCCACATGGCTATTACTAAAACACTTGGGAGTGTTTCTTTAGGCCTCACAAGCACCGGTCCCCGTTCCTCTTCTGGATCATTTAGGGGGGCGGTATGTCACTCTTCTCAGTCGCTTGGTTCAGGGACGTGCAGGATCCATGGGTCCTGGAGGTCATAGCTCAGGGTTACAAGATTAAGATTAAGGTTTTAAGTCTCAGTCACCTATGGGCAGATTCCTCCTGTCTTCCTGACCAGAAAGGAGGGAAGCCTTTCTGAGGTGTGTACGGAATCTGTCCTTTAGGAGTTATTGTCCCGGTGCCTATCGCAGTGAGAGGTTTGGAATACTGTTCAAACCTTTTGTGGTCCCTAAGAAGGAGGGAACTTTCCGACCGATTCTGGACCTAAAGTGCTTAAGCAGGTTTTTAAATGTCCCCTCGTTTATGATGGAGACAATAAGGTCCAGTCGTTTGAGAGGGGTAGTTCATGACCACAATAGATCTGAAGGATGCTCCCTTCCCGTACCAATCCTCAAGGACCACTTCTAGTTCCTAAGGTTTGAATTCTTGGACCAGCACTTCCAGTTTATTGCCCTTCCGTTTGGTCTAGCTAAATACATTTTTCGAAAGTGGAGCATTCAGAATATTTCCTCTGTCTTCTTCGATCCCATGGATGACAGATAATCTAGAGAGAGTTCTCTTGTATCAAGTACCAGGGTAGAATTCTCGGGTACTATAATAGTCTCCATAGACATGAGTATATTTCTAACAGACCAGAGATGTTGCAAGCTAACTTCAACATGTCTTGCCCTCCAGATCTCCTTAAGGCCATCTGTGGCTCGGTGTATGGAGGTGATTGGTTTCATGGTGTCCAGCTTGGACATCATTTCCTTTGCCAGGTTTCATCTCAGACTGTTGCAACTGCACATACTGAACTAGTGGAACGGTGATCATTCGGATCTGTCTCAACAGATTTCTCTGGACAACCAATCGGGAGAATCACTCTCTTGGTGGTTTTGTCCGGATCACTTGTCCTTGAGGGACGTCAGTCTCAAGACCATCCTGTGTGATTGTGATTATGGTTGCGAGTCTGCCAGGATGGGGAGATGTTTGTGCATTAGCAGTGCCTTGGAGGTTCAATCTGATTTATTCTTTTTCGATCGTTGCCACTACTTCCTAGTGTAATGGCTCGAGTCAAGCAGGCGTCAGTGATACTGATCGCTCCGTCTTGGCCTCGAAGGATGTGGTTTGCGGATCTAGTGGCGATGTCATCATCTCCTCCGTGGAAGTTACCTTGTCGCAGGAATCTGCTGACCAAGGTGTCTGTGTTCATCAATTCATCTAGTGGGGATGTCATCATCTCCGTGGAAGTTACCTTGTCGCAGGGATCTGCTGACCAAAGTCTCTTTGTTCATCAAATCTCCGCAGGAAATCCGCTTCCCAGTTCTCTGAGGCTGACTGCGTGGAGATTGAACGCTTAGTTCTAGCCAAGAGAGCGTTTTCTGAGTTATTTTTACTCTCATTCAAGCTCGTAAGCTGGTTGCTCGTCGCATCTATCATAAGGTGTGGAGGACCTACTTATTCTGTTCTCCAGGGCTTTTCTGCAAGTCCCCTGAAGGGACAGTTTTCGGCCCTGTCTGTGTTGCTGCACTAGAGGTTCGCTGAACTTCCAGATGTGCAGCCATTTGTTAAGGCTCTGCTGGGATCAGACCTGTGTTTATATCTAAGTCTCCTTTTTGGAGTTTAAATCTTGTTCTTAAAGTTTTGCAACAGGCTCCGTTGGAGCCTATGCATGAAGTAGACTTAAGTTGTTGTCTTGGAAGGTTCCTTTTCTACTGGCTATTGCTTATGCGCGCAGAGTATCTGTGACTGCTGCCCTGCAATGTGTCACTCCTTATCTGGCTTTTCATGCTGTTAAGGCTGTTTTACGAACCGAGTTAGGTTTTCTTCCTAAGTTTGTCAATTCGCAACATCAATCAAGAGATTGTGGTTTCTTTCTTATGTCCTAATCCTTTTTCGTCGAAGGAACGTTTACAACATATTTCTGGATGTGCCTTGAAGTTCTATCTTCGGGCCACGAAGGAATTTAAACAAACCTCTTTCTCTGTCTGTTCTCCTTTCTGGGAAGCGTAGGGGTCAGAGGGTCTCTACGACTTACTTATCTTTTTGACTGAGGAGTGTCATCCATTTAGAGACGGCGGGACATAAGCCTCCTATGAGGATTACGGCTCATTCTACGAGAGCAGTGGTTTCCTCTTGGGCCTTCAAAAATGAGGCCTCTATGGATCAGATTTGTAAGGTGGATACCTGGTTCTCCTTACATTCTTTTTCCAAATTTTACTAGTTTGACGTTTTTGCTTCTGCTGAAGCAGCCTTCGGGAGAAAGATTTTGCCGGCTGTGGTGCCCCTCAGATTAGGGTTTTCCTATTCTTTTTACCCTCTCGTTAGCATTCCGTGTACTCTAGAGCTTGGGTATATGTTTCCCACAAGTAAGGAATGCAGCTGTAGACTCTTCCCATATTAGGATGGAAAACATAAGTTATGCTTACCTGATAATTTCATTTCCATCTGTATGGGAAGAGTCCACAGCTCCTGCCCGTGTTTTCCGATGGGCGGCCGTAAATTTAAATTTTTTCTTCTGCCACTTTTTTCACCCTGATATTTCTCCTACTGTAGCTTGTTCCCTCGGCAGAATGACTGTGGTTATGAGGAAGTGGGGGAGGTATTTAAGCCTTTGCCTGGGGTGTCTTTGCCTCCTCCTGGTGGCCAGGTTCAATATTTCCCACAAGTAAGGAATGCAGCTGTGGACTCTTCCCATACAGATGGAAATTCAATTATCAGGTAAGCATAATTTTTATGTTTTTGAAAAAAAAAATGGTTTGGAAATAGCAAAGTGCTTTTTGTATTTATTGCCCTATAACTTGCAAAAAAGCAAAAGAACATGTAAACATTGGGTATTTCTAAACTGTTTTTTAGTGGTTGTAGATGTGTAACAGATTTTGGGGGTCAAAGTTAGAAAAAGTTTTTCCCCATTTTTTTCCTCATATATTATAATTTCTCTTGTAAGATGTATCGAGTCCACGGATTCATCCTTTATTTGTGGGATATTCTCCTTCCCAACAGGAAGTGGCAAAGAGAGCACACAGCAGAGCTGTCCATATAGCTCCCTCTCTAGCTCCACCCCCCAGTCATTCTCTTTGCCAGCTCTAAGCAATCGGAAGGGTAAAGTGAATGTGGTGTTAGAATTTTAGTATTTATTTTCTACAAGCAAGAGTTTATTTTAAATGGTACCGGTGTGTACTATTTACTCTCTAGCAGAAAGTAGATGAAGATTTCTGCAGGGAGGAAGATGATTTTAGCAGGTTGTAACTAAAATCCACTGCTGTTCCCACACAGGACTGAGGAGTACAAGAGAACTTCAGTTGGGGGGAACGGTTTGCAGGTTAGGCTGCAATAATGTATGTTCAGTAATTTATTTCTAGACAAGACTGTGATAATGCTAGAAAAGACTGTTAATATCCCCATGAGGGAAGGGTAAGCTGTATTCAGAGACTAAGTATGGAATTTCAAGCTTACATAACAGGGCTAGTTTATGCTGGTTGACACTACTTCAGGGCAAACGGTTTTTATTGAAAATATCGTTTTTTGAGACACTTTGAAGGTTCCTTTGGGTTTCTTTCAGGGGTTATTACCCACATGGCTATTACTAAAACACTTGGGAGTGTTTCTTTAGGCCTCACAAGCACCGGAGTGAGGTGGGAGGGGCCTAATTTCGCGCCTCAGTTGCGCAGTTATTTTGACTAGAAGTCCAGGTTGTTTCACATGGAGGGTCCTACTGCAGTTTGAGGGCCTATAAGAAGCTTTTTTTCCCCACAAATCTGGTCCCCAAGGGCAGGTAGGGCCACAGCAGAGCTGTGGCAAGGTGCTGAAGTTTCTTTAACCGTTTTTTTTGGCTTCTGTCGATCCGGTTTGGTCATTAAGGGGTTAATCGATTATATTGCTAGTGGTGCAATCTTACTAATTCTTTGGGTACATACTGTAAAAATTTTGAAAAGTTTGCTGCATTTTTTCTCTGTTTTGCAAAATTGTGTGCCTTTTTTATTTCTTAAAGGCACAGTAACGTTTTTTTCAAAGTGTGTTTTTACTTGATTAAAGTGATTTCCAAGCCTGTTTGTATTACTACTAGTGTGTTAAACATGTCTGACACCAAGGAAAATCCTTGTTCAATGTGTTTAGAAGCCATGGTGGAACCCCCTCTCAGAATGTGTCCCACTTGTACTGATATGTCTATACACTTTAAAGAACATATTGTTGCACTTAAAAATGTGGCCCAAGATGATTCTCAGACAGAAGGTAACGAGGTTAGCCCGTCAACCTCTCCCCAAGTGTCACAACCGGTTACGCCCGCTCAAGCGACGCCTAGCACCTCTAGTGCGTCTAACTCTTTTACCTTACAAGACTTGGCGGCAGTTATGAATAATACCCTCTCGGTGTTCTTATCTAAACTGCCCGTGTTACCTGCAAAGCGTGATACCTCTGTTTTAAGAACAGATAATGAGCATTCTGACGCTTTAGTAGCCGTATCCGATATACCCTCATAACACTCTGAAGTGGGGGAGAGGGATGTGCTGTCTGAGGGAGAAATTTCTGATTCAGGAAAGGTTTCTCCTCAGACAGAAATTGTGTAAAATGGACAAGTACCTAGAAGTTCCTGTTTACAAAGAGGATTGCGGATATCGTTACTAGGGAGCGGGATAGACCAGGTATTCCCTTCGTTCCCCCTCCTGTTTTTAAGAAAATGTTCCCCATATCTAACCCCATGCGGGACTCGTGGCAGACGGTCCCTAAGGTGGAGGGGGCTGTTTCTTCACTTGCTAAACGCACAACTATACCAATTGAAGACAGTTGTGCTTTTAAAGACCCTATGGATAAAAAATTAGAGGGTTTACTTAAGAAAATTTTTGTTCAACAAGGTGTTCTCCAACCTATTGCGTGCATTGTTCCTGTAACCACTGCAGCTGCTTTCTGGTTCGAAGCGCTGGAAGATGCGCTCCAGACGGAGACCTCTTATGAGGACATTATGGACAGAATTAAGGCTCTTAAGCTGGCTAATTCTTTTATCACAGATGCCGCTTTCCAACTTGCTAAGTTAGCGGCAAAGAATTCAGGTTTCGCCATTTTAGCGCGCAGGGCGCTATGGCTAAAGTCCTGGTCGGCAGATGTGTCGTCAAAATCCAAACTATTGAACATCCCTTTCAAGGGAAAGACCCTCTTCGGGCCTGAATTGAAAGAGATTTCAGAAATCACTGGGGGAAAAGGCCATGCTCTCCCCCAGGACAAATCCTTCAAGACAAAGAACAAACAAAATAATTTTCGTTCCTTTCGGAATTTCAGGAGCGGTCTCGCTTCATCCTCCCCTGCTGCAAAGCAAGAGGGTAACGCTGCACAACCCAGGGCAGCCTGGAAACCTTACCAGGGCTGGAACAAGGGTAAACAGGCCAAGAAGCCTGCAGCTGCCTCCAAGACAGCATGATGGGGTAGCCCCAGATCCGGGACCGGATCTAGTAGGGGGCAGACTCTCTCTCTTCGCTCAGGCCTGGGCAAGAGATGTACACGATCCCTGGGCTTTAGAGATTGTATCCCAGGGATATCTTCTAGAATTCAAGGACTCCCCTCCAAGGGGAAGGTTCCACATTTCTCGTTTGTCTTCAGACCAGACAAAGAAAGAGGCGTTCTTACGCTGCGTAGAAGACCTTCATACAATGGGAGTGATCCACCCAGTTCCAGTTGCGGAACAAGGGCTGGGTTTTTACTCAAACCTGCTTGTGGTTCCAAAGAAAGAAGGAACTTTCAGACCAATCCTGGATCTCAAAATTCTAAACAAATTCCTCAGAGTCCCATCATTCAAGATGGAGACCATTCGGACAATCTTACCAATGATCCAGGAGGGTCAATATATGACCACCGTGGATTTAAAGGATGCGTATCTGCACATTCCTATCCACAAAGATCATCGCCAGTTTCTCAGGTTCGCCTTTCTGGACAAGCATTACCAGTTTGTGGCTCTTCCTTTTGGGTTGGCCACTGCTCCCAGAGTTTTCACAAAGGTGCTAGGGTCCCTCCTGGCGGTTCTAAGACCGCGGGGCATAGCAGTGGCACCTTATATAGACGACATCTTAATTCAGGCGTCGACTTTCCAAAGAGCCAAGTCTCACACGGAAATCGTATTGGCATTTCTGAGGTCTCACGGGTGGAAGGTGAACATCAAAAAGAGTTCTCTCTCCCCCTCAAAAGAGTTTCCTTCCTAGGAACTCTGATAGACTCGGTAGATATGAAAATATTCCTGACGGAGGTCAGAAAGTTAAAACTCTTAGCCACTTGCCGAGTCCTTCATTCCATTCTTCGGCCATCTGTAGCTCAGTGCATGGAGACAATCGGACTAATGGTAGCAGCAATGGACATAGTCCCTTTTGCATGGATACACCTCAGACCACTGCAACTATGCATGCTCAAACAGTGGAATGGGGATTATGCAGATTTGTCTGCTCAAATACAGCTGGACCAGGGGACCAGAGATTCTCTTCTCTGGTGGTTGTCTCAGGATCACCTGTCTCAGGGAATGTGTTTCCGCAGACCAGAGTGGATCATCGTAACGACCGACGCCAGTCTGTTGGGCTGGGGTGCAGTCTGGGACTCCCTGAAAGCTCAGGGCTTATGGTCTCGGGAAGAAGCGCTTCTCCCGATAAACATTCTGGAACTGAGGGCGATATTCAACGCACTTCAGGCATGGCCTCAGCTAGCTGCGGCCAAATTCATCAGATTTCAGTCGGACAACATCACGACTGTAGCTTACGTCAATCATCAAGGGGGAACAAGGAGTTCCCTAGCAATGACGGAGGTAACCAAAATAATCAGGTGGGCGGAGGATCACTCCTGCCATCTCTCAGCAATTCACATCCCAGGAGTAGACAACTGGGAGGCAGATTTTCTAAGTCGTCAGACTTTTCACCCGGGGGAGTGGGAACTCCACCTGGAGGTATTTGCCCAGCTGACTCAGCTATGAGGCGCTCCAGAATTGGATCTGATGGCGTCCCGTCTGAACACCAAACTTCCTCTTTACGGGTCCAGGTCCCGGGATCCCCAGGCGGTGCTGATAGATGCTCTAGCAACGCCTTGGTCCTTCAATCTGGCCTATGTTTTTCCACCGTTTCCTCTCCTCCCTCGTCTGGTTGCCAGAATCAAGCAGGAGAGGGCCTCGGTGGTTCTGATAGCGCCTGCGTGGCCACGCAGGACCTGGTATGCAGACCTAGTGGACATGTCATCTGTCCCACCATGGACGCTACCAGTGAGGCAGGACCTTCTAATACAAGGTCCTTTCAAGCATCCAAATCTAATTTCTCTGCGTCTGACTGCTTGGAGATTGAACGCCTAATTTTATCAAAGTGTGGTTTCTCTGAGTCGGTTATTGATACCCTGATTCAGGCTAGAAAGCCTGTCACCAGGAAAATCTACCATAAGATTTGGCGAGAATATCTTTTTTGGTGTGAATCCAAAGGTTACTCATGGAGTAAGATTAGGATTCCCAAGATATTGTCTTTTTTCCAAGAAGGATTGGAGAAAGGATTATCAGCTAGTTCCTTAAAAGGACAGATATCTGCTTTATCTATTCTTTTCCACAAACGTCTGGCAGAGGTACCGGACGTTCAAACATTTAGTCAGGCTTTAGTCAGAATCAAGCCTGTTTATAGACCTGTGGCTCCGCCATGGAGTCTGAATTTAGTTCTTTCAGTTCTGCAAGGGGTTCCGTTTGAACCTTTACATTCCATAGATATTAAGCTTTTATCTTGGAAAGTTTTGTTTTTGGTAGCTATCTCTTCTGCTCGAAGAGTATCAGAGTTATCTGCTTTACAGTGTGATTCACCTTACCTGGTTTTCCATGCAGATAAGGTAGTTTTGCGTACCAAACCCGGTTTTCTTCCTAAGGTTGTGTCTAATAAGAATATTAACCAGGAAATTGTTGTTCCTTCTCTGTGTCCTAATCCTTCTGCGAAGAAGGAACGTCTGTTACACAATCTTGATGTGGTTCGTGCTTTAAAGTTCTATTTACAAGCAACCAAGGATTTCAGACAAACAACTTCATTGTTTGTTATCTATTCTGGTAAGAGGAGAGGTCAGAAGGTGACTGCTACCTCTCTTTCCTTTTGGCTGAAAAGCATCATCCGTTTGGCCTATGAGACTGTTGGCCAGCAGCTTCCCGAAACTATTACTGCTCATTCTACCAGAGCAGTGGCTTCCACATGGGCTTTTAAAAATGAGGCTTCTGTTGAACAGATTTTTAAGGCAGCGACTTGGTCTTTGCTGCATACTTTTTCCAAATTTTACAAATTCGATACTTTTGCTTCTTCGGAGGCTATTTTTGGGAGAAAGGTTTTACAAGCAGTGGTGCCTTCCGTTTAAGGTACCTGTCTTGTTCCCTCCCTTCATCCGTGTCCTAAAGCTTTGGTATTGGTATCCCACAAGTAAAGGATGAATCTGTGGACTCGATACATCTTACAAGAGAAAACAGAATTTATGCTTACCTGATAAATTACTTTCTCTTGTGATGTATCGAGTCCACGGCCCGCCCTGGCTATTAAGTCAGGTAGTGTTTTTGTTTAAACTAGAGTCACCACTGCACCCTATGGTTTCTCCTTTTTCTTCCTAACCTTCGGTCGAATGACTGGGGGGTGGAGCTAGAGGGGGAGCTATATGGACAGCTCTGCTGTGTGCTTTCTTTGCCACTTCCTGTTGGGAAGGAGAATATCCCACAAGTAAAGGATGAATCCGTGGACTCGATACATCACAAGAGAAAGTAATTTATCAGGTAAGCATAAATTCTGTTTTTTTTTATAGTAAATTATAAGATATGATGAAAATAATGGCATCTTTAGAAATTCCATTTAATGGCGAGAAAAACTGTATATAATATGTGTGGGTAAAGTAAATGAGTAAGAGGAAAATTACAGCTAAACACAAACATCACAGAAATGTAAAAATAGCCCTGGTCCCAAACGGTCAACCAATGGAAAAGTGTCATCATCTCCTCCTTGGAAGTTACCTTGTCGCAGGGATCTGCTAACCAAGGTCTCTTTGTTCATCATTGTCTAGATTCTCTGAGGCTGACTGCGTGGAGATTGAACGCTTAGTCCTAGCCAAGAGAGGATTTTCTGAGAGAGTTATTTTTACTCTCATTCAAGCTCGTTAGCTGGTTGCTCGTCGCATCTATCATGAACTGGAGAAGGGCTTTTCTGCTAAGTCCCCTGACGGGATAGTTTTTTGCCCTGTCTGTGTTACTGTACAAAAGGTTTGCAGAGCTTCCAGATGTGCAGCCATTTGTTAAGGCTCTGCTGGGATCAGACCTGTGTTTAGGTCTAGGGCTCCTCCTTGGAGTTTAAATATTGTCCTTAAGGTTTTGCAACGGGTTCCGTTCGAGCCTATGCATGAAGTGGACATTAAATTGTTGTCTTGGAAGGTTCCTTTTCTACTGGCTATTGCTTCTGCACGCAGAGTATCTATGATTGCTGCCTTGCAATGCATTCCTCCTTATCTGGCTTTTCATGCCGTTAAGGCTGTTCTACCTACCAAGTTAGGTTTCTTCCTAAGGTTGTGTCAATTCACAACATCAATCAAGAGATTGTGGTTCCTTTTTTATGTCCTAATCCTTCTTCGTCGAAGGAATGTTTACAATGTATTTTGGATGTAGTATTTGCCTTGAAGTTCTATTTCTTTCATGTAATTGGCAAGAGTCCATGAGCTAGTGACGTATGGGATATACAATCCTACCAGGAGGGGCAAAGCTTTCCAAACCTCAAAATGCCTATAAATACACCCCTCACCACACCCACAATTCAGTTTTACAAACTTTGCCTCCTATGGAGGTGGGACTATAAGGACTATTCTGCTTTTTGTTCAGCAAGGGCATTATATGTCCACAATAGACTTACAGGATGCATATCTTCATATTCCGATTCACCCGGGTCATTATCAGTTTCTGAGATTCTCTTTTCTAGGCAAGCATTACCAATTTGTCGCTCTTCCTTTTGGCCTAGCGACAGCTCCAAGATTCTTTTCAAAGGTTCTCGGTGCCCTACTCTCTGTAATCAGAGAGCGGGGTATTGCGGTGTTTCCTTATTTGGACGATATCTTGGTACTAGCTCAGTCTTTACATTCTGCAGAATTTCACACAAATCAACTAGTGTTGTTTCTTCGAAAACATGGTCGGAGGATCAATTTACCATAAAGTTATTTGATTCCTCAGACAAGGGTCACCTTTTTAGGTTTCCAGATATATTCAGTGTCCATGACTCTGTCTCTAACAGACAAGAGATGTTTAAAATTGGTTCCAGCCTGACGGAACCTTCAGTCTCAGTCATTCCCTTCAGTAGCTATGTGCATGGAAGTTTTAGGTCTCATGACTGCAGCATCGGACGCGATCCCCTTTGCTCGTTTTCATATGAGACCTCTCCAGCTTTGTATGCTAAACCAATGGTGCAGGGATTATACAAGGATATCACAATTAATATCCTTAAATCCCAATGTTCGACTATCTCTGACTTTGTGGTTAGATCACCATCGTATAGTTCTAGGGGCCTCTTTTGTTCGTCCAACCTGGACTGTGATCACAACAGATGCGAGTCTTTCAGGTTGGGGAGCTGTTTGGGGATCTCTGACAGCACAAGGTGTTTGGAAATCTCAAGAGGCGAGATTACCAATCAATATTTTAGAACTCTGTGGTATTTTCAGGGCTCTTCAGGTTTAGCCTCTGTTGAATAGAGAACCATTCATTTGTTTTCAGACAGACAATATCACAACTGTGGCATATGTCAATCATCAGGGTGGGACTCACAGTCCCCAAGCTATGAAAGAAGTATCCCGGATACTTGCTTGGGCGGAATCCAGCTCCTGTCTAATTTCTGCAGTTCATATCCCAGGAATAGACAATTGGGAGGCGGATTATCTCAGCCATCAGACTTTACATCCGGGGGAGTGGTCCCTCCATCCAGATGTGTTTTCTCAGGTTGTTCAGATGTGGGGGCTTCCAGAAATAGATCTGATGGCTTCTCATCTAAACTTCCCAGGTACCTGTCCAGGTCCATGGATTCTCAGGCGGAAGCAGTGGATGCGTTGACACTTCCTTGGTGTTATCAACCTGCTTATATTTTCCCGCCTTTATTTCTTCTTCCAAAAGTGATCTCCAAAATCATCATGGAGCAATCGTTTGTGTTGCTGGTGGCTCCAGCATGGCCTCACAGGTTCTGGTATGCGGATCTTGTTCGGATTTCCAGTTGCCAACCTTGGCCACTTCCATTGAGGCCGGACCTTCTGTTTCAAGGTCCGTTTTTCCATCAGGATCTCAAATCATTAAATTTGAAGGTATAGAAATTGAATGCTTAGTGCTTAGTCATAGAGGTTTTCTCTGATTCTGTGATTAGTACTATATTGCAGGCTCGTAAATCTGTTTCTAGAAATATTTATTATCGAGTTTGGAAGACTTACATTTCATGGTGTTCCCCTCATAAATTATCGTGGCATTCTTTTAGAATTCCTAGAATTTTACAGTTTCTTCAGGACGGTTTGGAAAAAGGTTTGTCTGCAAGTTCCTTGAAGGGACAAATCTCTGCTCTTTCTGTTTTATTTCACAGAAAGATTGCTAAGCTTCCTGATATTCACTGTTTTGTTCAGGCTTTGGTTCGTATCAAGCCTGTCATTAAATCAATCTCTCCTCCTTGGAGTCTTAATTTGGTTTTGAAGGCTTTACAGGCTCCTCCATTTGAGCCTATGCATTCTTTGGACATTAAACTACTTTCTTGGAAAGTGTTGTTTCTTTTAGCCATCTCTTCTGCTAGAAAAGTTTCTGAATTATCTGCTCTCTTGTGAATCTCCTTTTCTGATTTTTAATCAGGATAAGGCACTTTTGCAGACTTCATTTAAATTCTTACCTAAGGTTGTGAATTCTAACAACATTAATAGAGAAATTGTTGTTCCTTCCTTTTGTCCTAATCCTAAGAATTCTTTGGAGAGATCTTTACATTCTTTGGATGTGGTGAGAGCTCTGAAATATTGTGTTGAAGCTACTAAAGATTTTAGGAAGACTTCCAGTCTGTTATCTTTTCTGGTCCTAGGAAAGGTCAGAAGGCTTCTGCCGTTTTCTTGGCATCGTGGTTAAAGCTTTTGATTCATCAAGCTTATTTGGAATCGGGTCAAGCCCCGCCTCAGAGAATTACAGCTCATTCTACTAAATCAGTTTCCACTTTGTGGGCTTTTAGGAATGAAGCTTCAGTTGATCAGATTTGCAAAGCAGCAACTTGGTGGTCCTTGCATATATTTACTAAATTCAACCGTTTTGATGTATTTGCTTCTTCGGAAGCAGTTTTTGGTAGAAAAGTTCTTCAGGCAGCTGTTTCAGTTTGATTCTTCTGCTTATGTTTTAAGTTTTTTCCTTTCATTTATGAGAATAAACTTATACTTTGGGTTGTGGATTCATTTTCTTCAGCGGAAAATGGCTGTTTTTATTTTATCCCTTCCTCTTTAGTGACTCTTGAGTGGAGTTCCACATCTTGGATATTGCTATCCCATACGTCACTAGCATGGACTCTTGCCAATTACCTGAAAGAAAACATAATGTATGTAAGAACTTACTTGATAGATTAATTTCTTTCATATTGGCAAGAGTCCATGAGGCTCACCCCTTTTTTTATGGTGGTTATGATTTTTTTGTATAAAGCACAATTATTTCCAAATTCCTTTGTTGATGCTTTTTACTCCTTTCTTTATCACCCCACTACTTGGCTATTCGTTAAACTGAATTGTGGGTGTGGTGAGGGGTGTATTTATAGGCATTTTGAGTTTGGGAAACTTTGCCCCTCCTGGTAGGATTGTATATCCCATACGTCACTAGCTCATGGACTCTTGGCAATATGAAATAAATGAATTTATCAGGTAAGTTCTTACATAAATTATGTTTTTCGGGCCACAAAGGAATTTAGACAAACCTCTTTCTCTGTTTGTTCTCTTTTCCGGGAAGCGTAGGGGTCGGAGGGCCTCTTCGACTAACTTATTTTTTTGTCTGAGGAGTGACATAAGCCTCCTCTGAGGATTACGGCTCATTCTACGAGAGCAGTGGTTTCCTCTTGGGTCTTAAAAAATGGATCAGATTTGTAAGGCTGGTTCTCCTTGCATACTTTTTCTAAAAATGTTATGTTTGATGTTTTTGCTTTCTGCTGAAGCAGCCTTCGGGAGAAAGGTTTTGCAGTCTGTGGTGCCCTCAGATTATGGTCCACCTCTCTTTTTTTCCCTCCCGTTTGCATTCCGTATACTCTAGAGCTTGGGTATATATTTCCCACAAGTAAGGAATGCATCTGTGGACTCTTCCCATATTAAGATGGAAAAAATATATTATGCTTACCTGATAATTTCATTTCTTTCTGTATGGGAAGAGTCCACAGCTCCCGCCCGTGTTTTCCGATGGGCGGCCCTAAATTTGATTTTTTTTCTTCTGGCAGCTCATGCAGTTAAGGCAGGGATAACTACCTGTTTTCTTGGTGCTAAGATAAGTCTGTCTCATACTCTTACTGTGACCTATATCCGTTTTCACCAAATGATCCCTCAAGTTTTTTACTCTTCTATGTGCCATCAAGGGGGGGGACCTCAATATTTCAATTTGCTCGTTGCATTTACTCAGTATGTGCCAATGTTTGCGGATAATCCCTGTGATCTGATTACTCATGGGATTATACTGTGATACAAAAAACATCCTATCTTCTTTTTTATGTTTAATTCTGGGGACACTATTCTTCAATATTTCTTCATTTTGTCTGGACACTAGTGTCTCTGGATATCCTCTCTCTATAAATTTTACATTTCTTCTCATCTTTTATCCAGATTTTTGCCTTCACTGACGATTCTCTTCAACCGGAATAATTGGCTTTTGGGGAGAGAGTTCACTAGGGATCTAGGATGAAAACTGTTATATTGAAGTAGGGTGTTCTTATCTGTCTCTTTTACAAACAGATCAAAAGTTAACATATTTCCACTTTTTACACACTTTAGTATCCAACAATGTCACTGTCTCCTCACCATAATCAATAGTAAATCCTAACCCAGCCACAGAAGTGTTTAGTTCATTAACGAAAAAAGGGTTAAATAAAGATTATGATCTGTCAGTGTTTATGTAAGCAATATGTGAGCTAGGATCTGTATGTTTCATTGATAGAAGATAACAATGTAAGTGTATTTTTAACTTTTTCTAAAAATTATTTTGATACTGTAACATAGAATATAGTGTATTGTTTAACATGTCCTATATGGCTACTTTGTTTTATATTACAGCTGTTAAGAAATAATGAATTAAAGTATCCACTAGATGGAGCTATTTCATTAAATTTGATCACAATGGCGCGAAAGATGACGGTTTAAAAGGCAGCTTATCAGTCTGTTTAACCTAAGCTTGATTAAGGGGATCACCCCCGAAACGTCGCTGTTTATTGCTGTTTTTATGCTTTAAATAAAGAGAATTGGAACATTGGTGCTGTGGACACTTTGTTGAAGTGCTTTGTAAGCATGGTAGAATGCTGACAGATAACTAGGTATTTGCACTCACATAGCCCACAGGATATTAACATGAACGTTTACACATGATTCACATAACGTGGGGACATAGTTACATACACACCAGATAACATGACATACAGTTTGTGCATTTTTACACATTTACATTAAAATTGAGGTACTGTCTCTTTAAAGGGACTCTGAACCCAAATTTTTTCTTTTGTAATTCAGAAAGAGCATGCAATTTTAAGCAACTTTCAAATTTACTCCTATTTTCAATTTTTCTTCGTTCTCTTGCTATCATTATTTGAAAAAGAAGGCATCTAAGCTTTTTTTTGGTTTCAGTACTCTGGACAGCACTTTTTTATTGGTGGATGAATTTATCCACCAATCAGCAAGGACAACCCAGGTTGTTCACCAAAAATGGGCCGGCATCTAAACTTACATTTTTGCATTTCAAATAAAGATACCAAGAGAATGAAGAAAATTTGATAATAGGCGTAGATTAGAAAGTTGCTTAAAATTTCATGCTCAATCTGAATCACGAAAGAAATTTTTTGGTTACAGTGTCCCTTTAAATTAGTTTTTAGTATTTTGTACATATCAGAACTTTGCTCCTCATTTCTTTTATAAATTATGACGAGTCCACGGATTTCATCCTTACTTATGGGATTACGCCTCCTGTTCAGCAGGAAGTGGCAAAGAGCACCACAGCAGAGCTGTATATTTAGCTCCTCCCCCCCCAGTCATTCTCTTTGCCTGTGTCAGTGATAGGAAGAGGTAAAGTGAGGTTAGTTTAGATTCTTCAAGCAAGAAGTTTTTTATTTTAAAATGGTGCCAGTGAGTACTATTTTTCTCAGGGAGAAATCGTCAGTCTATAACTTTCCAAGAGGAGTGGAGACATTTTATTTTTCTACCCTGATGTTGATGATCTTAGCAAAAGTTATCTAAGATCCATGCTGGTTCCCACAGAGCAGTTGAAGGTAGAGTAAAGAAACATCTTCAGTGTGGAGGACTGTGTCATGCTACAAGCAGCATTGAGGTATGTTCAGTCTTTTGTTTCTGGGGAAACTTGATACATCAGAACAGGCTGACATTATTCCCTATCTGGGGAGGGTAATCAGTATACACTATAGAAAAAAGAAATGGTGTACCTGGAATTCCCTTTTATTTTATTTTATTCATTTAAAAATGTGTTGGTGTTTCACTTTAAATTTCAATGGGCTGACGCTGGGAGCGGTTGCTGGCTGCTGTTATGGTGCGGTTTTATTTGGCTGGACAGGAGATAATATCTGAGTTGCGCTTTTGTATTTATAAGAGGGGCACATGGCTTATTATAAATTGGAACAGACATGTTAATTTTTCGACCCATGCGGGTCTCGGTAAAGGCTAAGAGTTACGCCCACGGTGGGCGGGGCCTATTTTTGTGCGCTCTACCGCGCAGTGTGTTTTCCGGACGGCAGCAAGGTTCTGAGGCTCCGGTGGGGCCTAGTTCAGTTGTTGTACCCAAAGGTGCAGATAGACTTGTGACCATTTGCTTCAGTGTGATCTGGGTGCAGGTAGGCGCCGCAGCAGAGCTGTGGCGAGGTGCAGGGGCCGGAATTAATATAAGTTAATATATTGATAAAATTGTTATATAATTGATATATACCATATCCTAACAAGTGGTGCAATATCGTTAAGCTATTTTGGGCACATAAGGGCAATTTTATTGCTAAAAACGTTGTTTTGTCTCATAACAGAAAAATTGTTGCGCTTTTATTATTTTAAGGCGCAGTACATTTTTTAGTTAAAATTTTTTATATATATTTTTGACTTCAGAGTACAATATATCAAGCATAAAACGACTATTATTGCTATTGCTAGTCTGTTTAACATGTCTGAACTTGAGGAAACTACTTTAGATGCCATTGTACTGAAAGGGCCTTACAATGTAAAGAGCAGATTTTCTTTAAGGAAAGTGTGTCTAAGGATGATTCTCAGTCTGAGGAGAATCAGGGTATGCCGCTAATTTCTCCCCAAGTGTCACAACCTTTAACGCCCACCCAAGCGACGCCGGGTTCTTCAACCGCGTCTACTTCGTTTACTTTGCAGGATATGGCTGCAGTTATGTCATCTACCCTTACAGAGGTTTTATCTAAGTTGCCAGTGTTACAGGGCAAACGCAGCAGGACAGAAGTCAATTTGAATACTGCGACCTCTGATGCTTTGTTGGCTATTTCCGATGTACCTTCGCAGGGATCTGATTTGGGGGTCAGGGAACTTCTGTCTGAGGGGGAACTTTCTGATTCAGGAAGTGTGTTACCTCAGACGGACTCGGACGTCATGTCCTTTAGATTTAAGCTTGAACACCTCCGCCTGTTACTTCGGGAGGTTTTATTGACTCTGGATGACTGTGACTCTATTGTGGTACCACCAGAGAAATTGTGTAAGATGGACAAATACTTAGAGGTGCCTGCTTACGCTGATGTTTTTCCGGTTCCTAAGAGAATCTCGGAAATGATTACGCGGGAATGGAAAAGACTGGGTATCCCGTTCTCACCTTCTCCTAATTTTAAGAAAATTTATCCCATATCTGACACTGTTCGGGACTCCTGGCAAACAGTCCCTAAGGTGGAGGGAGCTATATCTACCCTGGCTAAGCGTACAACTATTCCTATTGAGGACAGTTGTGCTTTCAAAGACCCTATGGATAAGAAATTGGAGGGTCTTCTAAAAAAGTTATTTATTCATCAGGGTTTCCTTTTACAACCGACGGCCTGCATTGTACCAGTTACCACTGCGGCGGCCTTCTGGTTTGACGCCTTAGAAGAGTCTCTTAAGACTGAGACTCCTTTAGAGGACATTTTAGATAGAATTAAGGCTCTTAAGCTGGCTAATTCTTTTATTACGGATGCCGCCTTTCAGATTGCCAAATTGGCGGCTAAGAATGCCGGATTTGCCATTTTAGCGCGTAGAGCGTTATGGTTAAAATCTTGGTCTGCTGATGTGTCATCTAAGTCAAAGCTTTTGGCTATTCCTTTCAAAGGAAAAACCCTATTCGGGCCTGACTTGAAAGAAATCATTTCTGACATTACGGGAGGTAAGGGTCATCTCCTACCTCAGGATAGAACAGCTAAACTAAGGGGTAAACAAAATAATTATCGTTCCTTTCGGAACTTCAAAGGAATCCCCTCTTCTTCATCTTCTTCCGCTAAACAGGAAGGGAATTTTGCTCAGGCCAAGTCCGTCTGGAGACCCAACCAGGCTTGGAACAAGAGTAAACAGCCCAAGAAGCCCGCTGCTGCTACCAAGACAGCATGAAGGGGCGGCCTCCTATCCGGGACCGGATCTAGTAGGGGGCAGACTTTCTCTCTTTGCCCAGGCTTGGGCAAGAGATGTTCAGGACCCCTGGACACTTGAAATTGTGTCCCAAGGGTATCAACTGGAATTCAAAAATTCTCTCCCAAGGGGGAGGTTTATTCTTTCATGATGGTCTGTAGACCGGATAAAAAGAGAGGCGTTCTTACGTTGTGTAAAAGACCTCTCTACTATTGGAGTAATTTGTCCCGTTCCAATACTGGAACTGGGGCTGGGGTTTTACTCAAATCTTTTCGTGGTTCCCAAAAAGGAGGGAACGTACAGACCCATTTTAGATCTCAAGAGTCTAAACAAGTTTCTCAGAGTCCCATCCTTCCAGATGGAGACTATTCGAACAATTCTACCATTGATCCAGGAGGGTCAATATATGACTACCGTGGACTTGAAGGATGCATATATTTCTATCCACAAGGATCATCACCAGTTCCTAAGGTTTGCCTTCCTGGAGAAACATTTTAAGTTTGTGGCTCTTCCCCTCGGGTTGGCCACAGCACCCAGGATCTTCACAAAGGTTCTAGGGTCCCTTCTGGCGGTTCTCAGGCCGTGGGGTATTGCAGTGGCGCCTTATCTAGACGATATTCTGATCCAGGCGTCGTCTTACCAGCTGACAGTCTCATACAGACAGGGATCTGTCCTTTCTGAGGACTCACGGGTGGAAGGTGAATCTAGAAAAGAGTTAATTCCACAGACAAGGGTTCCCTTCCTGGGAACTCTAATAGATTCCATGTCTATGAAAATTTTCTTGACAGAGGTCAGAAAGTTAAAGATTCTGAATACATGCCGAGTCCTTCAGTCCAATCCTCGGCCATCAGTGGCTCAGTGCATGGAGGTAATTGGATTGTTGGTGGCGGCAATGGACATCATTCCGTTTGCTCGTTTTCATCACAGACTGCTACAAGTGAACATGCTTTTTTGCGTTTTCCATACTGTCTCAACTTTTTCAGAATTGGGTTTTATATTTAAAGGGACTTCAGGGCCATTAATCACCACTATAACAATAGTAGTTGATAGTACTAAAATGTCATTTGTTTTTATGGATTCTAAGTTTCTATGGACTATAAGTAAATATATTTACACACCGATTTTAAGGGTCTAATTAAGAAAGATGATGTGTTAAAAAAATTTTTATCCATCGAACTGTTTGATCTGTAACAAAGGAAACTTGAATGGGAGCAAAGAAGGCAACAGGCTCTCAATAAAGACTTTTCCAGGAAAACTAAGAAGCCAATTGACCCTCAGAAAAGAGGGAGTTAAAAGCAAGCTTTAAAAGAGGAGAAGCTGAGATGAGAAATCTCTAGAAAGGCATTACTGCCAAAACTCCTAGAAGAAAGCTTTGTCCTTTATTAGTGAAGCAGAGGGGAATTATTGGGGCTTAACTCCTAAGAACCGCATTTACAACAGCCATGGGCGTAAGTAGATGGTGGTCGAGAAAAAGTAGAAAACCTACCCATACTCTGGAATCTGCTGTGGCTCTGATATAATAGTATCTAGTGTGCTTACTATAATATTTCAAAAGAGACTGATTGAGTTTGGGAAGACCATTCGTTGAAAAAGATAGATCGTGTGATCGGAGTGTACACCACATGACCATGCCATATGACAAGTCAGCATTCCCTGAGGGCTAACGTTTTATCAGAGTTACAATAACAGTTAGTTTTAATACACTATAGTAACCGTGACTGTTTACTTGGAGACCAATCCTAAACTTCTGGATTGAATCCCTCTTAAAAGGACATAAAACAGTATCAACTAACATAAGTTTCTAAATATATAATGCAGCCAAAGCTTACCTGTCAAACGGTTTATTTTTTTAAACCCCATTAACCCGTTTAATTTAGGCATAGTTTTGTTTGCAGCAAGTTCCTCCCTGTGCATTTCCATATATGGAAGGTGCTATACATGCCATAGCTTCTTCAGAATGCACTCATGCACATGCACAGTAGGGGGCAGAGTCACAGGACACCTGACTAAAGCAGTGCACAGTATAATGCTGAAGCTTTCACAAAGCATGTGACATTATCCCAATGGAAACGAGCAAGCCTCTGTGCAACAAACAATGGCAGTACATCATTAACTTGCTTGCATAAGTAATTATCCTCGCATGCACACTTCGTTATATGATACCACAAGGTTTGGAGTAGGACACTGATAAAGGGGTTGGAACAGGCTACACTTGGCAACACTAAAGTAATTTTGCAGATTTTTGGAAATTTTATTAAAATACTTTTAAGCTTTTTTTTTTTTTTAACACTTTTTTTCACACACTGTTTTACCTCAGTTGACCCCTTTTTTAATATGCTCATAACTCAAAATGTTTTATGGCACTTTAAGGTGAAACTGTGTAGTTTTGTCCATATGCTGTAGTAGAAGTAACTGAAATAATCTTTGGACAAGTGACCAGAGCCCAACTCTTAACTACTTTTACATTGAGATTCAGGAATAGACTACACACAGTCACAGCTTACAGCTATATAAGTGCTCAGAATGCAGATATTTACAAACACGGAACAGATTTTGCAATTCTTAGTGTTTAACATTAACGGAAAAATGTTTTATTAACAATTATTTTGTTACCATTGTGTTTTTATATGTACATCATTTAAAAAAGTTAATATTGTTTTAGAACCAGTTGGTGAAAGATGCTGTCTCAATATTTGATTCACATTTAGTTTTTCACCTGTGACTGGTGTGTACTATAGCTGGTTTTGAAGTTTTATCGGATTGGTTATCTGAAGTTTGGCAGACTATTGTGTTAAGAAATAAAGGTGAATCAGTTTGATATATAATTGGATTTTGCAAATGCTTTTGATACAGTGCCACATGAGAGATGAGTGTACAAAATGAATGGACTGGGAATAACTTATAAATCAGCTAGATTACTAGTTTTGAGCGCTATAGAGAAATTAACGAACGCAACAAAAGTTACGTTATTTAATTTTCTATAGCGCTGCTATTACATGTTTTCAAACATATGCATTTTGCGTGCGATATGGTTGCGTTGAGCTCCATACCGCACACAATCAGAGCGCTGTGTTTGACGTGCTCGTGCACAATTTCCCCATAGACATCAATTGGTAGAAAATTTCTCTTGTAAGGTGTATCCAGTCCACGGATCATCCATTACTTGTGGGATATTCTCCTTCCCAACAGGAAGTTGCAAGAGGATCACCCACAGCAGAGCTGCTCCTATAGCTCCTCCCCTAACTGCCATATCCAGTCATTCTCTTGCAACTCTCAGCAAGCATGGAGGTAGTAAGAGAGAAGTGGTGTAACGTAGTTGTTTTTTACTTCAATCAAAAGTTTGTTATTTTTAAATGGTACCGGAGTTGTACTATTTTGTCCCAGGCAGAGCATAGAAGAAGAATCTGCCTGTGATTTCTATGATCTTAGCAGGTTGTAACTAAGATCCATTGCTGTTCTCACACATGACTGAAGAGAAAGGTAACTTCAGCGGGGGAATGGCGTGCAGGTTATCCTGCTATGAGGTATGTGCAGTTAAAATCATTTTCTAGAAGATGTGAATGCTAGAAAAATGCTGCTGATACCAGATTTATGTAAGGTAAGCCTGAATACAGTGATTTAATAGCGACTGGTATCATGCTTACTTTCTGAGGTAATACTCTTATAGATTTGCAATATAAAACGTTTGCTGGCATGTTTAAACGTTTTTATATATACTTTGGTGATAAAACTTTATTGGGGCCTAGTTTTTTTCCACATGGCTGGCTTAAATTTGCCTAGAAACAGTTTCCTGAGGCTTTCCACTGTGTTACTATGAGTGGGAGAGGCTTAATTTAGCGCTTTTTTGCGCAGTAACTTTTACAGACTGAGACATCCAGCTTCCTCCAGGAGTCCCCTGAATGATATAGAACCTCTCTCAAGGGCTCTTAGGCTTTCCAAAATCGTTTGTTGGGGAAGGTAGGCCCACAGCAAGGCTGTGGGAGTTTGGTGTGCTGTTAAAAAACGTCTATCGTTTTTTTTATTTGTTTTTTGAACTAAGGGGTTAATCATCCATTTGCTAGTGGGTGCAATGCTCTGTTAGCTTATTATACACACTGTAAAAATTTTGTTTGAATTACTGCTTTTTTTCACTGTTTTTCAAATTCTGACAAAATTTGTTTCTCTTAAAGGCACAGTACCGTTTCTTATTTTTTGCTTGTTAACTTGATTTAAAGTGTTTTCCAAGCTTGCTGGTCTCATTGCTAGTCTGTTTAAGCATGTCTGACATAGAGGAAACTCCTTGTTCATTATGTTTAGAAGCCATGGTGGAACCCCCTCTTAGAATGTGTACCAAATGTACTGACTTCACTTTAAGTAATAAAGATCATATTCTGTCTTTAAAACATTTATCACCAGAGGAATCTGACGAGGGGGAAGTTATGCCAACTAACTCGCCCCACGTGTCAGACCCTTTGACTCCCGCCCAAGGGACTCACGCTCAAATGGCGCCAAGTACATCTAGTGCGCCCATGGCGTTTACTTTACAAGACATGGGGCAGTCGTGCATAATACCCTGGCAGCGGTATTATCCAGACTACCTGGGTTACGAGGAAAGCGAGACAGCTCTGGAGTTATAAGAAATACAGAGCATACTGACGCTTTAGTAACTATGTCTGATACCCCCTCACAATATGCAGAAGCTGAGGAAGGAGAGCTTCTTTCTGTGGGTGATTTTTCTGACTCAGGGAAGAGGATTCAACCTGATTCTGATATGTCAACATTTAAATTTAAGCTTGAACACCTCCACGTGTTGCTCAGGGAGGTTTTATTTTTTATTTTTAAATAGTTTTTTTATTGAGGTTGAAATAACACATTGGCAACAGTCTCATCTACAGAATACATTGTACAACGTATATGGTTCTGGCATGACATTACATGATGGGCACCTCATTTTTTAAATCTTATAGGTTTTGCGAGTTCCTCAGACAAGCAGGTCCAGTCGTGGGACCAAAAGTAAAACAAAACAATTGAGGACATGGCAACATAGATAATAGTAAAGATTGCAAATTCAACTTATGTGAGATAAACACAGATTGTGAAGAGCATATACAATATCAAAAATAGTAAAGCATAATAAAGGCATCAGGATAACTCTATATAGATCAACATTTATGAAAACATGGAATGTAGCCTCTCTTGGTTGTTATTTTAGTTCAATAACCATTAGTACTGAGCCTCCATTAGAACATAGGCAATCTCAAAACCACTATCTTGAGTAAACTTCGGGAAACAGGAAATCACTATAAAATCAATGATCCTGTGTTGAACCCCCGTGAGCCATTCTACAATGATGCAGGGGAATAAAAAACTTAGTCATGGCTCAACAGGTAGGGCAGAGACTTCTAAACTCTGCCAAAAAGGTGTGCAGAGAGAAGGGAATCATCCCCAACCGCACAGAAATGAGGAGGGAGAGGGGAGGGGGGGAGGGGGAGGGAAGGGAGGAAGGGGGAAGAGAGGAGGGGGGGAAGGGGAGGGAGGGGGGGGAGGGGAGGGGAGGGTGGAGGAAAGGCCAAAAAAAACAATTCTTACTATTATTAACTCACACTTCTACCATAGAGCCCAAAGATATTGATAGAACAACGAAACATCATGACTAGCTGAATAAGGACAACTAAGCATATGGATAGCCCAGAATAGAATATACATTTCAGACAAGAGCTCTAGGTTAATCATACATGACAGTAGAATGCTAGAATATGTAGGTTATCGTCCTGACTATCCACAGAACATTGTTACTAAACATTTATACCTGTGTGGGCCCCAGTTAACATGAGAGAAGTGGCCAAAAATATAATATATAGAGGAGCTCATTCCACACATCTGTATAACAGCTAACATAGGGCTCCAGATTAATACCCATAACTATAGACAGCTACGCAGTGTCAGCAGAGTGTTATAACACTCAGAAGCCTTAGCCTGGAGTTGGTCATTGTAGAGGCTCCTTAATCGCTAATTAAAAAGAAGGCCAACGTTCCTAGGCGGGTGTTTCCTAAATAATAAATAAGTGGGACACAGGTCAGCTGTTAGCACTCAGATCGTATATAGGAGCTTCCAAACTTTAGATCCACAGTGTTACTCTGGAACACAGAGACAGCTAATCTGGGGAGATCTAGATGGACATAAATATTTATGACAGTGGCTGTTTGATACTAGCGCTATTAAGCACATGTAATCTCATGTATAGTTTGACAGGCAATATGAAGGAGCAGGAGGTAGTCCTCTAGTGGGGATCCGACTATGTGTCATCATGGGCCGATTACAAATCGTGAGAGAGAGGGAGCCTCCAACTGACTGAAGCACTAAGGTTCTAATATACCCAGCATATATACAGAACATAGATAATTTCCATTTACAACTATTGCTAATAATTCCCGGTTAATTCCACCCCTAATAAACAAGACTTTACTAAGCAGTACTGTATCTATATAGGTGCTGAAAAAAAATTGTTGCATATAAGTGATATCTTACACCATTAAACATAAAATTAATACTCTTAAGGCTAGACTACTAAACCCAGGAGCCACTACTGGTAAGTATTTGTTTGTTCTGCGTATAGGGGGAAACAACAAGAAGGTTCAGTCTCAGTGTGCACATAGTCTCAGGTAGCTTGACAAGTGTAGACTTTCCGGGCCAAAAACTGGGTTTTAAGCAGCAGCACGTTAAACAAGCAGGTTAGTATTCAAGACGTTAACTAACCGCTCCTATAATAAAGAATGTCACCCAATACCTGCTCTAAGGGATCGCAGCAGTCTATAGAGAACTCGCACGCCAGACCACAGATCCCAGGGGGAGTGATGGCTCATAGCCCGATACATCCATAAGGGCTGACGTTGCATCCAGCAGGGATGTTGTAGCAGACGTGCCATGCTGCTAATGGGAAGGAGCAGGCCTGGAGATACGCAAATCCCACAAAGCTCTGTGGTACCCGCTGCAATGTGCAAGCTGCAGAATTTCGACCCCTTCCATGCGTGCAAGTTGGTTGTGTCGGCAGGGAGAGAGCAAGGCTCCGACCCCAGGCTTGCATCTGTTGGCGCCAACGGCGAGGAGCGCACCTGGAGAGGTGCAGGCACTATATCTAAAGGCGTCTCCTGCGCTTCTGTGTGCTCCTCTTCCATGTTCCCGCTCCATGTGCGTGTCACTAGGATTTTGTTAATAAAGGCGTCGAGCCTCTCGCAGATCTTCCTCCCGTGCTCCTCCAGCAAGTCCCTAAGGGCAGCATTGGGTATTTGGGCCTCCATGCCGGGCGGTGGTGCGCCATAGCCTTCAGTAGGCATTATAATACAACAGGGGCTTGTAGGATTTCTATACACTTTTAAGTGCTGCAGTGATTACCCCTGTTAGGTATACCTATCCACCAAATAGCATCAGAATCACTTCAACCAGTTTTAGCAGTCTCTTTTCGCAAAGTTTTCTTTTCTTAAGCCGCCATCTTTAGTGTCTCTGGTTCTATGAACCCCATTTAGATTGCTTGTGTCCCAAATTAGGTCATGTGCTTGAGGGAAAGAGGTTTTTGCGTGCTCCCAAACTCATTCATACAGTATCCCCTTTAGGCAGGATTAAACATTAGTTACTTCAGGCTAGTAAAGTAGGTAAAGAAATCTCTTTTTGTGAGCTTGGAGTCTGGAGCTCTGTAGAAATGCAGCCATCCTCATCGGCGGTTAGCTCCGCCCCCCCTCAGGGAGGTTTTAGCTGCTCTGAATGACTGTGATACAATTGCAGTGCCAGAGAAATTGTGTAGACTGGATAAATACTATGCAGTGCCGGTGTGCACTGATGTTTTTCCAATACCTAGAAGGTTTACAGAAATTATTACTAAGGAATGGGATAGACCAGGTGTGCTGTTCTCTTCCCCTCCTATTTTTAAGAAAATGTTTCCAATAGATGCCACCACATGGGACTTATGGCAAACGGTCCCTAAGGTGGAGGGAGCAGTTTCTACCCTAGCTAAGCGTACTACTATCCCTGTCGAGGAAAATGTTTATTCAACAAGGTTTTATTCTACAGCCCCTTGCATGCATTGCCCCTGTCACTGCTGCTGCGGCTTTCTGGTTTGAGTCTCTGGAAGAGGCTTTACAGGTAGAGACCCCATTGGATGACATACTTGACAAGCTTAGAGCACTTAAGCTAGCCAATTCTTTTGTTTCTGATGCCATTGTTCATTTGACTAAACTAACGGCTAAGAATTCTGGTTTTGCTATTCAGGCGCATAGGGCGCTATGGCTTAAATCTTGGTCAGCTGATGTTACTTCAAAGTCTAAGCTGCTTAATATTCCCTTCAAGGGGCAAACCCTATTCGGGCCTGGTTTGAAGGAGATCATTTCTGATATCTCTGGAGGAAAAGGTCATGCCCTTCCTCAAGATAGGTCCAAATTAAGGGCCAAACAGACTAATTTTCGTGCCTTTCGAAATTTCAAGGCAAGTGCGGCATCAACTTCCTCTAATACAAAACAAGAGGGAACTTTTGCCCAGTCCAAGTCGGTCTGGAGATCTAACCAGACCTGGACCAAAGGTAAGCAGGCCAAAAAGCCTGCTGCTGCCTCTAAGGCAGCATGAAGGATTGGCCCCCTATCCGGCAACGGATCAAGTAGGGGCAGACTTTCGCTCTTCGCCCAGGCTTGGGCAAGAGATGTCCAGAATCCCTGGCCGTTGGAAATTGTATCCCAGGGATATCTTCTGGACTTCAAAGCTTCCCCTCCAAATGGGAGATTTCACCTTTTCACAATTATCTGCAAACCAGATAAAGAGCATTTTTACATTGTGTTTAAGACCTCCTAGTTATGGGAGTAATCGGTCCAGTTCCAAAGGAGGAACAGGGACAGGGATTTTATTCAAATCTGTTTGTGGTTCCCAAAAAAGAGGGAATCTTCAGACCAATCTTAAACAAATTCCTCAGAGTCCCATCATTCGAGATGGAGACTATTCGTACCATCCTCCCTATGATCCAGGAGGGTCAATAATGACTACAGTGGATTTAAAGGATGCTTATCTAAACATTCCGATACACAAAGATCATCATCGGTTTCTCAGGTTTGCCTTCCTAGACGGGCATTACCAGTTTGTAGCACTTCCCTTTGGGTTAGCTACAACCCCAAGAATCTTTACGAAGGTTCTGGGGTCACTTCTGGCGGTCCTAAGACCACGGGGCATAGCAGTGGCCCCTTATTTAGACGACACCCTGATACAGGCGTCAAATTTCCAAATTGCCAAGTCTCATACGGACATAGTTCTGGCATTTCTGAGGTCGCATGGGTGGAAGGTGAACAAAGAAAAGAGTTCTCTATCCCCTCTCACAAGAGTCTACTTTCTGGGAACTCTAATAGATTCTGTAGAAATGAGGAGTTACCTGACAGAGTCCAGGTTATCAAAACTTCTAAATTCCTGCCGTGTTCTTTATTCCACTTCTCTGCCTTCGGTGGCTCAGTGTATGGAAGTAATCGGCTTAATGGTAGCAGCAATGGACATAGTGCCGTTTGCACGCCTACATTTCAGACCGCTGCAACTCTGCATGCTCAGTCAGTGGAATGGGGATTACACAGATTTGTCCCCTCTACTAAATCTGGATCAAGAGACCAGGGATTTTCTTCTCTGGTGGCTATCTTGGGTCCATCTGTCCATAGGTATGACCTTTCGCAGGCCAGATTGGACAATTGTATCAACAGATGCCAGCCTTCTAGGCTGGGGGGCAGTCTGGAACTCCCTGAAGGCTCAGGGATCGTGAACTCAGGAGGAGACACTCCTTCCAATAAACATTCTGGAACTGAGAGCGATATTCAATGCTCTTCAGGCTTGGCCTCAGCTAGCGATAATGAGGTTCATCAGATTTCAGTCGGACAACATCACGACTGTGGCTTTCTTCAACCATCAGGGGGGAACAAGGAGTTCCCTGGCGATGTTAGAAGTCTCAAAGATAATTCGCTGGGCAGAGATTCACTCTTGCCACCTATCAGCTATCCATATCCCAAGTGTAGAGAACTGGAAGGCGGATTTTCTAAGTCGTCAGACTTTTCATCCGGGGGAGTGGGAACTCCATCTGGAGGTGTTTGCATAGATGCTCTAGCAGCACCTTGGTTCTTCAACCTGGCTTAGGTGTTTCCACCGTTTCCTCTGCTCCCTCGTCTGATTCTCAAAATCAAGCAGGAGAGAGCATCTGTGATCTTGATAGGGTAACTCGTGGAGTAAAGTCAGGATTCCCAGGATATTATCTTTTCTCCAAGAAGGTTTGGAAAAAACATAATTTATGCTTACCTGATAAATTCCTTTCTTCTGTAGTGTTATCAGTCCACGGGTCATCATTACTTCTGGGATATTACTCCTCCCCAACAGGAAGTGCAAGAGGATTCACCCAGCAGAGCTGCATATAGCTCCTCCCCTCTACGTCACTCCCAGTCATTCGACCAAGGACCAACGAGAAAGGAAAAGCCAAGGGTGAAGTGGTGACTGGAGTATAAATTAAAAAATATTTACCTGCCTTAAAAACAGGGCGGGCCGTGGACTGATCACACTACAGAAGAAAGGAATTTATCAGGTAAGCATAAATTATGTTTTCTTCTGTTAAGTGTGATCAGTCCACGGGTCATCATTACTTCTGGGATACCAATACCAAAGCAAAAGTACACGGATGACGGGAGGGATAGGCAGGCTCTTTATACAGAAGGAACCACTGCCTGAAGAACCTTTCTCCCAAAAATAGCCTCCGATGAAGCAAAAGTGTCAAATTTGTAAAATTTGGAAAAAGTATGAAGCGAAGACCAAGTTGCAGCCTTGCAAATCTGTTCAACAGAGGCCTCATTCTTGAAGGCCCAAGTGGAAGCCACAGCTCTAGTAGAATGAGCTGTAATTCTTTCAGGAGGCTGCTGTCCAGCAGTCTCATAAGCTAAACGAATTATGCTACGAAGCCAAAAAGAAAGAGAGGTAGCGGAAGCTTTTTGACCTCTCCTCTGCCCAGAGTAAATGACAAACAGAGAAGACGTTTGTCGAAATTCCTTAGTTGCCTGTAAGTAAAATTTTAGAGCACGGACTACATCCAGGTTGTGCAGTAGACGTTCCTTCTTTGAAGAAGGATTTGGGCATAAAGAAGGAACAACAATCTCTTGATTGATATTCCTGTTAGTAACTACCTTAGGTAAGAACCCAGGTTTAGTACGCAGGACTACCTTATCCGAATGAAAAATCAAATAAGGAGAATCACAATGTAAGGCTGATAATTCAGAGACTCTTCGAGCCGAGGAAATAGCCATTAAAAATAGAACTTTCCAAGATAACAACTTTATATCAATGGAATGAAGGGGTTCAAACGGAACGCCCTGTAAAACATTAAGAACAAGGTTTAAACTCCATGGTGGAGCAACAGTTTTAAACACAGGCTTAATCCTGGTCAAAGCCTGACAAAAAGCCTGGACGTCAGGAACTTCTGACAGACGTTTGTGTAACAGAATGGACAGAGCTGAGATCTGTCCCTTTAATGAACTAGCAGATAAACCCTTTTCTAAACCTTCTTGTAGAAAAGACAATATCCTAGGAATCCTAACCTTACTCCAAGAGTAACCTTTGGATTCACACCAATATAGGTATTTACGCCATATCTTATGGTAAATCTTTCTGGTAACAGGTTTCCTAGCCTGTATTAAAGTATCAATAACTGACTCAGAAAACCCACGTCTTGATAAAATCAAGCGTTCAATTTCCAAGCAGTCAGCTTCAGAGAAGTTAGATTTTGATGTTTGAAGGGACCCTGTATCAGAAGGTCCTGCTTCAGAGGTAGAGACCAAGGTGGACAGGATGACATGTCCACCAGGTCTGCATACCAAGTCCTGCGTGGCCACGCAGGTGCTATTAGAATCGCTGATGCTCTCTCTTGTTTGATTCTGGCAATCAATCGAGGAAGCAACGGGAAGGGTGGAAACACGTAAGCCATCCTGAAGTCCCAAGGTGCTGTCAGAGCATCTATCAGGACTGCTCCTGGATCCCTGGATCTGGACCCGTAACGAGGAAGCTTGGCGTTCTGTCGAGACGCCATGAGATCTATCTCTGGTTTGCCCCAACGTCGCAGTATTTGGGCAAAGACCTCCGGATGAAGTTCCCACTCCCCCGGATGAAAAGTCTGACGACTTAAGAAATCCGCCTCCCAGTTCTCCACTCCCGGGATGTGGATTGCTGACAGGTGGCAAGAGTGAGACTCTGCCCAGAGAATTATCTTTGATACTTCCATCATAGCTAGGGAGCTTCTTGTCCCTCCCTGATGGTTGATGTAAGCAACAGTCGTGATGTTGTCCGACTGAAACCTGATGAACCCCCGAGTTGTCAACTGGGGCCAAGCCAGGAGGGCATTGAGAACTGCTCTCAATTCCAGAATGTTTATTGGCAGGAGACTCTCCTCCTGACTCCATTGTCCCTGAGCCTTCAGAGAATTCCAGACGGCACCCCAACCTAGAAGGCTGGCGTCTGTTGTTACAATTGTCCAGTCTGGTCTGCTGAACGGCATCCCCCTGGACAGATGTGGCCGAGAAAGCCACCATAGAAGAGAATTTCTGGTCTCTTGATCCAGATTCAGAGAAGGGGATAAGTCTGAGTAATCCCCATTCCACTGACTTAGCATGCACAGTTGCAGTGGTCTGAGGTGTAAGCGTGCAAAGGGTACTATGTCCATTGCCGCTACCATTAAGCCGATTACCTCCATGCATTGAGCCACTGACGGGTGTTGAATGGAATGTAGGGTGCGGCAAGCACTTTGAAGTCTTGTTAGCCTGTCCTCTGTCAGGTAAATCTTCATTTCTACAGAATCTATAAGAGTCCCCAGGAAGGGAACTCTTGTGAGTGGAACGAGTGAACTCTTCTTTTCTCCAACATAGGTGTGTCCGGTCCACGGCGTCATCCTTACTTGTGGGATATTCTCTTCCCCAACAGGAAATGGCAAAGAGCCCAGCAAAGCTGGTCACATGATCCCTCCTAGGCTCCGCCTACCCCAGTCATTCTCTTTGCCGTTGTACAGGCAACATCTCCACGGAGATGGCTTAGAGTTTTTTTAGTGTTTAACTGTAGTTTTTATTATTCAATCAAGAGTTTGTTATTTTAAAATAGTGCTGGTATGTACTATTTACTCTGAAACAGAAAAGAGATGAAGATTTCTGTTTGTAAGAGGAAAATGATTTTAGCAACCGTTACTAAAATCCATGGCTGTTCCACACAGGACTGTTGAGAGGAATTAACTTCAGTTGGGGGAACAGTGAGCAGTCTTTTGCTGCTTGAGGTATGACTAGGCTGACCATATTTCCTTGAGACAAAAACGGGACATTGAGTGGTCAAAAACGGGACGGGGTTAATATTCTTTATTTATATGAAAAAAAGTACGATTTTAACAGAAGTTAACTTTTATGACATGAATTTAAAATATTGAGCCAACATTTATCCTTCAGTGACAGAAGAACTCATACAAAATTTTTTAGGTAGACGAAGAGCTAGAGGGGGGACTGTATTTCATCATGATTGTACCATGAATATTTGTCTGATGAAACAAATTTACACAGCAAATTTCGGTCTTTCAACACCATATAATTATACTTGTCACACTCCATGGGCTGATGTATCATATATATGAAATTATTTTTACTTAAAATTTGATGCACACAGAAAATTGGCAAATCTATATAAAAATAAAGCACAAATGTTCTGACTTATAAAGACACCCTATACAATGCTTTTTATTATAACTGTTGTTAAGGGAAATAAAATTACTTATCCAATAACCATTCTAATGACGAAGGTTCCCTCTATTAGATCACATCCATCATGTCCCCCCCCTCCACAATATTCATTAATATTAATATATATTATGGAACTTGACTCATTGTAACTTTTAAACAGATGGATAGCCAAGCCAAATTTGTTGTTTAAACAAAGAAAATCAAAGAGAACATTCTTATATAATAAGAAGAGCTGATTCTGAAGCTTGTGAACAAAAGTATTACAATTTAATTTATCATACAAAGAACAAAAATGCTTTAAAAAAGTGAGATTATCCTATGTTGTCAAGGCAAATTCCCCCATATTAACTGATTTTAAAGGGTAAAAGCCTCTGAACTTGCGTTTGGTTTGAATATCTGGATAGTAGTTGTAGATTTTTTTTAGCTGAGTTACCAAAATCATTGTTACACACGTAAATGGTTGAAGAACTGATAAAAATGCGGAACTACATAGTTACTTGATAATAACCGTTATTTTATAACGCCTGTACTACATCCAGCACTGCAGCAGCAGCATAATAATAAGCATATGATATAATAAATGACAATTTAATTTAATTGATTGCCAGGCACAGACACTGGTCTTACCTTGGCCGTGCACAATTCTTGCAGAAGCTGAAGTTCAGAACCTAGACTGTAGACAGTTGAATCGATCTACTTCCAGACCAGACCATAACACTAGTTTGTATGTTCACTTCACACGTCTGTGACACAAACAAGAAGAAGATGGCAACAAGAATTATCTCTCTGGTGTCTGGTGATGGTCAGGTCAGCCTATAATTCGGATGATGGTGAGACAGCGGCTAAAGGCAGATGATTGATTATCACATCAGATCCAGATGATGACTGAATGAATCTCAGATATTTTTAGTCCGACTCCTGCCTACCCCTGTGCTGAGCCTGTCCTGAGTGTAAGTTACTAGTAAAGTATTGGCATTACTGCAGCTGAGCTAGCTAGTAATCTAACTTCCCTCACGCTGACCAGTGACCAGTCTCCCTCCTAGGCTCAGTCTGACAGCTCACGACTGAGTACTGACCTACTGTCACTGACTCTTTATAGGCACCTATCAATGACATGCTCCTAATTTTGAAGAGCACGGGCGGCATAGACTGCTAAGACTGCATGAAGACTGCATGCTGTGGATCATGTGCGCACGGCCACCCAACCCCAACCCAGCTGCAGTTAAAAAAAAAAAAAGTTTTAAAAAAAACTGCCCTCCCCGCCGGCGGGGAGTTTAAAAAAAAATTAAGTGGTGTGTGTGCAATAAAAAATTACACTTGCGCTGCCCGCACGGTCTGATAACCCTCAAAACGGGACAAAATGACTATTAATAAAGAAAAGACGGGACAGGGGAAAAAACATAAAATAAAGGTACTGTCCCTTTCAAAACGGGACATATGGTCAGCCTAGGTATGACACATTCTAACAAGACGATGTAATGCTGGAAGCTGTCATTTTCCCTATGGGATCCGGTAAGCCATTTTTATTCAGACAGTAAATAAGGGCTTCACAAGGGCTTATTAAGACTGTAGACATTTTCTGGGCTAAATCGATTCATATATTACACATATTTAACCTTGAGGAATCATTTAATCTGGGTATTTTTGTTAAATAATATCGGCAGGCACTGTTTTAGACACCTTATTCTCTAGGGGCTTTCCCTAATCATAGGCAGAGCCTCATTTTCGCGCCGGTATTGCGCACTTGTTTTTGAGCAGCATGACATGCAGTCGCATGTGTGAGGAGCTCTGATACATAGAAAAGACTTTCTGAAGGCGTCATTTGGTATCGTATTCCCCTTTGGGCTTGGTTGGGTCTCAGCAAAGCAGATACCAGGGACTGTAAAGGGGTTAAAGTTAAAAACGGCTCCGGTTCCGTTATTTTAAGGGTTAAAGCTTCCAAATTTGGTGTGCAATACTTTTAAGGCTTTAAGACACTGTGGTGAAATTTTGGTGAATTTTGAACAATTCCTTCATACTTTTTCGCAATTGCAGTAATAAAGTGTGTTCAGTTTAAAATTTAAAGTGACAGTAACGGTTTTATTTTAAAACGTTTTTTGTACTTTGTTATCAAGTTTATGCCTGTTTAACATGTCTGAACTACCAGATAGACTGTGTTCTGAATGTGGGGAAGCCAAGGTTCCTTCTCATTTAAATAAATGTGATTTATGTGACACTGAAAATGATGCCCAAGATGATTCCTCAAGTGAGGGGAGTAAGCATGGTACTGCATCATTCCCTCCTTCGTCTATACGAGTCTTGCCCACTCAGGAGGCCCCTAGTACATCTAGCGCGCCAATACTCCTTACTATGCAACAATTAACGGCTGTAATGGATAATTCTATCAAAAACATTTTAGCCAAAATGCCCACTTATCAGCGTAAGCGCGACTGCTCTGTTTTAGATACTGAAGAGCATGAGGACGCTGATGATAATGGTTCTGAAATGCCCCTACACCAGTCTGAGGGGGCCAGGGAGGTTTTGTCTGAGGGAGAAATTTCAGATTCAGGGAAAATTTCTCAACAAGCTGAACCCGATGTGATTACATTTAAATTTAAGTTGGAACATCTCCGCGCTCTGCTTAAGGAGGTATTATCCACTCTGGATGATTGTGAGAATTTGATCATCCCAGAGAAACTATGTAAAATGGACAAGTTCCTAGAGGTCCCGGGGCTCCCAGAAGCTTTTCCTATACCCAAGCGGGTGGCGGACATTGTAAATAAAGAATGGGAAAGGCCGGGTATACCTTTCGTCCCTCCCCCCATATTTAAAAAATTGTTTCCTATGGTCGACCCTAGAAAGGACTTATGGCAGACTGTCCCCAAGGTCGAGGGAGCGGTTTCTACTTTAAACAAACGCACCACTATACCCATAGAAGATAGTTGTGCTTTCAAAGATCCTATGGATAAAAAATTAGAAGGTTTGCTTAAAAAGATGTTTGTTCAGCAAGGTTACCTTCTACAACCAATTTCATGCATTGTCCCTGTCACTACAGCCGCGTGTTTCTGGTTCGATGAGCTAGTAAAGGCGATCGATAGTGATTCTCCTCCTTATGAGGAGATTATGGACAGAATCCGTGCTCTCAAATTGGCTAATTCTTTCACCCTAGACGCCACTTTGCAATTGGCTAGGTTAGCGGCGAAGAATTCTGGGTTTGCTATTGTGGCGTGTAGAGCGCTTTGGTTGAAATCTTGGTCAGCGGATGCGTCTTCCAAGAACAAACTCCTTAACATTCCTTTCAAGGGGAAAACGCTGTTTGGCCCTGACTTGAAAGAGATTATCTCTGATATCACTGGGGGTAAGGGCCACGCCCTTCCTCAGGATAGGTCTTTCAAGGCCAAAAATAAACCTAATTTTCGTCCCTTTCGTAGAAACGGACCAGCCCCAAGTGCTACGTCCTCTAAGCAAGAGGGTAATACTTCTCAAGCCAAGCCAGCCTGGAGACCAATGCAAGGCTGGAACAAGGGAAAGCAGGCCAAGAAACCTGCCACTGCTACCAAGACAGCATGAAATGTTGGCCCCCGATCCGGGTCCGGATCTGGTGGGGGGCAGACTCTCTCTCTTCGCTCAGGCTTGGGCAAGAGATGTTCTGGATCCTTGGGCACTAGAAATAGTCTCCCAAGGTTATCTTCTGGAATTCAAGGGGCTTCCCCCAAGGGGGAGGTTCCACAGGTCTCAATTGTCTTCAGACCACATAAAGAGACAGGCATTCTTACATTGTGTAGAAGACCTGTTAAAAATGGGAGTGATTCATCCTGTTCCATTAGGAGAACAAGGGATGGGGTTCTACTCCAATCTGTTCATAGTTCCCAAAAAAGAGGGAACGTTCAGACCAATCTTAGATCTCAAGATCTTAAACAAGTTTCTCAAGGTTCCATCGTTCAAAATGGAAACCATTCGAACAATTCTTCCTTCCATCCAGGAAGGTCAATTCATGACCACGGTGGATTTAAAGGATGCGTATCTACATATTCCTATCCACAAGGAACATCATCGGTTCCTAAGGTTCGCATTCCTGGACAAGCATTACCAGTTCGTGGCGCTTCCTTTCGGATTAGCCACTGCTCCAAGGATTTTCACAAAGGTACTAGGGTCCCTTCTAGCGGTGCTAAGACCAAGGGGCATTGCAGTAGTACCTTACTTGGACGACATTCTGATTCAAGCGTCGTCCCTTCCTCAAGCAAAGGCTCACACGGACATAGTCCGGGCCTTTCTCAGATCTCACGGATGGAAAGTGAACGTGGAAAAGAGTTCTCTATCTCCGTCGACAAGGGTTCCCTTCTTGGGAACAATAATAGACTCCTTAGAAATGAGGATTTTTCTGACAGAGGCCAGAAAAACAAAACTTCTAAACTCTTGTCAAACACTTCATTCCGTTCCTCTTCCTTCCATAGCGCAGTGCATGGAAGTAATAGGTTTGATGGTAGCGGCAATGGACATAGTTCCTTTTGCGCGCATTCATCTAAGACCATTACAACTGTGCATGCTCAGTCAGTGGAATGGGGACTATACAGACTTGTCTCCGAAGATACAAGTAAATCAGAGGACCAGAGACTCACTCCGTTGGTGGCTGTCCCTGGACAACCTGTCACAAGGGATGACCTTCCGCAGACCAGAGTGGGTCATTGTCACGACCGACGCCAGTCTGATGGGCTGGGGCGCGGTCTGGGGATCCCTGAAAGCTCAGGGTCTTTGGTCTCGGGAAGAATCTCTTCTACCGATAAATATTCTGGAACTGAGAGCGATATTCAATGCTCTCAAGGCTTGGCCTCAGCTAGCAAAGGCCAAGTTCATACGGTTTCAATCAGACAACATGACGACTGTTGCGTACATCTACCATCAGGGGGGAACAAGGAGTTCCCTGGCGATGGAAGAAGTGACCAAAATCATTCAATGGGCGGAGACTCACTCCTGCCACCTGTCTGCAATCCACATCCCAGGAGTGGAAAATTGGGAAGCGGATTTTCTGAGTCGTCAGACATTACATCCGGGGGAGTGGGAACTCCATCCGGAAATCTTTGCCCAAATTACTCAACTGTGGGGCATTCCAGACATGGATCTGATGGCCTCTCGGCAGAACTTCAAGGTTCCTTGCTACGGGTCCAGATCCAGGGATCCCAAGGCGACTCTAGTAGATGCACTAGTAGCACCTTGGACCTTCAAACTAGCTTATGTATTCCCGCCGTTTCCTCTCATCCCCAGGCTGATAGCCAGGATCAATCAGGAGAGGGCGTCGGTGATCTTGATAGCGCCTGCGTGGCCACGCAGGACTTGGTATGCAGATCTGGTGAATATGTCATCGGCTCCACCATGGAAGCTACCTTTGAGACGAGACCTTCTTGTTCAAGGTCCGTTCGAACATCCGAATCTGGTCTCACTCCAGCTGACTGCTTGGAGATTGAACGCTTGATCTTATCAAAACGAGGGTTCTCAGATTCTGTTATTGATACTCTTGTTCAGGCCAGAAAGCCTGTAACTAGAAAAATTTACCACAAAATATGGAAAAAATATATCTGTTGGTGTGAATCTAAAGGATTCCCTTGGGACAAGGTAAAGATTCCTAAGATTCTATCCTTTCTTCAAGAAGGATTGGAGAGAGGATTATCTGCAAGTTCCTTGAAGGGACAGATTTCTGCCTTGTCTGTGTTACTTCACAAAAAACTGGCAGCTGTGCCAGATGTTCAAGCCTTTGTTCAGGCTCTGGTTAGAATCAAGCCTGTTTACAAACCTTTGACTCCTCCTTGGAGTCTCAACTTAGTTCTTTCAGTTCTTCAGGGGGTTCCGTTTGAACCCTTACATTCCGTTGATATTAAGTTATTATCTTGGAAAGTTTTGTTTTTGGTTGCAATTTCTTCTGCTAGAAGAGTTTCAGAATTATCTGCTCTGCAGTGTTCTCCTCCTTATCTGGTGTTCCATGCAGATAAGGTGGTTTTACGTACTAAACCTGGTTTTCTTCCAAAAGTTGTTTCTAACAAAAACATTAACCAGGAGATAGTCGTGCCTTCTTTGTGTCCGAAACCAGTTTCGAAGAAGGAACGTTTGTTGCACAATTTGGATGTTGTTCGCGCTCTAAAATTCTATTTAGATGCTACAAAGGATTTTAGACAAACATCTTCCTTGTTTGTTGTTTATTCTGGTAAAAGGAGAGGTCAAAAAGCAACTTCTACCTCTCTCTCTTTTTGGATTAAAAGCATCATCAGATTGGCTTACGAGACTGCCGGACGGCAGCCTCCTGAAAGAATCACAGCTCATTCCACTAGGGCTGTGGCTTCCACATGGGCCTTCAAGAACGAGGCTTCTGTTGATCAGATATGTAGGGCAGCGACTTGGTCTTCACTGCACACTTTTACCAAATTTTACAAGTTTGATACTTTTGCTTCTTCTGAGGCTATTTTTGGGAGAAAGGTTTTGCAAGCCGTGGTGCCTTCCATTTAGGTGACCTGATTTGCTCCCTCCCTTCATCCGTGTCCTAAAGCTTTGGTATTGGTTCCCACAAGTAAGGATGACGCCGTGGACCGGACACACCTATGTTGGAGAAAACAGAATTTATGTTTACCTGATAAATTACTTTCTCCAACGGTGTGTCCGGTCCACGGCCCGCCCTGGTTTTTTAATCAGGTCTGATAATTTATTTTCTTTAACTACAGTCACCACGGTATCATATGGTTTCTCCTATGCAAATATTCCTCCTTAACGTCGGTCGAATGACTGGGGTAGGCGGAGCCTAGGAGGGATCATGTGACCAGCTTTGCTGGGCTCTTTGCCATTTCCTGTTGGGGAAGAGAATATCCCACAAGTAAGGATGACGCCGTGGACCGGACACACCGTTGGAGAAAGTAATTTATCAGGTAAACATAAATTCTGTTTTCGTTCACCTTCCATCCATGTGACCTTAGAAATGCCAGCACTAACTCTGTATGAGACTTGGCAGTTTGAAAGCTTGAAGCTTGTATCAGAATGTCGTCTAGGTATGGAGCTACCGAGATTCCCCGCGGTCTTAGTACCGCCAGAAGAGCACCCAGAACCTTTGTGAAGATTCTTGGAGCTGTAGCCAATCCGAATGGAAGAGCCACAAACTGGTAATGCCTGTCTAGGAAGGCAAACCTTAGGTACCGATAATGATCTTTGTGAATCGGTATGTGAAGGTAAGCATCTTTTAAATCTACAGTGGTCATGTACTGACCCTCTTGGATCATAGGTAAAATTGTCCGAATAGTCTCCATCTTGAACGATGGAACTCTTAGGAATTTGTTTAGGATCTTTAAGTCCAGGATTGGTCTGAAAGTTCCCTCTTTTTTGGGAACCACAAACAGATTTGAGTAAAACCCCTGTCCCTGTTCCGATCGTGGAACTGGATGGATTACTCCCATTAACAAGAGCTCTTGTACGCAGCGTAGAAACGCCTCTTTCTTTGTCTGGATTGTTGACAATCTTGACAGATGAAATCTCTCTCTTGGAGGAGAGTATTTGAAGTCCAGAAGGTATCCCTGAGATATTATCTCTAGCGCCCAGGGATCCTGGACATCTCTTGCCCAAGCCTGGGCGAAGAGAGAAAGTCTGCCTGCCACTAGATCCGTTCCCGGATCGGGGGCCCTCAATTCATGCTGTTTTAGGGGCAGCAGCAGGTTTCCTGGCCTGCTTGCCCTTGTTCCAGGACTGGTTAGGTTTCCAGCCTTGTCTGTAGCGAGCAACAGCTCCTTCCTGTTTTGGTGCAGAGGAAGTTGATGCTGCTCCTGCTTTGAAATTACGAAAGGAACGAAAATTAGACTGTCTAGCCTTAACTTTGGCTTTGTCCTGAGGCAGGGCATGGCCTTTACCTCCTGTAATGTCAGCGATAATCTCTTTCAACCCGGGCCCGAATAAGGTCTGCCCTTTGAAAGGTATATTAAGCAATTTAGACTTAGAAGTAACATCAGCTGACCAGGATTTTAGCCACAGCGCCTTGCGTGCCTGAATGGCGAATCCTGAATTCTTCGCCGTAAGTTTAGTAAGATGTACTACGGCCTCCGAAATGAATGAATTAGCTAGTTTAAGGACTCTAAGCCTGTCCGTAATGTCGTCCAGAGTAGCTGAACCAATGTTCTCTTCCAGAGACTCAATCCAGAATGCCGCTGCAGCCGTGATCGGCGCAATGCATGCAAGGGGTTGCAATATAAAACCTTGTTGAACAAACATTTTCTTAAGGTAACCCTCTAACTTTTTATCCATTGGATCTGAAAAAGCACAGCTATCCTCCACCGGGATAGTGGTACGCTTAGCTAAGGTAGAAACTGCTCCCTCCACCTTAGGGACCGTTTGCCATAAGTCCCTTGTGGTGGCGTCTATTGGAAACATTTTTCTAAATATCGGAGGGGGTGAGAACGGCACACCGGGTCTATCCCACTCCTTAGTAACAATTTCAGTAAGTCTCTTAGGTATAGGAAAAACCTCAGTACTCGTCGGTACCGCAAAATATTTATCCAACCTACACATTTTCTCTGGTATTGCAACTGTGTTACAATCATTCAGAGCCGCTAACACCTCCCCTAGTAATACACGGAGGTTTTCCAGTTTAAATTTAAAATGTGAAATATCTGAATCCAGTCTGTTTGGATCAGAACCGTCACCCACAGAATGAAGTTCTCCGTCCTCATGTTCTGCCACCTGTGACGCAGTGTCTGACATGGCCCTAATATTATCAGCGCACTCTGTTCTCACCCCAGAGTGATCACGCTTACCTCTTAGTTCTGGTAATTTAGCCAAAACCTCAGTCATAACAGTAGCCATATCCTGTAATGTGATTTGTAATGGCCGCCCAGATGTACTCGGCGCTACAATATCATGCACCTCCCTCTGAGCGGGAGATGTAGGTACTGACACGTGAGGCGAGTTAGTCGGCATAACTCTCCCCTCGTTGTTTGGTGAAATTTGTTCAATTTGTACAGATTGACTTTTATTTAAAGTAGCATCAATACAGTTAGTACATAAATTTCTATTGGGCTCCACTTTGGCATTGCAACAAATGACACAGGTATCATCCTCTGAATCAGACATGTTTAACACACTAGCAAATAAACTTGCAACTTGGAAATACAATTCAATTAGAATAATATTAAAACGTACTGTGCCTTTAAGAAGCACAGAAGATCTATGACAGTTGAAAATTAATAAATTGAAACAGTTATAGCCTCAATCCTTGTAAACAACACAACTTTAGCAAAGGTTTAATCCCATTAGCAAAGATAACAAATTCTGAAAGCAGGAAACAAATTACAGAATAAACGTTTTTTATCTCAGTCAAACTACAATTCTCACAGCTCTGCTGAGAGAAATTACCTCCCTCAAAATAAGTTTTGAAGACCCCTGAGCTCTGTAGAGATGAACCGGATCATGCAGGGAATACAATGAGTTGCTGACTGAAATATTTGATGCGTAGTAAAAGCGCCAAAAAACGGCCCCTCCCCCTCACACACAGCAGTGAGGGAGAACAGAAACTGTCAGAAAACAGATTAAGCCACTGCCAAGTGGAAAAATAGTGCCCAAACATTTATTCACTCAGTACCTCAGTAAATGAAAACGATTTTACATTCCAGCAAAAACGTTAAACATAATCTCTAGTTATTAAACAGCTTTATGTATTTCTTACAGTGTAATTCTAGTGAAGTACCATTCCCCAGAATACTGAAGTGTAAAGTATACATACATGACATTATATCGGTATGGCAGGATTTTCTCATCAATTCCATTGTCAGAAAATAAAAGCTGCTACATACCTCTATGCAGATTCATCTGCCCGCTGTCCCCTGATCTGAAGTTTACCTCTCCTCAGATGGCCGAGAAACAGCAATATGATCTTAACTACTCCGGCTAAAATCATAGCAAAAACTCTGGTAGATTCTTCTTCAAACTCTGCCAGAGAGGTAATAACACACTCCGGTGCTATTTTAAAATAACAAACTTTTGATTGAAGATATAAAACTAAGTATAATCACCATAGTCCTCTCACACATCCTATCTAGTCGTTGGGTGCAAGAGAATGACTGGGAGTGACGTAGAGGGGAGGAGCTATATGCAGCTCTGCTGGGTGAATCCTCTTGCACTTCCTGTTGGGGAGGAGTAATATCCCAGAAGTAATGATGACCCGTGGACTGATCACACTTAACAGAAGAAAGGATTGTCAGCTAGTTCCTTGAAGGGACAGATTTCTGCTCTGTCTATTCTTTTTGCACAAGCGTCTGGCGGATGTTCCAGACGTTCAGGCATTTTGTCAGGCTTTAGCTAGAATCAAGCCTGTGTTTAAACCAGTTGCTCCGCCATGGAGTTTAAACTTGGTTCTTAAAGTTCTTCATTCCATAGATATTAAGTTTTTATCTTGGAAAGTTCTATTTTTGGTAGCTATTTCCTCGGCTCGTAGAGTTTCCGAGTTATCTGCCTTACAATGTGATTCTCCTTATCTGATCTTCCATGCAGATAAGGTATTGTTACGTAACAAACCTGGGTTTCTTCCTAAGGTGGTATCTAATAAGAATATTAATCATGAGATTGTTGTTCCATCATTGTGTCCTAATCCTTCTTCAAAGAAGGAACGTCTATTACACAATCTTGACGTGGTTCGTGCTTTTAAGTATTATTTACAAGCTACTAAAGATTTTCGTCAAACATCTGCTTTGTTTGTTGTCTACTCTGGACAGAGGAGAGGCCAAAAGGCTTCGGCAACCTCTCTTTCGTTTTGGCTAAGAAGCATAATCCGCTTAGCTTATGAGACTGCTGGCCAGCAGCCTCCTGAAAGGATTACAGCTCATTCTACTAGAGCTGTGGCTTCCACATGGGCCTTTAAAAATGAGGCTTCTGTTGAACAGATTTGCAAGGCGGCGACTTGGTCTTTGCTTCATACCTTTTCGAAATTCTATAAATTTGATACTTTTGCTTCTTCGGAGGCTATTTTGGGGAGAAAGGTTTTACAGGCAGTGGTACCTTCCGTTTAAGTACCTGCCTTGTCCCTCCCTTCATCCGTGTACTTTAGCTTTGGTATTGGTATCCCACAAGTAATGGATGATCCGTGGACTGGATACACCTTACAAGAGAAAACATAATTTATGCTTACCTGATAAATGTATTTCTCTTGTGGTGTATCCAGTCCACGGCCCGCCCTGTCATTTTAAGGCAGGTATTTTTTAATTTTAAACTACAGTAACCACTGCACCCTATGGTTTCTCCTTTCTCTGCTCGTTTTCGGTCGAATGACTGGATATGGCAGTTAGGGGAGGAGCTATATAGCAGCTCTGCTGTGGGTGATCCTCTTGCAACTTCCTGTTGGGAAGGAGAATATCCCACAAGTAATGGATGATCCGTGGACTGGATACACCACAAGAGAAATAAATTTATCAGGTAAGCATAAATTATGTTACTGTTAAAACTTTACACCCTAACATAAAGCCTACGTCTAAACACCCCTAATCTGCTGCCCTCAACATCGCAGACGACTGCTTACAGTTATTAACCCCTAATATGCCGCTCCCGATATTGGCGCCACATAAAGTTATTAACTCCTAAACCGCCAGCCCCCCACATCACAACAAGCTAAATTAAACTATTAACCCCTAAACCTAACCCTAACATAGCCCTAACGTAACCCTAACACCCCCTAACTTTAACATAATAAAAATATAGCTATATTAAATTTACAATTAACTAAATAAACCTATTAACCCCAAACCACCAGCCCCCCACATCCTAACCTAACCCTAAACCTACCCCCATAACTTTAACATAGTTAAATTAGATGTAAATTAAATTTACAATTATTAACTAAATAATACCTATTTAAAACTAAATACATACTTACCTGTGAAATCAAACCTAATCTAGCTGCAACATAACTAATAGTTATATTGTAGCTAGCTTAGGTTTTATTTTTATTTCATAGGTAAGTTTGTATTTATTTTAACTAGGTAGACTAGTTAGTAAATATTTATTAACTATTTACTAACTACCTAGTTAAAATAAATACAAACTTACCTGTGAAATAAAACCTAACCTGCCTTACCCTTAAACCTAACATTGCCAAAAATAAAAAAAACACGTAATTATAAAAAAAAAAAATAGATTAATCCTATTGTAATACCCTTAAAAAAAACAAAAAAAAAAACAAAACACCACAAAATAAAAAAAACTCTACTCTAGAATAAACTACCCAGGGCCCTTAAAAGGGCCTTTTGTAGGGCATTGTCCTGAGATAAACAGCTCTTTTACTTTAAAAAAACAAAAACACCCCCTAAAAATATACATTACACAAAATAAACAAATTATCAACAATTAAAAAGAATTACACCTAATCTAATAGCCCTATCAAAATAAAAAAAGCCCACCCAAAATAAAAAAAAACCCTAGCCTACAATAAACTACCAATGGCCCTTAAAAGGGCCTTTTGTGGGGCATTGCCCCAAAGATATAAGCTCTTTTACCTGTAAAAAAAAAAAAAAAATACAAACACCCCCCAACAGTAAAACCCACCACCCAACCAACCCCCCCAAAAAAACCTAACTCTATAATAACCTAAGCTAACCATTGCCTTGAAAAGGGCATTTCTATGGGGATTGCCCTTAAAAGGGCATTTAGCTCTTTTACTACCCAGACCCTAAACTAAAAAAAAAAAAAACACCCAAAAAAACCCTTAAAAAAACCTAACACTAACCCCAAGACGATTCACTTACAGTTGTTGAAGTCCCGCTTGAAGGATCCATCCAGCCGGCGAAGTCCTCATTCATGCGGCAAGAAGTCTTCATCCAGGCGGCCTCTTCGATCTTCATCTAGCCAGCGCGGAGAGGGTCCATCCTGAAGCCATCCGACGCGGAGCCAATAGGATTTTAGCAGCCCTAATTCCTATTGGCTGATTCAAATTTTTAAGCCAATAGGAATGCAAGGGACGCCATCTTGAATCGCGTCCCTTGCATTGAAGATTCAGTTTACGGTGGTGACCGTTAGAAGAGGAGCTCTGCGTTTGATGGCTTCAGGATGGACCTGCTCCGCGTGGCTGGATGAAAACTTCTTGCTGCATGGATGAGGACTTCGCCGGCTGGATGGATCCTTCAAGCGGGACTTCGCAGGCTGGATGGATCCTTAAAGCGGGACTTCGCAGGCTGGATGGATCCTTCAAGCAGGACTTCAACAACTGTAAGTGGATCGTCTCTGGGTTAGTGTTTGTTTTTTTTAAATGTTTTTTGGGTGTTTTTTTTTTTTTAGTTTAGGGTCTGGGTAGTAAAAGAGCTAAATGCCCATACAAATGCCCTTTTCAGGGCAATGGTTAGCTTAGGTTATTTTAGAGTTAGGGTTTTTATTTGAGGGGGTTGGGTGGTGGGTTTTACTGTTGGGGGGGTGTTTGTATATATATATATATTTTTTTTTGGTAAAAGAGAGTCCCTTTTAAGGGCCATTGGTAGTTTATTGTAGGCTAGGGTTTTTTATTTTAGGGGGGCTTTTTAATTTTGATAGGGCTATTAGATTAGGTGTAATTCTTTTTTATTTTTAATAATTTGTTTGTTATTTTTCGTTATTTAGTGTGTTTTTTTGTAATTTAGTTAGTTTTTATCTTTTGTAATTAGATACTTTTTGTAATTTTTAGAGTAGTGTTAGAATTTTTTTTATTGGTAGTTTGGTTTTATTTAATTGGTAGTTAGTTTAATTTTAGTTTAATAATTATAATAGTTTGTTAGCTTAAAATATATTTTTTTAATTTGACAGGTAAATTTTAATTTAATTTACGATAGGGAAATTGTAATTTTAATATAAAGTTAGGGGGTCGATAGGTTTAGGGGTTAAAAGTTTAAATTAGTTTATTTCATTGTGGGGGGCTTTTGGTTTAGGGGTTTATAGTTTATTTTAGTATATTTTGTTGTGGGGGGGCTTGCAGTTTAGGGGTTAATAGGTTTATTATAGCGGTGGTGTGGGCGGACGACAGATTAGGGGTTAATAATATTTAAATAGTGTTTGCGATACGGGAGGGTGGCGGTGTAGGGGTTAATAACTTTAGTATAGTGGTGACGATGTCGGGGAGTAGCGGAATAGGGGTTATTAAAGTTTTTAGTGATGGGGATATCAGGAGCGGAAGATTAGGGGTTAATAAATTTATTATAGTGTTTGCGATGCGGGAGGACCTCGGTTTAGGGGTTAAAAGATAGTTTATGGGTGTTTAGTGTACTTTGTAGCAGTTTAGTTATGTTTTTTATGTTACAGATTTGTAGCGTAAAACTCATAACTACTGCTTTTAGATGGCGGTACGGATCTTGTCGTTTTAGGCTGTAACGCTCACTTTTTAGCCTCACCGCAAAACTCGTAATGCCGGCGTTATGGGAATCTCATGAAACAAAAACTTTATTTTTACGTGAGCGGTACTGATGTTGTGGTACAGGCTAAAAGGTGTGCAGTACACCTATACCGACAACACTTGTAATTGCTGCGGTGCTGTTTTAATGCTGAAAATGCCATATTTTCAGCGTTACAAGCCGCAACGCAAAACTTGTAAGCTAGCTGAACGTTCGCTCATCAACCTTTTTTCTACAATGTGGTGAAAATTTTAGTAAAAATACATTTTCTGTTTTTTATGCAACTTCGAAAATTGAAATATATTTATATAATATTTCAGAATAGTTTAGCACCGAGTTCAAATTAAATCTTCAAGGTACACATTACAACACATTTAACCTCTTAACATCATTATGCTCCTAAGGGCAAACTTGTACGTTGTCTGTCATTATGTGCTTAAGCTGTGTCCTGGGTTGTCAGAGAGCAGGTCTCACCTACAGTGGCAAGACTGCTGTTTCGGCATAGCTTATGTGTGAGGCATGTTAGGAATAGCATAATTATTATTATTATCGGTTATTTGTAGAGCGCCAACAGATTCCGCAGGGCTAACATAATAATATTAGTATATATTATTTAGTCTTTTATAGCTATTTAATGATCATGAGGCATATAATTAGCTTCTTTGTGTGTTCCAGCATTATTGAAAACGGAGCATGTCCAAATATTTCTAATGTATGAGTTGAATAAACATTTTTTTTAAATGCTGGGTTGAATAACTTCTCTTTTTCTTGTTTGTGTGTTTTAAACCCACTTAATTACTCTTCTTAAAATTAATGTATAATTGCTGGGGGGGTTTTCAGGGACAAATGTCACAGCTGCATTTCAAGTTCAAAGATCAAGCGAACCTAAAGGACCTCTGGTAAGTACCTATAAATATTTATTTTTATTTTCTGAACTGTCATTTAAAAGTGTTTTGTTATCATGGAAAAATCTTGAATTATTACTTTTAAAGAAAATGAAATATCTGTTTTACTCATAGATTAAATATTTTAAAAATATTGTTATATTAAAATTTGGATTGCAGATTTAGTTTGTTTTTAATCTTTAACTGGAGTCAATTTAAAATGGGTTTGGCATGGCATATTTGACATATGCCTATTATTGCCAGGTATTGTTAAACAGTTTATATATATATATATATAAATATATAATCAGGTCTATGATTAAGGCTTAACGGCCGAAACATGTCAGACTATTCCACCTGATAAGCTGCTGTAATGCCGTTTTTAATTTGATGAACAAATAAAGGAACTTCGTTTTTACCACATCTTGTGCTGGCTGAACTTTTGGTTTCTGTGTGTATATCTATCTATCTATCTATCTATCTATCTATATATCTATATATATATATATATATATATATAAACATTTCTCTTGCAAGGTGTATCCAGTCCACGGATTCATCCTTTACTTGTGGGATATTCTCATTCCCTACAGGAAGTGGCAAAGAGAGCACACAGCAGAGCTGTCCATATAGCTCCCCCTCTAGCTCCACCCCCAGTCATTCTCTTTGCCGGCTCTAAGCACTAGGGTCTCTCTACGGGAGGGTAAAGTGAATGTGGTGTTAGAATTGTAGTTTTATATCTTCAATCAAAAGTTTGTTATTTTTAAATGGTACCGGTTTGTACTATTTACTCTCTAGCAGAAAAGTGATGAAGAATTCTGCTGAGAGGAAAATGATTTTAGCATGTTGTAACTAAAATCCACTGCTGTTCCCACACAGGACTGAGGAGTACCAGAAAAGTTCAGTTGGGGGGAACAGTTTGCAGGCTTGACTGCAATGAGGTATGTTCAGTAATTTATTTCTAGACAAGACTGAGATAATGCTAGAAGACTGACAAGATCCCCATGTGGGGAGGGTAAGCTATGTTCTGAGACTTGGTAAAGAATTGAATGCTTACATAACAGGGTTAATTAGGCTGGTTGACACTAATTCAGGGCAATTGATTATTTGTTTTAAGAAATACTCGTTGGCGACACTTTTTTAAGCACTTTGGAGTGTTTTTCTGGGGTTATTATCCACATGGCAAAACTTTAGTCACTTAGAAGTGATTTTTGTAGGCTTCACAACTCCGGAGTGGAGTGGGAGGGGCCTAATTTCGCGCCACCTGTGGCAAGGTGCTGTAGTTATTTAACTGGTTGTTGGCTTTAGGCTGCTCCGGTTTGGGCATTAAGGGGTTAATCGTTCTGCAACTTGTGGTGCAATCATATTAAAGCCTTAGGTACATACTGTGAAAATTTCAAAAAGATTGCTGCATTTTTCACTGTTTTGTAAAATTGTGTGCTCTTTATCTCTTAAAGGCACAGTAATGTTTTTTCAAATTGGGTTTTTTATTTGATTAAAGTGTTTTCCAAGCCTGCTTGTGTATGCTACTAGTCTGTTAAACATGTCTGACACTAAGGAAAATCCTTGTTCAATGTGTTTAGAAGCCATGGTGGAACCCCCTCTCAGAATGTGTCCCAATTGCACTAATATGTCTATACACTTTAAAGATCATATTGTTGCACTTAAAAGTGTGGCCCTAGATGATTCTCAGACTGAAGGTAATGAGGATAGTCCGTCTACCTCTCCCCATGTGTCACAACCAGTTACGCCCACTCAAGCGATGCCTAGTACCTCTAGTGCGTCTGCCCCTATTACATTACAACAATTAGCGGCAGTCATGGATAATTCCCTTGCGGCCTTTCTATCCAAACTGCCAGTTTTTCCTGCAAAGCACGATAGCTCTGTTTTAAGAACATATTATGAGCAGTCTGAAGCTTTGGTAGCCTTATCTGATGTGCCCTAACAACGCTCTGAAGTGGGGTGAGGGATTTGATGTCTGAGGGAGAAATTTCTGACTCAGGAAAGGTTTCTCCTCAGGCAGAGTCAGATACATTGGCATTTAAATTCAAATTAGAACACCTCCGTGTATTGCTCAGGGAGGTATTAGCTACTCTGGATGATTGTGACCCTATGGTGGTTCCAGAGAAATTGTGTAAAATGGACAAGTACCTAGAGGTTCCTGTATACACTGATGCGTTTCCGGTCCCTAAGAGGGTTGCGGATATCGTTACTAGGGAGTGGGATAGACCAGGTGTTCCTTTTGTCCCCCCCCCATTTTTAACAAAATGTTCCCCATAACTGACCCCATGCGGGACTCATGGCAAACGGTCCCTAAGGTAGAGGGGGCTGTTTCTACACTTGCTAAACGCACAACCATACCGATTGAAGACAGTTGTGCTTTTAAAGACCATATGGATAAAAAGTTAGAGGGTCTACTTAAGAAAATTTTTGTTCAACAAGGTTTTCTTCTCCAACCTATTGCCTGCATTATTCCTGTAACTACTGCAGCTGCTTTCTGGTTTGAGGCGCTGGAGGACTCGCTCCAGACGGAAACCTCATACGATGAAATTATGGATAGAATTAAGGCTCTAGAGCTGGCTAATTCTTTTATCACAGATGCCGCTTTGCAATTAGCTAAGTTAGCGGCAAGAAATTCAGGTTTCGCCATTATGGCGCGCAGAGCGCTGTGGCTCAAGTCCTGGTCGGCCGATGTGTCATCAAAATCCAAATAATTAAATATCCCTTTCAAAGGAAAGACCCTCTTCGGGCCAGAATTGAAAGAGATTATTTCAGAAATCACCGGGGGAAAGGGCCATGCTCTCCCCCAGGACAAGCCCTTTAAGGCTAAAAACAAAGCTAATTTCTCCTGTTAAGTGTGGTCAGTCCACGGGTCATCATTACTTCTGGGATATTAACTCCTCCCCAACAGGAAGTGCAAGAGGATCACCCAAGCAGAGCTGCTATATAGCTCCTCCCCTCTACGTCACACCCAGTCATTCTCTTGCACCCAACTAATAGATAGGATGTGTGAGAGGACTGTGGTGATTATACTTAGTTTTTATATCTTCAATCAAAAGTTTGTTATTTTAAAACAGCACCGGAGTGTGTTGTTCCTTCTCAGGTAGAATTTGATGAAGAATCTACCTGAGTTTTTGTATGATTTTAGCCGGCGTAGTTAAGATCATTTTGCTGTTCTCGGCCATCTGAGGAGTGAGGTAAACTTCAGATCAGGGGACAGCGGGCAGGTTCACCTGCAAAGAGGTATGTAGCAGTATATTATTTTCTGAGGAATGGAATTGACTGAGAAAATACTGCCAATACCGATATAATGTAAGTTCAGCCTTAAATGCAGTAGTAGCAACTGGTATCAGGCTGTCATGTATGTATATTACACTTCAGTATTCTGGGGAATGGCACTTCACTGAGATAATACTGTATGCATAAAATTTTTTAGCCTAACTTGCAGTGGGAACGACTAGCAGCAGGCTTTCTAATGACACTTCATTTTATTTGATGTTAAACGTTTTGCTGGCATGTTAAACCGTTTAATTATCTGAGGTACTGGGTGAAAAATTGTTTTGGGCACTGTTTTTTTTTCCACTTGGCGGTCGTTTTATTTAATTTAAGACAGTTTTACTGATCTCCCTCACTGTTGTGTGTGAGGGGGAGGGGCCTATTTTGGCGCTTTTACTACGCATCAGAAATTCAGTCACAAGTCTGTTTTCTTCCCTGCATGATCCGGATCGTCTCTACAGAGCTCAAGGGTCTTCAAAAATTATTTTGAGGGAGGTAAACACTCACAGCAGACCTGTGAGATTGTGCTTGACTGTGATAAAAAACGTTTATTTTCTGTACTTTTTTTCTGCTGTTTAAGGGTTAGTTATCCATTGCTAATGGGGGCAATCCTTTGCTAAATTGTATTTTTTACCGGAAAAAATTTGATTTTATAGTTTCTCCGGTTCATTGTTTCTCAACTGTCATAATTTTTTTCTGTGCTTCTTAAAGGCACAGTACGTTTTTCATATTACTTGTAAATTGAGTTGAAAAGTATTTCCAAGTTTGCTAGTTTAATTGCTAGTGTGTTAAACATGTCTGACTCAGAGGAATATCTCTGTGCTATATGTGCTAAAGCCAAGGTGGAGCCCAATAGAAATTTATGTACTAATTGCATTGATGCTACTTTAAATAAAAGTCAATCTGTACAAATTGAACATCATTCACCAAACAATGAGGGGAAAGTTATGCCGACTAACTTGCCTCACGTGTCAGTACCTGCATCTCCCGCTCGGGAGGTGCGTGATATTGTAACGCCGGGTACTTCAGGGCGGCCATTACAGATCACATTACAGGACATGGCTAATGTTATGACTGAAGTTTTGTCTAAATTACCTGAACTTAGAGGTAAGCGAGATCACTCTGGGGTGAGAACAGAGTGCGCTGATAATAATAGAGCCATGTCAGATACTGCGTCACAATTTGCAGAACATGAGGACGGAGAGCTTCAATCTGCAGGTGACGGAGCTAATCCCAATAGAGTGGATTCAGACATTTCAAACTTTAAGTTTAAGCTAGAAAACCTCCGTGTACTGCTAGGGGAGGTATTGGCGGCTCTGAATGATTGTAACACCGTTGCAATCCCAGAGAAATTATGTAGGCTGGATAGATACTATGCGGTACCGACGAGTACTGACGTATTTCCTATACCTAAGAGACTTACAGAGATAATTACTAAGGAGTGGGATAGGCCCGGTGTACCCTTTCCCCCCCCCTCCTGTATTTAGAAAAATGTTTCCAATAGACGCCACCACACGGGACTTATGGCAGACGGTCCCTAAGGTGGAGGGAGCAGTTTCTACTCTGGCTAAGCGTACCACTATCCCGGTGGAGGATAGCTGTGCCTTTTCAGATCCAATGGATAAAAAGTTAGAGGGTTACCTTAAGAAAATGTTTGCTCAACAAGGTTTTATATTACAACCCCTTGCATGTATTGCGTCTGTCACGGCTGCGGCCGCTTTTTGGTCCGAGTCTCTGGAAGAAACTCTTGACTCAATAACTATAGATGAGATTTCAAATAAGCTTAAAACACTTAAGCTAGCTAATTCATTTGTTTCAGATGCCGTAGTACACTTAACTAAACTTACGGCTAAGACTTCCGGATTCGCCATTCAGGCACGCAGAGCACTGTGGCTGAAATCCTGGTCAGCTGATGTTACTTCTAAATCTAAATTACTTAACATACCTTTCAAAGGGCAGACCTTATTCGGGCCCGGTTTGAAAGAAATTATCGCTGACATTACAGGAGGTAAAGGCCATGCCCTGCCTCAAGACAGAGCCAAACCTAGGGCTAGACAGTCTAATTTTCGTACCTTTCGTAATTTCAAGGCAGGAGCAGCATCAACTTCCTCTGCTCCAAAACAGGAAGGAGCTGTTGCTCGCTACAGACAAGGCTGGAGACTTAACCAGTCCTGGAACAAGGGCAAGCAGGCCAGAAAACCTGCTGCTGCCCCTAAGACAGCATGAATCGAGGGCCCCCGATCCGGGAACGGATCTAGTGGGGGGCAGACTTTCTCTCTTCGCCCAGGCTTGGGCAAGAGATGTTCAGGATCCCTGGGCTTTAGAGATCATATCTCAGGGATATCTTCTGGACTTCAAGACCTCTCCCCCAAAAGGGAGATTTCATCTTTCAAGGTTGTCAACAGACCAAATAAAGAAAGAGGCGTTTCTACGCTGTGTACGAGATCTCTTACTAATGGGAGTGATCCACCCGGTTCCGCGGTCGGAACACGGACAGGGATTTTACTCAAATCTGTTTGTGGTTCCCAAGAAAGAAGGAACCTTCAGACCAATCTTGGATTTAAAGATCCTAAACAAATTCCTAAGAGTTCCATCGTTCAAAATGGAAACTATTCGGACAATCCTACCCATGATCCAAGAGGGTCAGTACATGACCACAGTGGATTTAAAGGACGCTTACCTTCACATACCGATTCACAAAGATCATTACCGGTATCTAAGGTTTGCCTTCCTAGACAGGCATTACCAGTTTGTAGCTCTTCCATTCGGATTGGCTACGGCTCCAAGAATCTTCACAAAGGTTCTGGGCGCTCTTCTGGCGGTACTAAGACCGCGAGGAATTTCGGTAGCTCCATACCTAGACGACATTCTGATACAAGCTTCAAGCTTTCAAACTGCCAAGTCTCATACAGAGTTAGTACTGGCATTTCTAAGGTCGCATGGGTGGAAGGTGAACAAAAAGAAGAGTTCTCTCTTTCCACTCACAAGAGTTCCCTTCTTGGGGACTCTTATAGATTCTGTAGAAATGAAGATCTACCTGACAGAAGACAGGTTAACAAAGCTTCAAAATTCTTGCCGTGTCCTTCATTCCATTCAATACCCGTCAGTGGCTCAATGCATGGAGGTAATCGGCTTAATGGTAGCGGCAATGGACATAGTACCCTTTGCACGCCTACATCTCAAACCGCTGCAATTGTGCATGCTAAGTCAGTGGAATGGGGATTACTCAGATTTGTCCCCTACTCTGAATCTGGATCAAGAGACAAGAAATTCTCTTCTATGGTGGCTTTCTCGGCCACATCTGTCCAGGGGGATGCCATTCAGCAGGCCAGATTGGACAATTGTAACAACAGACGCCAGCCTACTAGGTTGGGGCGCTGTCTGAAATTCTCTGAAGGCTCAGGGATCATGGACTCAGGAGGAGAGTCTCCTTCCAATAAACATTCTGGAATTGAGAGCAGTTCTCAATGCCCTTCTGGCTTGGCCCCAGTTAACAACTCGGGGGTTCATCAGGTTTCAGTCGGACAACATCACGACTGTAGCTTACATCAACCATCAAGGAGGGACAAGAAGCTCCCTAGCGATGATGGAAGTATCAAAGATAATTCGCTGGGCAGAGTCTCACTCTTGCCACCTGTCAGCAATCCACATCCCGGGAGTGGAGAACTGGGAGGCGGATTTCCTAAGTCGTCAGACTTTTCATCCGGGGGAGTGGGAACTTCATCCGGAGGTCTTTGTCCAAATACTTCGACGTTGGGGCAAACCAGAGATAGATCTCATGGCATCTCGACAGAACGCCAAGCTTCCGTGTTACGGGTCCAGATCCAGGGATCCGGGAGCGGTCCTGGTAGATGCTTTGACAGCACCTTGGACCTTCGGGATGGCTTATGTGTTTCCACCCTTCCTGATGCTTCCTCGATTGATTGCCAGGATCAAACAGGAGAGAGCATCGGTGATTCTAATAGCGCCTGCGTGGCCACGCAGGACCTGGTATGCAGATCTAGTGGACATGTCATCCTGTCCACCTTGGTCTCTGCCTCTGAGACAGGACCTTCTGATCCAGGGTCCCTTCAAACATCAAAATCTAATTTCTCTGAAGCTGACTGCTTGGAAATTGAACGCTTGATTTTATCAAAACGTGGATTTTCTGAGTCAGTAATTGACACCTTAATACAGGCTAGGAAGCCTGTTACCAGAAAGATTTACCATAAGATATGGCGTAAATACTTACATTGGTGCGAATCCAAGAGTTACTCATGGAGTAAGGTTAGGATTCCTAGGATATTGTCTTTTCTACAAGAAGGTTTAGAAAAGGGTTTATCCGCTAGTTCCTTAAAGGGACAGATTTCAGCTCTGTCCATTCTTTTACACAAACGTCTGTCAGAAGTTCCAGACGTTCAGGCTTTTTGTCAGGCTTTGGCCAGGATTAAGCCTGTGTTTAAAACTGTTGCTCCACCATGGAGTTTAAATTTAGTTCTTAACGTTTTACAGGGTGTTCCGTTTGAACCCCTTCATTCCATTGATATCAAATTGTTATCTTGGAAAGTTCTGTTTTTAATGGCTATTTCCTCGGCTCGAAGAGTCTCTGAGTTATCGGCCTTACATTGTGATTCTCCTTATCTGATTTTTCATTCAGACAAGGTAGTTCTGCGTACTAAACCTGGGTTCTTACCTAAGGTGGTCACTAACAGGAATATCAATCAAGAGATTGTTGTTCCATCATTGTGTCCTAATCCTTCTTCAAAGAAGGAACGACTTCTACACAATCTAGATGTAGTCCGTGCCCTGAAATTTTATTTACAGGCAACTAAGGATTTTTGACAAACCTCTTCCCTGTTTGTCGTTTATTCTGGACAGAGGAGAGGTCAAAAAGCTTCTGCTATCTCTCTCTCTTTTTGGCTTCGTAGCATAATACGTTTAGCTTATGAGACTGCTGGACAGCAGCCTCCTGAAAGAATTACAGCTCATTCTACTAGAGCTGTGGCTTCCACTTGGGCCTTTAAGAATGAGGCCTCTGTTGAACAGATTTGCAAGGCTGCAACTTGGTCTTCTCTTCATACTTTTTCCAAATTTTACAAATTTGACACTTTTGCTTCTTCGGAGGCTGTTTTTGGGAGAAAGGTTCTTCAGGCAGTGGTTCCTTCCGTATAAAGATCCTGCCTGTCCCTCCCGTCATCCGTGTACTTTAGCTTTGGTATTGGTATCCCAGAAGTAATGATGACCCGTGGACTGACCACACTTAACAGGAGAAAACATAATTTATGCTTACCTGATAAATTCCTTTCTCCTGTAGTGTGGTCAGTCCACGGCCCGCCCTGTTTTTTATGGCAGGTCTAAATTTTTAAATATACTCCAGTCACCACTGCACCCTTTAGCTTCTCCTTTCTCGTTGGTTCTCGGTCGAATGACTGGGTGTGACGTAGAGGGGAGGAGCTATATAGCAGCTCTGCTTGGGTGATCCTCTTGCACTTCCTTTTGGGGAGGAGTTAATATCCCAGAAGTAATGATGACCCGTGGACTGACCACACTACAGGAGAAAGGAATTTATCAGGTAAGCATAAATTATGTTTTTCATTCCTTTCGTAATTTCAGGAACGGTCCCGCTTCAGCCTCTACGGCTGCAAAGCAAGAGACTTCACAGCCCAAGGCAACCTCGAAACCTTACCAGGGCTGGAACAAGGGTAAACAGGCCAAAAAGCCTGCAGCTGCTAACAAGACAGCATGAAGGGGTAGTCCCCGATCCGGGACCGGATCTAGTAGGGGGCAAACTCTCTCTCTTCGCTCAGGCCTGGGCAAGAGATGTTCACGATCCCTGGGCATTAGAGATTGTTTCCCAGGGATATCTTCTAGAATTCAAGGACACCCCTCCAAGGGGAAGGTTCCACATTTCGCGTCTGTCTTCAGACCAGACAAAGAAAGAAAGAGGTGTTCTTACGCTGTGTAGAAGATATACTTACAATGGGAGTGATATACCCAGTTCCAATGGCAGAACAAGGAATGGGTTTTCTCCAACATAGGTGTGTCCGGTCCACGGCGTCATCCTTACTTGTGGGATATTCTCTTCCCCAACAGGAAATGGCAAAGAGCCCAGCAAAGCTGGTCACATGATCCCTCCTAGGCTCCGCCTACCCCAGTCATTCTCTTTGCCGTTGTACAGGCAACATCTCCACGGAGATGGCTTAGAGTTTTTTAGTGTTTAACTGTAGTTTTTATTATTCAATCAAGAGTTTGTTATTTTAAAATAGTGCTGGTATGTACTATTTACTCTGAAACAGAAAAGAGATGAAGATTTCTGTTTGTATGAGGAAAATGATTTTAGCAACCGTTACTAAAATCCATGGCTGTTCCACACAGGACTGTTGAGAGGAATTAACTTCAGTTGGGGGAACAGTGAGCAGTCTTTTGCTGCTTGAGGTATGACACATTCTAACAAGACGATGTAATGCTGGAAGCTGTCATTTTCCCTATGGGATCCGGTAAGCCATTTTTATTCAGACAGTAAATAAGGGCTTCACAAGGGCTTATTAAGACTGTAGACATTTTCTGGGCTAAATCGATCATATTTACACATATTTAGCCTTGAGGAATCATTTAATCTGGGTATTTTTTGTAAAATAATATCGGCAGGCACTGTTTTAGACACTTTATTCTATAGGGGCTTTCCCTAATCATAGTCAGAGCCTCATTTTCGCGCCGGTATGGCGCACTTGTTTTTGAGAACAGCATGACATGCAGCTGCATGTGTGTGGAGCTCTGATACATAGAAAAGTCTTTCTGAAGGCATCATTTGGTATCGTATTCCCCTTTGGGCTTGGTTGGGTCTCAGCAAAGCAGATTCCAGGGACTGTAAAGGGGTTAAATATAAAAACGGCTCCGGTTCCGTTATTTTAAGGGTTAAAGCTTCCAAATTTGGTGTGCAATACTTTTAAGGCTTTAAGACACTGTGGTGAAATTTTGGTGAATTTTGAACAATTCCTTCATACTTTTTCGCAATTGCAGTAATAAAGTGTGTTCAGTTTAAAATTTAAAGTGACAGTAACGGTTTTATTTTAAAACGTTTTTTGTGCTTTGTTATCAAGTTTATGCCTGTTTAACATGTCTGAACTACCAGATAGATTGTGTTCTGACTGTGGGGAAGCCAAGGTTCCTTCTCATTTAAATAGATGTGATTTATGTCATAAAAAATTTAGTAAAATGATGCCCAAGATGATTCCTCAAGTGAGGGGAGTAAGCATGGTACTGCATCATCCCCTCCTTCGTCTACACCAGTCTTGCCCATACAGGAGGCCCCTAGTACATCTAGCGCGCCAATACTCCTTACTATGCAACAATTAACGGCTGTAATGGATAATTCTATCAAAAACATTTTAGCCAATATGCCCACTTATCAGCGAAAGCGCGACTGCTCTGTTTTAGAAAATACTGAAGAGCATGAGGACGCTGATGATATTGTTTCTGAAGGGCCCCTACACCAGTCTGAGGGGGCCAGGGAGGTTTTGTCTGAGGGAGAAATTTCAGATTCAGGGAAAATTTCTCAACAAGCTGAACCTGATGTGATTACTTTTAAATTTAAGTTGGAACATCTCCGCGCTCTGCTTATGGAGGTGTTATCCAATTTGGATGATTGTGATTATCTGGTCATTCCAGAAACACTATGTAAAATGGACAAGTTCCTAGAGGCCCCGGGGCCCCCCGAAGCTTTTCCTATACTCAAGCGGGTGGCGTACATTGTTAATAAAGAATGGGACAGGCCCGGTATACCTTTCGTACCTCCCCCCATATTTAAAAAATTGTTTCCTATAGTCGACCCCAGAAAGGACTTATGGCAGACAGTCCCCAAGGTCGAGGGGGCGGTTTCTACTCTAAACAAGCGCACCACTATACCCATAGTAGATAGTTGTGCTTTCCAAGATCCTATGGATAAAAAATTAGAAGGTTTGCTAAAAAAGATGTTTGTTCAGCAAGGTTACCTTCTACAACCAATTGCATGCATTGTCCCTGTCACTACAGCCGCGTGTTTCTGGTTCGTTGAGCTAGAAAAGGCAATTATTAGTAATTCTTCTTCTTATGAGGAGATTATGGACAGAATTCGTGCTCTTAAATTGGCTAATTCTTTCACCCTAGACGCCACCTTGCAATTGGCTAGGTTAGCGGCGAAAAATTCTGGGTTTGCTATTGTGGCGCAGAGCGCTTTGGTTAAAATCTTGGTCAGCGGATGCGTCTTCCAAGAACAAATTGTTTGACATTCCTTTCAAGGGGAAAACTCTGTTTGGCCCTGACTTGAAAGAGATTATCTCTGATATCACTGGGGGCAAGGGCCACGCCCTTCCTCAGAATAGGTCTTTCAAGGCCAAAAATAAACCTAATTTTCGTCCCTTTCGCAGAAACGGACCAGCCCCAAGTGCTACGTCCTCTAAGCAGGAGGGTAATACTTCTCAAGCCAATCCAGCCTGGAGACCAATGCAAGGCTGGAACTAAGGAAAGCAGGCCAAGAAACCTGCCACTGCTCCCAAGACAGCATGAGATGCGGGCCCCCGATCCGGGACCGGATTTGGTGGGGGGCAGACTCTCTCTCTTCACTCAGGCTTGGGCAAGAGATGTTCTGGATCCTTGGGCGCTAGAAATAGTCTCCCAAGGTTATCTTCTGGAAGTGATTCATCCTGTTCCATTAAAGGAACGAGGGATGGGGTTCTACTCCAATCTGTTCGTAGTTCCCAAAAAAGAGGGAACGTTCAGACCAATCTTAGATCTCAAGATCCTAAACAAGTTTCTCAAGGTTCCATCGTCCAAAATGGAAACCATTCGAACAATCCTTCCATCCAGGAAGGTCAATTCTTGACCACGGTGGATTTAAAGGATGCGTATCTACATATTCCTGTCCACAAGGAACATCATCGGTTCCTAAGGTTCGCATTCCTGGACAAGCATTACCAGTTCGTGGCGCTTCCTTTCGGATTAGCCACTGCTTAAGGGATTTTCACAAAGGTACTAGGGTCCCTTCTGGCGGTGCTAAGACCAAGGGGCATTGCTGTAGTACCTTACTTGGACGACATTCTGATTCAAGCGTCGTCCCTTCCTCAAGCAAAGGCTCACACGGACATAGTCCTGGCCTTTCTCAGATCTCACGGATGGAAAGTGAACGTGGAAAAGAGTTCTCTATCTCCGTCGACAAGAGTTCCCTTCTTGGGAACAATAATAGACTCCTTAGAAATGAGGATTTTTCTGACAGAGACCAGAAAAACAAAACTTCTAAACTCTTGTCGGATACTTCATTCCGTTCCTCTTCCTTCCATAGCGCAGTGCATGGAAGTGATAGGTTTGATGGTAGCGGCAATGGACATAGTTCCTTTTGCGCGCATTCATCTAAGACCATTACAACTGTGTATGCTCAGTCAGTGGAATGGGGACTATACAGACTTGTCTCCGAAGATACAAGTAACTCAGAGGACCAGAGACTCACTCCGTTGGTGGCTGTCCCTGGACAACCTGTCACAAGGGGTGACCTCCCGCAGACCAGAGTGGGTCATTGTCACGACCGACGCCAGTCTGATGGGCTGGGGCGCGGTCTGGGGATCCCTGAAAGCTCAGGGTCTTTGGTCTCGGGAAGAATCTCTTCTACCGATAAATATTCTGGAACTGAGAGCGATATTCAATGCTCTCAAGGCTTGGCCTCAGCTAGAGAGGGCCAAGTTCATACGGTTTCAATCAGACAACATGACGACTGTTGCGTACATCAACCATCAGGGGGGAACAAGGAGTTCCCTGGCGATGGAAGAAGTGACCAAAATCATTCAATGGGCGGAGACTCGCTCCTGCCACCTGTCTGCAATCCACATCCCAGGAGTGGAAAATTGGGAAGCGGATTTTCTGAGTCGTCAGACATTGCATCCGGGGGAGTGGGAACTCCATCCGGAAATCTTTGCCCAAATCACTCAACTGTGGGGCATTCCAGACATGGATCTGATGGCCTCTCGTCGGAACTTCAAGGTTCCTTGCTACGGGTCCAGATCCAGGGATCCCAAGGCGACTCTAGTAGATGCACTAGTAGCACCTTGGACCTTCAACCTAGCTTATGTATTCCCGCCGTCTCCTCTCATCCCCAGGCTGGCAGCCAGGATCAATCAGGAGAGGGCGTCGGTGATCTTGATAGCTCCTGCGTGGCCACGCAGGACTTGGTAGGCAGATCTGGTGAATATGTCATCGGCTCCACCATGGAAGCTACCTTTGAGACGAGACCTTCTTGTTCAAGGTCCGTTCGAACATCCGAATCTGGTCCTACTCCAGCTGACTGCTTGGAGATTGAACGCTTGATCTTATCAAAGCGAGGGTTCTCAGATTCTGTTATTGATACTCTTGTTCAGGCCAGAAAGCCTGTAACTAGAAAAATTTACCACAAAATATGGAAAAAATATATCTGTTGGTGTGAATCTAAAGGATTCCCTTGGGACAAGGTAAAGATTCCTAGGATTCTATCCTTTCTTCAAGAAGGATTGGAGAAAGGATTATCTGCAAGTTCCTTGAAGGGACAGATTTCTGCCTTGTCTGTGTTACTTCACAAAAAGCTGGCAGCTGTGCCAGATGTTCAAGCCTTTGTTCAGGCTCTGGTTAGAATCAAGCCTGTTTACAAACCTTTGACTCCTCCTTGGAGTCTCAACTTAGTTCTTTCAGTTCTTCAGGGGGTTCCGTTTGAACCCTTACATTCCGTTGATATTAAGTTATTATCTTGGAAAGTTTTGTTTTTGGCTGCAATTTCTTCTGCTAGAAGAGTTTCAGAATTATCTGCTCTGCAGTGTTCTCCTCCTTATCTGGTGTTCCATGCAGATAAGGTGGTTTTACGTACTAAACCTGGTTTTCTTCCAAAAGTTGTTTCTAACAAAAACATTAACCAGGAGATAGTCGTGCCTTCTTTGTGTCCGAAACCAGTTTCGAAGAAGGAACGTTTGTTGCACAATTTGGATGTTGTTCGCGCTCTAAAATTCTATTTAGATGCTACAAAGGATTTTAGACAAACATCTTCCTTGTTTGTTGTTTATTCTGGTAACAGGAGAGGTCAAAAAGCAACTTCTACCTCTCTCTCTTTTTGGATTAAAAGCATCATCAGATTGGCTTACGAGACTGCCGGACGGCAGCCTCCTGAAAGAATCACAGCTCATTCCACTAGGGCTGTGGCTTCCACATGGGCCTTCAAGAACGAGGCTTCTGTTGATCAGATATGTAGGGCAGCGACTTGGTCTTCACTGCACACTTTTACCAAATTTTACAAGTTTGATACTTTTGCTTCTTCTGAGGCTATTTTTTTGGGAGAAAGGTTTTGCAAGCCGTGGTGCCTTCCATTTAGGTGACCTGATTTGCTCCCTCCCTTCATCCGTGTCCTAAAGCTTTGGTATTGGTTCCCACAAGTAAGGATGACGCCGTGGACCGGACACACCTATGTTGGAGAAAACAGAATTTATGTTTACCTGATAAATTACTTTCTCCAAGGGTGTGTCCGGTCCACGGCCCGCCCTGGTTTTTTAATCAGGTCTGATAATTTATTTTCTTTAACTACAGTCACCACGGTATCATATGGTTTCTCCTATGCAAATATTCCTCCTTAACGTCGGTCGAATGACTGGGGTAGGCGGAGCCTAGGAGGGATCATGTGACCAGCTTTGCTGGGCTCTTTGCCATTTCCTGTTGGGGAAGAGAATATCCCACAAGTAAGGATGACGCCGTGGACCGGACACACCGTTGGAGAAAGTAATTTATCAGGTAAACATAAATTCTGTTTTTACTCAAACCTGTTTGTGGTTCCCAAAAAAAGAAGGAACTTTGAGGTCAATCCTGAATCTAAAAATTCTAAACAGATTTCTCAGAGTCCCATCATTCAAGATGGAGACCATTCGGACAATCTTACCTATGATCCAGGAAGGTCAATATATGACTACCGTGGATTTAAAGGACACATACCTGCACATTCCTATCCACAAAGATCATCATCAGTTTCTCAGGTTCGCTTTTCTAGACAAGCATTACCAGTTCGTGGCTCTTCCATTCGGGTTAGCCACTGCTCCCAGAATCTTCACAAAGGTACTAGGGTCCCTTCTGGCGGTTCTAAGACCGCGGGGCATAGCAGTGGCGCCCTTAATTCAGGCGCCGTCTTTTCAAAGAGCCAAGTCTCACACAGAGATTGTATTGGCCTTTCTGAGGTCTCACGGGTGGAAGGTGAACGTCAAAAAGAGTTCTCTATCCCCTCTTACAAGGGTTCCCTTCCTAGGAACTCTAATAGACTCGGTAGAAATGAAAATATTTCTGACGGAGGTCAGAAAGTTAAAGCTTTTAACTACGTGCCAAGTTCTTCATTCCATTCCTCGGCCATCTGTAGCTCAGTGCATGGAGGCAATCGGATTAATGGTAGCAGCAATGGACATAGTCCCTTTTGCTCGGATACATCTCAGACCACTGCAACTATGCATGCTCAAACAGTGGAATGAGGATTATGCAGATTTGTCTCCTCAAATACAGCTGGACCAGGGGACCAGAGATTCTCTTCTCTGGTGGTTGTCTCAGGAAATATGTTTCCGCAGACCAGAGTGGATTATTGTAACGACCGACGCCAGTCTGTTAGGCTGGGGTGCAGTCTGGGACTCCCTGAAAGCTCAGGGCTTATGGTCTCGGGAAGAATCTCTTCTCCCGTTAAACATTCTGGAACTGAGGGCGATATTCAACGCGCTTCAGGCATGGCCTCAACTAGCTGCGGCCAAATTCATCAGATTTCAGTCGGACAACATCACGACTGTAGCTTACATCAATCATCAGGGGGGAACAAAGAGTTCCCTAGCGATGAAGGAAGTAACCAAAATAATCAGGTGGGCGGAGGACCACTCCTGCCATCTCTCAGTAATTCACATCCCAGGAGTAGACAACTGGGAGGCGGATTTTCTGAGTCGTCAGACTTTTCACCCGGGGGAGTGGGAACTCCACCCGGAGGTATTTGCCCAGCTGACTCGGCTATGGGGCATTCCAGAGTTGGATCTGATGGCGTCCCGTCAGAACACCAAGCTTCCTCTCTACGGATCCAGGTCCTGGGACCCCAAGGCGGCATTGATAGATGCTCTAGCAGCGCCTTGGTCCTTCAATCTGGCTTATGTTTTCCCACCGTTTCCTCTTCTCCCTCGTCTGGTCGCCAGAATCAAGCAGGAGAAGGCTTCGGTGATTTTGATAGCGCCTGCGTGGCCACGCAGGACTTGGTATGCAGACCTAGTGGACACGTCATCTGTCCCACCATGGACACTGCCAATGAGGCAGGACCTTCTAATACAGGGTCCGTTCAAGCATCCAAATCTAGTTTCTCTACGTCTGACTGCTTGGAGATTGAACGCTTAACTCTATCAAAGCGTGGTTTCTCTGAGTCAGTTATAGATACTCTGATTCAGGCTAGAAAGCCTGTCACCAGGAAAACCTACCATAAGATATGGCGGAAATATCTTTGTTGGTGTGAATCCAAGGGTTGCTCATGGAGTAAGATTAGGATTCCCAGGATATTGTCCTTTCTCCAAGACGGATTGGAGAAAGGATGGTCGGCTAGTTCTTTAAAGGGACAGATATCTGCTCTGTCTATCCTTTTACACAAGCGTCTGGCAGAGGTACCAGACGTTCAAGCATTTGCACAGGCTTTAGTCAGAATCAAGCCTGTCTATAAACCTGTGGCTCCGCCATGGAGTCTAAATCTAGTTCTTTCAGTTCTTCAAGGGGTTCCGTTTGAACCTTTACATTCCATAGATATTAAGTTTTTATCTTGGAAAGTTTTGTTTTTGGTAGCTATCTCTTCTGCTCGAAGAGTCTCAGAATTATCTGCCTTACAGTGTGATTCACCTTACCTGGTGTTCCATGCAGATAAGGTAGTTTTGCGTACTAAACCTGGTTTTCTTCCTAAAGTGGTTTCTAACAAGAATATTAACCAGGAAATAGTTGTTCCTTCTCTGTGTCCCAATCCTTCTTCGAAGAAGGAACGTCTGTTGCACAATCTTGATGTAGTTCGTGCTAAAGTTCTATTTGCAAGCAACTAAGGATTCAGACAAACATCTTCCTTGTTTGTTATCTATTCTGGTAAGAGGAGAGGTCAGAAAGCGACTGCTACCTCTCTTTCCTTTTGGCTGAAAAGCATCATCCGTTTGGCCTATGAGACTGCTGGCCAAGCAGCCTCCTGAAAGAATTACTGCTCATTCTACCAGAGCAGTGGCTTCCACATGGGCTTTCAAAAATGAGGCTTCTGTTGAACAGATTTGTAAGGCAGGGACTTGGTCTTTACTGCATACTTTTGCCAAATTTTACAAATTCAATACTTTTGCTTCTTCGGAGGCTATTTTTGGGAGAAAGGTTTTGCAAGCAGTGGTACCTTCCTTTTAAGATACCTGTCTTGTTCCCTCCCTTCATCCGTGTCCTAAAGCTTTGGTATTGGTATCCCACAAGTGAAGGATGAATCCGTGGACTGGATACACCTTGCAAGAGAAAACAGAATTTATGCTTACCTGATAAATTACTTTCTCTTGCGGTGTATCCAGTCCACGGCCCGCCCTGGCAATTAAGTCAGGTAAAAAATTTTTTTGTTTAAACTACAATCACCACTGCACCCTATAGTTTCTCCTTTTTCTTCCTAACCTTTGGTTGAATGACTGGGGGGTGGAGCTAGAGGGGGAGCTATATGGACAGCTCTGCTGTGTGCTCTCTTTGCCACTTCCTGTAGGGAATGAGAATATCCCACAAGTAAAGGATGAATCCGTGGACTGGATACACCGCAAGAGAAAGTAATTTATCAGGTAAGCATAAATTCTGTTTTTTATTAATTGCATTATTATATACTGGTAGCTATGTGGGGGACCCCCACTCGATACTGACAATGACCCATTTTAAACTTTCAGAGGGTCCTTGCACTTATACGATTTTTTTTTTCTGGTGTCATTTTGATTTTCCTTCTAAACAAGACCACCTGAAGGGATTTCAAGTGATTAACAGCTCCTTTTCAGGCATGTTTACATATAATTTTCCTTCAAAGGGCCTATCACTTAGAAAATGTAGATTTTAACCCCTTCACTACCAGGACTTTCAGAGAGAACTTGCCCAAAACACCGGAGATTTTTTTATCATTTTTGCTATCACTCCATTGAAACAGAAATAGAGCCTTTTTTTTTTTTTTTTTTTTTTTTTTAATTTACCTGTCAAAAGTATATAGATTTTTTTTAAGTAGACAACCCAAGATATTGATCTAGGCCCATTTTTGTGTATTTCATGATACCATTTCACCGCCAAATGCGATAAAATAAACAAAATCGGTAACTTTTTTTCACAAACTTTGGGGTTCTCACTGAAATTATTTATATACTGCTTGTGCAATCATGGCACAAATGGTGGTAAACGCTTCTCTGGTATCCCCTTTGTAAAGAAATAGCAGACATATATGTCCTTGCCATTGTTTTTATTTTTTAAATTAGAAGGCTGCTAGTTGCAGCTGTGCACCACACTTCTATTATTCCTGTCAGTGAAGGGGTTAATCAGGTAGCTTGTAAGGTTAATTTTAGCTTTAGTGTAGAGATTACCCTCCCATCTGACACTTCCCACCACCCAATCCTTCCCCTCTCTTTCCTCCCTCACCCCCCACTGGTCACCACCATCTTAGGTACTGGCAGAAAGTCTGCCAATGTGATTTTTTTTTTTTTTATATTAAATATTTTTATTTTTTATTTTAATATTTTCTGCAGTGTAGGATCCCACCTAACCCTCCAAACTCCCTGATCCCTTCCATTACTTGGGATAGAGACAACTTTATCTCAGTGATTATATGCTTGTAATAACTTTGATAGCCCCTCACTCTTTTATCATATGCAATGAGAGCCATCTTTCATGGTCATGCCAAGATTTCAGTTTCAGCAATATGCAAATCATATGACGAAAGTTCTTCATCTCATGCAGTCTAAATGTGTAGATACCCTTTAATTTGGTATGCTGATTTCTCAAGTGTGCCTAGAAAATGTATAGATTTCATACTTTGAAGAAATGTGGTTTCTTTGCTCAAATCTATGAAAATATTTGCTAAAGCCTTTTTAGCATTAAAGGGTCAGTCAACATCAAAAATGTTATTGTTTAAAAAGATAGATAATCCCTTTATTCCCCAATTTTGCATAATTATCACTGTTCTATTAATATTCTTTTTACCTTTATGATTACCTTGTATCTAAGATTCTGCAGGCGGCCTCCTTATCTCAGATCTTTTGACAGACTTGCATTTCAGGCAATTAGTGTTGACTTTTCGTACCAGCAAAATGCCTCATCATCCATTGAATGTTGGTTCTCCTTTTCCACAAGATCATACAATGAAACTGTTGGCCATGGCAAATCACTGGTGATACCATCTGTGGATGGATAAAAATAGATAATTAGATATTAGATTGCAGGATCAGATGGGGGTAGTCTTTGTTTCGTAGTTACTAGTTAGTATGAGTAGTTAGTACTAGTAGTAATACTGTTAAGAAACAACAACAAGGAAGAGGCGCCAATGGTGCAGATCAATGGTGGTTCTTATGGGTAGCCGATATTAGATGAACACAGGGTACTCACATGTGATAAAGGCAATCAATTATGCCAGTAGGAGCAGGCTGGATTTCATCAGCAATCCAGCTAGCTGATCGTGGAGGCAGCTCTCTAACGACATCCAATAGGAGGCAATCTATAAATAAAAGCAATAGATAGAGAGCCAATGGTGCAGATCAATGGTGATTCGGTAACACTTATAGCCAGTGATATACAGGGTACTCACATATGTTAAAGGCAATCACTTATGCCTATAGAGACGGGCTGTATTTTAACAGCAATCCAGCTGGCTGATCCAAGGTACAAAGTCAATGTGTGGGTGTCAAAAAATGAACACTCTAGAAGTAGCATAGCAATATACCATACACAGCACTCAGAGTGGATTTACATAAAAACATATTTTTTTAAAAGATATAAAAAGGTTTACCACTCATCTCAGTGCCAAATTAAGTATGGCTAGTGGAGAAACAATGCAACGCGTTTCTCAGATAGACTGTTTCCTCAGGCATGTTTCTCAACAGTTCTTTACATCCTTTTATAGGGCTATGCTACTAGAGAACACCCATGTCCCACCCCTAACAGTAATCAAATGGGGGACCAATCCGAACCCATCATTTGGACAACACCCCCCCTGCTGCAATAATAATGGTATTTAATTATATGAGAAACACTGTTACAAATAAAATGAATGAACACACTCAATGTTTCTAGCATCATGTATGTGTGTTTCAATGTTCAGTAAATACATCATACTTTCTATAGTAGAAAAACAATAATTATTGTTGGCCATGATTACTATGATCTAATTGGATGCTGTGACCATCCATCAAAAGTTCTAGGGCAGATCGTATATACGGCTCACTGATAAGTCTAAATAGCCGTCAGTCAAATGTTTATACGCGGCAAAAAACTCCGGGCTTTCTATCCACTAATCATCTAGCTCTCTTGGGATTGGCTTCCAATAGGAATGCCGTTATAGGACCGCGCCTCTAGTTATACTTTAAACAGGCTGTTTGTCATTATTGACGCCCATTAAGTAATACTACTTAGTTCATTGTTACTGGTGTGTTCAGGTTATTTATAGGTTGGTTAGGGTTTAGTTAGTAGAGTTAGTAATTTTTGTTTGGTTAAGGTTAATGATTGGTGGTTGGTTAGGTTAGGGTTATGCTTTTGTTATTAATGACATTCGGTCAGGGAAGGTGAAGGGTTAGTACTAGTAGTAGAGACGAGAGAGAATGGAGATAGTAAAACTATTGTTACGTTAGAGAGTTTGGTTTGGTTTAAAGGTTAAAGATAGTAGCACTAGCTGCTAGTTACTGGGTTAGGATAGATAAGTTACAATTTGGTTCTTAGAAGGATGATGAAGAAAGATGATGAAGTCTTAGTGTCTCAGTAATTGTCACTAAGACTTTGAATCCCTCACCTTGGCAGAAAGTTGTATGTATGTATCATCATCCGAAGGTGTGTCTGTCCCATGGACACAGCCGTGCTCTGTTCCCTAAGGATCCACAACATTGGATTAAATTATGTTTTTGATGTTGTAGGGCAGCAGCAGGAACATAAAGTCTCATTAATTGCTGCTAAGACTTTGGGTCCCTCACCCTGTTTGGTTAACAGACATAGGCAGTCACACTAAGTGTGTAGCTTCAATGAACTCAAGGTGTTTAAGGCAGGCAGCGTGTGGACACAGAAGCATACAGTATCAAAGTCTCAGTAATTGGTGCTGAGACTTTGGATCCCTCACCCTGGGGTTGGGCAAAGGATTTAATTAAATATCAAATTTGGTTAACAGACACAGACAGTCACACAGAGATTGTAACTTCAATAAACTCAAGGTTTATTTTTTTTTCTCTTACATTGAGCAAGATGTCACAATCCGATCCTGTCTCAGAAGTTTCTGCTGGAACATTGCTGCCTGACATCGGTTCTACCAAAGCTAAGTGCATTTGTTGTAAAAGTGTAGAAATTATTCCACCAAATGTCATTTGTAATAGTTGTCATGATAAACTACATGCAGATAGTGTTTCCATCAGTAATAGTACATTGCCAGTTGCAGTTCCTTCAACTTCTAATGTACATGATATACCTGTAAATTTTAAAGAATTTGTATCTGATTCTATTCTGAAGGCTTTGTCTGCATTTCCACCTTCTAATAAACGTAAAAGGTCTTTTAAAACTTTTCGTTTAGCTGATGAAATTTCAAATGACCAGCAACATAATAATTTATCCTCTTCTGATGAGGATCTATCTGATTCAGAAGATCCTTCCTCAGACATTGACACTGACAAATCTACTTATTTATTTAAAATAGAGTATATGCGTTCTTTATTAAAAGAAGTGTTAATTACTTTGGATATTGAGGTAACCAGTCCTATTGACGTTCAGTCTAACAAACGTTTAAATGCTGTTTTTAAACCTCCTGTGGTTTTTCCTATTCCTGAGGCTATTTCTGATATGATTTCTAGGGAATGAAATAAGCCAGGTACTTCTTTTATTCCTTCTTCAAGGTTTAAAAAATTGTATCCCTTACCAGCAAAATCTATAGAGTTTTGGGAAAAAATCCCCAAAGTTGATGGGGCTATTTCTACTCTTGCTAAACGTACCACTATTCCTATGGAAGATAGTACTTCCTTTAAGGATCCTTTAGATAGGAAGCTTGAATCTTATCTAAGGAAGGCCTATTTATATTCAGGTCATCTTCTCAGACCTGCTATTTCTTTGGCTGATGTTGCGGCTGCCTCAACTTTTTGGTTGGAGAATTTAGCGCAACGAGAATTGGATCCTGACATATCTAGCATTACTCGCTTGCTGCAACATGCTAATCATTTTATTTGTGATGCCATTTTTGATATTATCAAAATTGATGTTAGATCCATGTCTTTAGCTGTATTAGCTAGAAGAGCTTTGTGGCTTAAATCTTGGAATGCTGATATGACATCTAAATCTAGATTACTATCTCTTTCTTTCCAAGGTAATAATTTATTTGGTTCTCAGTTGGATTCTATTATTTCAACTATCACTGGAGGAAAAGGAGTTTTTCTGCCTCAGGATAAAAAACCTAAGGGTAAATCTAAGGCTTCTAACCGTTTTCGTTCCTTTCGTCAGAATAAGGAACAAAAACTCAATCCTCCTCCGAAGGAATCTGCTTCCAATTTGGAAGCCTTCCTCAAATTGGAATAAATCCAAGCCATTTAGGAAACCAAAGTCTGCCCCTAAGTCCGCATGAAGGTGCGGCCCTCATTCCAGCTCAGCTGGTAGGGGGCAGATTAAGGTTTTTCAAGGATTTTTGGATCAAATCTGTCCAAAATCATTGGATTCAGAGCATTGTCTCTCAGGGGTATCGAATAGGATTCAAAGTAAGACCTCCTGTGAGAAGATTTTTTCTCTCACGCATCCCTGTAAATCCAGTAAAAGGTCAGGCTTTTCTGAGGTGTGTTTCAGACCTGGAGTCTAAAGGGGTAATCATGCCAGTTCCTCCTCAGGAATAAGGTTTGGGGTTTTATTCAAACCTATTTATTGTACCAAAAAAGAAAATTTATTCAGACCAGTTCTGGATCTGAAAATTTTGAATCGTTATGTAAGAGTACCAACTTTCAAGATGGTGACTATAAGGACTATTCTGCCTTTTGTTCAGCAAGGACATTATATGTCCACAATAGACTTGCAGGATGCATACCTTCATATTCCGATTCATCTAGAACACTATCAGTTTCTGAGATTCTCTTTTCTAGACAAGCATTACCAATTTGTTGCTGTTCCATTTGGCCTAGCAACAGCTCCAAGAATCTTTTCAAAGGTTCTGGGTGCCCTACTATCTGTAATCAGAGAACAGGATATCGCAGTGTTTCCTTATTTGGACGATATCTTGGTACTAGCTCAGTCTTTACGTACTGTAGAAGTTTCTTGATTCCTCAGACAAGGGTCACCTTTTTAGGCTTCCAGATAGATTCAGTGTCCATGACTCTGTCTCTAACAGACAAGAGACGTTTAAAATTGGTTGCAGCATGCCGGCACCTTCAGTCTCAGTCATTCCCTTCAGTGGCTATGTGCATGGAAGTTTTAGGTCTCATGACTGCAGCATCGGACGCAATCCCCTTTGCTCGTTTTCACATGAGACCTCTACAGCTTTGTATGCTGAATCAATGGTGCAGGGATTATACAAAGATATCACAATTAATATCCTTGAATCCCAATGTACGACACTCTCTGACATGGTGGATAGATCACCATCGTTTGGTTCAAGGGGCTTCTTTTGTTCGCCCAACCTGGACTGTGATCACAACAGATGCGAGTCTTTCAGGTTGGGGAGCTGTTTGGGGATCTCTGACAGCACAAGGAGTTTGGAAATCTCAAGAGGCGAGATTACCAATAAATATTTTAGAACTCTGTGCAATTCTCAGGGCTCTTCAGTTCTGGCCTCTGCTAAAGAGAGAACCGTTCATTTGTTTTCAGACAGACAATATCACAACTGTGGCTTATGTCAATCATCAGGGTGGGACTCACAGTCCCCAAGCTATGAAAGAAGTATCTTGGATACTTGCCTGGGCGGAATCCAGCTCCTGTCTAATCTCTGCGGTGCATATCCCAGGCATAGACAATTGGGAGGTGGATTATCTCAGCCGCCAGACTTTACATCCAGGGGAGTGGTCCCTCCATCCAGATGTGTTTTCTCAGATTGTTCAGATGTGGGGGCTTCCGGAGATAGACCTCATGGCCTCTCATCTAAACAAGAAACTTCCCAGATACTTGTCCAGGTCCAGGGATGTTCAGGCGGAAGCAGTGGATGCCCTGACACTTCCTTGGTGTTATCAACCTGCTTACATCTTCCCGACTCTAGTTCTCCTTCCAAGAGTGATCTCCAAAATCATCATGGAAAAGTCTTTTGTGTTGCTGGTGGCTCCAGCATGGCCACACAGGTTTTTGTATGCGGATCTGGTTCGGTTGTCCAGTTGCCCGCCTTGGCCACTTCCGTTACGGCCGGACCTACTATCTCAAGGTCCGTTTTTCCATTAGGATCTCAAATCATTAAATTTGAAGGTATGGAAATTGAACGCTTAGTTCTAAGTCATAGAGGTTTCTCTGACTCAGTGATTAATACTATGTTACAAGCTCGTAAATCTGTCTCTAGAAAGATTTATTATAGAGTTTGGAAGACTTACATTTCATGGTGTTCTTCTGGCATTCTTTTAGAATTCCTAGAATTTTACAGTTCCTTCAGTATGGTTTGGATAAGGGTTTGTCTGCAAGTTCCTTGAAAGGACAAATCTCCGCTCTTTCTGTTTTATTTCACAGAAAGATTGCTAAACTTCCTGATATTCACTGTTTTGTACAGGCTTTAGTTCGTATTAAGCCTGTCATTAAATCAATTTCTCCTCCTTGGAGTCTTAATTTAGTTTTGAAGGCTTTACAGGCTCCTCCATTTGAGCCTATGCATTCTTTGGACATTAAACTACTTTCCTGGAAAGTGTTGTTCCTTTTGGCTATTTCTTCTGCTAGAAGGGTTTCTGAGCTATCTGCTCTTTCTTGTGAGTCTCCTTTTCTGATTTTTCATCAGGATAAGGCAGTTTTGCGGACTTCTTTTCAATTTTTACCTAAGGTTGTGAATTCTAACAACATTAGTAGAGAAATTGTTGTCCCTTCATTGTGTCCTAATCCTAAGAATTCTTTGGAGAGATCCTTACATTCTTTGGATGTGGTAAGAGCTTTGAAATATTATGTGGAAGCTACTAAAAATTTCAGGAAGACTTCCAGTTTGTTTTATTTTCTGGTCCTAGGAAAGGTCAGAAGGCTTCCGCTATTTCCTTGGCTTCTTGGTTGAAACTTCTGATTGATCAAGCTTATTTGGAGTCGGGTCAAACCCCGCCTCAGAGAATTACAGCTCATTCTACTAGATCAGTCTCCACTTCGTGGGCTTTTAAGAATGAAGCTTCAGTTGATCAGATTTGCAAAGCAGCAACTTGGTCCTCTTTGCATACATTTACTAAATTCTACCATTTTGATGTATTTGCGTCTTCGGAAGCAGTTTTTGGTAGAAAAGTTCTTCAGGCAGCTGTTTCAGTTTGATTCTTCTGCTTTTGATTTAAGTTTTTTTCTTTCAAAGTGAAAATAACTTATTTTTGGGTTGTGGATTATTTTTTCAGCGGAATATGGCTGTTTTATTCCCTCCCTCTCTAGTGACTCTTGAGTGGAAGACTCCACATCTTGGGTATTGATATCCCATATGTCACTAGCTCATGGACTTTTGCCAATTGCATGAAAGAAAACATAATTTATGTAAGAACTTACCTGATAAATTCATTTCTTATATATTGGCAAGAGTCCATGAGGCCCACCCTTTTTATGGTGGTTATGATTTTTTGTATAAAGCACAATTATTTCCAAATTTCCTTTGTTGATGCTTTCTACTCCTTTCTTTATCACCCCACTACTTGGCTATTCGTTAAACTTAATTGTGGGTGTGGTGAGGGGTGTATTTATCGGCATTTTGAGGTTTGGGAATCTTTGCCCCTCCTGGTAGGATTGTATATCCCATATGTCACTAGCTCATGGACTCTTGCCAATATGAAAGAAATGAATTTATCAGCTAAGTTCTACAATTATGTTTTTGTTGTTTTCTCCATCAATTCCCTATTCTCTCTCTCTCTCTCTCTCTCTCTCTCTCTATATATATATATATATATATATATATATATATATATATATATATATATATATATATATATATATAGTCTTTATGTATTTTAAATTCTTCTAGTTTCCCTTCAAGTTAATTTATTTCTTTACCCAATTTAATTAGCATGTCACCTCTATAGTCCTTAATTAATTCCATTAATTTTATTGATGCTTCCTCTAGTATATCTCACCATTTTTTAATAAAAACCTTATCTTCCGTTTTAAAAGCACATTGGTTTTTTTTAAGTAGTCCCCTAAGGACTCTCTTTTCTTTTATATATTTTTCTAGAAAAGCATATTCAATTTTATGTTTTAATTCATTAATCATTTTTTCTCTTCTCTACCTTTCTCATTTTCATTCAGACTAATTTATTTTATTTTTTCTTTGATACTTGTATTACTAAACATTGTATTTAAATTTTCATAGATACTAGATCTCAAATAAAAAATATTTGAAGCCATCCTTCTGCACGATTCAAGAGTCAATTTGTATACAAAATTTATGCTCTGTCTCGAAGGCTTACGGATACTTCTACTGAGTTAAACACTTAAAAAATTACTAATCAACCTCAAGATTGGATTAGATATACTAAAAAGATTTACTATAAGATATGGCGTAAATATCTTTATTGGTGTGAATCCAAAGGCTACTCTTGGAGTAGAGTTAGGTTTGTAGGATTTTGTCTTTTCTCCAGGAGGGTCTGGAGAAGGGTTTAGCTGCAAGTTCCCTGAAGGGTCAAATTTCTACTTTATCTATTTTGTTGCACAAGCGTCTGGCAGATGTGCCAGATGTGCAGTCTTTTTGTCAGGCCCTGGTTAGAATCCGGCCTACGTTTAAGTTTGCTACTCCTCCATGGAGTCTTAATTTGGTTCTTAGAGTTCTTCAACAGGCTCCATTTGAGCCTATGCATTCTTTGGATATTAAAATGTTAACCTGGAAGGTTTTGTTTTTGGTTGCTATCTCTTCGGCTACAAGAGTTTTGGCGCTCTCAGCACTGCAGTGCGAATTTCCTTAACTTATTTTTCATTCTGATAAGGTGGTACTGTGTACTGCCTTAGGTTTCCTTCCAAAAGTGGTTTCGCATAGGATTATTAATCAAGAAATAGTTTTTCCTTCTTTGTGTCCTAATCCTTCTTCTCAGAAGGAGCGTTTGTTGCACAACCTGGATGTGGTTCGTGCGTTGAAATATTATTTACACGCGGCTAAGGATTTTCACCAGTCTTCTTCTTTGTTTGTTGTGTTTTCTGGAAAACGCAAGCGTCAAAAGGTTACGGCTACTTCTCTTTCTTTTTGGCTGAGGAGTGTTATTCATTTGGCATATGAGACTGCTGGACAGCAGCCTCCTAAGAAAATCACAGTTCATTCCACAAGGGCTGTTTCCTCACCTTGGGCCTTCAAAAATGAAGCTTCTGTAGAACAGATTTGCAAAGCTGCCACTTGGTCATCTTTACACACTTTTTCTAAATTTTGTAAGTTTGATACTTTTGCTTCAGCTGAGGCTTCTTTTGGGAGAAAGGTTCGTCAAGCAGTGGTGCCTTCTGTTTAAGGTTACCTGTCTTGTCCCTCCCTAACCATCCGTGTCCTATGGATTAAGATGATCTGTGGACTCACTATATCTTAGGAAAGAAAACATAATTTATGCTTACCTGATAAATTTCTTTCTTTCCGGATATAGTGAGTCCACGGCCCGCCCTTATTTTCAGACAGTTTATTTTTTATTTAAACCTCAGGCACCTCTGCACCTTTTTGTCACTTCCTTTCTCCTTGCTTCTGGTCGAATGACTGTAGGTTATGGGTAAGGGGGTGGTATTTAACAGCTTTGCTGTGGTGCTCTTTGCCGCCTCCTGCTGGACAGGAGTGATATCCCAAAAGTAATTAAGATTATCCGTGGACTCACTATATCCGGAAAGAAATACATTTATCAGGTAAGCATGAATTATGTTTTTGAGTGCACCTTTAACACTTAGGTTATGTCTGAAAATTTAGGTTGTGTATATAATAAATATTATTTTCTAATATAAGGTGTAAACTTAGAGTATGAACTATTGTTTGTAGTACATAAGAGTAAGCTTTTATCTATAAAGTGGACCTTACTGTGATGATAACAACGCTAAAAAATGTGAAATAAGGGGGCGGAGCCTACACTTGGAGCGGCAGGACGTGTTTTGATGAAGCTCCTGCTTCTATTCCATTAAAATTTGAGTTTTTGATGCAAATAAGAAGTGTTCATCTACTATAACATACATTGGGAAGCTAAAACTGGCTACATATCTCACCAGAAGCTTGGGAGCAGATGAATGACACCCTGACCTATGTTATCCGAGTAAGCCGCGCAGAACTTTTGCTAACTAGGCCATTACTGGCTTTTGGAAGGTGAAAAGCGCGACTGGGGCTACCGCATATATCCCCCCCCCCCCCAGGCCCCCGGGCTATAAAGTACGCAGATACTAGTATTGGCGTAAAACGCTACTTCATAAAATACAACTGCATTTGAATTTTGGAACAGAACAGAGAGAGAAGGGCGCCTCCTAGTGTAGCCAATTTTTATAAAGAGTATAATGCAAAAGTAGGCATACTCACAATGTGTGAAGGCAGAGATAATGCCTAGGTGAACGGTCTGGGAACTTCACAGTGTCCCAGCTGACTGTGCACTATGCTGAGGGCTGCTCCTCCCAAACGCAGAAAGTATATCTGTAATCTGGAAATCAAGAGAGAAAACAAAGAGGGCGACCCCTAGTGCAGATCAATATTGAACCAGTAATAAATAACTGCTACTGCTTGCGAATGGATACTCACAGAAATTATTGCACCCTATAGTGCAAATGTAGCATACTAGGAATATTATGGTGTCCTAGTGCACATATCCACCCAGAAAGCACTGTCGTGATGTGAGATGAGCTTCAAGTATATCAGGATGGTGAAAAAGCAGAGAACTCCAGTATCGATATAAAAATGTTTAATTAAAAAATACACAGATCTACAATGACATCTGTAGTAAAATTGCTACGCGTTTCTAAGCGCTAACCACGCTTTTTCCTCAGGCAAATGATATTGAATATACTGGAGTCTCTTACATATATACCCCTGTGTAGGCTTAATGGGATCAGCTGTAGCTCATTAGAACAGGTACTGCATGAATTCACTCCCTAGGTGTTCTAACCGGATGTTACAGATAATACCAGTGATACAATACGATGTGCAAAACAAATGTCTAATATATAGAACCTACTAATCCTTCTAAACATATATAAACTAGAATCGAAGACATTTGAGCTCTATGAGTTGTCTTAAATGTTGAGAACAGTGTTATAAATGGTTGTGAATATTCGTGATGTTATTTATACATGTATATGTAAAGTGTATTATTGCGACATGTGCTATTTTTATATCCGTTTTTATTCTTTGATAGTATTTGTGAACAAAGCACTAGGTGTAAATAGTAAGCTGTAAAAAGGTATAGTCTTATGTTTCTTAACAGAAAAGGGGTGTGTATGATTCAACGAAAAGGGATACTATGATAAGTATCCAATCTGATTGCTTCGTCAGAATAAGGTGCGTCACGCTAAACCAATGGAAATGCTGTGTCCAGAAAAAACGATCATATGATGTGTTGCTCCATTTGATTGGGGCTAAGGGTGTGTGTCGAATGACGTGGTGATTATGTTTAGGATGCGTGCGGTGACTCTCATAGAAACAGTATCTGTTACTAATGTTGCTATGTATAAGCATGACGTGTCCGTGCAACTACTGTGAAAGAGAGTGTGATTGGGCCGTGATGGATGGCTGATGCCTCAATGGGTGAAAAAGATGCACTAAGTGAGCTCTAACTGTAGCATTCACAAGATACCTACGTGGCAGTATGTGTATATTACATATGTGTAACACTAGTGTTCACAAACAACCTACGTGACTGAATGTGTATATTACATAAGTGTAAGGACCGCATACCCTATATATATATATGTATATGCGTCTATGTCCTGGTGATAATAGATGCAACTATATTACATCGTAGTGAGAAAGGGGAGCTAATTATGCCTAGTGTGTGTATATATATATGTGTGGTATAAAAAAATAAGTGAAATACTCCTGAGTATTAAATCTAGAATAGATTGATTGTGAAGAGTACATTCACAACTATAAAGTTGTGCTCGTGATGAATATAATATGCAGGTATCATATTATAAAATAATAAACATGATATTACAATATGTATATAAAAAAGGGGGTAATTTGAAGTGATATTATATGTATTAGAGATGTATTAAAAAGCAGCAGAATCTATTACTTCATTAAGGCCCTCTGGATGTAGAGTTTTAAATTGGTAAATCCAAAAGGTTTCCCTCTGGCGTAATTTAATCATTCTGTTTTGGGAACTTAGGGCAGGAATAATTTCCAATGGGGTGATATTCATGACACAATTATTTGTGCCATGTGTGGAAGAATGGTGTCTAGAGGTACTATATTTATCAGACCCCTTCAGAATACATCTCAAGTGTTCTGACCATCTTTGTCTGATTTTTCTACAGGTGCGACCTATATATTGTAGGCCACACAAGCATGTTATACAGTACACTACATAGTTGGAGTTGCATGTTATTCTTTGAGTAATTGCAAAGGATTCTCCAGTGCTATTGGATGTAATGTTTTTAAGGCCATTCGTTATATACTTGCACATATTGCATCTATTTTTATTGCATCTATAAGTTCCTATGTTTGACATAATAGAGTTATGAGTGCTCTTGTGAGGGGTTTTTAACTTACGTTTGCACATGACGACCTTACTAGGTGCCAGTTTTTCCTTGATAGTAGGAGCTCTTTTAAATGTACATCTGGGTTTATCTTGTAATATTATTTTGAAAATGGGGTCTCGTTTAAGTAATGGCCAGTGTTTAAACAGAATCTTTTTTATCTCCTTATGATTATTATTATATCTAGTGATGAATGAAGATACAAAATGTGAATCATCATTTATGGGTTTATTTGGAATTTTTGGTTTTAACAAATCTCCTCTATTTAGAGAACGTGCTTTTTGAAAGCCTGATTCTATTAGTTCTTCTGGGTAGTGTTTTTCCTTGAATTTATTTTTGAGAAGTATGCTTTGTGTGTCGTAAGTATTTATATCTGTACAATTACGCCGAATCCTCCTAAACTGGCTGTATGGAATATTGGTCTTCCAACTAGTGTGATGGTTGCTAAAGTAATCCAAAAAATTATTACTGTCTACCTGTTTAAAAAAGGTACAAGACTGAATGCCATTATCCTCTCCCCACATTAGGGTCACATCTAAGAAATCGATTTTATCTGCTTGGATGTTCCAAGTGAATTGGATTCCCATATTATTATCATTGAGATAGTTTTGGAAGGAGGTGAGTGTTGCAGATGAACCCCTCCAAACAAACAATAGATCGTCTATATAACTGCCATAGAAGCCCAGATTTTGCTCCCATTTTGCATCATAGATGTACTTGGTTTCAAAAGTGCCCATAAATAAATTTGCAAAACTGGGAGCAAATCTGGTCCCCATGGCCGTTCCCTTGGTCTGTAGGAAGAAACTATCTAGAAATTTAAAATAATTATGAGTTAATATGAAATGTATAAGTTTGAGCAGATAATTCTTCTGAATGTCAGACATATATGGATCTTCACTAAGATAACTGTCTACAGAGTCTAAGCCTATATCGTGTGTGATATTAGAATAAAGAGAACTAACATCACAAGATACCCAAATAAGATGTTGTTCTTTTTTAATTTCAGATAATTTTTGAAGTAAATCGGTAGTGTCTTTTCTTTTTCCCTTTTTTTTTTCCCCTTTTTTTCTTTTTTCCTTTTCCCCTTTTTCTTTCCCTTTTTTTTTGAAAAAAGCTTTATTGCATATATATATTTATGACAGACTTAGCTCTGGTTACAATATGAGCCTTACGCCGTTCTCACGGCTGATACAATATAAATTGAAACATACAGAGTTTTAAAATGTTAACAAAGTGATTCATCAAATCTTAATAAAAACAGTAATATTAATAATACAGATCAACTCTTATGATATGGTATATAAGCAGGCTCTTGTCAATATATTCAAGCCCTTAAGTGTGTCAATTCTTCATCTTGTCCAAGTCTTTGAACCAGTAATAGCATATTTTGTTTTTAAAGTGAGATTTTAGGAGAAAGTATGAGTAAAGGTAGAGTTGTGAAAGAGAGGGAGAGAGAGAGAAAAAAAAAAAAAAAAAAAAAAGGAGGGGGGGTGGGAAGGAAGGGAGGGAGGGGCATCGGGAGTGGGACTAGTACAGCATTATAGTCCGCAGTGTGTTTTGTATCTACGTGTTCAAGTGTTTGTGGGTTTCCATAGTTCAAGCATATATTCATGCAGTTCGGTAGTGTCTTTTATATAGGATCTAAGTTGGATAACATATCTTTGGAGGAAATGATCGATGTATAGTGAAAGGTTATCAGTAAGACTATTCATGCCCGCAATGATTGGTCGGCCGGGAGGATTATGGATTTGTTTATGAATCTTTGGTAAGTGGTAGTAATATGGGATATTAGGATTGATGGGTATGAGAAATTTTCTCTCTTTTTGTGTTAGAATACCATGTTCCTGACCATAAGTGATTAGTTTTTTAAGTTCTTTAGTATATGTATCTGTAGGATCTATTGAAAGTTGTTTGTAATAGTCTTTATCTAACAGAATCTTTCTAGCCTCACATATATAATCTTCGTAATTTTGTATTACTAAACCGCCGCCTTTATCGGCTTGGCGGATTATGATCGTATTGTCATTTGAAAGGTTACATAGAGCCCTTTGTTCATTGGGCCATATATTGTTATATTTTTTATTATTATGTGGGGGCAATTTCTCAAAATCTTCTAATACCAGATTTCTAAAAATATCTAAATAAGCTAGATTCTCTCCATGGGGATAGAAAGTAGAGGGAAGGGAGAGGTTTGTGTGAATCACTCCTTCGAACAATTGTTCTGAGAGGTCTTCTGGGTCTATATATAAGACTGGCATGTTCCTTTCTGCTGTCATATTGTCTGTAAGGACTGGCAAGCCTACTGTTTTGTGATTCTTGAGGTGTTTATTAGCAAAATAACGCTGTAGAGCTAGTTTTCTAGTGTATTTGTTTAAATCAACAAAAAGTTCAAATAATTGGTGTGAGTTAGAAGGACAAAAACTGAGGCCTTTTCCTAGAATTCTGATTTCATCATTAGACAGTGGTCTATCTGAAAGGTTAAATATGCCTTTACTTAGTTGTTGTAGCTTCTTTTCCTTGGTGGCAACTCCCCTTCCCCTGTGTCCCCGTTTGTGTGTGTTCTTTTGTTTCTTCCCGGTTGTTGGTAAGGGGTATTTTGGCCTTCTCGTCTCCAAAGAGGAGCTAGTGGTATGCGTTCTTCTAAAAAAGCAGCCGAATTATGTGGGTTGGGTGAATCTTGAAAAGATGTATTCTCTCTAATCTGATTAGATTGGTCAGTCTGAATACCAGAAGGACCTGGTAATTCCTCTCTATTTGTTTTCTGGAAGTGTTGATTGTTCTGATTATGGTAATGTGAATTGAAAGATGGTTTAGGAGTGTGTCTTTGTGGTGGGTCTTTATGGTAAAAATGAGAAGTATGTTGATCTTTATGATTAATATTTCTTCTGTTATGTGTGATCAGTCCACGGGTCATCATTACTTCTGGGATATAACTCCTCCCCAACAGGAAATGCAAGAGGATTCACCCAGCAGAGCTGCATATAGCTCCTCCCCTCTACGTCAGTCCCAGTCATTCTCTTGCACCCAACGACTAGATAGGATGTGTGAGAGGACTATGGTGATTATACTTAGTTTTTATGACTTCAATCAAAAGTTTGTTATTTTAAAATAGCACCGGAGCGTGTTATTACTTCTCTGGCAGAGTTTGAGGAAGAATCTGACAGAGATTTTTACTATGATTTTAACCGGAGTCGTTAAGATCATATTGCTGTTCTCGACCATCTGAGGGAGGTAAAGGCTTCAGATCAGGGGACAGCGGGCAGATGAATCTGCATTGAGGTATGTGGCAGTTTTTATTTTCTGAATGGAATTGATGAGAAAAGCCTGCCATACCGTTAAAATGACATGTATGTATACACTTCAGTATTCTGGGGATGGTATTTCACCGGAACTACTCTGTTAAAGGTCATTAATCCTTTTAATAACTATTCTCATGTTAAACGTTTTTGCTGGAATGTAGAATCGTTTAACTTTGCTGAGGTACTGTGTGAATAAATATTTGGGCATTATTTTCCACTTGGCAGTTTTTTTGCTTTAATTGTGACAGTTTCGTTTCTCTTCACTGCTGTGTGGGAGAGGGAGGGGCCGTTTTTGGCGCTCTTTGCTACGCATCAAAAAATTCCAGTCAGTTACTTTTATATTTCCTGCATGATCCGGTTCATCTCTGACAGATCTCAGGGGTCTTCAAACTTCTTTGAAGGGAGGTAAATTCTCTCAGCAGAGCTGTGAGAATCCTTATAGTGACTGTGAATAAAAACGTTGTTTTATTTTCTTATGTACAAATTTAATTAGTGTTGTTTTTACTAATGGGAACAAACCTTTGCTAACAGATTGTGTTGTTTTAAAGTTTGATGCTATAACAGTTTTTCAGTTCATTATTTCAACTGTCATTTAATCGTTAGTACCTCTTTGAGGCACAGTGCGTTTTTTTGCTAAAAAAGATTATAACCAAGTTGTAAGTTTTTTTGCTAGTGTGTTAAACATGTCTGACTCAGAGGAAGATATCTGTGTCATTTGTTCCAATGCCAAGGTGGAGCCCAATAGAAATTTATGTACTAACTGTATTGATGCTACTTTAAATAAAAGTCAATCTGTACAATGTGAACAAATTTCACCAAACTGCGAGGGGAGAGTTATGCCGACTAACTCGCCTCACGCGGCAGTACCTGCATCTCCCGCCCGGGAGGTGCGTGATATTTTGGCGCCTAGTACATCTGGGCGGCCATTACAGATAACATTACAAGATATGGCTACTGTTATGACTGAAGTTTTGTCTAAATTACCAGAACTAAGAGGCAAGCGTGATCACTCTGGGGTGAGAACAGAGTGCGCTGACAATGCTAGGGCCATGTCTGATACTGCGTCACAGCTCGCAGAGCATGAGGACGGAGAGCTTCATTCTGTGGGTGACGGTTCTGATCCAAACAGATTGGACTCAGATATTTCAAATTTTAAATTTAAATTGGAGAACCTCCGTGTACTACTAGGGGAGGTCTTAGCAGCTCTCAACGATTGTAACACCGTTGCAATACCAGAGAAACTGTGTAGGTTGGATAAATACTTTGCGGTACCGGCGAGTACTGACGTTTTTCCTATACCTAAGAGACTAACTGAAATTGTTACTAAGGAGTGGGATAGACCCGGTGTGCCGTTCTCACCCCCTCCAATATTTAGAAAGATGTTTCCAATAGACGCCACCACTAGGGACTTATGGCAAACGGTCCCCAAGGTGGAGGGAGCAGTTTCTACTTTAGCTAAGCGTACCACTATCCCGGTGGAGGATAGCTGTGCTTTCTCAGATCCAATGGATAAAAAATTAGAGGGTTACCTTAAGAAAATGTTTGTTCAACAAGGTTTTATATTACAACCCCTTGCATGTATCGCGCCGATTACGGCTGCGGCAGCATTTTGGATGGAGTCGCTTGAAGAGAACCTTAGTTCCTCTACGCTAGACGACATTACGGACAGGCTTAGAGTCCTTAAACTAGCTAATTCTTTCATTTCGGAGGCCGTAGTACATTTAACCAAACTTACGGCTAAGAACTCAGGATTCGCCATACAGGCACGCAGGGCGCTGTGGCTAAAATCCTGGTCAGCTGATGTTACTTCTAAGTCCAAATTACTTAATATACCTTTCAAGGGGCAGTCCTTATTCGGGCCCGGTTTGAAAGAAATTATCGCTGACATTACGGGAGGTAAGGGCCACGCCCTACCTCAGGACAAGGCCAAAGTTAAGGCTAGACAGTCTAATTTTCGTCCCTTTCGGAATTTCAAAACAGGAGCAGCATCAACCTCCACTGCACCAAAACAGGAAGGAGCTGTTGCTCGTTACAGACAAGGCTGGAAGCCTAACCAGTCCTGGAACAAGAGCAAGCAGGCCAGGAAACCTGCTGCTGCCCCAAAGACAGCATGAACCGAGAGCCCCCGATCCGGGACCGGATCTAGTGGGGGGCAGACTCTCTCTCTTCGCCCAGGCCTGGGCAAGAGATGTTCAGGATCCCTGGGCACTAGAGATCATATCTCAGGGATACCTTCTAGACTTCAAATTATCTCCCCCAAGAGGGAGATTTCATCTGTCAAGGTTGTCAACAAACCAGATAAAGAAAGAAGCGTTTCTACGCTGCGTACAAGATCTGTTAACAATGGGAGTGATCCATCCGGTTCCGCGGTCGGAACTAGGACAAGGGTTCTACTCAAACCTGTTCGTGGTTCCCAAAAAAGAGGGAACTTTCAGGCCAATCTTAGATTTAAAGATTCTAAACAAATTCCTAAGAGTTCCATCGTTCAAAATGGAAACTATTCGGACAATCCTACCCATGATCCAAGAGGGTCAGTACATGACCACAGTGGATTTAAAGGATGCTTACCTTCACATACCGATCCACAAGGATCATCACCGGTATCTAAGGTTTGCCTTCTTAGACAGGCACTACCAGTTTGTAGCTCTCCCATTCGGATTGGCTACGGCTCCAAGAATCTTCACAAAGGTTCTGGGTGCCCTTCTGGCGGTACTAAGGCCGCGAGGGATTTCGGTAGCTCCATACCTAGACGACATTCTAATTCAAGCTTCAAGCTTTCAAACTGCCAAGTCTCATACAGAGTTAGTTCTGGCATTTCTAAGGTCGCATGGATGGAAAGTGAACGAAAAGAAGAGTTCTCTTTTTCCTCTCACAAGAGTTCCATTCTTGGGGACTCTTATAGATTCTGTAGAAATGAAGATTTACCTGACAGAGGACAGGTTAACAAAGCTTCAAGATGCATGCCGTGCCCTTCATTCCATTCAACACCCGTCAGTAGCTCAATGTATGGAGGTGATCGGCTTAATGGTAGCGGCAATGGACATAGTACCTTTTGCACGCCTACACCTCAGACCGCTGCAATTGTGCATGCTAGGTCAGTGGAATGGGGATTACTCAGATTTGTCCCCTACTCTGAATCTGAATCAAGAGACCAGAAATTCTCTTCTATGGTGGCTTCATCGGCCACACCTGTCCAGGGGGATGCCATTCAGCAGGCCAGACTGGACAATTGTAACAACAGACGCCAGCCTACTAGGTTGGGGCGCTGTCTGGAATTCTCTGAAGGCTCAGGGACTATGGAATCAGGAGGAGAGTCTTCTTCCAATAAACATTCTGGAATTGAGAGCAGTTCTCAATGCCCTTCTGGCTTGGCCCCAATTAACAACTCGGGGGTTCATCAGGTTTCAGTCGGACAACATCACGACTGTAGCTTACATCAACCATCAGGGAGGGACAAGAAGCTCCCTAGCAATGGTGGAAGTATCAAAGATAATTCGCTGGGCAGAGTCACACTCTTGCCACCTGTCAGCAATCCACATCCCGGGAGTGGAGAACTGGGAGGCGGATTTCTTGAGCCGCCAGATTTTTCATCCGGGGGAGTGGGAACTTCATCCGGAGGTCTTTGCCCAAATACTTCGACGTTGGGGCAAACCAGAGATAGATCTCATGGCGTCTCGCCAGAACGCCAAACTTCCTCGCTACGGGTCCAGATCCAGGGATCCGGGAGCGGTTCTGATAGATGCTTTGACAGCACCTTGGAAATTCGGGATGGCTTATGTGTTTCCACCCTTCCCGCTGCTTCCTCGATTGATTGCCAAAATCAAACAGGAAAGAGCATCAGTGATTCTAATAGCGCCTGCATGGCCACGCAGGACTTGGTATGCAGATCTAGTGGACATGTCATCCTGTCCGCCTTGGTCTCTACCTCTAAGACAGGACCTTCTGATACAGGGTCCATTCAAACATCAAAATCTAACTTCTCTGAAGCTGACTGCTTGGAAATTGAACGCTTGATTTTATCAAAACGTGGTTTTTCTGAGTCAGTTATTGATACCCTGATACAGGCTAGGAAGCCTGTTACCAGAAAAATTTACCATAAAATATGGCGTAAATACCTATACTGGTGCGAATCCAAACGTTACTCCTGGAGTAAGGTTAGGATCCCTAGGATATTGTCTTTTCTACAAGAAGGGTTAGAAAAGGGTTTATCAGCTAGTTCATTAAAGGGACAGATTTCAGCTCTGTCCATCTTATTACACAGGCGTCTGTCAGAAAATCCAGATGTCCAGGCTTTTTGTCAGGCTTTAGCTAGGATCAAGCCTGTGTTTAAAGCTGTTGCTCCGCCATGGAGTTTAAACTTAGTTCTTAACGTTTTACAGGGTGTTCCGTTTGAACCCCTTCATTCCATTGATATAAAATTGTTATCTTGGAAAGTTCTGTTTTTAATGGCTATTTCCTCGGCTCGAAGAGTCTCTGAGTTATCAGCCTTACATTGTGATTCTCCTTATCTGATTTTTCACTCAGACAAGGTTGTTCTGCGTACTAAACCTGGGTTCTTACCTAAGGTAGTCACTAACAGGAATATCAATCAAGAGATTGTTGTTCCATCCTTGTGCCCAAATCCTTCTTCAAAGAAGGAACGTCTTCTACACAATCTAGATGTAGTTCGTGCCCTCAAGTTCTACTTGCAGGCAACTAAAGATTTTCGCCAAACTTCTTCCCTGTTTGTCGTTTATTCTGGACAGAGGAGAGGTCAAAAAGCTTCCGCTACCTCTCTCTCTTTTTGGCTTCGTAGCATAATACGCTTAGCCTATGAGACTGCTGGACAGCAGCCTCCTGAAAGAATTACAGCTCACTCCACTAGAGCTGTGGCTTCCACTTGGGCTTTTAAGAATGAGGCCTCTGTTGAACAGATTTGCAAGGCTGCAACTTGGTCTTCGCTTCATACTTTTTCCAAATTTTACAAATTTGATACTTTTGCTTCTTCGGAGGCTATTTTTGGGAGAAAGGTTCTTCAGGCAGTGGTTCCTTCTGTATAATGAGCCTGCCTATCCCTCCCGTCATCCGTGTACTTTTGCTTTGGTATTGGTATCCCAGAAGTAATGATGACCCGTGGACTGATCACACATAACAGAAGAAAACATAATTTATGCTTACCTGATAAATTCCTTTCTTCTGTTGTGTGATCAGTCCACGGCCCGCCCTGTTTTAAGGCAGGTAAATATCTTTTAAATTATACTCCAGTCACCACTTCACCCTTGGTTACTCCTTTCTCGTTGATTCTTGGTCGAATGACTGGGACTGACGTAGAGGGGAGGAGCTATATGCAGCTCTGCTGGGTGAATCCTCTTGCATTTCCTGTTGGGGAGGAGTTATATCCCAGAAGTAATGATGACCCGTGGACTGATCACACAACAGAAGAAAGGAATTTATCAGGTAAGCATAAATTATGTTTTCTATGTGGCCTATATTGGTCTTGAGAATTGGATTGATGTCTATATTCTTGTTCAATAAAGGGGGAGAATCTATTCTGAGTGGGAATATGAAATCTTTCAAAATCTCTATTTTCTCCATGTGTGTTATATGACTGGTGAGAAGAGTGGGATCTATTGTCTCCATATGTATTGGATGACAAATGCATAGAGTGAGGTCTATGACCTGATTGTTGCAGTTTGTGTCTATTAGATTGATTTGTGTAATGGTTTTTATTTCTATTGTTGTAGGTAACTTTAGTCCAAGTGGAGTCTTTAGACTCATTGCTATCCGTTCTATTGTATGTATAGACTATACCTTTAAGATAGTCACTCTCATCTCTCTCCTTTTTCTTATTTTTTCTTAAAATAATTTCATCTTGGTAATCATCTGTAGACTTAATCATTCTCTCATTGAGAGATTGGTATTCAGAATGATCTTTATATTGTTCTAATAGCTTTTGTGTGTTTTCTATTTTTTCTGCTATTTCATTAACTAATTTCTCCCTATGGCTGATTAGAATATCTATAAGGTTAAATGAACAGCTATCTAAAGCTGCTAACCATTTAGCCAAAAGTGTTTCATCTTCCTTGAAAGAACAATTTTTGAGGATTCTGAGCCCCCGTGGGATTTGTTTTTTGTCTCTATATTGTTTTAGTGAATCTAGGTCCCACCAATGTCTGTGTTCTATTTTGAGATATTCCTCTAGTTGTGAAAAAAGTTGTTTAATAGAGAGTACGGCAGTGGGATCTGAACTAGAAGGATTAAAATTGGGCTGATGTACAGACCTCTTGTTTGCCCTTTCAGTAATAGACAGCATTGTTCACTATATGCCAACCAGTGTGGATGTATATGTAGAACAGAACTTACTTAGTGTAATGAACTATACTTTATGAGTACTGTAAAAACCTACCCACCTCTCTATAGAAAATAGTGATAATAACCCACTTTTCTAGCAATACAATAATTAAAGATGAGTGTCGAATATGAGCATAAGAAAAATAAATAAATAAAAATATTAAAATACAGGCAAAAAATAAATAAATAAAAATATTCGAACCCAATTTAAATAATAAAGTCCAAATGGTGGTTATTTCGAAGTTGGAAAACAGTCCAAGGTATAACAAGCCTAATTGTCGGTTCTAAGAAACTTGATTGGAGGCAGCTCCTTCCAAATAATGATTTCAAAAGGGATGAATCACTGTAGAGAAACAGAACAGAGAGAGAAGGGCGCCTCCTAGTGTAGCCAATTTTTATAAAGAGTATAATGCAAAAGTAGGCATACTCACAATGTGTGAAGGCAGAGATAATGCCTAGGTGAACGGTCTGGGAACTTCACAGTGTCCCAGCTGACTGTGCACTATGCTGAGGACTGCTCCTCCCAAACGCAGAAAGTATATCTGTAATCTGGAAATCAAGAGAGAAAACAAAGAGGGCGACCCCTAGTGCAGATCAATATTGAACCAGTAATAAATATCTGCTACTGCTTGCGAATGGATACTCACAGAAATTATTGCACCCTATAGTGCAAATGTAGCATACTAGGAATATTATGGTGTCCTAGTGCACATATCCACCCAGAAAGCACTGTCGTGATGTGAGATGAGCTTCAAGTATATCAGGATGGTGAAAAAGCAGAGAACTCCAGTATCGATATAAAAATGTTTAATTAAAAAATACACAGATCTACAATGACATCTGTAGTAAAATTGCTACGCGTTTCTAAGCGCTAACCACGCTTTTTCCTCAGGCAAATGATATTGAATATACTGGAGTCTCTTACATATATACCCCTGTGTAGGCTTAATGGGATCAGCTGTAGCTCATTAGAACAGGTACTGCATGAATTCACTCCCTAGGTGTTCTAACCGGATGTTACAGATAATACCAGTGATACAATACGATGTGCAAAACAAATGTCTAATATATAGAACCTACTAATCCTTCTAAACATATATAAACTAGAATCGAAGACATTTGAGCTCTATGAGTTGTCTTAAATGTTGAGAACAGTGTTATAAATGGTTGTGAATATTCGTGATGTTATTTATACATGTATATGTAAAGTGTATTATTGCGACATGTGCTATTTTTATATCCGTTTTTATTCTTTGATAGTATTTGTGAACAAAGCACTAGGTGTAAATAGTAAGCTGTAAAAAGGTATAGTCTTATGTTTCTTAACAGAAAAGGGGTGTGTATGATTCAACGAAAAGGGATACTATGATAAGTATCCAATCTGATTGCTTCGTCAGAATAAGGTGTGTCACGCTAAACCAATGGAAATGCTGTGTCCAGAAAAACCGATCATATGATGTGTTGCTCCATTTGATTGGGGCTAAGGGTGTGTGTCGAATGACGTGGTGATTATGTTTAGGATGCGTGCGGTGACTCTCATAGAAACAGTATCTGTTACTAATGTTGCTATGTATGAGCATGACGTGTCCGTGCAACTACTGTGAAAGAGAGTGTGATTGGGCCGTGATGGATGGCTGATGCCTCAATGGGTGAAAAAGATGCACTAAGTGAGCTCTAACTGTAGCGTTCACAAGATACCTACGTGGCAGTATGTGTATATTACATATGTGTAACTGTAGTGTTCACAAACAACCTACGTGACTGAATGTGTATATTACATAAGTGTAAGGACCGCATACCCTATATATATATATATATATATATATATATATTAGTTCTTCTGGGTAGTGTTTTTCCTTGAAAATAAAAAATAAATTCAAGGAAAAACACTACCCAGAAGAACTAATAGAATCAGGCTTTCAAAAAGCACGTTCTCCAAATAGAGGAGATTTGTTAAAACCAAAAATTCCAAATAAACCCATAAATGATGATTCACATTTTGTATCTTCATTCATCACTAGATATAATAATCATAAGGAGATGAAAAAGATTCTGTTTAAACACTGGCCATTACTTAAACGAGACCCCATTTTCAAAATAATATTACAAGATAAACCCAGATGTACATTTAAAAGAGCTCCTACTATCAAGGAAAAACTGGCACCTAGTAAGGTCGTCATGTGCAAACGTAAGTTAAAAACCCCTCACAAGAGCACTCATAACTCTATTATGTCAAACATAAGAACTTATAGATGCAATAAAAATAGATGCAATATGTGCAAGTATATAACGAATGGCCTTAAAAACATTACATCCAATAGCACTGGAGAATCCTTTGCAATTACTCAAAGAATAACATGCAACTCCAACTATGTAGTGTACTGTATAACATGCTTGTGTGGCCTACAATATATAGGTCGCACCTGTAGAAAAATCAGACAAAGATGGTCAGAACACTTGAGATGTATTCTGAAGGGGTCTGATAAATATAGTACCTCTAGACACCATTCTTCCACACATGGCACAAATAATTGTGTCATGAATATCACCCCATTGGAAATTATTCCTGCCCTAAGTTCCCAAAACAGAATGATTAAATTACGCCAGAGGGAAACCTTTTGGATTTACCAATTTAAAACTCTACATCCAGAGGGCCTTAATGAAGTAATAGATTCTGCTGCTTTTTAATACATCTCTAATACATATAATATCACTTCAAATTACCCCCTTTTTTATATACATATTGTAATATCATGTTTATTATTTTATAATATGATACCTGCATATTATATTCATCACGAGCACAACTTTATAGTTGTGAATGTACTCTTCACAATCAATCTATTCTAGATTTAATACTCAGGAGTATTTCACTTATTTTTTTATACCACACATATATATATACACACACTAGGCATAATTAGCTCCCCTTTCTCACTACGATGTAATATAGTTGCATCTATTATCACCAGGACATAGACGCATATACATATATATATATAGGGTATGCGGTCCTTACACTTATGTAATATACACATTCAGTCACGTAGGTTGTTTGTGAACACTACAGTTACACATATGTAATATACACATACTGCCACGTAGGTATCTTGTGAACGCTACAGTTAGAGCTCACTTAGTGCATCTTTTTCACCCATTGAGGCATCAGCCATCCATCACGGCCCAATCACACTCTCTTTCACAGTAGTTGCACGGACACGTCATGCTCATACATAGCAACATTAGTAACAGATACTGTTTCTATGAGAGTCACTGCACGCATCCTAAACATAATCACCACGTCATTCGACACACACCCTTAGCCCCAATCAAATGGAGCAACACATCATATGATCGGTTTTTCTGGACACAGCATTTCCATTGGTTTAGCGTGACACACCTTATTCTGACGAAGCAATCAGATTGGATACTTATCATAGTATCCCTTTTCGTTGAATCATACACACCCCTTTTCTGTTAAGAAACATAAGACTATACCTTTTTACAGCTTACTATTTACACCTAGTGCTTTGTTCACAAATACTATCAAAGAATAAAAACGGATATAAAAATAGCACATGTCGCAATAATACACTTTACATATACATGTATAAATAACATCACGAATATTCACAACCATTTATAACACCGTTCTCAACATTTAAGACAACTCATAGAGCTCAAATGTCTTCGATTCTAGTTTATATATGTTTAGAAGGATTAGTAGGTTCTATATATTAGACATTTGTTTTGCACATCGTATTGTATCACTGGTATTATCTCTAACATCCGGTTAGAACACCTAGGGAGTGAATTCATGCAGTACCTGTTCTAATGAGCTACAGCTGATCCCATTAAGCCTACACAGGGGTATATATGTAAGAGACTCCAGTATATTCAATATCATTTGCCTGAGGAAAAAGCGTGGTTAGCGCTTAGAAACGCGTAGCAATTTTACATTTTAATGTCATTGTAGATCTGTGTATTTTTTAATTAAACATTTTTATATCGATACTGGAGTTCTCTGCTTTTTCACCATCCTGATATACTTGAAGCTCATCTCACATCACGACAGTGCTTTCTGGGTGGATATGTGCACTAAGACACCATAATATTCCTAGTATGCTACATTTGCACTATAGGGTGCAATAATTTCTGTGAGTATCCATTCGCAAGCAGTAGCAGATATTTATTACTGGTTCAATATTGATCTGCACTAGGGGTCGCCCTCTTTGTTTTCTCTCTTGATTTCCAGATTACAGATATACTTTCTGCGTTTGGGAGGAGCAGCCCTCAGCATAGTGCACAGTCAGCTGGGACACTGTGAAGTTCCCAGACCGTTCACCTAGGCATTATCTCTGCCTTCACACATTGTGAGTATGCCTACTTTTGCATTATACTCTTTATTAAAATTGGCTACACTAGGAGGCGCCCTTCTCTCTCTGTTCTGTTTCTCTACAGTGATTCATCCCTTTTGAAATCATTATTTGGAAGGAGCTGCCTCCAATCAAGTTTCTTAGAACCGACAATTAGGCTTGTTATACCTTGGACTGTTTTCCAACTTCGAAATAACCACCATTTGGACTTTATTATTTAAATTGGGTTCGAATATTTTTATTTATTTATTTTTTGCCTGTATTTTAATATTTTTATTTATTTATTTTTCTTATGCTCATATTCGACACTCATCTTTAATTATTGTATTGCTAGAAAAGTGGGTTATTATCACTATTTTCTATAGAGAGGTGGGTAGGTTTTTACAGTACTCATAAAGTATAGTTCATTACACTAAGTAAGTTCTGTTCTACATATACATCCACACTGGTTGGCATATAGTGAACAATGCTGTCTATTACTGAAAGGGCAAACAAGAGGTCTGTACATCAGCCCAATTTTAATCCTTCTAGTTCAGATCCCACTGCCGTACTCTCTATTAAACAACTTTTTTCACAACTAGAGGAATATCTCAAAATAGAACACAGACATTGGTGGGACCTAGATTCACTAAAACAATATAGAGACAAAAAACAAATCCCACGGGGGCTCAGAATCCTCAAAAATTGTTCTTTCAAGGAAGATGAAATACTTTTGGCTAAATGGTTAGCAGCTTTAGATAGCTGTTCATTTAACCTTATAGATATTCTAATCAGCCATAGGGAGAAATTAGTTAATGAAATAGCAGAAAAAATAGAAAACACACAAAAGCTATTAGAACAATATAAAGATCATACCGAATACCAATCTCTCAATGAGAGAACGATTAAGTCTACAGATGATTACCAAGATGAAATTATTTTAAGAAAAAATAAGAAAAAGGAGAGAGATGAGAGTGACTATCTTAAAGGTATAGTCTATACATACAATAGAACGGATAGCAATGAGTCTAAAGACTCCACTTGGACTAAAGTTACCTACAACAATAGAAATAAAAACCATTACACAAATCAATCTAATAGACACAAACTGCAACAATCAGGTCATAGACCTCACTCTATGCATTTGTCATCCAATACATATGGAGACAATAGATCCCACTCTTCTCACCAGTCATATAACACACATGGAGAAAATAGAGATTTTGAAAGATTTCATATTCCCACTCAGAATAGATTCTCCCCCTTTATTGAACAAGAATATAGACATCAATCCAATTCTCAAGACCAATATAGGCCACATAGAAATATTAATCATAAAGATCAACATACTTCTCATTTTTACCATAAAGACCCACCACAAAGACACACTCCTAAACCATCTTTCAATTCACATTACCATAATCAGAACAATCAACACTTCCAGAAAACAAATAGAGAGGAATTACCAGGTCCTTCTGGTATTCAGACTGACCAATCTAATCAGATTAGAGAGAATACATCTTTTCAAGATTCACCCAACCCACATAATTCGGCTGCTTTTTTAGAAGAACGCATACCACTAGCTCCTCTTTGGAGACGAGAAGGCCAAAATACCCCTTACCAACAACCGGGAAGAAACAAAAGAACACACACAAACGGGGACACAGGGGAAGGGGAGTTGCCACCAAGGAAAAGAAGCTACAACAACTAAGTAAAGGCATATTTAACCTTTCAGATAGACCACTGTCTAATGATGAAATCAGAATTCTAGGAAAAGGCCTCAGTTTTTGTCCTTCTAACTCACACCAATTATTTGAACTTTTTGTTGATTTAAACAAATACACTAGAAAACTAGCTCTACAGCGTTATTTTGCTAATAAACACCTCAATCACAAAACAGTAGGCTTGCCAGTCCTTACAGACAATATGACAGCAGAAAGGAACATGCCAGTCTTATATATAGACCCAGAAGACCTCTCAGAACAATTGTTCGAAGGAGTGATTCACACAAACCTCTCCCTTCCCTCTACTTTCTATCCCCATGGAGAGAATCTAGCTTATTTAGATATTTTTAGAAATCTGGTATTAGAAGATTTTGAGAAATTGCCCCCACATAATAATAAAAAATATAACAATATATGGCCCAATGAACAAAGGGCTCTATGTAACCTTTCAAATGACAATACGATCATAATCCGCCAAGCCGATAAAGGCGGCGGTTTAGTAATACAAAATTACGAAGATTATATATGTGAGGCTAGAAAGATTCTGTTAGATAAAGACTATTACAAACAACAGAACTTAAAAAACTAATCACTTATGGTCAGGAACATGGTATTCTAACACAAAAAGAGAGAAAATTTCTCATACCCATCAATCCTAATATCCCATATTACTACCACTTACCAAAGATTCATAAACAAATCCATAATCCTCCCAGCCGACCAATCATTGCGGGCATGAATAGTCTTACCGATAACCTTTCACTATACATCGATCATTTCCTCCAAAGATATGTTATCCAACTTAGATCCTATATAAAAGACACTACCGATTTACTTCAAAAATTATCTGAAATTAAAAAAGAACAACATCTTATTTGGGTATCTTGTGATGTTAGTTCTCTTTATTCTAATATCACACACGATATAGGCTTAGACTCTGTAGACAGTTATCTTAGTGAAGATCCATATATGTCTGACATTCAGAAGAATTATCTGCTCAAACTTATACATTTCATATTAACTCATAATTATTTTAAATTTCTAGATAGTTTCTTCCTACAGACCAAGGGAACGGCCATGGGGACCAGATTTGCTCCCAGTTTTGCAAATTTATTTATGGGCACTTTTGAAACCAAGTACATCTATGATGCAAAATGGGAGCAAAATCTGGTCTTCTATGGCCGTTATATAGACGATCTATTGTTTGTTTGGAGGGGTTCATCTGCAACACTCACCTCCTTCCAAAACTATCTCAATGATAATAATATGGGAATCCAATTCACTTGGAACATCCAAGCAGATAAAATCGATTTCTTAGATGTGACCCTAATGTGGGGAGAGGATAATGGCATTCAGTCTTGTACCTTTTTTAAACAGGTAGACAGTAATAATTTTTTGGATTACTTTAGCAACCATCACACTAGTTGGAAGACCAATATTCCATACAGCCAGTTTAGGAGGATTCGGCGTAATTGTACAGATATAAATACTTACGACACACAAAGCATACTTCTCAAAAATAAATTCAAGGAAAAACACTACCCAGAAGAACTAATAGAATCAGGCTTTCAAAAAGCACGTTCTCTAAATAGAGGAGATTTGTTAAAACCAAAAATTCCAAATAAACCCATAAATGATGATTCACATTTTGTATCTTCATTCATCACTAGATATAATAATAATCATAAGGAGATAAAAAAGATTCTGTTTAAACACTGGCCATTACTTAAACGAGACCCCATTTTCAAAATAATATTACAAGATAAACCCAGATGTACATTTAAAAGAGCTCCTACTATCAAGGAAAAACTGGCACCTAGTAAGGTCGTCATGTGCAAACGTAAGTTAAAAACCCCTCACAAGAGCACTCATAACTCTATTATGTCAAACATAGGAACTTATAGATGCAATAAAAATAGATGCAATATGTGCAAGTATGTAACGAATGGCCTTAAAAACATTACATCCAATAGCACTGGAGAATCCTTTGCAATTACTCAAAGAATAACATGCAACTCCAACTATGTAGTGTACTGTATAACATGCTTGTGTGGCCTACAATATATAGGTCGCACCTGTAGAAAAATCAGACAAAGATGGTCAGAACACTTGAGATGTATTCTGAAGGGGTCTGATAAATATAGTACCTCTAGACACCATTCTTCCACACATGGCACAAATAATTGTGTCATGAATATCACCCCATTGGAAATTATTCCTGCCCTAAGTTCCCAAAACAGAATGATTAAATTACGCCAGAGGGAAACCTTTTGGATTTACCAATTTAAAACTCTACATCCAGAGGGCCTTAATGAAGTAATAGATTCTGCTGCTTTTTAATACATCTCTAATACATATAATATCACTTCAAATTACCCCCTTTTTTATATACATATTGTAATATCATGTTTATTATTTTATAATATGATACCTGCATATTATATTCATCACGAGCACAACTTTATAGTTGTGAATGTACTCTTCACAATCAATCTATTCTAGATTTAATACTCAGGAGTATTTCACTTATTTTTTTATACCACACATATATATATACACACACTAGGCATAATTAGCTCCCCTTTCTCACTACGATGTAATATAGTTGCATCTATTATCACCAGGACATAGACGCATATACATATATATATATAGGGTATGCGGTCCTTACACTTATGTAATATACACATTCAGTCACGTAGGTTGTTTGTGAACACTACAGTTACACATATGTAATATACACATACTGCCACGTAGGTATCTTGTGAACGCTACAGTTAGAGCTCACTTAGTGCATCTTTTTCACCCATTGAGGCATCAGCCATCCATCACGGCCCAATCACACACTCTTTCACAGTAGTTGCACGGACACGTCATGCTCATACATAGCAACATTAGTAACAGATACTGTTTCTATGAGAGTCACCGCACGCATCCTAAACATAATCACCACGTCATTCGACACACACCCTTAGCCCCAATCAAATGGAGCAACACATCATATGATCGGTTTTTCTGGACACAGCATTTCCATTGGTTTAGCGTGACACACCTTATTCTGACGAAGCAATCAGATTGGATACTTATCATAGTATCCCTTTTCGTTGAATCATACACACCCCTTTTCTGTTAAGAAACATAAGACTATACCTTTTTACAGCTTACTATTTACACCTAGTGCTTTGTTCACAAATACTATCAAAGAATAAAAACGGATATAAAAATAGCACATGTCGCAATAATACACTTTACATATACATGTATAAATAACATCACGAATATTCACAACCATTTATAACACTGTTCTCAACATTTAAGACAACTCATAGAGCTCAAATGTCTTCGATTCTAGTTTATATATGTTTAGAAGGATTAGTAGGTTCTATATATTAGACATTTGTTTTGCACATCGTATTGTATCACTGGTATTATCTGTAACATCCGGTTAGAACACCTAGGGAGTGAATTCATGCAGTACCTATTCTAATGAGCTACAGCTGATCCCATTAAGCCTACACAGGGGTATATATGTAAGAGACTCCAGTATATTCAATATCATTTGCCTGAGGAAAAAGCGTGGTTAGCGCTTAGAAACGCGTAGCAATTTTACTACAGATGTCATTGTAGATCTGTGTATTTTTTAATTAAACATTTTTATATCGATACTGGAGTTCTCTGCTTTTTCACCATCCTGATATACTTGAAGCTCATCTCACATCACGACAGTGCTTTCTGGGTGGATATGTGCACTAGGACACCATAATATTCCTAGTATGCTACATTTGCACTATAGGGTGCAATAATTTCTGTGAGTATCCATTCGCAAGCAGTAGCAGATATTTATTACTGGTTCAATATTGATCTGCACTAGGGGTCGCCCTCTTTGTTTTCTCTCTTGCATTTGAATTTTGAAAGTGCAGTGCCCTACCCAAGAGATATCAAGATGGCGTTGCCCTGGAGGGCTGAAGCGGTCATTGAACCTCTACAAGTACTCATACATAGAATGGAGCAAACACTGATAGCAGCGCTTCGGGAAATGTTTTCTGCAGGGCATTCTGACACTCAGAGTGACAAGTTACGCTCCGCTCATGGAGCAGATGTGAAAGGGGAGATACAGTCGGCGGCAGAAGGTAACAGAACTGGTCCTAGAGAGCCACTGAATGACAGCGATATGCTCTACAGGCACAGCAGGGGAAGATCGGAAAAGCTAGATGACATCTGGACAAGAAGTGCGGTATCTGGGTTTTCCCAGACTCTCCAACCTGCCACACCATTGCCGCAAAGCTGCCAGGGTGTATGCGCAAATCTAGATGGCCACGTGAGTTGCGAGACAGACATGAGTGGCGGTGTGCAGTTAGTGGCTGAGTATATCAGGCCCAAACCCAGAGATTCACTGAAGAATGATGATAGACTCTACGGGCCTTGCAGTCATTTGCTGGAAAAGATTGCCGACTCTTCTGGTAATCAAGAGGAAGCGGACATATCCCAGGAGCTACAGTCTAATTTTCTATGGCCACATAACAGGTGTAAAGCGGTGGGACAATACTTGCAGTCTTTGAGCTATACCGGACCTCCAGGTGGAGATATGCGGCTTGTCCGAGATTCACAGAATGGCTGTTCCCCTATTGCAGCAAACCTGACTCAAGAGGCGACAAGAGCTCTCCGAGTTGGCATTGGCTAATCTATTTAAGAGTGGGGATAGACTGGAAGGGGATAGACTACTTCCAGTTATGTGACTCATTTCTTATAATTAGTGGGAAAACATACGACTAAGAACTCTGAGATATCCATTTTATTCCCATATGAAAGTCCGGTGGAAGTAATACCTATTAGCTCGGCCACATTTAATTGCATGTGCAAACTACTCCTTAGAAATGTTAAGGTTTGCCTGAGATGTTGATAATCTGTTTACTGTGTGTCTGTTGGTTCCCCTCTACTAAAATGTCCCTTATGAGGTTTATGGGGCCTGATACGGGAGGTCAATGTGAGGCTGTTCCAAGTGGCTATTTCATGAACACAGGTTCCTATAGTCCATGGGTATGGTATGCCTCAACAAAGTTTGTTCAATATACAGTTAATTTTACTAGTGTATAAATATCGCTATTTCAGTGTATTCCATGACTCTTAGCCGTAATTGAAAGTGATTTCAGGTCAAAGAACTGGAGCCTTTATTATTATTATATATATGGATGTTAATGTTTTGTATAATCTGTATGTTCATAACAGTACTGGCTTTTGATACTGTATGTCTTTATTAACCTCAATAAAAATATTTAAAAAAAAAAAAAAAAATGTGAAATAAAACCCATAATACTTATTTTCTTAGATAAAAATCCTTTACTATGTGTCAAAATAAATGTTACAAATTCATACAATCAGAGTTCTTAAAATCTTGCTTACAAACATGTGTAGCACAGTATAAAATCTAATATATAAAACCTAATATATAAACTACAAAATATCTTATTGCAATCAAACGTTATTCACTTTGCAGCAGACATAAATTTTTGTTATTTCAAACAGACTGACACTGTGTTATTTGTCAAGTCTCGAACTAAAAAAGAGAATAAAATGTTAAGGGAATTAGAGAATTTACATAACATAGTGATCAAACTGGCGGACAAGGATGGAGGAATAGTGATTTTAGACAAAGACCACTATAATAGAATATGTATGGATTTAATATATGACCCAATCACGTATAAAGAATGTATAAGGAATCCAACAAGCTTTTACAAATTGGAATTAAGAATGATCTTGACTGAAGCTAAGAATAATGAAATTATAACAGAACAAGAGTTTAAGTATCTATTGCCTGTTTATCCAAGAATTCCAGTATTTTACGTACTACCTAAAAAACACAAATCAATAATAGATCCCCCGGGCGGCCCAATAGTATTAGGAATAGGGTCACTAACTGCAAACTTATCTCAATATGTAGACATATATCTTCAGTGATATGTCACCACATTAGACAGTTACTTAAAGGATTCAACAGATTTAATAAGAATACTGGAACAATTAGAATTTAGTGAAGGAATGCAGCTAATAACTTGTGATGTCACCTCACTCTATTCAAATATAAGACACATACATGGTTTGGAAGCAGTTGAGCATTATCTAAATTTGGATAACTCCTTAATTCAAGAACAGAGGAATTTTATTTTTCAAAGCATCAAATTTATTTTGACACACAATTATTTTAATTTTGGGAATACATTTTATGATCAAATATTTGGTATAGCCATGGGGACCAGGTTCGCTCCAAGCTATGCCAATTTGTTTATGGGTCATTGGGAAAGTGAATTTCTTTCTAATACGCCGCTTGGAGCGAACCTGGTCTGCTTTAAAAGCTATAGAGATGATATCTTTATGATGTGAAAGGGTAGTGATGATGCCTCTTTTTTGAACTTCTACAACCAAATGGGTGAGTGATAAAATGGGTGACAATGATAAGAACCTAAAATTTACTTTTGATTCTAGTAAAGAAAAAATAGTTTTCTTAGACCTGGAAATTTTTGTAGAAAATAGTATATTATTATTATTATTATATATATATATATATATATATATATATATATATATATTTATAAAAAAGCTAATAATTTGAAAAATAAATTGGCACCGACTGAATTAAAAAGAAGAAATAATTTAGATAAAGATCTCTTTGGAAATGAAATAAAAGGGTTCTTCCCATGCTTAGCTTGTAAAGCATGCAGGCATTCAGAAAACGGACTAAGTTTAGATCTAATAGTACAGAGAGTCCACTAGACCTGTGAGAGAGAGAGTGAGGGAACATATTCTGTCAATTGAAAAGGCTACAGAGGACAGAAATAAAGACCCCCCAGTTCCAAAACATTTTTTGAAATGTAACAACTGCAATTTAAACATTTTCAACTACACTGCAATAGCAAAACTAAAACCAAATTGGTGAGGAGAAAATATAGAAAAATAACTACAAAAATTAGAACTCAAATGGATCTATGAGCTACAAACCTTACAACCAAAAGTATATCTCAATTTTTAGGTTAAAGGGACACTGTACCCAAAAAAATTATTTCATGATTCAGATAAAGCATGCAATTTTAAGCAACTTTCTAATTTACTCCTATTATCAATTTTTCTTCATTCTCTTGCTATCTTTATTTGAAAAAGAAGGCATCTAATATATATGTGTGTGTGTATAGGTTTATGTGTGTGTATATGTTGTTTTTTTTCCCTAACATTGATAAAGTACAACTAAAAAGTGAAGGATACACAAACTAGTAACCTAATATGTAATTTGGCAAACATGATGCCATAAACATATCATAAAGCCAAGAATCACAGTTAAGAGTATTGGCAAATAAAAAGTTAGTATAGACAAAACACTAGGAATATTAGCCTCCTTCCTTCCCCCATTTGTGAATTTACACAGCCAGATATAATCATATACAAAAATGTACCCATAGCAAAATTATCGATAAAATAAATATAGTGAATAATTTTAATTAATGTTGAAAGAAGATTACAGAATGTTGCAAATCAAAAATAAATATAAGAATTTAGAATTTATAACATTGAATGCAAACTATATATTTCACATTATGTGCAAATTGTGTTGTTGTTTCTTATTTTTGAAAGAAAAATATTTCAAAGAGACTAATTAATAGGATGGTTCACAGCAGAGTCCCATACTGATCTGATTAAAGTTTGGTAAAGGGTATAAAAAGACCAGCCAGCAATCCAATAATCAGAATGCTTGAGAAAGGCTGTACAAAAACAGCTGAAACGCGTAGCAAAGGAGCGAAGTAACGCTGAAGTGAGTTAATCAAAAACGGATTACCCATCACCTGCATCAGGAAGCTCTAGAGGCCAGTACACACCCCCAGGAAGTCAAGAAACCTAAGCGTGCGGTGTGTGAGCTGGACGCTGTCACATCGCTCATATTGGACAGACCAAGAGGTAAAGTACATGAGGGTCTGAGCGCAAGAAGTAAAGAAACAAGCAGGAAGGTACCGTCTGTGTTATATCAATTACCGGTAATTTGCAAATCAAAACTTTTACATGAAGAAATAATTGTGGCCATAAGAACTGTTACTCACTACAGTTACCAAGAGGGTCCTTCTTTTAGTGATTTTGTTGTGAATTTATTATCGAACAAATTGTGAACATTCGATGATATACTGGAAACAATATTTTACTGGATACAACACTTGACAAATAACAAAAAATTATGTCTGCTGCAAAGTGAATAACGTTTAAGTGCAATAAGATATTTTGTAGTTTATATATTAGGTTTTATATATTAGATTTTATATTGTGCTACACATGTTTGTAAGCAAGATTTTAAGAACTCTGATTGTATGAATTGAATGGACACATAGTAAAGGATTTTTATCTAAGAAAATAAGTATTATGGGTTTTATTTCACATTTTTAGCTTTATCATCACAGTAAGGTCCACTTTATAGATAAAAACTTACTCTAAGTTTACATCTTGTATTCAAAACTAACAATATTTATTATATACACAACCTGAGTTTTCAGACACAACCTAAGTGATAGTCGCACTCAAAAGCAACCATTTTTTCGTTTTATAAATCCAATCCAATCTTGAGGTTGATTGGTAATTTTTTGAGTGTTTAACTCAGTAGAAGCATCCGTAAGCCTTTGAGACAGCATAAATTTTGTATACAATTATTTTGCTGGTTAGTGTTCACAATAGCAGTGACATCATTGTGGGGGCTGGCGCATGTGTACTGCACTTACAGGGAGTGCGACTGAAGTCGTTGCACGTCCAAAAAAAATGGCAAGGGGTATGGAAACACTATTCAAAAACTGAGTATTAGAAAAATGTTTATTATTTGATGTTGGATGTTTGCCCAGCACTCACATATTTCACTATGTCTGCAAATTCTATTAAAATTAATTCTTGTTTTAGGTAAACTGTCCCTATAAAGTTTGTAGTTATAAGCAGAAGTGTGAAGCATAAATATTTTTTTTCTATATTTATCTGCAAATATTTGTATTGAAATAAGAGTGTTTTGCATTCTTAAGCTTTTATTCATTTTCTCATTGTAAATATATCATGAGGAAATACAATGCTCAGTAGGATCTTATTCCCCAGAAAGTGTGAATATACATCATGAGGAAATACCATGCTCAGTAGGATCTTATTCCCCAGAAAGTGTGAACATACATCATGAGGAAATACAATGCTCAGTAGGATCTTATTCCCCAGAAAGTGTAAATATACATCATGAGGAAATACCATGCTCAGTTGGATCTTGTTCCCCAGAAAGTGTGAATATACATCATGAGGAAATACCATGCTCAGTTGGATTTTGTTCCCCAGAAAGTGTGAATATACATCATGAGGAAATACCATGCTCAGTAGGATCTTATTCCCCAGAAAGTGTGAACATACATCATGAGGAAATACAATGCTCAGTAGGATCTTATTCCCCAGAAAGTGTGAATATAAAAAGACTGTGCAAAAATTGATAATGGAAGTAAATTGGAAAGTGACTTAAAACTGCATGCTTTATCCGAATCATAAAAGTTTATTTTGACTTGAGTGCAAAATGCACTAAAAGTAGCATATTATACTATTATTAATGTATTACCTTTAGGCATAAAAGAAATTGTAGGTTAATTAAAAAAAACACAGATATAAAATATAATAACCAGGACATTTTGGAAAGTGATAATAATTTTATGACCTATTAACCATATTTTAGCAACATTATTTAGATTTTCTTGCAAATTGTTTTGGAACATGTAACGTATTTTTCATAGTCGGATGTTGCTAAAATATGGTTAATAGGCCATACAATTATCACTTTCCAAAATGTCCTGGTTATTATATTTTATATCTGTGTTTTTTTTAATTAACCTACAATTTCTTTTATGCCTAAAGGTAATACATTAATAATAGTATAATATGCTACTTTTAGTGCATTTTGCTTGCTTTTCAAAGAAAGTCCACTTGAAATCTTAAAGGGACACTCAAGTTAAAATAAACTTTTATGATTCGGATAAAGCATGCAGTTTTAAGTCACTTTCCAATTTACTTCCATTATCAATTTTTGCACAGTCTTTTTTATATTCACACTTTCTGGGGAACAAGATCCTACTGAGCATGTGCACAAGCTCACAGGGTATCTGTATACTAGTTGTGACTGGCTGATGTCTGTCATATGATACAGGGGGCCGGAAAATGGGAGAAAAAATTAATTTGTCAGGAAATAAAAATCTTCTACCTATTTGAAATTCAGAGTTGGTATTAAAGGGATAGGAAAGTCAAAATTAAACTTGCATGATTCCGATAGAGCATGTAATTCAAGACACTTTTCAATTCACTTCTATTTTCAAATGTGCTTTGTTATCTTGATATCCCTTGTTTAAGAAAAATATGCACATGCTACACTAGTGGGAACTGTTGCTAATTGGTGCCTGCACACATTTGTCTTTTGTGATTGGCTGACTAGATGTGTTCATCTTTCTGTCAGTAGTGCAATGCTGTTGCTTCAGCAAAGGATAACAAGAAAACTAGGCAAATTTGATAATGGAAGTAAATTGGAACGTTGTTTAAAATTGTATGTTCTATCCAAATCATGAAAAAAATGTTGGGGTTTCCTGTCCCTTTAAATCATTGTGTTTTTATTATGCACTTGTTATTTATGCAATTCTACTGCATTAAATGAGTGAGTAATTTAAACACAATTTCCTGTACAATAGCCTATACATGCAATGACATTGCAGGGAAGGTGGTACTAGTCTCCACAGTATGATGGCCCCCCAAAGGTTGTCGTTCCTTGCTTTCCTGACTCAGCTCAACCCAGCCCTGCCTGCTGCACATCTAGTCCATTCCATGATATGCCCAGGTCCATCATCATCCCACACACAAACATTTATATATACTAGAAACACCATTGTAACATATATAGTAAATACATTACAGGTGTCTAATAATTATTGCTGACTGTTGACCACTGTAATTTTGCACATGGTTACAATATACATTTTTAGATTTTATTTCTAGAAGCTTTGTTGTAAGGCAGCTTTATTATCCTTATCCTTAATGCAGCATTTTGTTAGTATACATTTACAATACTCATTTGCATTTTATTGTTTTTTTGTTTGTTTCCTATTTTCTTTTTAAAAAAAATAGGTTAATTCAGAATTCTACACAGGCTGGTTAGATCATTGGGGAGAACCACATTCGGTGGTTGCAACAGAAAGGGTTGTGCGCACATTGGATGAAATTCTTGCCCATGGAGCAAACGTGAATATGTAAGTATGAAAATAAAACAAAAGTGAAATGAAAGAATAATAATAATTTATATATTCCTCTTCAATCTCGTCTCAATCACCAAAATTTGACCAGTTAATAAAAACTTTATAGCAAGAAATCTAAAAAATGTAAAGCATCTAAGCTGCAGCATTTCTCACTTATATAGAATATAGTTCACTTGTAAATAACTATTAATAATTATATTGTGTACTACTACTATTACTACTACCCAGTACTAGGGTATCTGGATGAGCTTTGCATCTTTAAAATAAATGTGTGTGTATGTCTCTATCAGGGCTCAAAATTTCCACTAGCCATTGGCGAGTAGAAATTTAAATGTGGAGAGTAGTGAAATATAGTGAGTAAATGCACATATCTTTTCTATAGCAAACACTGCAGTATTGACAAGATCAGTATAGGTGGCAGTTTCTGCAGGCAAAATCAGATATTTCAAATGATTGTCCCCTTTATCAAACTAAAGGCCACCCATAGTTAGTTGTTCAGGTTACTACCCATGCAAATTTACAAAAAGCAAATTGGACACTTAACAGATATGTATGTGTGTATATGTATATGTATATGTATATATATATATATATATCTCAAAATAACAAGAGTATTGCATTGAGCAATGATACTTTTTTTTTGGACTAACTATACATTTATAAGATAACAAGCTTTCGGAAGAGTTCTTCCTTTTTCAAGTCTGAAGCAATACTGACCAATTTGATGAAATTTACAGATTATATCTTAAAACACAGGTTAAAAAGTGTTACAGAGGTCTGAATGCAGGAGAAAGAGGGGGTATCGTAAAAATCATGATGGGAGTTTAGGAGACAGGCAGATAGTGTCAGTAAAAGATTACAGGCAGAGGAAAAAATATGGTAATACACACAGCATATACTGACATAAAGTTATGTATCAACATAGAATCCATATGAATAAAGATGGGAAATTAGGTATACAGGGGAATATAAAATAGTCAAAAAAGGAGAAAGGAAAGAGAGAAAAAAAAGGGGAATAATAATAATGACAAAAGTGTGGACTTAGGCTTACCTGCATACCTATGCATAGAGAGTGTGGAATATACAATTTAATTGACTACAGTATATGAAAGTACATTACAAAATTTTTTGATAATGGGTTAAGAAACCAGAGTCCACATTTAGTCCAGAATTTAGCATACATGAATACACAGGACTACATCACAGAGGGAAATAGACAATTATCAGATCAAACTTATTACAATAAACTGAAAAAGGACCCCACCCAGGAATACACTTTGCAACTTAGAAAACTAATAAAAACATTCCCTAAACACACGCAACTTAAACTGGACAAACTGGTGCCCTGTAACCTTTTTATAGGGACATTCTACATGCTCCCAAAAATCCACAAACCATGGAACCCAGGGAGACCAATAATAACTGGCATGGACACTCTGACTGAGCAAATATCGGGCCTAGTGGAGAATATTCTTAAGCCCTTAGTTATTAACACCACTAGCTTTATAAAAGACACCACTGATTTTCTTAACAAAATCAGCCAGATAACAGAATTGCCAGAGGATACTATACATGACAATGGATGTGGAATCCCTGTACAGCAATATTCCACATAAAGATGGTATTGATGCCTGCTTAAACTTTCTTTCCTCAGACAGCTCTAACCAGACATATAGTGCTTATAAAGTCAGTAAACTTACAGAATTCCTACTCACCCACAATTATTTCATCTTCAATAACTCCATCTATTTACAAACCATGGGAACAGCCATGGGCACCAAAATGGCACCACAGTATGCAAACCTCTTCATGGCTGATTTAGAACAGTGATTCCTAGCTACTCACCCTCACAAACCCTTCAAATACTTTCGCTACATAGATGATATTTCTCCAACATTGGTGTGTCCGGTCCACGGCGTCATCCTTACTTGTGGGATATTCTCTTCCCCAACAGGAAATGGCAAAGAGCACAGCAAAAGCTGCCCATATAGCCCCTCCTCAGGCTCCGCCCCCCAGTCATTCTCTTTGCCGCTCTGAACATGTAGCATCTCCACGGAGATGGTGAAGAGTATGTGGTGTTTAGTTGTAGTTTTTTATTCTTCTATCAAGAGTTTATTTTAAAATAGTGCCGGTTTGTACTATTTACTCTAAAACAGAAAAGGATGAAGAGTTTTGTTTAAAAGAGGAGTATGATTTTAGCAGCAGTAACTAAAATCAATTGCTGTTCCCACACAGGACTGTTGAGCCCAGAGAACTTCAGTTGGGGGGGAACAGTTTGCAGACTTTTCTGCTCAAGGTATGACTAGTCCATTTTCTAACAAGACTGTGTAATGCTAGAAGACTGTCATTTTCCCTCTGGGGGATCGGTAAGCCATTTTCTTAGACTCATAACAGAATGAAGGCTTATTAATGGGCTATATACTGGTTGACACTCTTGTGGGCTACATCGATTGCTTTATTCAATATTTATATGAGGTTTGAAGTGTTTTTTACAAAACCTAAGTATTGGGGAACGTTTTTAGGCGCCAGGCAGTAGTTTAGACACCTTCCCAGTCAGGAAGGGCCTTTCTCTCTAGTAAGCAGAGCCTCATTTTCGCGCCATAATTGCGCAGTTTCTTTTGAATGCAGTGCATGCAACTTCATGTGAGAGGGTCTGGTGGCCAGTAAAAACGTTCCTGGAAGGCTTATTTTGGTATCGTATAACCCCCAAGGACAGGTGAAGTCGCAGCAAACGCTGTGGCTGGGACTGTAGTGGTTTAAAGTTGCTAATTGATAAAACAGCTCCGGTTTCCTCATTTAAAGGGTTACAAGCCTGAAAATAGTTTTTCGCATATCCAGAAATAAAGTGTGCTCTGTTTAACATTTAAAGAGACAGTAACGGTTTTGTTTAAAAACGGTTTTATTGCATTAATAGCCTGTATAAGCCTGTCTAACATGTCTGTACCTTCAGATAGAACATGTTCTGTATGTATGGAGGCCAAGGTGGTCCCCCCTTTAAATGTATGTGATAATTGTGCCATGGCGTCCAAACAGAGTAAGGACAGTACTGTCACATTTAATAAGGTTGCCCAAGATGATTCCTCAAGTGAAGGTAGTGGGGATAGTTCATCATCCTCTCCTTCTGTGTCAACACCAGTTATGCCCGCGCAGGCGACACCTAGTTCATCTAGCGCGCCAATGCTTGTTACTATGCAACAGTTAACGGCAGTTATGGATAATTCTATAGCTAATATTTTATCCAAAATGCCAGCATTTCAAAGAAAACTTGATTGCTCAGTTTTAAATACAGTAGAGCAAGAGTGCGCTGACGATAATTTATCTGTCATACCCTCACACCAGTCAGAATTGGCAGTGAGGGAGGGTTTGTCGGAGGGAGAAATTTCTGATTCAGGAAGAATTTCTCAACAGGCAGAACCTGATGTTGTGACGTTTAAATTTAAGTTAGAGCATCTCCGCGCCTTACTTAAGGAGGTACTAACTACGCTGGATGATTGTGACTCTTTGGTCATTCCAGAAAAATTGTGCAAAATGGACAAATTTCTAGAGGTCCCGGTGCACCCTGATGCCTTTCCAATACCTAAAAGGGTGGCGGACATAGTGACTAAGGAGTGGGAGAAACCAGGCATACCTTTTGTCCCACCTCCTATATTTAAGAAAATGTTCCCCATGGTCGACCCAAGGAAGGACGCATGGCAAACAGTCCCTAAGGTTGAGGGGGCAGTTTCTACGTTAGCCAAACGCACGACTATTCCTATTGAGGACAATTGTGCTTTCAAAAATCCTATGGATAAAAAATTGGATTGTTTGCTTAAAAAGATTTTTGTTCAGCAAGGTTTCCTCCTCCAACCAATTTCGTGCATTATTCCTGTCACTACGGCGGCGTGTTTTTGGTTCGATGAACTAGAAAGGTCGCTTAATATGGAGACTCCATATGAGGAAGTCATGGACAGAATTCACGCACTTAAGTTAGCTAATTCCTTTATTTTAGATGCCGCTTTGCAATTGGCGATGTTAGCGTCGAAAAATTCAGGGTTTGCAATTGTGGCGCGCAGAGCGGTCTGGCTAAAGTCTTGGTCGGCGGATGTATCTTCCAAGACAAAATTGCTTAATATTCCTTTCAAAGGTAAGACCCTTTTTGGGCCACAATTGAAGGAAATTATTTCAGACATCACTGGGGGAAAAGGCCATGCCCTCCCACAGGATAGGCCTTTTAAGGCTAAGAATAAGTCCAATTTTCGTTCCTTTCGTAACTTCAGGAACGGACCGTCTCCTAACTCTGCAGCCTCTAGACAAGAGGGTAACGCTTCCCATACTAAGCCAGCTTGGAAACCAATGCAAGGCTGGAACAAGGGTAAACAGGCCAAGAAGCCTGCTGCTGCTACCAAGACAGCATGAAGGGGTAGCCCCCGATCCGGGACCGGATCTAGTAGGGGGCAGACTCTCTCTCTTTGCTCAGGCTTGGGCAAGAGATGTTCTGGATCACTGGGCACTAGAAATAGTCTCTCAGGGTTATCTTCTAGAATTCAAGGAACTTCTTCCAAGGGGAAGGTTCCACATGTCTCGCTTATCTTCAGACCAGATAAAGAGACAGGCATTCTTACATTGCGTAGGAGACCTGTTAAAGATGGGAGTGATACACCCAGTTCCATCAGCGGAACAAGGTCAGGGGTTTTACTCAAACCTGTTTGTAGTTCCCAAAAAAGAGGGAACTTTCAGACCAATTCTGGATTTAAAAATTCTAAACAAATTCCTCAGAGTTCCATAGTTCAAAATGGAAACCATTCGAACAATTTTACCTACAATCCAGGAGGGTCAATATATGACTACCGTGGATTTAAAGGATTGCGTACCTACACATTCCTATCCACAAAGATCATCATCAGTTCCTAAGGTTCGCCTTTCTGAACAAACAGTACCAGTTCGTGGCTCTTCCGTTCGGTTTGGCCACTGCTCCCAGAATTTTCACAAAGATGCTAGGGTCCCTTCTAGCGGTTCTAAGACCGAGGGGCATTGCAGTGGCACCTTATCTAGACGACATTCTAATTCAAGCGTCGTCTCTTTCCAAGGCAAAGGCTCATACAGACATTGTTCTAGCCTTTCTCAGATCTCACGGGTGGAAGGTGAACGTAGAAAAGAGTTCCCTGTCTCCGTCAACAAGAGTTCCCTTTTTGGGAACAATAATAGATTCTTTAGAAATGAAGATCTTCCTGACAGAGGTCAGAAAGTCAAAGCTTCTAAACGCTTGTCAAGTTCTTCACTCTATTCTGGAGCCTTCCATAGCTCAGTGCATGGAAGTAGTAGGATTGATGGTTGCAGCAATGGACATAGTTCTTTTTGCTCAAATTCATCTAAGACCATTACAACTGTGCATGCTCAATCAGTGGAATGGGGACTATGCAGACTTGTCTCCCCAGATTCAAGTAGACCAGGTAACCAGAGATTCACTCCGTGGGTGGTTGACTCAGGATCACCTGTCTCAGGGAATGAGTTTCCGCAGACCAGAGTGGGTCATTGTCACGACCGACGCCAGTCTATTAGGCTGGGGCGCGGTCTGGGACTCCCTGAAAGCTCAGGGTCTATGGTCTCGGGAAGAGTCCCTTCTCCCGATAAACATCCTGGAACTGAGAGCGATATTCAATGCGCTCCGGGCTTGGCCTCAACTATCGAAGGCCGGATTCATAAGATTCCAGTCGGACAACATGACGACTGTAGCTTACATCAACCATCAGGGAGGAACAAAGAGTTCCTTGGCGATGAGAGAGGTATCCAAGATCATCAAATGGGTGGAGGATCACTCCTGCCACCTATCTGCAATTCACATCCCAGGAGTAGACAACTGGGAGGCGGATTATTTGAGTCGTCAGACTTTCCATCCGGGGGAGTGGGAACTCCACCCGGAGGTCTTTGCCCAGTTAACTCAATTATGGGGCATTCCAGACATGGATCTGATGGCGTCCCGTCAGAACTTCAAGGTTCCCCGCTACGGGTCCAGATCCAGGGATCCCAAGGCGACTTTAGTGGATGCATTAGTGGCGCCTTGGTCGTTCAACCTAGCTTATGTGTTTCCACCGTTTCCTCTCCTTCCCAGGCTCGTAGCCAGGATCAAACAGGAGAAGGCCTCGGTGATTCTGTTAGCTCCTGCTTGGCCACGCAGGACTTGGTATGCAGACCTGGTGAATATGTCATCGGTTCCACCATGGAAGCTACCTTTGAGACAGGATCTTCTAGTACAAGGTCCATTCTAACATCCAAATCTAGTTTCTCTGCAGCTGACTGCTTGGAAATTGAACGCTTGATTTTATCCAAGCGTGGATTTTCAAATACAGTGATAGATACTTTGGTCCAATCCAGAAAACCTGTGACTAGAAAGATTTACCATAAAATATGGAAAAATATATCTGTTGGTGTGAATCCAAGGGATTCTCCTGGAGTAAAATTAAAATTCCTAAGATTCTTTCCTTTCTCCAAGAGGGTTTGGATAAAAGGTTGTCAGCGAGTTCTCTAAAAGGACAGATTTCTGCTTTATCTGTTTTGTTACACAAACGCCTGGCAGCTGTGCCAGATGTACAAGCTTTTGTACAGGCTTTGGTCAGAATCAAGCCTGTTTACAGACCCATGACTCCTCCTTGGAGTCTAAATTTAGTTCTTTCAGTTCTTAAAGGGGTTCCGTTTGAACCTTTACATTCCATAGATATCAAGTTACTATCTTGGAAAGTTCTGTTTTTGGTTGCTATTTCTTCTGCTAGAAGAGTTTCTGAATTATCTGCTTTGCAGTGTGATCCACCCTATCTGGTGTTCCATTCAGATAAGGTTGTTTTGCGTACCAAGCCTGGTTTTCTTCCGAAAGTTGTTTCCAACAAGAATATTAACCAGGAAATAGTTGTTCCTTCTCTGTGTCCGAATCCAGTTTCTAAGAAGGAACGTTTGTTACACAATTTAGATGTAGTCCGTGCCTTAAAGTTTTATTTAGTAGCAACAAAGGATTTTAGACAAATCTCATCTTTGTTTGTCGTTTACTCTGGTAAGAGCAGAGGACAAAAAGCTACTGCTACCTCTTTTTCTTTCTGGCTGAAAAGCATTATCCGATTGGCTTATGAGACTGCCGGACGGCAGCCTCCTGAACGAATCACAGCTCACTCCACTAGGGCTGTGGCTTCCACATGGGCCTTCAAGAACGAGGCTTCTGTTGATCAGATATGTAAGGCAGCGACTTGGTCTTCTCTGCACACTTTTGCCAAATTTTACAAATTTGATACTTTTGCTTCTTCGGAGGCTATTTTTGGGAGAAAGGTTTTGCAAGCCGTGGTGCCTTCTGTTTAGGTAACCTGATTTGCTCCCTCCCTTCATCCGTGTCCTAAAGCTTTGGTATTGGTTCCCACAAGTAAGGATGACGCCGTGGACCGGACACACCAATGTTGGAGAAAACAGAATTTATGCTTACCTGATAAATTTCTTTCTCCAACGGTGTGTCCGGTCCACGGCCCGCCCTGGTTTTTTAATCAGGTTTGAAAAATTTCTTTCTCTATACACTACAGTCACCACGGCACCCTATAGTTTCTCCTTTTTTTCTCCTAACCGTCGGTCGAATGACTGGGGGGCGGAGCCTGAGGAGGGGCTATATGGGCAGCTTTTGCTGTGCTCTTTGCCATTTCCTGTTGGGGAAGAGAATATCCCACAAGTAAGGATGACGCCGTGGACCGGACACACCGTTGGAGAAAGAAATTTATCAGGTAAGCATAAATTCTGTTTTTCATCATATGGACAGAAGGAGAAGAAAACTAGAACATTTTCATAAATCATTTAATCTATTTCATGCATCAATCAAGCTTAAAGGGCCACTGTAAGTAAATATTTTCTATGCCTGTTACTAACTAACTACCCCAAATACGCTTTATCAATAGCATTTCATTAACATATCTCTACCGTATATCAGAAATCTTGTCTGCAAATTTAATTGTTTTCCAAACCCACTCCGTGGGTATCCTTTGCTCTGTACCAATCCATTTACAATACCTAGGTTTCAAAATGGTGCTTTAAACACAAAGTTATTGGTTTAAGTATTTTGAACATGCAGTGCTGAAAATAGTGGGCAGGATAACGTGACATCATCGGCGAATAAAAGATATAACTTTTAGAACGTTATGAAACTTCGTTTTGGAGAAAATATAGGTCAGTAGGTTTTAATTAATGTTTATTAACTTTAATATGTTAGTTGTTTAGCTTAAAAATTATAACAGAAAGTAATCCTTTAAAATTGACTTTTCTAGAAACTGTGCAAGCTTCCTTGATACAACAATATCCATCACAAATTGCAAACTACACTCATCTATATACAGGAAACCAACAGATAGATCCAGCTCCCCACCCCAATCACATTATAAAATCTATAATCAACAAACACCTCATCACACTGTCCCAATCATTCAGAGAAAAAGGTTACAAAACAAGGGTTATAAACAAACAAATGAACTCTGCCCTTAATACCTCACATGAACACTTGCTACAATACAGGGAGAATAAAAACATATTGCGTATCCCACTAGTTGTCAAATATAACCCTGCTGTAGAAGGAATACGAAAAATCATAAAAGACTTACAGCCACTACTCTTAGAGGATCCCACACTCAAAAAAATCTTTCCAAAACCCCCTGTCCTGGCACTCAGACAACCACCCAACTTTAAACAGAAACTGGTCCACAGAAAGCTACCCCTTGATAAAAAGAACACCCACAATGGAACCAAGCGCTGCAACAAAGCTCTTTACAAACTATGTCAACACATTTGTGAAAGCAACACAGCTAATCACAAGAGCAAATCCTATAACATTAAAGGGGCATATTCATGTATATCTGCACATGTGGTATACATGATACATTGCACTGCATGTGAAGTGGGATGTTATATTGGAGAAACAAGCCAAAAACTGCACCTTCGGATGAACTTACACAGACACTCAATCAAAAACCACTGTGAAACAAAATACTGTACCCCTGTTGGTCACCATTTCACCCAACCTGGCCACTCCATCCAAAACCTCAAAATCAAGATTCTCAGAGGCAACCTCAAAAACACCATGGAAAGAAAAACCTTTGAAATAAGAATTATACACTTCAACTTGCTAAATTCTGGACTAAATGTGGACTCTGGTTTCTTAAACCATTATCAAAAAATTTTGTAATGTACTTTCATATACTGTAGTCAATTACATTGTATATTCCACACTATCTATGCATAGGTACGCAGGTATTATTTTAGGAATATCATTAAGCGTTTTTGAACAATTCAAAATGGCAGGCAAACCACATGACCTATCAACTTCTCTTGAACAAATCTGAATGTTAGTCATAAGATAACTCTGTAAACAAAATTTCAAGTCTGTGCCATATTTTTGTAGTTTTTAAAAACAGCGCATATGAAACAAAATGGCCGCCAAGCTATGCATTGTATGGCTTTCAAATTGCACATACTAATGCTCACTATAGACCTCTACAATTTGCAGAAGTTTTATGAAAATTTGCAAATGTTTTATTTCACGAAGACAACTGCGCAGTGCGAATTTTTACTGCATGATTGCCTTTAGGGGTCATGACTATGTGTACTCATGTGTCTGCTACACTGTAATAAAGTTAAATAGTGTAAACATAATGCATAAAGTGCACATTTACGCAATTAAACAGCGATAAAAAGGGGAATGGCTCATAGCAGCCATTTTGATTATGGAAAATTCGCAGTTTGAACAAACTTGGTAGGGGACCTTGCAAGGAGCAGATGTGCAAAATTGCGCTTCATTGCACTTAGCGGTTGCAGAGAAGAAGATGTTTAAAGATTTTTGCACATTTCAAAATGGCAGCTAGATCATGTGACTAAATCACTTCTCTTGAACAAACTTTATTCTAGGTCAGTACAGCAATAAACACTGCAAGTTTCAAAGCTGTAACATAAGCGGTTCTGGAGAAGATTTTCAAGCGGTTGTGGAAATTTGTCGCAAAAAGCAATATGGCTGCTAGATCACATGACCTATAAGATTTATGTTGCACAGGATTATGCACAGCATAGATCTCTAGCATTGTGCCAAGTTTCATGAGTTTTTGAGTTATGCTGTTGTTGTTATAAGCATTTTAAAAAGTGGCGGAATAATAATACTAATAAAAAAAAAAAATATATATCTGCAAGCAGCAATAGAGGTGGCCATGCGCATCGCCTTTGCAATGGCATAGAAGTTGCTAAGTCACAATATATAGCTATACAGCAAATTTCATAGCTTTAACATAAGCGGTTGCAAAGAAATCACATTTTCAAAATTTTTGCGTAAACCAATAGCCATAGCTTGTGACCAATTCCTTCAACATGAACAAATGTGACTCTATGTCACAATATAAGGTTACACAGCTAGTTTCACAGTTCTAACATAAGCAGTTGCAGAGAAAATAGATTTCCAAAATTTTCACATAAAACAAAATGGCTGCCAGATCATATGATATACAGCCTCCATATTATGCACAATAATTCTCACCATAGATGTTAATAAACTTTGAAAAATAAAGCATTTTTGTTAAATGGTTTTTGTTTTATTAGTAGTTTAAAAATATCGTTAAGCGTTTTTGAACAATTCAAAATGGCTGCCAAACTACATGACCTATCAACTTCTCTTGAACAAATCTGAATGTTAGTCATAAGATAACTCTGTAAACAAAATTTCAAGTCTGCCATAAGCGGTTTCGGAGAAGAAGATTTTTGTAGTTTTTAAAAACAGCGCATACAAAACAAAATGGCCGCCAAGCTATGCAATGTATGGCTTTCAAATTTGCAGAAGTTTTATGAAAATTGTCAAATGTTTTATTTCACGAAGGCGACTGCGCAGTGCGAATTTGTATGGCAATATTGCCTTTAGGGGTCATGACTATGTGTAATCATGTGTCAGCTACACTGTAATATAGGTAAATAGTGTAAACATAATGCATAAAGAGCAAATTTACCCAATTAAATAACGATAAAACGGTGAATGGCTCATAGCAGCCATGTTAATTATTGAAACATCGCAGTTTGAACAAACTTGGTAGAGGACCTTGCAAGGAGCACATGTGCAAAATTGCACTTAGTGGTTGCAGAGAAGAAGATGTTTAAAGATTTTTTGCACATTTCAAAATGGCAGCTCGATCATGTGACTAAATCACTTCTCTTGAACAAACTTTATTTTAGGTCAGTACAGCAGTACACACAGCAAGTTTCACAGCTGTAACATAAGCAGAAGATTTTCAAGCGGTTATCGAAATTTGTCGCGAAAAGAAATATGACTGCTAGATCACATGTCCTATAAGATTTATTATGCACAGCGTAGATCTCTAGCATTGTGCCAAGTTTCATGAGTTTTTTTGAGTTATGCTGTTGTTTTTATAAGCACTTGAAAAAGTGGCGGAATAATAATACAAATAATAATCCTGACAATAACAATTAGATCTCTAGCATTGTGCCAAGTTTCGTGAGTTTTTGAGTTATGCTGTTGTTTTTATAAGCAAATGAAAAAGTGGCGGAATAATAATAATAAAAATAATAATCTTGACAATAACAATAGGTTGTCCTGCAACTTCGTTTCATGGCCACCTAATAATAATCCTGACAATAACAATAGGTTGTCCTGCAACTTCGTTGCATGGCCACCTAATAATAATCCTGACAATAACAATAGGTTGTCCTGCAACTTCATTGCATGGCCACCTAATGACGAGTAAAACGGGGAGCTGGAGCTCTTAGTTGCTAAATAGGAATATGATATAATTATAACTGATACCTGGTGAGATGATTCACATGATTGGGCAGTTAATTTAGAGGATTATACTTTAATTAGGAGGGACATAAGTAATGAAAGGGGTAGAGACATTTGCATGTATATTAAGCCTGCCTTTAAACCTACAACAAGGGAAGATATTTGTTATGATACAGGTGATAATGTAGAGACCCTCAGGGTTGAAATAAAGAGTGGGGAAAAAATTGTAAAACAATATTACTAAGAACATCCTACAAGCTCCCCAACATTAGTGACATGGAGAAAAATCAACTACTAATGCAAATAGGAAAGGCTGCTAATAATACCAGTGCTGGATTATTTAGAATTGTTTACAGTATCTTTATTAAATTTAAATAATTTGTATTTTTGTTAATGTTTTATATTTAATATTTCAATAATGTGCCTTAAGATTACTAAGTTTTCATGTGCGCTAACCCGTTATTATCTAAATCATGAAACCCGATGCGAAACACATTTCTTTTACAAGATATACCGAGTCCACGGGTTTCATCCTTTACTTGTGGGATATAATCCTCCTGCTAACAGGAAGTGGCAAAGAGCACGACAGCAGAGCTGCTATATAGCTCCTCCCTTAACTCCTCCCCCAGTCATTCTCTTTGCCTATGCATAGCAATAGGAAGGGTAAAGTTTATGTGGTGATAAAAAGATAGTTTAGTGTTTTCTTCAATCAAGAGTTTGTTATTTTAAATGGTACCGGTGAGTACTATTTTTACTTTGGCATGATATGGAAGAAGAATCATGCCTTGAGTCTGATGATCTTAGCAGTAGTAACTAAGATCAATGTTCGTTCCCACAAGCGTTGCTGAGGAAGTACAGGGGAAGTCTTCAGTATGGGGGAACAATTTCTTGCTACAAGCAATTTCAAGGTATGTGCAGTCATTTTCATTCTGAGGAGACATGATATATCAGAATTTGGCTGACATATTCCCCATGCGGGGCAAGGGTAAGCAGTAGTCCTTATTATAGGGTGGTACTGTGGGAACCTGTGCATTATTATCCCATTCTGAATAACATGGGATACTTAAGGGCTATGTGGTTAGACACTGGGGCAGCCTAGGAAACCTAATGGTAGAGGATTATGGGGTTTATTGAGGCTGAATTTCTATTTTATGTTGGGTTCACATGGCATATTTGTTTCAAAAGAAGCAGTGTGTACATATGTTATTTAGAAAACGCTTCCCATGCGGGTTTTCTGTAGTTTTGGCTCATCAGACGTGATGGGCGGGGCCTATTTTTGCGCTTCAGTGCGCAGTTAGTTTTCTGGAGTGGTAGCAGCCATTAGCTCTGGTTGGAACCAGACTGTGAGGCTGAGTGAGACCGGATCGTTTTGACAGGTCTTGGGGGCAGGTAGGCGCCACAGCAGAGCTATGGCGAGGTGCAGAAGTATTTAAGTGAAAATTTGTCTGCAGATCGTTTTACTCCTGCCTAAATTAATGAAATTGAAATTTAACTCTTCTTTTACTTGTGGTGCAACATCCAAGGGCACATTAGGCTCTAAAAACAACAAAACTATTCATTTTGATAATCGTTTTAAGGACTTTGCAAAACAGTGTACACTTTTTACTCTTAAAGGCGCAGTAACCGTTTTTTGTACTGTATTATTTTTTACACATAATAAAGATTGGGAAAGACTTGTGCTGTTATTACTAGTCTGTACAACATGTCTGACATGGGAAGTCAGTGTTCTATGTGTTTAGAAGCCATGGTGGAACCCCCTCTTACACTGTAAGGATCACATTTTAAATAAAGAAAGTGGGCCTCAGGAGGATTCTCAGTCTGCAGAGAATCAAGATATGCCATCTAATTCTCCCCAAGTGTCACAACCTTTAACGCCCATGCAAGCGACGCCAAGTACTTCTAGTGCATCTAATTCTTTTACTTTGCAAGATATGGCTGCAGTCATGTCTACTACCCTTAGAGGTATTGTCTAAGCTGCCAGGCTTGCAGGGTAAATGCCATAGGTCAGATATTAATACAAATACTGAACCCTCTGACACCTTAGTGGCTATTTCCGACGTAAACTCCCAATGCTCTGATTTGGGGGTTAGGGATTTTATGTCTGAGGGAGAACTTTCAGAGTCAGGAAATGTATTACCTCAGACAGATTCGGACTTCGTGTCCTTTAAATTCAAATTAGAACACCTCCACTTATTGCTCAGGGAGGTTCTGGCGACTCTGGATGATTGTGACCCGATCACAGTTCCTCCAGAAAAATTGTGTAAAATGGACAAATATTTGGAAGTTTTTCCGGTTCCTAAGAGAATTTCGGAAATTGTTAAGAAGAAATGGGATAGACCAGGTATTCCGTTTTCTCCCCCTCCTAATTTTAAGAAAATGTTTCCCATATCTGACACCATGCGGGATTTTTGGCAATTGATTCCCAAGGTGGAGGGAGCTGTTTCAAAAATGGGCTTCTGTTGAACAGATTTGTAAGGCAGCGACTTGGTCTTCACTGCATACTTTTGCCAAATTTTACAAATTCGATACTTTTGCTTCTTCGGAGGCTATTTTTGGGAGAAAGGTTTTGCAAGCAGTGGTGCCTTCCGTTTAAGGTACCTGTCTTGTTCCCTCCCTTCATCCGTGTCCTAAAGCTTTGGTATTGGTATCCCACAAGTAAAGGATGAATCCGTGGACTGGATACACCTTGCAAGAGAAAACAGAATTTATGCTTACCTGATAAATTACTTTCTCTTGCGGTGTATCCAGTCCACGGTCCGCCCTGGCATTTAAGTCAGGTAACATTTTTTGTTTAAACTACAGTCAACACTGCACCCTATGGTTTCTCCTTTTTCTTCCTAACCTTTGGTTGAATGACTGGGGGGTGGAGCTAGAGGGGGAGCTATATGGACAGCTTTGCTGTGTGCTCTCTTTGCCACTTCCTGTAGGGAATGAGAATATCCCACAAGTAAAGGATGAATCCGTGAACTGGATACACCGCAAGAGAAAGTAATTTATCAGGTAAGCATAAATTCTGTTTTTCCACCCTACTCTCCCCTTCTCATTATGTACTTATCCCAGATTTATTTATTTTTTAATATTTTTCAGGTACATGTTTATTGGAGGAACCAATTTTGGCTACTGGAATGGTAAGAAATGTCCTATATACAATATATCTCTCTTAGAATATTGTATCAATATCCATTGCCTGAGACTGAACTTTTTATGCTTCAATAAAATAAAACTGTATAACATAGCATTTATTCAGCAAATCATACAAATTAGGACTTGCATATACTGTATTGATACTTACATGAAATTATAATTATATTAAATTCTAAAATAAAAACAAACACATCTGGCATTGGTCTCTACCAGCAAATATACAGACACACAAACTACTGATTCACTAAACTTCCTTTCAATTGTTTTGCAATGTAGTAATGACAAACACATAGGTATGTATTAAAAAAAAAAAAAATATTTCTTTTACAAGACACTCCTGTCCACTAGAAGGAGGCAAACACCCCCCAACATACCAGAGCTTTAAATCCCTCCCACTACACTCAATCCTCATTTTCACATATATCCAAGTAGATGGAGAAAACAAAAAAGCAGGAAAGGCGAAACGGGGCAAAAGAAGTGCAAAAATGCACACTGTGCAAAAGAAAAGGCGGGGGTCATGGGCTCTCACCATCATAAAATAAATTAATTTATCAGGTAAGCATAAATTATGTTTTATTCTATAAGATGTCCAGTCCTTCAGGAGGAGGCAAAATACCCTACACAACAGAGCTTTAATCCCTCCCAATTTCCCATGATTCCTTAGTCAATGCTTTGCTTCCAGCAAGGAGTGATGGTGAAACTTGAAGTGCTGGCCTACAAGTTGATTGAAAGAGGTTCTCAGACCTATGTGAGACCCATTTTCCCCCTCTGAGAGCTAGGAATATGACAGATGGAAATTCTACCACAGGAGTTTATCACTTGCTTGCTACAGTTGTCGCTGGGACGTGTCCTGCAGCCTCCTCCTATTGGTGTGTCAAAGTTGTATTTCCTTAGAACCTGTGTTGGGGTGTACTACACAGGATGGTCTTTTTTTACTGGAAGCAGGTCTTCTGCAGCTTGGTAAGCATGGTAGAGTGAGTACTGACAGGTAAGTAGGTATTTGCACTTACATAGCCCACAGCCTGATTTATACACCAGATAAAACTACATAGAATTTTTAGTCCTTCTACACATTTACAGTAAAATTTAGGTACTGCAAATTTTTGCACATACCAGAGCTCTGGTCCTCATTCTCAACAGGCTCCCAGATGATCAGAGACCTTTCTGAAGCTTGGGAGCTCATTTTCTGCAGTTTTTAAACTTCCTTCTGTGCAGACCTCATCCATAACTAAATAATAACATAGTAGATAATGTTGAAAAAAGACAGTCCTTTGAGTTCAACCTAAACATATCTAAAATACTTACAAAAAGCTCCAGTTAAGCTTAAATAACCCCACTAAATGGCGACCCATTTAATACTAGTAATCATATCAATGAATTTTGTTTATATACAGAAATGTATCCAGACTATTTTTAAATGTATCTAGGGTATTGGCATTCACTACCTCCTTTGGCAATGAGTTCCACAATTTTATTGCTCTTACAGTGAAAAAACGTTTCCGTTTCCTCCAACCTTAAATTGTGACCTCTTGTCAGAAACAATTTTCTTTGAATAAACAGAGCTTCTGCCATCTCTGTATATGGGTCTTAAATATATTTATATAAAGTAATCATGTCACCTCTTAAGCGCCTTTTTTCTAAAGAAAACAGACCCAGTTTGGCTAGCCTCTCCTCATACGTTAAATTCTCTAATCCCCTTATTAGCTTTGTTGCCCTTCTCTGAACTTTTTCTAATTCTGCAATATCTTTTTTTGCGATTGGTCCCCAGAACTGCACTCCATACTCAAGGTGAGGTCTTACCAGGGCTTTATATAGTGACAGAATTATGCTTTCCTCCCTTGAATCAATGCCTCTTTTAATACATGCTAGTAGCCTTTGAAGCTGCTGCCCTGGGAGTTTACACCAAAACTGTCCTCTGTTTCTTCTTTCCCTCATATGAGTTAAACACAAACACGTGCAAAGGACAGAAAAAACTCTTTGCAGTCCCTGGGCTCCCTAAGAAGTGACCAGTCAAATTACCCAATACCCTCCAGTAGTACAATTGAAATAGAATCCTCCTCAGCTGCCAATATTCAGAAAACAAGACCCACCTTCCACCATATACATGCGCTTTTGCAGGAAGTTTTTACTTGCCTTGTAGATTGAGGGTCCTCCACCTGCAGACAATCTGTAAACATGATTGATAAGTTTTTTAAGGCCGACCCAAAAAAGCTATCTACCTTCCCGGTTTCTGTTACAGTTTCTGAGCTAATTAGCAAGGAATAGTACAAACTAGACGTTCCCTTTGCCAAATTCAAAAACGTTTCTTTTACCGTCTGAAAAATTTGAGGTATTGGTGATTATTCCAAAGATGGACGGAGCTATTTATTTTTGGCTAGGTGGACTACCATTCCTTTAGAGGACAGTATATCTGTTAAGGATCCAATAGACAGAATACTTGAAGGTTTTCCGAGGAGATCTTTTAAGCTGTCAGGCTATATGTTTTATCCAGCTGTTAGTGTAGCTTGTGTATCTACAACTACTGTGGTATGGTGTGACAATATCTCTAATCTTATTTCCCAAGAAGCTTCCTTTGATGAAATTCAGGATCACTTGAGGTTGGTCAAGACTGCAAGCAGATTTATTTGTTATACAGCTGTATAAATAACTTAATTTTCTTTCTAATGACAGGGTGAGTCCACGGATTATCATAATTACTATTGGGAATATCACTCCTGATCAGCAGGAGGAGGCCAAGAGCACCACAGCAAAGCTGTTAAATACCACTCCCCTTACCCACAATCCCCATTCATTCTCTTTGCTTGTATCAGTTACAAGGAAGAGGTAAAGTTTGGTGTCTGATTCTTTAATCAAGAGTTTGTTATTTTCAAGCAGGACAAGCGTGTTCTTTTTTTTCCTGGGGTTTAGCTGTATGGTTTAGCTGTATTCCACTTCAGTCTCTTCAGTAGAGCAGTGGTGGCATTTAAGCAATTGGGAACTTGTGGGGTATAATCCCCACTGCGCCTCCCAAACAATGTTACGGCCCTGTCTGGAAGGTCTGATTAGGATATCAGTCCTTCTTTATATTTCACAGGTCCATGTGAGGAGATGTGCCTCTTAAACTGAGTGAGCTGCCCTGCTGCCGGGTCAGTGTCTGTTTTCAAGGTAAGTGCCTTTTTATTTTCTGGGATCAGGGAATATGGCACTTTTGCAGGTAAATCTGTTAAAAAAAAAATGGGACTTATTTATTTTGAATCCTACTTTGGATAAGGATTTTAAATGGCAGTTATGCAGTCACTGGGGGTTGAGGAGTTATTAACTACGGGTGTGTGTTAATAGGTTATGGCTCAGCTTTGGTTTGTTTCTGGATTTGGTGGTGTTTGTTTTGTGACTTTATTGCTCAAGAAATGTAGTGTTTTTTGTAAGTTGCGTTGCGATCCCTTTTTTTTTACTTTGATAGGGATAATGGCGACCAAACCAGATCAGTTTGTTGCGCCCACGATTAGGAGGGCGGGCTTTCTCTGGCGGCAAGTCAGTGTTGCTGCGCACTTCTGATTTCTCCGTCTGTGTGATCTGACCGTTGTGGCTCTGCTGACAAGGAAGATTGTGTCGGCTGGTGTCTTGTTTGTCCGGAGTCCGGATCTTTGTCTGCAAATTTGGTGTATTTTCAAGGGGCAGGTAGGCACCTCAGCAAAGGTTGTGTGTGGCAACTGCTCTGCGGTTGCCGTTATAAAAATAAACTTTTACACTTTATTATTTAAAGTGACAGTAGCATTTTTTTTGCTTTATTATTTTAAGAATTAAATTGACTTTTTTATTTAATTTCTTGTTCTTTGTATTTATTTTAGTCCAATCTATTATTTTTGAGGTAAAGATGGATCAAGAGGCCCTGCAAGTTGTAACATGTAGCTTGTGCCTTGATTGTAATGTTGAACCACCAATCCCTTTCTGTTCCTCATGTGTTGTAGAACTTTACAGTACAGGGCTAGACTTTTTGTTTCTGAGCCATTATTTTCTACGGCGGATGCTGTTCAGGAGTTTCCTGCTCAGGTTGCGCTGCAGTTTTCTCCTCAGGTGTCCCAAGCAGTGCCCTGTGCTTCATCTCATACTCCTGTTGGAGTTACTTTGCAAGACATTACTACCCACATATCCTCTGTGGTAACTGATGTGTTGTCTGCTTTCCACATGTCACAGGGAAAGCACAAGAGGAAACTTACGGAATTCGTGAGTAAGGCTTCTGACACAATCATGACTACTCAGAATGTTCCCTCCCAGAAGTCTGAGGAGGAGGATACTTCAGTGGTGTCTGAGGGTGTAATCTCAGACTCAGATAGTGTCATTCCTTCTGCTGACGCTGAAATTGTGTCCTTCAGGTTTAAGCTAGAACACCTCAGTTTATTACTTAAGGAGGTTTTGGCTACCTTGGATGACTCCGACATGACGGTTGTGGTCACTCCAAAGAAGTTTAGTAAATTAAATAAATACCTTGTTGTACCTTCTACAGTAGAGGTTTTTCCTGTCCCTGACCGGGCTACAGAAATTATTGCTCGGGAATAGGAAAGACCTGGGAACCACTATTCCCATAGAGGATAGCTGTTCCTTTAAAGATCCGATGGATAAAAAGATGGAAGGGTTACTAAAAAAGATGTGCATTAGGGTTTACAATGGCAACCTGCTGTATGTATTGCAACCGTCACCAGTTCGGCAGCATATTAGTTTGATGCCTTGTCTGATTCTATTCAGACAGATACCCCTCTGGAAGAGATTCAGGATAGGATTAAGGCCTTAAAGTTGGCCAGTTCTTTCATTACGAATGCTTCTCTTTAAGTGATTAAAGGGACACTGTACCCAAAAATTTTCTTTCGTGATTCATATTGAGCATGAAATTTTAAGCAACTTTCTAATTTACTCCTATTATCAAATTGTCTTCATTCTCTTGGTATCTTTATTTGAAAAGCAAGAATGTAAGTTTAGATGCCGGCCCATTTTTGGTGAACAAACTGGGTTGTCCTTGCTGATTGGTGGATAAATTCATCCACCAATAAAAAAGTGCTGTCCAGAGTACTGAAACCAAAAAAAAGCTTAGATGCCTTCTTTTTCAAATAATGATAGCAAGAGAACGAAGAAAAATTGATAATACGAGTAAATTAGAAAGTTGCTTAAAATTGCATGCTCTTTCTGAATTACAAAAGAAAACATTTCGGTTCTGTGTCCCTTTAAGTTGGGAGCCAAAATTTCTGGTTTTGCAATTTTGGCTCGTCGAGCATTATGGTTGAAATCCTGGTCTGCGATGTGTCATTTAAGTCTAAGCTTTTGGCGATTCCCTACAAGGGTAATACCTTGTTTAGGCCGGGCTTGGCTGAAATTATTTCAGACATTACGGGAGGAAAGGGTCATTTCCTGCCTCAGGATAAGAGAAATAAACAGTAGGGACGTCAAAGCAAATTTCAAGGGTAAAAAGTCCTCTCCTTCTGCCAAATAGAATCAGTCCAAGCCTTCCTGGAGGTCCAACCAGTCTTGGAACAAGGGCAATCTAAAAAGCCTGTAAGTGTCTCAAAATCTGCATGAAGGGTCCGCCCTCAATCTGGGATCGGATCTAGTAGGGGGCAGACTTTCCTTTTTCGTTCAGGCCTGGGTTCGGGATGTGCCGGATCCCTGGGCGGTGGACATTGTGTCCCAGGGATACAAAATGGAGTTCAAAACGTTTCCGCCCAGGGGAAGGCTTCTGCTCTCAAGATTATCTGTAGACCGGACAAAAAGAGAGGCGTTCTTACGCTGTGTCAGATCTTTCTGATCTAGGGGTGATAGTTCCTGGATCTGGGTTTTTACTCCAATCTGTTTGTGGTTCCCAAAAAAGAGGGAATTTTAAGACCAATTTTAGTTCTAAAAAGTTTAAGCAAGTTCCTCGGAGTACCGTCCTTCAGGATGGAATTTATTCGTTCCATTCTTCCCTTGGTTCAAGAGGGTCAATTCATGACAACGGTAGATATAAAGGATGTGAATCTGCATATCCCTATCCACCGGGATCATCACAAGTTTCTGGGGTTTGCTTTTCTAGAGAAACACTTCCAGTTTGTGGCTCTTCAATTCAGTCTTGCCACAGCTCCCAGGATTTTCTCAAAGGTCCTGGGAGCTCTATTGGCGGTTCTTCGATTATGGGGCATTGCAGTGGCGCCTTATCTGGGCGATATTCTGGTTCAGGCGCCATCTTTTCAACTAGCAAGCTGTCACATGGAATGTGAATTTGGGAAAGAGTTCCTTGATTCCAGCTACAAGGGTAGTGTTCTTGGGAACAATAATAGATTCCTTATCAATGAAAATATTTCTGACGGAGGTCAGAAAGTCTAAGATCCTCGACTCTTGACTTGCTCTTCAGTCCTCTCCTTGGTCATCAGTGGCCTAGTGTATGGAGGTGATTGGGCTAATGGTTTCAGCCATGGACATCATTCTGCTTGCTTGGTTCCATCTCAGACCTCTGCAATTATGCATGCTCAAACAATTGAACGGGGATTATGCGAATCTGTCTCTGCGCTTGTATCTGGATCAGGTGACAAGGAATTCTCTTCTTTGATGGCTATCTCAGGATCATCTCTCCCAAGGAACTTGCTTCCGTAGGCCGTGCTGGGTGATTGTTACCACGGATGCCAGCCTGTTGGGATGGGGAGCAGTCTGGGGCTCGCTGAAGGCTCAGGGATTATGGTCTCGGAGGAATCTCTTCTTCCCATAAACATTCTAGAGCTGAGGGCAATCTTCAATGCTCTTCTGGTTTGGCCTCATCTTCAGCCCGGTTTATCAGGTTCTAGTCGGACAACATAACTTTAGTGGCTTACATCAACCATCAAGGAGGGATTCAGAGTTCCTTGGCCATGACAGAGGTGTCCAGGATTATTCAGTGGGTGGAGACCCACAACTGCAGCCTGTCTGCGATCCACATTCCAGGAGTGGACAATTGGGAAGCAGATTTTCTGAGCAGACAGTCTTTTCACCCAGGGGAGTGGGAGCTTCATCCGGAAGTGTTTTCCAGTTTGATTCTCAGGTGGGGTCAACCGGAGTTGGATCTTATGGCATCTCGTCACAATGCCAAGCTTCCGAAGTAGGGTTTGTTGTTTTCTCTGGGAAACGTAAGGGTCAGAAAGCTACGGCTATTTCTTTCATGTAATTAACAAGAGTCCATGAGCTAGTGACGTATGGGATATACATTCCTACCAGGAGGGGCAAAGTTTCCCAAACCTTAAAATGCCTATAAATACACCCCTCACCACACCCACAAATCAGTTTTACAAACTTTGCCTCCAAGGGAGGTGGTGAAGTAAGTTTGTGCTAGATTCTACGTTGATATGCGCTCCGCAGCAAGTTGGAGCCCGGTTTTCCTCTCAGCGTGCAGTGAATGTCAGAGGGATGTGAAGAGAGTATTGCCTATTGAATGCAGTGATCTCCTTCTACGGGGTCTATTTCATAAGGTTCTCTGTTATCGGTCGTAGAGATTCATCTCTTACCTCCCTTTTCAGATCGACGATATACTCTTATATTTACCATTACCTCTACTGATTCTCGTTTCAGTACTGGTTTGGCTTTCTACAAACATGTAGATGAGTGTCCTGGGGTAAGTAAGTCTTATTTTCTGTGACACTCTAAGCTATGGTTGGGCACTTTATTTATAAAGTTCTAAATATATGTATTCAAACATTTATTTGCCTTGACTCAGAATGTTCAACTTTCCTTATTTTCAGACAGTCAGTTTCATATTTGGGATTATGCATTGAATTATCATATTTTTCTTACCTCAAAAATTTGACTTTTTTTCCCTGTGGGTGGTTAGGCTCGCGGGGGCTGAAAATGCTTCATTTTATTGCGTCATTCTTGGCGCGGACTTTTTTGGCGCAAAAATTCTTTTCCGTTTCCGGCGTCATACGTGTCGCCGGAAGTTACGTCATTTTTTGACGTTATTTTGCGCCAAAAATGTCGGCGTTCCGGATGTGGCGTCATTTTTGGCGCCAAAAGCATTTAGGCGCCAAATAATGTGGGCGTCTTATTTGGCGCTAAAAAATATGGGCGTCGCTTTTGTCTCCACATTATTTCAGTCTCATTTTTCATTGCTTCTGGTTGCTAGAAGCTTGATATTTGGCATTTTTTCCCATTCCTGAAACTGTCTTATAAGGAATTTGATCTATTTTGCTTTATATGTTGTTTTTTCTCTTACATATTGCAAGATGTCTCACGTTGCATCTGAGCCAGAAGATACTACAGGAAAATCACTGCCTGCTGGATCTACCAAAGCTAAGTGTATCTGCTGTAAATTTTTGGTAGCTATTCCTCCAGCTGTTGTTTGTAATAATTGTCATGACAAACTTGTTAAAGCAGATAATATTTCCTTTAGTAATGTACCATTGCCTGTTGCAGTTCCCTCAACATCTAAGGTGCAGAATGTTCCTGATAACATAAGAGATTTTGTTTCTGAATCCATAAAGAAGGCTTTGTCTGTTATTTCTCCTTCTAGTAAACGTAAAAAGTCTTTTAAATCTTCTCTCTCTACAGATGAATTTTTAAATGAACACCATCATTCTGATTCTTTGGACTCTTCTGGTTCAGAGGATTCTATCTCAGAGATTGATGCTGATAAATCTTCATATTTATTTAAGATGGAATTTATTCGCTCTTTACTTAAAGAAGTACTAATTGCTTTAGAAATAGAGGATTCTAGTCCTCTTGATACTAATTCTATACGTTTGGATAAGGTTTTTAAAGCTCCTGCGGTTATTCCAGAAGTTTTTCCTGTTCCTAATGCTATTTCTGCAGTGATTTCCAAAGAATGGGATAAATTGGGTAATTCATTTACTCCTTCTAAACGTTTTAAGCAATTATATCCTGTTCCGCCTGACAGGTTAGAATTTTGGGACAAAATCCCTAAAGTTGATGGGGCTATTTCTACCCTTGCTAAACGTACTACCATTCCTACGTCAGATGGTACCTCGTTTAAGGATCCTTTAGATAGAAAAATTGAATCCTTTCTAAGAAAAGCTTATCTGTGTTCAGGTAATCTTCTTAGACCTGCTATATCATTGGCTGATGTTGCTGCAGCTTCAACTTTTTGGTTGGAAACCCTAGCGCAACAAGTAGCAAATCGTGATTCTCATGATATTATTATTCTTCTTCAGCATGCTAATAATTTTATCTGTGATGCCATTTTTGATATTATTAGAGTTGATGTTAGGTTTATGTCTCTAGCTATCTTAGCCAGAAGAGCTTTATGGCTTAAGACTTGGAATGCTGATATGGCTTCTAAATCAACTCTACTTTCCATTTCTTTCCAGGGAAACAAATTATTTGGTTCTCAGTTGGATTCTATTATTTCAACTGTTACTGGTGGGAAAGGAACTTTTTTACCACAGGATAAAAAATCTAAAGGTAAAAACAGGGCTAACAATCGTTTTCGTTCCTTTCGTTTCAACAAAGAACAAAAGCCTGATCCTTCGTCCTCAGGAGCAGTATCAGTTTGGAAACCATCTCCAGTCTGGAATAAATCCAAGCCTGCTAGAAAGGCAAAGCCTGCTTCTAAGTTCACATGAAGGTACGGCCCTCATTCCAGTTCAGCTGGTAGGGGGCAGGTTACGTTTTTTCAAAGAAATTTGGATCAATTCTGTTCACAATCTTTGGATTCAGAGCATTGTTTCAGAAGGGTACAGAATTGGTTTCAAGATGAGACCTCCTGCAAAGAGATTTTTTCTTTCCCGTGTCCCAGTAAATCCAGTGAAAGCTCAAGCATTTCTGAATTGTGTTTCAGATCTAGAGTTGGCTGGAGTAATTATGCCAGTTCCAGTTCCGGAACAGGGGATGGGGTTTTATTCAAATCACTTCATTGTACCAAAGAAGGAGAATTCCTTCAGACCAGTTCTGGATCTAAAATTATTGAATCGTTATGTAAGGATACCAACGTTCAAGATGGTAACTGTAAGGACTATTTTGCCTTTTGTTCAGCAAGGGAATTATATGTCCACAATAGATTTACAGGATGCATATCTGCATATTCCGATTCATCCAGATCATTTTCAGTTCCTGAGATTCTCTTTTCTAGACAAGCATTACCAATTTGTGGCTCTACCGTTTGGCCTTGCTACAGCTCCGAGAATTTTCACAAAGATTCTCGGTGCCCTTCTGTCTGTAATCAGAGAACAGGGTATTGTGGTATTTCCTTATTTGGACGATATCTTGGTACTTGCTCAGTCTTTACATTTAGCAGAGTCTCATACGAATCGACTTGTGTTGTTTCTTCAAGATCATGGTTGGAGGATCAATTTACCAAAAAGTTCTTTGATTCCTCAAACAAGGGTAACCTTTCTGGGTTTCCAGATAGATTCAGTGTCCATGACTCTGTCTTTAACAGACAAGAGACGTCTAAAATTGATTACAGCTTGTCGAAACCTTCAGTCTCAATCATTCCCTTCGGTAGCCTTATGCATGGAAATTCTAGGTCTTATGACTGCTGCATCGGACGCAATCCCCTTTGCTCGTTTTCACATGCGACCTCTTCAGCTCTGTATGCTGAACCAATGGTGCAGGGATTACACGAAGATATATCAATTAATATCTTTAAAACCGATTGTTCGACACTCTCTAACGTGGTGGACAGATCACCATCGTTTAATTCAGGGGGCTTCTTTTGTTCTTCCGACCTGGACTGTAATTTCAACAGATGCAAGTCTCACAGGTTGGGGAGCTGTGTGGGGATCTCTGACGGCACAGGGAGTTTGGGAATCTCAGGAGGTGAGATTACCGATCAATATTTTGGAACTCCGTGCAATTTTCAGAGCTCTTCAGTTTTGGCCTCTTCTGAAGAGAGAATCGTTCATTTGTTTTCAGACAGACAATGTCACAACTGTGGCATACATCAATCATCAAGGAGGGACTCACAGTCCTCTGGCTATGAAAGAAGTATCTCGAATTTTGGTTTGGGCGGAATCCAGCTCCTGTCTAATCTCTGCGGTTCATATCCCAGGTGTAGACAATTGGGAAGCGGATTATCTCAGTCGCCAAACGTTGCATCCGGGCGAATGGTCTCTTCACCCAGAGGTATTTCTTCAGATTGTTCAAATGTGGGGGCTTCCAGAGATAGATCTGATGGCCTCTCATCTAAACAAGAAACTTCCCAGGTATCTGTCCAGATCCCGGGATCCTCAGGCGGAGGCAGTGGATGCATTATCACTTCCTTGGAAGTATCATCCTGCCTATATCTTTCCGCCTCTAGTTCTTCTTCCAAGAGTAATTTCCAAGATTCTGAGGGAATGCTCGTTTGTTCTGCTAATAGCTCCGGCATGGCCTCACAGGTTTTGGTATGCGGATCTTGTCCGGATGGCATCTTGCCAACCATGGACTCTTCCGTTAAGACCAGACCTTCTGTCGCAAGGTCCTTTTTTCCATCCGGATCTGAAATCCTTAAATTTAAAGGTATGGAGATTGAACGCTTGATTCTTGGTCAAAGAGGTTTCTCTGACTCCGTGATTAATACTATGTTACAGGCTCGTAAATCTGTATCTCGAGAGATATATTATAGAGTCTGGAAGACTTATATTTCTTGGTGTCTTTCTCATCATTTTTCTTGGCATTCTTTTAGAATACCGAGAATTTTACAGTTTCTTCAGGATGGTTTAGATAAGGGTTTGTCCGCAAGTTCTTTGAAAGGACAAATCTCTGCTCTTTCTGTTCTTTTTCACAGAAAGATTGCTATTCTTCCTGATATTCATTGTTTTGTACAAGCTTTGGTTCGTATAAAACCTGTCATTAAGTCAATTTCTCCTCCTTGGAGTTTGAATTTGGTTCTGGGAGCTCTTCAAGCTCCTCCGTTTGAACCTATGCATTCATTGGACATTAAATTACTTTCTTGGAAAGTTTTGTTCCTTTTGGCCATCTCTTCTGCTAGAAGAGTTTCTGAATTATCTGCTCTTTCTTGTGAGTCTCCTTTTCTGATTTTTCATCAGGATAAGGCGGTGTTGCGAACTTCTTTTGAATTTTTACCTAAAGTTGTGAATTCCAACAACATTAGTAGAGAAATTGTGGTTCCTTCATTATGTCCTAATCCTAAGAATTCTAAGGAGAAATCGTTGCATTCTTTGGATGTTGTTAGAGCTTTGAAATATTATGTTGAAGCTACGAAATCTTTCCGTAAGACTTCTAGTCTATTTGTTATCTTTTCCGGTTCTAGGAAAGGCCAGAAAGCTTCTGCCATTTCTTTGGCATCTTGGTTGAAATCTTTAATTCATCTTGCCTATGTTGAGTCGGGTAAAATTCCGCCTCAGAGAATTACAGCTCATTCTACTAGGTCAGTATCTACTTCCTGGGCGTTTAGGAATGAAGCTTCGGTTGACCAGATCTGCAAAGCAGCAACTTGGTCCTCTTTGCATACTTTTACTAAATTCTACCATTTTGATGTATTTTCTTCTTCTGAAGCAGTTTTTGGTAGAAAAGTACTTCAGGCAGCGGTTTCAGTTTGAATCTTCTGCTTATGTTTTTCGTTAAACTTTATTTTGGGTGTGGATTATTTTCAGCAGGAATTGGCTGTCTTTATTTTATCCCTCCCTCTCTAGTGACTCTTGTGTGGAAAGATCCACATCTTGGGTATTCATTATCCCATACGTCACTAGCTCATGGACTCTTGTTAATTACATGAAAGAAAACATAATTTATGTAAGAACTTACCTGATAAATTCATTTCTTTCATATTAACAAGAGTCCATGAGGCCCACCCTTTTTTTTGTGGTGGTTATGATTTTTTTGTATAAAGCACAATTATTCCAATTCCTTATTTTATATGCTTCGCACTTTTTTCTTATCACCCCACTTCTTGGCTATTCGTTAAACTGATTTGTGGGTGTGGTGAGGGGTGTATTTATAGGCATTTTAAGGTTTGGGAAACTTTGCCCCTCCTGGTAGGAATGTATATCCCATACGTCACTAGCTCATGGACTCTTGTTAATATGAAAGAAATGAATTTATCAGGTAAGTTCTTACATAAATTATGTTTTCTCTTTCTTTGTGGCTGAAGAATATAATTTGCTTGGTCTATGAAACTGCTGGACAGCAGCCTCCTGAGAAGGTCACAGCTCATTCTACAAGGGCTGTTTCCTCTTCCTGGGTATTCAAAAATTAAGTTTTTGTGGAACAGATTTGCAAGGCTGCAACTTGGTCCTCTCTACACGCTTTTTTCAAAATGCTATAAATTTGATACTTTTGCCTCAGCTTAGGTTTCTTTTGGGAGAAAGGTTCTTCAAGCAGCGGTGCCTTCTGTTTAGGTTAACTGTCTTGTCCCTCCCTTATCATCCGTGTCCTCTAGCTTGGGTATTGATTCCCAATAGTAATTATGATGATCTGTGGACTCACCGTGTCATTATAAAGAAAATTTAATTTATGCTTACTTGATAAATTTGTTTCTTTCTTGACACGGTGTCACGTCGCAACCTTGCTTCACTGCCCCTTTAAGACTACTCTCAGCTAACACCTTAAATACCAGCATTCTGCTTCCTCTCATTGCTTGGTATTGTTTGGTATACTGACCTAAGCTGCAACCTGATTCGCTTACCTGCACTAGCGATTCAGTCTCTCCTATCTGAGCTGTTCTCCAGTCTGCCGGATCACGCTGATCTACTGCGCTCCCGGATCTGCCGCCTCTGTGACGTCACACGCCAAGCAGGGCGCCTGTCAGCACTCCTCATCACTGCACTACCGCTGCTTCCAGCTCTCCCCAGACTCTGTCCTTACCGGATTAACTTGCTTCTATCTAACCAGGTATCTAGCCCATAAGGGTTGTATAGCATTACACATTTATCTGTGGCCATGTTTTTTATTTATATGCGCATAATTATATTATAAACACTGTGTTACATTTTTTCCTGAAAGTAAGCTCATCTGTTAGTTTGCTGTATTCCATTTATCATTTCATGCTGCGGCAGCCATAGCCTAGCTGTGAGCCTAATTATTCTCATAACAACTGCTACTTGTGTGTATGTTGGACTATTACTTATTACTAAGAGGTAATTCCTATGTAACTGCCCACTACACAACTTGCTACACCAACGTATTTACTTGCATTCAGTGGCTGTGGTCCAACCTTTACCTTGTCTCATTACAGGCATTGCCTGAGACCTCACAGAAATACCAAGCCTACAAAAAACAAAATGGACCCAACTGAAATGGCTACACACATACAAACACTAACTAACAAAGTAGATCTGCTAACTGAAGGTCTTACTTCACTTAAGTTAGAGAATGACAACTTAAAAACATATATCAAGGAAGTTGTGGAAAGGAAGCCCCCTCCACAAGAACCCCAAATTAGCGCACCTGAACCCTTTTCTGGAGACAGAAAGAATTTTAGGGAATTTAAAAACTCCTGCTATTTATTATTTACCCTTAAGCCATTTACCTACCCCAATGACAGGGTAAAAGTCATGACAACAATCTCCTACCTAAGAGCTGAGCCTAGGGCCTGGGCAAATACTTTTCTAGAACATAATGACGAAATTCTCAATTCTTTAGACTCATTTTTCTCTGCTTTAGCACAAATATATGAGGACCCCTTCAAACAACAAACCGCTGAAAATGCTATGAGGTCCTTAAAGCAGAGAAAAAGAGAGGTTGAGGAATATATAGCTGAATTTAAAAGGTGGGCTCCTGACACCCAGTGGAACAACTTGTCCCTCCGAAATCAATTTCATTTAGGGTTGTCAGAGGCCATTAAGGATGAGTTATCACGTACTCAAATACCACCTACTTTGGAACAGCTTATTGACCTCAGTATTTGTATTGATAGGAGGCTTAGGAAAAAACATCAAGAAAGATCCACTCATGACTCGCTATCTAGGTCAAAAACCACTTCTACTATACCCACCACACACTCAAAATCCCTACCAGAAACTATGGACATTGCTTTCCTACGAGGACCCCTAAGTACTCAGGAGAAGTTAAGACGCCGAACTCATAACCTATGCATGTACTACGCCTCCGATGAACATGGGGTCAAAGACTGTCCTATCCTCACCAGCCAGAAAAAGGGTAAGCAAATTATACCCTCTTCATCAATTAAATCTTAAATGCAGTCACTATTGCAAAATTCCTCTTGTTTTACAGTGGGACCAATCACGGGTGACCGTCCAAGGGATTATTGACTCCGGAGCCTCACTTTCCTACATGGATGTAAATTTCTGTAAATGTAATAAAATTGCTCTGCTTAAAAAATTGTCTCCTGTTCCTTTAAGGGGTATTGATGGCGAAGTCCTGTCTTCAGGTCCTGTGTTACATATAACCATTCCTATCCTCATGTCTACCGCTTGTCACCATAGAGAATACTTAAAATTCGATGTTATCACATCACCTGACTTCCCTTTAATACTAGGGTTACAGTGGCTCCGGCAACATGATCCTCTTATCTCTTGGTCCTCACTCTCACTACAATTCAGCTCAAAGTATTGCAAATCCACTTGTTTTCCCCATCTACTCCTCCAGCCTTCTACAGTATGCCTGGATCCTAATGTTCCTAAAGATTATGAAGAGTTCTCCGATGTGTTCAGTAAAACTGAATCTGAGAATCTTCCTCCCCACAGACCGTATGACTGCCCAATAGATTTACTACCTGGAGCAGTCATACCGTGTGGACATATTTTTCCCTTGTCTAAGCCTGAGTTACAACACCTAAGATCCTACATAGACGATAATCTAAAAAAAGGCTTCATCAGGCCATCAACTTCTCCATCTGCCGCGGGAATCTTCTTTGTGAAAAACAAGGATGGTTCTCTCAGACCTATAGTGGACTATAGACAACTAAATAAAATTACTATAAAGAACCGCTACCCCCTGCCCCTTATTTCCGAATTAATAGAGCGCTTAGAGGGTTCCAAGGTGTTTACTAAGTTGGATCTCCGGGGGGCCTATAATTTAATCAGAATGCGGGCAGGAGACGAATGGCTGACGGCATTCCGTACCCGGTACGGTTTATTCGAATATGTCGTCATGCCATTCGGTCTCTGCAATGCTGCTGCCACTTTCCAGCATCTGATCAATGATATTTTCAAAGACATGCTTGACTCCTATGTGGTAATTTATCTGGACGATATCCTCATTTTCTCGAAAACCCTAACAGAACATAAGACCCATGTCCGACAAGTTCTTGCACGTCTTAAAAGTAACTCTTTATTCGTGAAAGCAGAAAAATGCACCTTTCATGCTAACAGCATTCCATTTCTTGGTTACATTATATCCGACAACGGCATTCGTATGGACGACAATAAAATTCTGACAGTGTTAAACTGGCCGGTTCCTACCACTAAGAAACAAGTCCAGAGTTTTTTAGGATTCGCCAACTTTTACAGAAAGTTCATTAAAAACTACTCCATGCTCGCTAAACCTCTCACTAACTTAACAAAACAGAACATAAAATTTACATGGACAAATGCCTCTCAAAACGCCTTTGATCTCCTAAAAAAAAGTTTCACTACAGCTCCCATTCTCAGATATCCTAACACCGACCTGCCATTCACCTTGGAGGTGGACGCTTCTGACTTTGCCCTTGGTGCCATCTTGTCCCAAAGAGATGCTCTTCAACAACCTTTACATCCAGTGGCTTACTACTCCAGGAGTCTGACCGCAGCTGAAAGGCTGTACCCTATTGGAGAAAAAGAACTTTTAGCGATAAAAGCAGCATTTGAGCAATGGAGACATCTACTCAAAGGCGCAACCACTCCAACAATAGTCTATACAGATCACAGGAACCTGCAATACCTCAAGTCCACTAGAACTCTCTCAGCACGCCAAGTTCGTTGGAATCTTTTCTTTTCTAGGTTTAACTACCTCATTACATACAGACCAGCAAGCAAGAATGGGAAGGCAGACGCTCTATCTCGCCTGCCCAATAAGTCAGCTACATCATCCACCTCTCAACTGGTTATCCCCGAAGAAAATTTTCTCCTCTTCTTCATAGATGCTCTTCCGTACTTACATACAGAACAAACCAAAGATCCAACTAAACCCTTAGACTTACTACAGAAGAACACAGAAGATCTCTATTGCTATCAAGGAAAAATATACATCCCACCTTCTTTACGTAATCAATTACTGAAATCCGCTCATGACTCTCCTCTCGGTGGACACTGTGGTTTAACTAAAACCAAGGAACTACTGCATAGATCTTATTGGTGGCCTACCATGACATCAGATGTTTCCCTCTTTGTAAACACCTTTCAAATATGTACCATCTCAAAGAGGAATAAAAGACCACCCTTCGGATTATTACTATCCATACCTACCCCGGATAAACCCTGGCAGCAGATCGCTCTTGACTACATTGTTGACCTACCAAAATCTGGTAACAACACAACAATCCTTGTTGTTGTGGACCTCTTTAGTAAAATGCTCCACCTGATACCCTATCACAAGCTACCGTCTGCTGCTTAAACCATACAACTTCTAATGACCAACGTTATAAAACTGCATGGTTTACCCACGAAAATTCTCACAGATCGTGGATCTCAATTTACCAGTGCCCTATGGTCTGCGTTCTGTAAGCAATTTTGCATAGATAAGAGTTTATGCTCTTCCTACCATCCGCAGACTAACGGACAAACCGAGCTCAACAACCAGTGGGTAGAGCAGTTCCTACGTTCCTATTGCCATACTGCACAACATACCTGGTCCCAACATTTACATTACGCCGAATTCGTCTTTAACAACACTATACACTCCTCTACCAAACAGACACCCTTCTATACCAACTATGGTTTTCACCCTAAATTCCAATACCTCCCCGAAAAAGTTCCTGACCATCCACACATCTCTGATCTCGCATCCTCAATCAGCACCAACTTTGTGAGTGTCAGACAACCCATCGAAGATGCAAAGGTCATACAAAAAAGATACTATGACCGAAAACATATTCCTCCTCCCTCTTACTCCGTGGGAGATCTTGTTTGGCTCTCCACCAAAAATCTTCGCTTGTGTACACCCTCACGAAAACTCTCACCCCTGTTCATAGGACCTTTTCCTATCCAGCGTGTCATCAACTGTAATGCTGTTAGTCTTACTCTACCTTCCACTTTGAAAATACACCCAACATTTCATGTGTCACTGCTCAAACCGTATAAGCATGTACGTGACCATCTAAGTGGTCATACTCTACCTCCAATTTCTATAGACCCCAACATGGAGTATGAGGTTGACAACATCTTGGACTCAAGACATCGAAGGGGTGTTCTTCAGTACTTGATTAAATGGAAAGGTTACTCTACGGAACACAACTCTTGGGAGCCTGCTTCTAACATCTCGGCTCCTAGACTGATTTCCCGTTTCCATCAAAGGAACCCGGATCGTCCTCGTTCTTGAGCTCCGGAGTTGCTCTTCGGAGGGGGTGTCCTGTCACGTCGCAACCTTGCTTCACTGCCCCTTTAAGACTACTCTCAGCTAACACCTTAAATACCAGCATTCTGCTTCCTCTCATTGCTTGGTATTGTTTGAAATACTGACCTAAGCTGCAACCTGATTCGCTTACTTGCACTAGCGATTCAGTCTCTCCTATCTGAGCTGTTCTCCAGTCTGCCGGATCACGCTGATCTACTGCGCTCCCGGATCTGCCGCCTCTGTGACGTCACACGCCAAGCAGGGCGCCTGTCAGCACTCCTCATCGCTGCACTACCGCTGCTTCCAGCTCTCCCCAGACTCTGTCCTTACCGGATTAACTTGCTTCTATCTAACCAGGTATCTAGCCCATAAGGGTTGTATAGCATTACACATTTATCTGTGGCCATGTTTTTTTATTTATATGCGCATAATTATATTATAAACACCGTGTTACATTTTTTCCTGAAAGTAAGCTCATCTGTTAGTTTGCTGTATTCCATTTATCATTTCATGCTGCGGCAGCCATAGCCTAGCTGTGAGCCTAATTATTCTCATAACTGCTACTTGTGTGTATGTTGGACTATTACTTATTACTAAGAGGTAATTCCTATGTAACTGCCCACTACACAACTTGCTACACCAACTTATTTACTTGCATTCAGTGGCTGTGGTCCAACCTTTACCTTGTCTCATTACAGGCATTGCCTGAGACCTCACACACGGTGAGTCCACGGCCCCGCACAATTTTTTCAGACAGGCATCTCTGCACCTTATATTACTTCCTTTCTCCTTTCCCTTTGGTCAAATGACTGGGGGTTGTGGGAGTGGTATTTAACAGCTTTGCTGTGGTGCTCTTTGCCGCCTCCTGCTGATCAGGAGTGATATTCCCAATAGTAATTATGATGATCCGTGGACTCACCGTGTCAAGAAAGAAACAAATTTATCAGGTAAGCATAAATTTCATTTTCTCTTCAGAAAATTTTGGTTGCCTGGTGGTGGTATGAAGTAGCTGGGTGGGGGCATGCCATGTATAATATTTAATAATAAAAAAAATAATAGTGTATATATATATATATATATTCCTCACTACACTACAATAGGTTTTGTGATTGGATGTTTATGTTAAACAGATTATATTTTTTGGATTTTTAATATCAGATGTTATTTTTCACAAATAAATTTGTTGATGTTTATAAGCTGCTATTAGGGTAACCTGGTAACTGCTGTTAGGTTGCCATGTATACTGATTTTTTTTTGGCACAATTTTGGAAATGTTGTTGGGGGAGGGACTAAGTATATTTAAGTTGCACTGATTGTATTAAGCACTGCCTGGCAGGGCTGGACTGGGTCCAAAAAAAGGCCCAGGCATTTTAGGGCAAAGAGCCCCCCCCCCCCCCCCCCCCGGCTCACCATTTATTTTTTAAATGTATACCAAACATGGCAAGTATAATACTTGTAATACTTGTTTAAGTGACAAATATTAAGAAAATAAAAGGTGATCTCTTCTTATAAAAGTATTGGCAGTTATTATAGATAATATTGTAGAAAAGAGCAGCAGCACCACACTTTATGAACTTTTAACTGCTTTTAATGATGAAACATACAGGAAAGCAACGACGTTTCGGTCATCAACTGACCTTAATCATGTTGTATACAGAAGTAGCTAAACACACTGCTTAAATAGCTATATGGGGAGGGGTCACAGATACCTGTGTGGGTGTACACCCATATAGTTAACACTTTCATATATCAAACACAGTATTGTTCTCAAACTCCCTCTAGTGGATAAAGATACTTCATTCTAAATTTCTATAGTGACCTATAAGACAAAACATAAATATGTATATATTATAAAAACATCAATTTACAATAATTAAACATTGCAAAAAGAAAATATTGCAGCACCAATAAATGTACATAATTACCACATTTATACCAATATATCCAGATAGCATATTAATACAGTATATTCACAATGTTACTTGCCAGTCTATTTCCTTATTCATTCCTAGAGGGGCAAGAGCTTGTAATGTATAAATCCAGAATGTCTCTCTGCTTTTAAGTATGGATTGTCTATCACCACCTCTCCTAGGCCTCTTGATCTGTTCTATGACCTGGAATCTCAGTTGGGAGATGGTATGACCTGCCTGCAAGAAATGGTTAGAGACTGGAGCGTCCCTATTCCCACATCTTATATTGGATTTGTGTTCTACAATTCTGTCCCTTACCCTACGTGTAGACTCACCTATATAAATCTTTGAGCATGGACACTTAATTAAATAAATCACATACTCTGAGTTACATGTAAAGTAACCAGGGATTTTAAATTTCTTGCCGGTCAGGGGATGCAAGAAACAGTTACCTCTAATTACATTATTGCAATTACAACACCCTAAGCATGGGAAGCAGCCTAATTTTGGTGTAGATATATATGTTTGTGTCTGTTTCTTACCTGGGCCTAAATCTGCTCTTACTAATTTGTCCCTTAGGTTTTGACACCTTCTATAGGCTGGCATAGGTGGTAATTCAAAATCTTTAATTTGAGGGTTAAGGTCTTTAATAACAGACCAGTGTTTCCTGATAATATTATTAATATTCTTACTAAGAGGGTTGAATTGTGAGACAAAAAACATACGCTTATTGTCCTTTTTCTGCTTTACATTGCCTCTCAGGATAGAATGTCTAGGAATTTCACTGACTTCTATCTGTTTCTGGATGAGTTGTTTGGGAAAACCTCTCTCAATAAACAGTTTACCCATTTCTAATAATCTGGTATGGGCTGTGTTGTCATCTGAGACTATTTTCTTGACCCTCAGGAGTTGGCTCCTAGGAAGGCTATTGATCAAATGGGGGGGATGGGCACTTTCATACCTTAAGAGACTATTTCTGTCACTCTCTTTCCTATATAGGTCAATTTTTAATGTCCTCCCATCTTTGATTACTTCAGTGTCTAGGAAAGCCACTGACTCCTCACTGAAGGTCAACTTAAACTTAATGTGTCTAGTAGATACATTTAAATCAGCCACAAATTTCTGCAAGGAGTCAATGTCGCCCCCCCCATATGCCAAACACATCATCAATATATCTGAACCAACACAGTCCATATTGTTGAAATAACTGGTTAGTGTATACAAATCTCTCCTCATATACATTCATAAAGATGTTGGCATATGTGGGGGCGACATTTGACCCCATCGCAGTACCCTGACATTGTAGGTAAAATTGATCCTGAAAAAGGAAAAAATTGCAGTAGAGGATGAGTTGTAATAATCCTAAAATAAATTCACAATGAATGTTAGAAAATCTATCATTACTCTGGATAGCCTGTCCGACAGCCCCTAAGCCACTTGTATGTGTAATGGATGTGTAAAGGCTATTTACATCGAGGGTAAAAAGGATATATTTCTCACTTGACATACTTAATTCTTCTAATTTCACAAGAAAATCACCTGTGTCCTTAATATTGGACATAGATTCCATAGCTAGTGGTCTAAGTAGCTTGTCAAGATATTTGGATACATTTGTCATGATTGAATTAGTGCTGGCAACAATCGGACGGCCAGGGGGAGCTTCTCTGTTCTTATGTATTTTGGGTAGTGTATAGAATACAGGTGTAACAAACTCTTTAATCAACAGAAATTTGTGTTCTTTTTCAGTTATTACCCCATTACATATTGCTTTATTGATGTATTGAGTCAACTCATGTTGTACTTCAAATGTTGGGTCCCTGTCTAGTAATCTATACACTGTATTATCTTGTAGTTGACCCCTAATCTCTTGAACATAGTATTTCTTATCAAGAATAATGGTGGCCCCACCCTTATCCGCTGGCTTGCAAATAATCTCATTATTATTTTTCAAACTTAGTAGTGCCTCATTTTCAGATCTAGAGAAATTACTCTGTAGAGTTTTCCTGTCCCTATCCGTGACTAGCTGTTTATGTTTAAGTACATCTATGTCCCTCAAAACTAGCTGTATAAAAGTTTCTATGCTATTGTTATGCACCTGAGGATTAAAGTTACTTTTACATCTAAGACCCACATTTTTAAGAGACAAAGGTTTATCACCATACTCCAAGTCCGCATTAATATTATCTCCTTGAACAGCCTGTGATTGTCCAAAATATGCCTTTAATTTAATATTGCGGAATAAAGTATGTAGTTCCCTTTGTAGCTGAAAAAAGTCACATCTTGGTATGGGACAAAATGACAGTCCTTTGTTGACTACCTGTTTCTCTAAGTCTGTAAAAGTATGTTTAGAGATATTCACCATCAGTTCCGCTTGGTCTTGTTCCGTGCCGTTCTCTGTGGCCTGGCTTCTTTCGTTTTGGTATCCATTGATTTTCCGGCGGTGTTTCCGACCGCCCCTGCGTCTCCTTCGGAGTCCCCCGACGTGTCGCTTGTGGATGACGTGGAGGATGCGCCTGTGTCGCGCATCCGACGTTGCCGTCTCCAATTGGTCGACCCTTGTCGCCTCCTATCGTCGTAATTGGGATCCGTCGCCCATCGATACACCATACCACTGCGATAATCATCTTCGTCCCTCTGGAACTTTTGGCGTTTTCGTGCCTCGATGACCTTCTTCATTTCTGCAATATTACTGTTCACAGATTGCAGTAATTTATCCATATCTTCAGCCGCCGTCATCGCTCTCAATGCTGTTTCCAGGCGTGATAATTCCTCTTTCTGCGTGTCAAGGTCCCGCTGTAGATAATCCACTGTGAGTACCAGGAGATCAAAAGAACATTTATTCAGAATATAGGTGAACTTTTCACAATATTCCTTGTTGTCACGCATGAGTGTTGGTCTCACACTCATGCGGAGGCCCCTCGGTATACGTCTCACTCTGTGGTATTCCGCTAGAGTCGTGGCATGTAGCCCATATGCCAGATTCTTCTTTGTTAATTTTTCAAATTCCTTAGTTGATACCTCTGTTGGAGGAGTTTGGAGAAAGTTACGTGAACCTCGTATGCATAAGGTGTTTTATTATAGATAGCAGGCAGTCTTGGTTGCTACTTGCTATAAAATATCTATTTTTATAATGCTAGTTTTGTTTTAGAGGAAGTGTATTTTAATAAATTGCTGTTCAAGGGAACAATGTGAATACATATGACCATTGGTTTGTTTAAGGAATTGAGGTAGGCATATAAATGAGTGGGATATAGCTGTACAAATAGGGTGTAGGTACAATGAGTAGGTGTGATGATATAGGCCAGTGATGTAAACACAACTACAAACAGGTGGGTATGTATGTCTGGTGCTAGGGAGTACACACCGGTAGGAACTATATGGAGTGCTAGCTCAGTAAACACTGGTAGGTGTATCAGGTACTATGTCAGTACGCACAGGTAAGTATTTTCCTATACGTAGTGTTCTGTAAATATACACAGGTGTTGATAATAACTTAGTATTGCTCTCACCTGCACGGCACTGTTCAGGAAGCACTAGCAGCTATTGTTTACAGGCCTTTGGTTGGGGACAGGGATAATACACTGCACAGCTGGTAGACTGTCCCCAGATTTCCTCCAGCCTAGCACCAGAATAACAACCCACACTATGTCCCACTGCAGGGCTGGCTCAAGACACTGTGCTCCTAACTTACTTAAATTAGTTTACATAGAAATCAATCGTCAATAACTAATATGAGTGTCAGTCACCCATAGCTGATGTCTAAGTCTGAGGATGATGTCTGCACTTGTGGATTTCATGGATGTGCAGTGATCGCTGTTGCAGGGATCTCACACAGTACTAGTAACACAAATTAAATCCTATCCAGACACAGACATGGTTTAATGACAATATGACATAGATAGTCTATAGTTTATGAAATACTGGTCAGAAGAAATAAACAACAACATTCACTTGCCTGTAGGGGAGGACTTAATGGCCGAAGTACTGCAACTCAGCCCTTATGAAATGCCTCATAGTTAAATAAATTTAAAAAAATAAATAATTATATATTATAAAGGTAATGAATAATGGCATAAAAGACACATGATTTTAAAAAATAAAAAATGCAGTGTATTAAAAAAAACTTTGTAAGGCTGCAAAATAATTTAATGTGAATGACTGAATTACTTTATATTATGATTTTTTTTAACAAATAGTGAAATAGTGCTAACACATTTTCAATAGCACATACACAACACACACATTTTACACACACACACACACACACACACACACACATTTTATATACACACACACACATTTTATACACACACACACACACGCACACATTTCTCCTACATTGGTATATCCGGTCCACGGCTTCATCGTTACTTGTGGGATATTCTCAATCCCTACAGGAAGTGGCAAAGAGAGCACACAGCAGAGCTGTCCATATAGCTCCCCTCAGGCTCCGCCCCCCCAGTCATTCTCTTTGCCTCTCTAACAAGTAGCATCTCCACGGGGGTGGTAAAGAGTATGTGGTGTTATATTTGTAGTTTTATTTCTTCAATCAAGAGTTTGTTATTTTAAAATAGTGCCGGTTTGTACTATTTACTCTGAGGCAGAACAGTGATGAAGATTTCTGCTGAGAGGAATATGATTTTAGCACCAGTAACTAAAATCCATTGCTGTTCCCACGCAGGACTGTTGAATACCAGAGAACTTCAGTTGGGGGGAACAGTTTGCAGGCTTAACTGCTTCAGGTATGATCAGTCATTTTTCTAACAAGACCAAGTAATGCTAGAAGACTGTCAGAAATCCCCTCAGGGATAGGTAAGCCATTTTTCTCAAACGCTGTATAAAATAATGGCTTAAATTAAGGGCTCAATGCTGGTTGACACTATTGTGGGCTTAATCGATTGCTTATTAGCATGTTTCAGTATGCATAAGGTGTTTTTTGAGACTTTTAAAACACTTATGGGGTTTAATATTGCGCCTGGCACTTAGACACCTAATCTAGTCTATAAGGCCCCACCACTCTGGAAGGAAGAGAGAGGAGGCCTCATTTTCGCGCCTCAATTGCGCAGTTGTTTTGACTAGACAGTTCATGCAGCTTCACGTGGGGAGTCCAGAGACATCAGAAAGGACTTCAGAGAGGCTTATTTCTTACTCAAATAATCCCTAAGGAAGGTAAAAGCCACAGTAGAGGCTGTGGCATTGTACTGTAGTGTTTTTAACCGGTTAACTGCTGTTCTTAGCTCCGGTTTGGGCATTAAGGGGTTAATTGGTCTGAAAAATTGTGTGCAATCTTTTCAAAGCATTAAGACAATGTGGTGAAAATTTCATTAAAAACGGATGATTTTTTGATGTTTTAGTAATAAAGTGTGCACTTTTATTATTTAAAGACACAGTAACGTTTTTGTCAAAATTATTTTTTATTGCATTGCAGTTCTGTCTAACTCTGTCAAACATGTCTGAACCTTCAGATAGCATTTGCTCTGTCTGTTTTGTTACACAAGCGTCTGGCAGCCGTGCCAGATGTTCAGGCTTTTGTACAGGCTTTAGTCAGAATCAAGCCCGTCTACAGACCTGTGGCTCCTCCATGGAGTCTAAATTTAGTTCTTTCAGTTCTTCAAGGGGTTCCGTTTGAACCTCTACATTCCATAGATATTAAGTTACTGTCTTGGAAAGTTTTGTTTTTGGTAGCTATTTCTTCTGCAAGAAGAGTTTCTGAATTGTCTGCTTTGCAGTGTAATTCACCCTATCTGGTGTTTCATACAGATAAGGTCGTTTTACGTGCCAAACCTGGTTTTCTTCCAAAAGTGGTTTCCAATAAGAATATTAACCAGGAAATAGTTGTTCCTTCTCTGTGTCCTAATCCAGTTTCTAACAAGGAACGTCTGTTACACAATCTTGATGTGGTTCGTGCTTTGAAGTTTTATCTAAAAGCAACTAAAGACTTCAGACAAACATCGTCCTTGTTTGTCATCTATTCTGGCAAGAGGAGAGGTCAAAAAGCGACTGCGACCTCTCGGTCTTTCTGGCTGAAAAGCATAATCCGATTGATTTATGAGACTGCTGGAAGGCAGCCTCCTGAACGAATTACAGCTCACTCTACTAGAGCTGTGGCTTCCACATGGGCTTTCAAGAATGAGGCTTCTGTTGAACAGATCTGTAAGGCAGCGACTTGGTCTTCACTGCATACATTTGCCAAATTTTACAAATTCGATACTTTTGCTTCTTCGGAGGCTATTTTTGGGAGAAAGGTTTTGCAAGCAGTGGTGCCTTCCGTTTAGGTTACCTGACTTGTTCCCTCCCTTCATCCGTGTCCTAAAGCTTTGGTATTGGTTCCCACAAGTAAGGATGAAGCCATGGACCGGATACACCAATGTAGGAGAAAACAGAATTTATGTTTACCTGATAAATTTCTTTCTCCTACTGTGTATCCGGTCCACGGCCCACCCTGGCATTTTGGTCAGGTTTATATTTATTTTTGTAAACTACAGTCACCACTGCACCCTATGGTTCTCCTTTTTCTCCTAACCGTCGGTCGAATGACTGGGGGGGCGGAGCCTGAGGGGAGCTATATGGATAGCTCTGCTGTGTGCTCTCTTTGCCACTTCCTGTAGGGATTGAGAATATCCCACAAGTAAGGATGAAGCCATGGACCAGATACACCGTAGGCGAAAGAAATTTATCAGGTAAACATAAATTCTGTTTTTATACACACACACACACTTTATACACACACACACACACACACACACTTTATACACACACACACTTTATACGCACACACACACACTTTATACGCACACACACACACTTTATACGCACACACACACACTTTATACGCACACACACACACTTTATATACACACACACACACACACACACATTTTATATACACACACACATTTTATACACACTCACACATTTTATATACACACACGCATTTTATATACACACACGCATTTTATACACACACACACATTTTATACACATTTTATATACACACATTTTACACACACACACACACACACACATTTTATACACACATTTTATACACACACAATTTTATACACACACATATACATTTTATATACACACACACATATGTGTGTGTAATATGACATTTTACTTAATATTTTGAAGAGAGAAAAAATAACAATCTTCCATACATCATTGCTCCTTGAAGAGCAGTAAAAATCAACTTTTCATAGACAAAACCATTCACAGATAATTCCCTCCCAGATAACCTCTTGTCCTGCAGGGTGAAGATCAACACAGTAACTAATGCAGAGCACAATTTAACCCCTGCCATGGCTAACAAAAAAGGCTGCATCCTGCTTTGCACTGCTTAGAAATAAACTGCAGTGTTTTTTGGTAGCCACTAGCCAAGGAATTAAATAGTGCTTCCCCATGCTGCCAAGCCGTTCCAGAGGAAGTGTCAGCCTGGCCCCCACACTTGATAGCTCAGAGCTTGGTGTAGCTGACAAGCAATAAAAATAACAAACAAACTTACGGTTAAGTGGGGATAAGGGAGATGTGGAATCTGTTGCTATCTTGATGAAGTGCTGCTCCTCTTACATGTTCCACCACGGCCTTGCCGCCTCAGGAGAGAAGTGCTCAGTCCAAAACCCCCTGCACATAATTTGCACGTAAGAGAGGCACAGGGCTTTAGCTTCCAGGAGTATTAGCAAAAGTGCCGGTCTCTTAAATGTATCTGCAAATTAGTCAGTGCAGGCTAGATGAGGGGAACTTTAACTTATTTTAAACTACTTTCTCCTGCCGCTGCACAGTGACAGAGCAGCAGCCAGCCCAGCAGGCACAAATTCCCATGCTCTAGTCTGTATAGTGCTCAGTTTTTTAGCGCACCTGCACCCACGGCCTGCACTGCCCTGCAGTTGGTTTCCAACATGCGCTTTGTAATAGCGCATAGCACACAGCACCACTAAAAAAATGTGGGCGGGGCTTAGGTAACCGGCGGCCCACCGGGATTTTGCCCAGTATGCCCTATGGTCAGTCCGTGCCTGCTGCCTGGTCAGAAGAAGGGGTCTGCGAACCCCAAAACGTAAAATAAATAACTTTTCAATCTTAATATGAGGAAATTCCAAGGCTTCATTTCTTACTTGTAGGAATACAGAACCTGGCTACCAGAAGGAGGCAAATTACACCCCAGCCAAAGGCTTAAATACCTCCCCTACTTCCCTCATCCCCTAGTCATTTTTTGCCTTTTGTCACAGGAGGTTGGCAGAGAAGTGTCAGAAGATTTCATAAGTTCCTTATAGAAGGTAGTACTCTTCGAGATGGGACTGGAGTTTTAAGTAGTCTTGTCAGCCTCTCAGTGAGCATTGACGAAAGTTAGAGTCTGGAGATGCAGGGAGAGTCTTTCTGCAAACCCTTCCAGACTCATATTAACAGCTCCTTAAGCAATCAGCGTTGACGAGTTTCGCTGCCTGCTTTCTTCACTCAAGTCCATTTCAGAAGCGCTGCTACATTCTGTCAAACTTGAAGGACCGTGTCACTGTTCCACTGCATAGATTCCGGTAAGATCGTTTATTTTACACACATGTTAACGATAGAAGACACAGGGTCACAGTGGGACTCCTTTAATCGTTAAAAAAAAAACACTGTTCAGTAATCCCCCTCAGGAGAGATTAATCCTTAATCATATTTGTTTTGTGATTTCGACTGCTTATGTGTAAGAACGTTTGGGCTCTTAGGCTGATACGGAACTTACAGGTTATTTTCAATTTGAGAGCTCTGCAGTTTCTTTATATTAAGCTGGCACGCTTTTTCCTTAGCAGGGGCAGGTCCTGCTTGAGCACTATGTGACCGGGAATGGTCAATATTTTTTAACACTTCTGATTCCTGACCGGGTGTCTACGGAGAGGAGCTTCTTCTCTATCTGTCTGGGTCACAGGAGGTGGTGAGTGCCCACACCATTGGGGGTATATAAGGTGCCAGTTGCTTTTCCTTTCTATAATTTGATATAGAAGAGTTATGGAGGATTCTGTTAATTTAGAGGGAGATCCCTCCGACACAGAATTTGATACCTGTGTATATTGTGAGGAGGCCCGGGTAATCCAGCCCGCTAAATTATGTTCCACATGCCACAATAGAGTGTCCTCATCAACCAATGTTGAGATGTTGGAGACCACTGAGCCATCCGCCTCTAAGGCTCTTCGTCCAGTGAGGTGTGTTCCCTTGATTCTGTTCCTACATATGCAGCTTTCCCGAGTTTCGATCCTCCTTTGCCTGTAGGGGGTTTGTTTCTACTAGAGGTAACTACGCAGTTTCGCATGGCCATCTCTACGGCCTTAGCAAGGTTACCTATTCCCGCTACGCGCAAGCGAGGGTTTAATCCAGGCTCTCCTGCCCAAGGACAATTGGCGACCGATCAGTCCTCTGCGGATTCAGTTCCCTCTGAGGCTTCAGAGGGAACTGCATCTTATGGAGGGTAGTACTCTTCGACATGGGACGGGAGTTTTAAATAATCCTGTCAGTTTCTCAGTGAGGGCTTGGATGAAGGTTAGAGTCCAGAGAGGCAGGAAGAGTCTTTCTGCGAAACCATCCCGACTCATTTTAACAACTCCACAAGCAATCAGCGTTGTCTAAATTCGCTTCGCTGACTGCTTTCTTCTCAAAGTCCATGGCGGAGGCGAGGCTACTATCCGTCACACTTGAAGGACTGTGTTCCTGTTCCACAGCATAGATTCCGGTAAGATCATTTCATTTTACTTCTTCACGATTGTACTGTAACTCATTTGTTCCTGCGAACTCACATGAAAAATACAGGGTCTCAGTGGGACTCTATCTTGGAATCAAGGATTAATATCTCCTGAGGGTGATTATTGAACAGGGTTTTTTTTAATCATGGTTGTTATGTGATTCAATCTGCTTATGTGTAGTGTTTACTGGGCTCATGGCTTTTTGGAACATAACAGCCTTTCAAAGTGACGCGACCTTACGGTTGGGCACGCTTTTTTTGGACTGTACGGTTCACCTTGTGACCGGGCGTGTTTATGTTCTGGGCTCCCATTTCCGCATTCCTGACTGTGTGGCGACGGAGAATTCTAGTCCGCTGGTGTCTGGTTCATAGGAGGTGGCGAGTGCCCTAGCCATTGTGGGTGTCAGGTGCCATTTAAATTGTTTTATATATAGTCCATTTTTTGGTATCCTTTATCCAGTTATGGAGGATGCTGATGTTGAGATTGTTCAACTTTCTGATTCATATTCTTCATCCTGTGACAAATGAGAATTGGCCCCATTGACTCAGGTCAGTCAGTTATGTTCTTTAGGCCGTCCTAGAGCGCCTTGTTCCTCTAGCTCGGGGATTCAAGGGACTGCTGAGCTATCGGCCTCGGGGGGCCTCGTTAGACATGGGGGATGACGTAATCTCCTTAAGTCTTGTTATCGAGACTTTTCCCAGTTTTGTTGGAGGAACAGGGTTTCTGTTAGGCTGGTTCTGCTGATCTTTCTATTCTTGTGCGTTAACCCTCGGGTTGCCTGTCATTTTTTTTTATCTGGTTAGGATGAATTTTAGTCTTCTTTTTCATACTATGTTTCCTGCGGGAACTTTCTCTGGAATCGATACTCGCTGTTTGCTTCTACGATAGCTGTTTGGGACAGGTTAGTCCCATGTTTGTCTGTTTTTTCTGCCTCCCTCTCTAAGGGCGGATTTAGCCAGCTGGCAGTTATGACCCTGGTTGCAGGCTAGTCCTGCTTGGGTTCAGATCTTCTGTCTCGCGGCTTATTCAGACACGTGGCGCCTATTATACCTTGCTGGTCAGGTTGGGGTGCCGAGTGCTCTCAATGTTATTTATGTTTCTTGTTATTTGTTTTACAAGTTTCAGCTAAGCATTCTCAAGAGGACTTGCGGGTCTGTGCGGCTCTCAGGATTGTTTTAGTCCTTAAATAGCCGTCTCTCTGGTGACTGGGTCAGTGAATTTTGCTGTGTCACTCTCTGTTTCTTCAGATTCCCTCAGAACCTAGAATATTCCTTCCCACGTGGTGAGAAGGTTAGATGGTTTAGCGCCTCTTTTCCTGGTCGGGCGGTGTTGCCCTTAGGAGGCCCTGGGAATTGTCCTTTTTTGACTTGTTCCTTTAGTGGTCCTCTTCTTCATTGAGACCTTCTTGGACTTTGTCCGTTTGTCCTTGTGGATTGGGTCAACTTCGGGGGACTTGGATTCCCTTCGGGAGTTGGTGGTTCCTTTTTCGGGACATTAGACAGTGAGGTCTTTTTGGGCTCTGGTTAGGGGTCCTTCCCCCGGAGTTGGGAATGTTCTGCATCTCCTTCTTGGGATAGATTATGTCCTAGTGGCTTTCCACTCATATGGTCCAGGTATTGCCATCCAAACCCATGTTTTACTGTTCTCTGACTTCAAATCTGAGGTGATGTGGAGGCTTGCTTGTTGCTCTGTTCGGATGACTTGTCCTCACTGTTCCCCTTGTGTCTGGAGCTTGTGGCTAGCTGGACAGCTAGCTCAGCATACTAATGCTCTGTGGCTACTCTTTACTGTAGCAAACCGAGGGTTGCTAGTTCGATCCCCGGCGAGGTCTACTCAGCCTTTCCTCCTTTTCGAGGTTGATAAATTGAGCTGGGCCTGGTGTTCCTTTAGGGGGATTAGTCGCGCTTTTCAAGCACAATCATGTTAATGTTGCTTGGACGCCTGTTAGCTCTAGTGTCCTTTTAAGGTCTTGGCTCTTTGGAGTGTTGGGCTCCTGCAAGGGGTGGTCTCTTCCCTTTGGGTCGGGACTTGCAAGGGCTTCTTGCTCTTGTTATCCGGGTTATTCTTGATTTTTCCCTGGGAGGTCTGTTTTTTATATCAGAGGTGGGATTTATGTTCCTGGAAGATTGTTTAATCTAAACATTTGTGGGGCCCGGGCTTCTTGTCCTGATGTTCCGGTTGTCGAGGGTTTTACTCAGCGTTTTCTCTTTGTGGATACTCCTGTGGGATGTTACCAGACCTTATGATCCTAGGACTGGCCTGGGGGTTCCTGTTTCTGGGGTACCTGGGCTTAGCCCTTGTTCTGGCTGTTCTGTTTTACAACTTGGCTAGATTTACTGAGCTCCTTGGAGCTTGTCTTGTGCTGGACGATACGGTTCCCTTGGGACAGCCAACTAATGTGACCTGATGCCTAGCAAGCGGAAGGTTTCCGGTTTCTCAACTGTCACTCTTGCGCCTGGTATGTGTGCTAGCACGATGGTGTTTTAAGGGGTTCTTTCCGTGTTCGTCAGTGACGTGGCCTTGTGTTCTCTCGGTTCTTCCTACGACTTCCTGTCTTATGGGCAGGTGTTTATCGATGCTCTCCTCTTCAGGGGGTTCGTTGTCCTCCTTACAGAGGTGTGGTTCTTTTTTTAGGGGCCTCTCCTGTGTTCGGGAGGTTGGAACAGATGTTTTATCTGCTTTGGGAATTGATCTTCTCTTTGAGTTGTTCCTTTCCATCTGGGGAACTGCTGGCTCCGCATTGAGACTTTAGTTGGGTGGCTTTGCTAGATCTACTCGATTGTCTCTAGGTTGAAGTGGCTGTGTCCATTCTTCCGTCCTTTTGGGAGCCGGTCTTGGGGTTTCTTTCTGTTGCCTTGCTTTCAGATCTGCTGTTGTTTGGGCTGGTCCGGCTAGGTGTAGGATCTGAGATCTGTTCATCCTCAGGTCTTGGGGGTGCCAGTGAACCTTTTTTTTTTTTAAGAGGTTATGTGCCTTTCCCCCTTTAAGATCTGTGAGTAGGCCTGGATTGCCTGGACTGTGTCCTCTGTCTTGGAGGTTGGGCAATCTGCTATTTTGTTTGGCCACTTTTTTCTTATGGATAATGTTTTCTCCATGTCTTCCTACGGATGGCAGCGTGTTACTGTACTCAGATGTTTATCTTTCTGAGTTTGCTACTTGTAATTTTTCTGTTTGCTCAGTCTCTAAGTTCTGATGTTTTGAGGACTTTTGTCTTCAGCTGTCTTTTTCGGTGCTGTTGCACGATGTTTGGGAGATGTTTCTTCTCCTTGATGATGCCCGGTTTCTCCTTGTGGGTTGGGCGTCGTCTCCCCTTGTTCTCGGGATCTATTCGGGTCTCTGTGGACTTGGCCTTCTTTTTAAGGGGGTTTTTCCTTTATTGGATCTTGCTGTACCTTTTTGGGTATCCCTTCGGCTCACCCTTGTCCTCTACCTTTTGGGGGTTTTGGTACTGTACTAGTAAGGGTTTTGTAGAGACTGACTGCTGGACAGCAGTTCTCCTGGAGGAGTGTTGGCTCTTTGTCTGCTTTGCGGTCTCTAGTTAGGCTTTCGGACTATCTGCGGGTCAGTGTCCTTGGGGCTTTTTCCTTCTAGTTTTTTTGATCGGCTCCGACGAAGCGGGGTTTGGTTGGGTTGTGGTTTTTTCAGGCCTGGTGCCCTCAGAATGTGCCGCCTATTGTACCCTTCCGTTTTTGCATTCAGTGTCCTCTATAGCTTTGGTATTGTTTTCCCAAAAGTAATGAATGCAGCTGTGGACTCTTTCCATTTATGAAGAAAAACTTATAATAAATTTACTTAAAATATTTTTTTTTTCTTCAGATGAAAAGAGTCCACATCTCCCTACCCGTATTTTTTTCTGTGGGGCATCTTATATTTCATTCTTCTGGCACCTTTTAACCCTGGTATTTCTTCTACTGTTCCTTGTTCCTCGGCAGAATGACTGGGGGATGAGCGAAGTGGGAGGAGTATTTAAGCCTTTGGCTGGGGTGTCTTTACCTCCTCCTGGTGGCCAGGTTCTGAATTTCCAAAATTAATGAATGCAGCTGTGGACTCTTTCCATCTGAAGAAAAGAAAATTATCAGGTAAGCATAATTTAAGTTTTTGTGTTATCGTTTATTTAGAATCCCAGTACCTAGCTCTGTGGGGGGTTGGGTCGTATGACAGGCAGGACCTGTTTTTGTTTACACACTCCTTTTCAGCTTATCACTGTGGGCGCTTGCTCTTTTATTTGCTTTTCAGTTCCGGATAGTTTTTTGTTTTTTATTGTCTGTGTGCTCTGGATTGTTTGAGAAACTTTCCTTAGAAAGACTTTTCATCACATGGGATTTTTGATACTATTGACTTTGATGGTCGAGATTATTGGAGACTTCCGGTGGAAGCTTATAGATTTCTGCTCAGGGTGATAGTTCAACAACTCAGATTGATGCAGGCTATGTATTAGACCTACTAACCAGAGATATACAGTGATATATCAGGTACACTAAAGGGAGACCCGTGTGGCAAAAAAATTCCTGGCAATAATCTCTTAACAAGGTAGAGATAAACTTTCCAATACACAGGTAGAGATAAACTTTCCCAAAATAGTCACAAAACAGTCACTAATTATGCCAAAGTGGTGACCAGAGTAACAAATCAACTGTAACTTGACAGCGTGTTCAATGCTGTGTTTGTGGCTTGACAGCGTATTCAAAGTTGTATTTGCTCTGTTAGTTCACACATGTAAGTCGTAACTCAAACAGTTCATAAGGTTGGTGGCCGTCAAAGCTTTTTCTCCTATTATGTTCAGAAGTATACAATGAAACCCAAACGATCTCACAAACAGTATAACTGATTCTGTAAATTTCACCCTCAGGCGTACTCACTTTAATGTGGCAATGGGGGGTCAGACGACTATGGCGGTGCAATGCGCTCTCTTCCCTGAGAACTGGAGAATACCTTCTCCGGGGGCCTGTAAAACAGCCGTTACACCGCTCATCTCGGTTCCTCCCTCCAGCTCCGGGTGAGCGTGTAGTTAGGTAGCGTCACTGGTTCATGCAGCACCAAGTCTGGATAGGGGCTCAGCTTGTAGCAAGCATCAAAAAAGCTCCAACGTCTCTTATTAACCTTAAGAGTCCGTATAACTTCGGAACAGCCCGGTCCACAAAGGAGTCAAACCCTAGCACCAAGATGAACCATCCGGCATCAAAATAAGCCAGGTTCCGAAGTACCTCACTTCACCAGATGCCCAAATATTCTACTACAGTGTTACAGTCTCATTCGACTCACATACCTCTTGTACCGACTGTGGAAAGCGTGTGGATTTTCTTAGATGGGTATTCCTTGGTCATATACCAATGCTGCCCCTTAAGAGCTCTTGTTGCCCAGCTGGGCCGGTTTCGCCGGCAATAATGCAATCGATCCGCCCAGAGGTCTGCTGTTAGGGCCCTCAGCATAACTGGGTGAATACTGCTCACTGCCGCACAGCCGCGACTCCCGGTACAGCCGACTTGACCTCAGAGGTGACCCACGGAGCGACCGTCTCCCGCTGCAGCTCAGCAACCGTCTAACCCCGTCCACACAGGATCCAAGAAGGGTCAGAGAAGGAGCGTGCTCAATCCGCCAATCACAGGTGTATCCAGGCACACCTGAGGTAACGCTCTCCAGAATACAATCACCTAGGGCGTCCGACACCCCCACCCTGGTTTCGGTCTGTCCTCCAGTGCTCCTCACAGCGTTCAATACTACCAGGACCCGGTAAGTTGGTAAATCGCTGCAGCTCTTTATTACAGTTGTATTTTAACGGTCACTGTTCTACTGCAGGAACATCCAATCTTCTTAATGCCATGTCTATGTAGCGGTTCTTTTGTACATACCGCTCCACCAATGTCCAGGTAACCAGGTACCTTAAATGGCGGCACCCATGGCTATATGTCGAAAGTCCCAACAGGAATGGCGTGCAGCAGCCACCATGCACAAAAAAAGGTTGTATGTCCAGACTTCCAATGCAGGATCTGTGATCCTAATACCCAGGCCAAATCCGAACGTCAGCCAAGGGAAACAGCATGAGCTGGAGATGTATTGGTGCCTCACGTAGAGACTCGGCGCAGCAGCAACTACCTGCAGCTACCTGTCTGCCCCGCCTCCAGCAGGAAGTCCGCCATCACTTGCCGCTAAGTGCATTTGTTGTAAACTTGTGGAGATTTTTTCTCCAGCTGTGGTTTGTAATAGTTGTCATGATAAGCTTTTACATGCAGAAAATGTGTCCATCAGTAATAGTACATTGCCTGTTGCTGTTCCTTCAACATCTAATGTACAAGATATACCTGTGAATTTAAAATATTGTATTGCTGATTCTATTCAAAAGGATTTGTCTGCCATCCCGCCTTCTAATAAACGTAAAAGGTCTTTTAAAACTTCTCAGTTGAAGTTGATGAAATTTCAAATGACCGACAACATACTGAATTATCCTCCTCTGATGAGGATCTATCTGATTCAGAAGATCCTTTCTCAGATATTGACACTGACAAATCTACTTATTTATTTAAAATGGAGTATATTGTTAAAAGAAGTGTTGATTACATTGGATATTGAGGAAACTAGTTCTCTTGTTATTAAAACTAGTAAACATTTAAATTCTGTTTATAAACCTCCTGTGGTTACTCCAGAGGTTTTTTCCAGTTCCTGATGCTATTTCTGATATGATTTCTAAGGAATGGAATACGCCTAGTGGTACTTTTATTCCTTCTTCAAGGTTTAAAAAAATTGTATCCTTTGCCAGCCGTTACATTGGAGTTTTGGGAAAAGATACCCAAAGTTGATGGGGCTATCTCTACTCTTGCTAAACGTACTACTATTCCTATGGAAGATAGTACTTCCTTTAAAGATCCTTTAGATAGGAAACTTGAATCTTATCCAAGGAAAGCCTATTTATATTCTGGTCATCTTCTCAGGCCTGCAATTTCTTTGGCTGACGTTGCAGCTGCATCAACTTTTTGGTTGGAAAATTTAGCGCAACAAGAAATGGATTCTGATTTGTCTAGCATTGTTCACTTGCTTCAACATGCTAATCATTTTATTTGTGATGCTATTTTTGATATAATCAAAATTTATGTTAAATCTATGTCTTTAACTATTTTAGCTAGAAGAGATAAGCAATCTAGAGAAGTCTAGATTGCTTATCTCTTTCTTTCCAATGTAATAAGTTATTTGGTTCTCAGTTGGATTCGATTACTTCAACTGTCACTGGAGGAAGGGAGTTTTTTGCCTCAGGATAAAAGACCTAAGGGCAAATCTAAATTTTTTAACCGTTTTTGTTCCTTTCGACAAATTAAGGAAGAGAAACCTAATCCTTCCCCCAAGGAATCTGTTTCCAATTGTAAACCTCCTTCAAATTGGAATAAATTCAAGCCATTTAAGAAACCAAAGTCAGCCCCCAAGTCTGCGTGAAGGTGTGGCCGTCATTCCAGCTCAGCTGGTAGGGGGCATATTAAGATTTTTCAAGGATGTTTGGACACATTCTGTTCAAAATCAATGGATTCTGAGTATTGTCTCTCAGGGGTATCGAATAGGATTAAGTAAGACCTCCTGTGAGAAGATTTTTTTCTCTCACGCATCCCAGCAAATCCAGTAAAGGCTCAGGCTTTCCTGAAGTGTGTTTCAGACCTGGAGCTTTCAGGGGTAATCATGCCAGTTCCGTTTCAGGAACAGGGTCTGGGGTTTTATTCAAATCTATTCATTGTCCCAAAGAAAGCAAATTCATTCAGACCAGTTCTGGATCTGAAAATTCTGCCTTTTGTTCAGCAAGGGCATTATATGTCCACAATAGACTTACAGGATGCATATCTTCATATTCCGGTTCATCCAGATTATCAGTTTCTGAGATTCTCTTTTTTGTAGACAAGCATTACCAATTTGTCGCTCTTCCTTTTGGCCTAGCGACAGCTCCAAGAATCTTTTCAAAGATTCTCGGTGCCCTACTCTCTGTAATCAGAGAACGGGGTATTGCGGTGTGTCCTTATTTGGACGATATCTTGGTACTAGCTCAGTCTTTACATTCTGCAGAATCTCACACGAATCAACTAGTGTTGTTTCTTCAAAGACATGGTTGGATGATCAATTTACCAAAGAGTTCCTTGATTCCTCAGACAAGGGTCCCCTTTTTAGGTTTCCAGATAGATTCAGTGTCCATGACTCTAACAGACGAGACAATTAAAATTGGTTTCAGCTTGTCGGAACCTTCAGTCTCAATCATTCCCTTCAGTAGCTATGTGCATGGAAGTTTTAGGTCTCATGACTGCAGCATCGGACGCGATCCCCTTTGCTCGTTTTCATATGAGACCTCTCCATCTTTGTATGCTGGACCAGTGGTGCAGGGATTATACAAGGATATCACAATTATCCTTAAATCTCAATGTTCGACTATCTCTGACTTGGTGGTTAGATCAACATCGTATAGTTCTAGGGGCCTCTTTTGTTCATCCAACCTGGACTGTGATCACAACAGATGCGAGTCTTTCAGGTTGGAGAGCTGTTTGGGGATCTCTGACAGCACAAGGGGTTTGGAAATCTCAAGAGGCGAGATTATCAATCAATATTTTGGAACTCCGTGCAATTTTCAGGGCTCCTCCGTTTTGGCCTCTGTTGAAGAGAGAACCGTTCATTTGTTTTCAGACAGACAATATCACAACTGTGGCATATGTCAATCATCAGGGTGGGACTCACAGTCCCCTAGCTATGAAAGAAGTATCTCGGATAGTTCTTGTCTTGTCTAATTTCTGCGGTACAAATCCCAGGTGTAGACAGTTGGGAAGCTATCAGACTTTACATCCGAGGGAGTAGTCCCTCCATCCAGATGTGTTTTTTCAGATTGTTCAGATGTGGGGTCTTCCAGAAATAGATCTGATGGCTTCTCATCTAAACAAGAAACTTCCCAGGTACCTGTCCAGGTCCAGGGATCTTTAGGCGAAAGCAATGGATGCGTTGACACTTCCTTGGTGTTACCAACCTCCTTATATTTTCCTGCCTCTAGTTCTTCTTCCAAGAGTGATCTCCAAAATCATGGAACAATTGTTTGTGTTGCTGATAGCTCCAGCATGGCCTCACAGGTTTTGGTATGCATATCTTGTTCGGATGTCCAGTTGCCAACTTTGGCCACTTCTGTCTCAAGGTTCGTTTTTCCATCAGGATCTCAAATCATTAAATTTGAAGGTATGGAAATTGAACGCTTAGGTTTCTCTGACTCAGTGATTAATACTATGCTACAGGCTCGTAAATCTGTTTCTAGAAAGATTTATTATCGAATTTGGAAGACTTATATTTCATGGTGTTCTTTTCATAAATTCTCTTGGCATTCTTTCAGAATTCCTAGAATTTTACAGTTTCTTCAGGGTGGTTTGGATAAGGCTTTGTCTGCAAGTTCCTTGAAGGGACAAATCTCTGCTCTTTCTGTTTTATTTCACAGAAAGATTGCTAAGCTTCCTGATATTCACTGATTTGTACAGGCTTTGGTTCGTATCAAGCCTGTCATTAAATCAATCTCTCCTCCTTGGAGTCTTAATTTGGTTTTGAAGGCTTTACAGGCTCCTCCATTTGAGCCTATGCATTCTTTGGACATTAAACTACTTTCTTTGAAAGTGTTGTTCCTTTTGGCCATCTCTTCTGCTAGAAGAGTTTCTGATTTATCTGCTCTTTCTTGTGAATCTTCTTTTCTGATTTTTCATTAGGATAAGGCAGTTTTGCGGACTTCATTTAAATTCTTAAAAATTCTTAAGTCCCTTCTTGTGTCCTAATCCTAAGAATTCTTTGGAGAGATCCTTACATTCTTTGGATGTGGTAAGAACTTTGACATTTTATGTTGAAGCTACTAAAGATTTCAGGAAGACTTCTAGTCTGTTATCTTTTCTGGTTCTAGGAAAGGTCAGAAGGCTTCTGCCGTTTCCTTGGCATTGTGGTTAAAGCCTTTGATTCATCAAGATTATTTGGAGTCGGGTCAAGCCCGCGTCAGTCTCCACTTTGTGGTCTTTTAAGAATGAAGCTTCAGTTGATCAGATTTGCAAAGCAGCAACTTGGTCTTCTTTGCATACATTTACTAAATTCTACCGTTTTGTTGTATTCACTTCTACGGAAGCAGTTTTTGGTAGAAAAGTTCTTCAGGCAGCTGTTTCAGTTTGATTCTTCTGCTTGTGTTTTAAGTTTTCCCTTTCATTCATGAGAATAAAACTTATATTTTGGGTTGTGGATTAATTTTTTTCAGCGGAAAATGGCTGTTTTTATTTTTATCCCTCCCTCTCTAGTGACTCTTGCGTGGAGTTCCACATCTTGGGTATTGCTATCCCATATGTCACTAGCTTATGGACTCTTGCCAATTACATGAAAGAAAACATAATTTATGTAAGAACGTACCTGATAAATTTATATCTTTCATATTGGCAAGAGTCCATGAGGCCCACCCTTTCTATGGTGGTTTTGATTTCTTTGTATAAAGCACAAATATTTCCAAATTCCTTTGTTGATGCTTTTTACTACTTTCTTTATTACTCCACTACTTGGCTATTCATTAAACTGAATTGTGGGTGTGGTGAGGGGTGTATATATAGGCATTTTGAGGTTTGGGAAACTTTGCTCCTCCTGGTAGGATTGTATATCCCATACGTCACTAGCTCATGGACTCTTGCCAATATGAAAGAAATGAATTTATCAGGTAAGTTCTTACATAAATTTATGTTTTTTTCATTTTTAAAGGATTTTAAAAATGATTCATTAGTATTATAACAATAAGGGTAAGCATACACTAGTTTGTTGATGTCCTCACTTATCTTGTTTGAATTACTTTTTGAACATATGTGAGCATATAGGGATGTTGTGCAAAATATTTTTTTTGTGAGGTTGGTATAAATGTTTTTTCTAACATCCTTGTTGGGAATTAGTAAGCCATGCTACAGTACTTCCAATTTTAGCTATTCAGCAGAAAAGTACAAAAACATTACAGATCAGATAAGGGGAAAAAACACCTGTTGTTATACGTACAATCTGATCAGCAGTACATGGTTAGTGGTTTCTCTTTCCTTTGTTAGTTAAAGGAAATATGACTATACTTAAATGTATTTTTATGCATATGTATAGATATAGACATGGATGAGGTAATAACAGCAACAACCTAAGCTTCCCTCTGATATTTAATATATTTTTCTCAATACAATTGTAATATTAAAGGGACGTTAAATCCAAACATTTTCTTTCATGATTCCGATAGAGCATACATATGTAAACAACTTTCCAATTTACTTATATTATCAATTTTGCTTCATTCTATTGTAATACTTTCTTGAAGGAGCAGCAATGCACTACTTCGTTTATTTTTTTTAATTATTTTATTGCTCCAACAGTGCAGACAAAATAGTCCAAACTTAATTGCATGTTCATTATACCACACAGGGTAACTAACATAAAGCAAAATACATCAATAAGATCATTCTTTGCCCCAACGTCTTACTCAAAATAATTTCAACAGGTCCTTATTTGAGTATATTTACAAAGTAAAAAGCGATAAAAAAGAAAAATTCAGCAAAATACCATCAATTTGGATGTAAGCTTTATGTGCTTAACTAAAATGCACTGTTGGTGTATTTTCTAACACCAGACACATACAAGACAAAACAAAACAATAAAAAACAATAAAAAAGGGGACATTTTACTTAATATAATATTTGTCTCCAATGCAAAAGATAAGCTTCTAATTAAATCACTTGTAGGAAGAGAGAGGAGAAACACGGAAAAGGAATACAATTTGTTTTTGAGTAGGGATAGAAAGATACATTATCACTTTGTTCCACTGTCAGGGTGCCAGGAATCAGACTGAGACGAGAAGTGCAAAAATAATCACACCTTTATTAATAGCAAAAAATAATAAAAAGTCCACAAGTCAAATAACAAGCCAGGAGACAAAACAAGAGCTGGTAGTCAGACGAGCCGAGTCAGGAGCCAAAGCGAATAGTCAGACGAGCCGGAATCAGGAACAAGGAAAACAGCAGAGTCAGGAACAAGCCAGGGATCAGGAACCAGGAAGGACGTCAGGCAGTCAGCTAATACAGAGGAACTCTCACAAACAGGTCTGAGACAACGCAAAGGCAAAGCATACTGAACAGAGGCCCTTTAAATAATAAGTGATGACATCACATTTCTAAGACTGCATCCTGTCTCACATGGATGATGCACACCAGTCTGGCCATAAAAGTAAGTGCAGGAAATGAGCAAAATCCCCCACAATGGGGGGGCGGAGCCAACTGCCTAACCAGCCGGACGCACACTGCATGAGCTCCGGCTCTGGAGCCTGATATTTGGGGAAAAACTATGACTTTATACATGTATTTGCACTACTACTAGAGACCCCATCCTCTTGATTACTACCACCCTAAGGTGGGCACCTCTGCATCTTATTCCAGCCTAATATGGACACTGCCACGCATTACTGAAAGCATAACCATGGAGGCTTAGAGTCGGCTGCAGTATGAATATTGGACCACAGTACCAACATAGCGATTCTCATCCTCTATCTGTACCCAACCTATTGACCTAGGGTACCGGAGCAGTTTTCACAGCTATTCCAGTCCTATTAGTGAATTACATAACAGACAAGATGGCGGAGACCGTAGACTGGGAGTCGACAGCACAGGGCTGTATCAGGTCGGCCTTCCGGTTCTTAGAGGAGCAAATGGCCAAGCTTTTCGCTTCCAACGGCTGCAGCCTAACAATTCAGATGGCACAAGAACAAGCACTGTGCAATATGGGAGACGATGACCTGCATTTAACTGCCGACACATTTTGCTTTGGAGCGGAGGCCCCGCTCTGCATCGCAATGCTGCATCCACAATCTCAAGCCCACATCGGGGGGAGAGCTGACCAGCGTAAACCCCATCTCACAGATGCCTCCGAAAATTCTTACTCACTTGAGGCCGGTTGGGACCCCGGACCTACACTGGCATCTCACCTTTTGGGCGACCCTCAGCAGCGGAGCGCAAGCACCGGGGAGGAGGCTTTGTGTGACCGCCGGAGCATCTGTGTTAGTACGGAGACCTCTTTTCTAGCAGTACAACTGGGGCTGTCATCTAGTCACACTCGTAGCTCTGCTTTTCTAGCAGTTCGCTTATATGAAGGTCTCAATACCGGCTTGGCTGTAAGTTTGACTTATTATGAAGCGGGATAAACTTGCTCTTAATGGCTTTGCGCCTGGTGAATTTTCACAATATACTGGGCATTAACATTACCACATTAAACTGTTTGCTGTTCATATCCCTCTAGATGCCTATAAATATGTTTACTCCCATATTATGGAAGTGACCTACTCTTATATATGCATATATATGCGGCTCAATACAGGACTTGGTTATATTTGTTTGTGTAAGTTCAATAGGTCAAACCTAGATGGTCGTAACCTTAAGTTCTGTTTTCAATCTTTGCCTGTGCTGCATAGGACATTTTCTTTTCGATAGCTAAAGTTTCAGTTTTTCTACACTCTGAGCTTCTTTGGACTGGTATGCGACTTGGATGTACCACTATACCACCACCTTACATAATATCCACTGTTTAATGTGTATGTTGTGTTTAGATTTAAACATGCTTGTATCTCATATACCCATATCCTTATTATGCTTAGAGGTTTTATTCAATTGTATTGTATTGGGATATATGTATGAATGTTTTTAGCACTGTGTAATTTCCCCCTGCTTGAGAATCCAGCCTCTCACTTACCTGTTGTGTCTATATATATATATACATGTACCATGTTTATTGCTTATTAGAATTTAGATGGAGAATGCATACTTTAAAAGATGAACCTTCTACTCTTACTATGTGGGCGCTGCCAGCGACCGAGGTGACGCCTGACAAATATTGTTGTTTTTATGTTAGCACAGTTACAGCTCTCTCTTACATCTCTAGGTCTACCAGACTCAATATTTTATATGGCTTGAGATTGTTCCTAGAGTTATCTGCAAATCATATGATTAAGCTTGTATTATTATGTTTTTTACAGTTATGTATATGTTCTTTGTATCCCACTATCTTGCCGTCTATGGACCCCTATTAGGCTATTGCCATGAGGGAACTGAATGGTAGCAACTGAAACTTAGATATACCGTTAATAATACTTACAGTTGGCATATATGTCATCATACGAAGTTTATAATATATTAGGATGATTTTTCTAGTTGAGCTTTGTCAGATTCTGCTAGACATGAGCAAACTATTGTACTCTTCAATGTGTTATTAATAGTATACTACTTCCCATTTATTGTATGGTTTGAAAGGTTGACTATTATTATGTTTAATGTTCATAGTCATCTGACATGTAATTGTTACAGCACTTATATTTGCGTATGAATGCTGACTATACCAGGTGCCAATAATTTTTTGCCGCAGACCCTGTAAAATTATAGCTAACCCCCCTTTATATAGTGCGTGCTAAAACCTACAGTTTAACTACCCCTATAGCCAAGATCACTAATCGATTTCTCATAGACCCCTCAGCAACAGTCGCCATCCCCGCAGAGACATAAAGACCACCCAGATTTTAACTGCACTACATTATAATTAATACAAAGGGTATTGAATATATCATTTGACCAAGTTGAGGCGGGCGAGTGAGCAACTTGTGGGAATAATTCATCTATACATATAAGAGTTGTGCCTGTTGTCTGGGCATAGGGCCCGTGCCTGGGCGACAGTGCATAACAGCCACAAGCTTGTAAAACAGCCGTATTCCCTATTCTTATTATAATGCCCTTCATAAAGTCTGCTAACCCTTGGTTTACGTTATGTTCTACAGTCTCCCACATATCACAGCAGGGACGGTACTTCCTGTAGAGGTTGGGATATCTATCAAGCCTGGTCTACCAATGTTTATAATTCTTATGACTGATCCTACTAGCTAATGTCATATAGTGAGGGAATTCTTGTCCCCGATTTCACTTAGTTAAATCTACCTCCTCTTCTTACACCGCATTTCTTAATATGCCCTGTTGCATAACCAGAAGTATAACTACTTCACTATTAGCATATATAACGTATTATATCCCATCATATTGCATTTGCATAGCTTATCAGTATGTGTTTAAATTCTCCCAATTCATGCTTTTTATGACAAGGAAAGTTCTAAGTCCATTCCATTATGTTTCGGTGCTCCTAAATAGGGAGATTATGCTAAAAATATGAAAACCACCACCTCCCCCCCCCCCCCAACAATAATGTATCCCCTACTATAGGGGAACTAACAAAGCGGTTTATCTCGTTTATACCGCACGTAAATTATAGCTCCTAATTGCTCCCTAAGTACCCAACCCTCCATAACTCAATAGCAATGCGTTTATATGCCCTGTCTAGATCAGCAGGACTGATCACTATTACGTATCGCCTACGCATGCAATTCTAACATAGCTGGTAGTTAACTTTATGGAGGTGTTCCATTGTTTAATTACAAATCTATCTCTCAGTAAGGGAGCTCGACATTATATTACTCTAGAAAATAAAAAATGAGGTATTTCAAAAGGGTCCATGAGCGACCCTCTCCAAGTTGTGCCCACCAATCATTTGGTTTACTTGTTTTTTCATACGTTTGCAGCTTACCTTGTAGTATTCTTCTGTTGTCTTTTACATTGTATATTGACTACCACCAAATGTTTTCTTTTTTATTTGTGACCAAAAACCTCAATAAAAATTAAATTGCAAAAAAAAAAATCCCCCACAATGCACCCTAGTCAGGAAGAGAGAGGTGAGTAAAATGACTGCCAGCAGGACAGGACAAACAAACAAACAGGGAAAGAACCCTGACACCCACTTGCTGAAAAAAGCCCTCAATTTTCCTTCTGAGAATATCAAAGGGTCATGTTGTTCTATTATAATTTGAAATATAATTTCCTGGATAAATTCAGCTATTCCTGGCACCTTTCTATCCTTCCATCTTCTAAGAATCATTCACCTAGCGATAAGGATGGCTGAGTTAATTAGCTGTTTATTACATATTATACTTTTCCTGACCAAAAAAAAAGATATTTGTTTAATGTTAATTTCTCAGGTAAAAATGTATTGATCCAATATTCAACTTGGTGCCAAAATCTCTGTAACTTTGGACATGCCCAGAACACATGTATAAGATCAGCCACAGGAGCACTACATTTAGGACATAAGCTTTTCCCTTGTTCTCCCCATTTGGCCAACATACTATGGGTCATATAAGATCGATTCATTAATCTCATATGAGATTCCCTGATTGACGCAGCAGATGAATATTTCAAGATGGACAAAATGCTTTTCCTAAACGCCTCTAATTCTAGCTCTTCTAAGTCATGTGACCATTTTTTATATTATCTAGTCAAATTAGGTAATGTAACTTGTGATATAAGTGTTTTATATGTTAAAGATATAGAGTATATGCCAAAACAAGGGGTCACAATCTAAAGTTAGAGGGTAGTAGATTCAGGAGAAATTTGAAGAAGCATTTTTTTACAGAAAGGGTGGTGGATTCATGGAATAAACTTCCATTTGAGGTGGTAAACACAAAAACTGTAAAGGAATTTAAAAATGCCTGGGACATGCATCCTAAGGAAAAAGTAACATGTAATATGGGTAGACTTGATGGGCCTTTTTGGTTCTTATCTACCGTCAAATTCTATGTTTCTATTTGAAAAAGATTAATACAAGATTCCAAAGGACCCAGTGACCAACTAAGCTCCCCCCCCCCACATTAGCTTAGACAAATAGTGCCTAATTTGTAAGTACGCAAAAAATTGATTTGTATTTAGGTTAAATTCCAATTTTAATTGATTAAATGATTTTATAACTTTGGTCTGTGGGTCTATAAATTGTATGATATATTTTAATCCTTTCTGGGCCCATATTTTAAATACATAAAAGTTAAGTCCTGGGATAAAGTCCGGGTTACCTTGATTGATAGGTATTTAGAAATTGAGTTATCAATTTGTAGCATACTATATAATTTATTCCAGGCTTTGATTATATTCTGAAACGTAAATTTTGGTATTTTGTCTTTTAGGATTTATAGCTCTTGTCTTATGTAAGAGTGCCTTAAGTGCGTACGGTCGAATCATGGCCTCCTCTTCATCTAAATGCGTAATATAATTAGATTCTATTTTCCAATCCAAGGCCACTTTAGTCATAGCGGCATAATTATACAATTTTATGTTTGGGAGAGCAAGTCCACCATCTTCTCTACTAAATGTCAGTTTAAACAGCGAGATACCAATTTTACCCCTTCCCCATAAAAATCTAGAGCAGGCAGAGTTATAGTTTTTAATGTCTTTAGAATGTAAGAATACAGGGACATTTTGTAACAAGAACAATATTTTGGGGAAAATAATCATTTTAATCATGGTAACTTTGGAACATAATGTCTAGCCCATATCTTAAAGGATGCTTTAATTTTTTCCCAAAGTGGTGAGAAATTCTGATGGTACCACTCTTCTGGGTTGCTAGTTAATGTTATCCCTAGATAAAAAAATGTCTGCTAGAACAAAAGGATTAACATGAAAGCTGTCTTTCTTCTTAAAGGGACACTGAACCCACATTTTTTTCTTTCATGATTCAGATAGAGCATGCCATTTTAAGCAACTTTCTAATTTACTCCTATTATCATTTTTTCTTTGTTCTCTTGCTATCTTTATTTGAAAAAGAATGCATCTAAGCTTTTTTTGGTTCAGAACTCTGGACAGCAATTTTTTATTGGTGGATGAATTTATCCACCAATCAGCAAGAACAACCCAGGTTGTTCACCAAAAATGGGCCGGCATCTAAACTTACATTCTTGCATTTTAAATAGATACCAAGAGAATTAAGAAAATGTGATAATAGGAGTAAATTAGAAAGTTGCTTAAAATATCATGCTCTGTCTGAATCACGAAAGAAAAAAATTGGGTTCAGTGTCCCTTTAATAATCCAAAGAATCTCTTATTTATTTAGATTAATTTTATATCCTGAAAATGTTCTATACTTGGCTATTATCTCTAGAATATTACTCGTGTAGAAGATAATGTCATCTGCGTATAAAGAGAGCACTCTTTTTTTTCTTAAATGGAAAGAGTCAACAGCTGCATTCATTACTTTTGGGAAATAAGAACCTGGCCACCAGGAGAAGGCAAAGATACCCCAGCCAAAGGCTTAAATACTCCTCCCTCTCCCCACATACCCCAGTCATTTTTTGCCTTTTGTCCCAGGACTGGCCCGGCTGGGAGTGGGTTCTGAGAGATGTTGTCATCTTCAGGATCTAGGTGGGCATAGTAGCTAGCTCCATTGGCTTACAAGCTGAGGGTCTAGGATTGCTCCAACTAGGGTTCTGGGTATCACCCCCTTTTGGAAGACCTGTGGGGTAGGTCTGGCGGCTTGGATTGTCTAGAGTATGCCCTCTGCCTGGGAGTTTTCCTTGCAATCTGTTCCTTTGTGGGCCGCTTTTACTTCTCGGCAAGTATTCTCTGAGTCATCCTGTTGATGGCGGCGTGTTCTTGACTCAGTGTTTTTCGTCTGGGTCTGTTATAAGTTTTTCTTTTGTAAGTGGAACACTTCAGTATTCCAAGTTCGGACGATGTGGGGACTCCGTCTTCTGTTGTCTTTCGGTGCTTTTCACGTCGTTTGGGAGACGAGTTTTCTGTTCCTATGCCCGGTCCTATACCTCCGTTTTTTTCCTGGTCTAGGCATTGGCTCCCCTTGTCTGTCAGGACCAATTTGGGCCCTTGTGAGCTGAGATTGCTCTGGGGGTTTTTCCTTTTATGGATTTTGTGACCTTTCAGTTTTTTCCCTTGGTTCTTCTTGGCCCTATCTCTTTTGGAGTTTAGGCTGGTGTTCCCTTCTTTAGTGAGGGGTGAGTAGTGAGGAACCGACTGTTGGAGACGGTGTCTCCTGGAGGCCTGTTGGCTCAGTTGAGTCCGATTTTGCCGTCTCTAGCTAGGCTCTGGACTACCTGCGGGTCAGTGTCTCACATGGATGATGCACACCAGTCTGGCCATAAAAGTAAGTGCAGGAAATGAGCAACATCCCCCAGAATGCACCATAGTCAGGAAGAGAGGTGAGTAAAATGGCTGCCAGCAGGACATGACAAACAAACAGGGAAAAAACCCTGACACCCACTTGCTGAAAAAAGCCCTCAATTGTCCTTCCGAGAATATCAGAGGGTCATGTTGTTCTATTATAATTTGAAAAATATTTTCCTGGATAAATGCAGCTATTCCTGGCACCTTTCTATCCTTCCATCTTCTAAGAATCATTCAACTAGCGATAAGGATGGCTGAGTTAATTAGCTGTTTATTACATATTAAACTTTCCCTGACCAAAAAAAAAAAAAAGTGATATTTGTTTAATGTTAATTTCTCAGGTAAAAATGTATTGATCCAATATTCAACTTGGTGCCAAAATCTCTGTAACTTTGGACATGCCCAGAACACATGTATAAGATCAGCCACAGGAGCACTACATTTAGGACATAAGCTTTTCCCTTGTTCTCCCCATTTGGCCAACATACTATGGGTCATATAAGATCGATTCATTAATCTCATATGAGATTTCCTGATTGACGCAGCAGATGAATATTTCAAGATGGACAAAATGCTTTTCCTAAACGCCTCTAATTCTAGCTCTTCTAAGTCATGTGACCATTTTTTATATTATCTAGTCAAATTAGGTAATGTAACTTGTGATATAAGTGTTTTATATGTTAAAGATATAGAGTATATGCCAAAACAAGGGGTCACAATCTAAAGTTAGAGGGTAGTAGATTCAGGAGAAATTTGAGGAAGCATTTTTTACAGAAAGGGTGGTGGATTCATGGAATAAACTTCCATTTGAGGTGGTAAACACAAAAACTGTAAAGGAATTTAAAAATGCCTGGGACATGCATAAGGCTATCCTAAGGAAAAAGTAACATGTAATATGGGTAGACTTGATGGGCCTTTTTGGTTCTTATCTACCGTCAAATTCTATGTTTCTATTTGAAAAAGATTAATACAAGATTCCAAAGGACCCAGTGACCAACTAAGCTCCCCCCCCATATTAGCTTAGACAAATAGTGCCTAATTTGTAAGTACGCAAAAAATTGATTTGTATTTAGGTTAGATTCCAATTTTAATTGATTAAATGATTTTATAACTTTGGTCTGGGGGTCTATAAATTGTATGATACATTTTAATCCTTTCTGGGCCCATATTTTAAATACATAAAAGTTAAGTCCTGGGATAAAGTCCGGGTTACCTTGATTGATAGGTATTTAGAAATTGAGTTATCAATTTGTAGTATACTATATAATTTATTCCAGGCTTTGATTATATTCTGAAACGTAAATTTTGGTATTTTGTCTTTTAGGATTATAGCTCTTGTCTTATGTAAGAGTGCTTTAAGTGCGTACGGTCGAATCATGGCCTCCTCTTCATCTAAATGCGTAATATAATTAGATTCTGTGTTCCAATCCAAGGCCACTTTTGTCATAGCGGCATAATTGTACAATTTTATGTTTGGGAGAGCAAGTCCACCGTCTTCTCTACTAAATGTCAGTTTAAACAGCGAGATACAAATTTTACCCCTTCCCCATAAAAATCGAGAGCAGGCAGAGTTATAGTTTTTAATGTCTTTAGAATGTAAGAATACAGGGACATTTTGTAACAAGAACAATATTTTGGGGAAAATAATCATTTTAATCATGGTAACTTTGGAACATAATGTCTAGCCCATATCTTAAAGGATGCTTTAATTTTTTCCCAAAGTGGTGAGAAATTCTGATGGTACCACTCTTCTGGGTTGCTAGTTAATGTTATCCCTAGATATTTTTTTTCTGCTAGAACAAAAGGATTAACAAGAAAGCTGTCTTTCTTCTTAAAGGGACACTGAACCCACATTTTTTTCTTTCATCATTCAGATAGAGCATGCCATTTTAAGCAACTTTCTAATTTACTCCTATTATCATTCTCTGGAAAGCAATTTTTTATTGGTGGATGAATTTATCCACCAATCAGCAAGAACAACCCAGGTTGTTCACCAAAAATGGGCCGGCATCTAAACTTACATTCTTGCATTTCAAATAAAGATACCAAGAGAATTAAGAAAATGTGATAATAGGAGTAAATTAGAAAGTTGCTTAAAATTTCATGCTCTCTCTGAATCACGAAAGAAAAAATTTGGGTTCAGTGTCCCTTTAATAATCCAAAGAATCTCTTATTTATTTAGATTAATTTTATATCCTGAAATGTTCTATACTTGGCTATTATCTCTAGAATATTACTCGTGTAGAACATAATGTCATCTGCGTATAAAGAGAGCACTCTTTTTTTCTTAAATGGAAAGAGTCAACAGCTGCATTCATTACTTTTGGGAAATAAGAACCTGGCCACCAGGAGAAGGCAAAGATACCCCAGCCAAAGGCTTAAATACTCCTCCCACTCCCCACATACCCCAGTCATTTTTTGCCTTTCGTCCGAGGACTGGCCCAGCCAGGAGTGGGTTCTGAGAGATTCTGTCATCTTCAGGATCTAGGTGGGCATAGTAGCTAGCTCCATTGGCTTACAAGCTGAGGGTCTAGGATTGCTCCACCTGGGGTTCTGGGTATCACCCCCTTTTGGAAGACCTGTGGGGTAGGTCTGGCGGCTTGGATTGTCTAGAGTATGCCCTCTGTCTGGGAGTTTTCCTTGCAATCTGTTCTTTTGTGGGCCGCTTTTACTTCTCGGCAAGTATTCTCTGAGTCATCCTGTTGATGGTGGCGTGTTCTTGACTCAGTGTTTTTCGTCTGGGTCTGTTATAAGTTTTTCTTTTGTAAGTGGAACACTTAAGTATTCCAAGTTCGGACGATGTGGGGACTCCGTCTTCTGTTGTCTTTCGGTGCTTTTCACGTCGTTTGGGAGACGAGTTTTCTGTTCCTATGCCCGGTCCTATACCTCCGTTTTTTTCCTGGTCTAGGCATTGGCTCCCCTTGTCTGTCAGGACCAATTTGGGCCCTTGTGAGCTGAGATTGCTCTGGGGGGTTTTCCTTTTATGGATTTTGTGACCTTTCAGTTTTTTCCTTTGGTTCTTCTTGGCCCTATCTCTTTTGGAGTTTAGGCTGGTGTTCCCTTCTTTAGTGAGGGGTGAGTAGTGAGGAACCGACTGTTGGAGACTGTGTCTCCTGGAGGCCTGTCGGCTCAGTTGAGTCCGATTTTGCCGTCTCTAGCTAGGCTCTGGACTACCTGCGGGTCAGTGTCTTTGGGGCTTTTCCTTTCAAATTTCTCGGCTTCGGACGAAGTTGGGTTTTTTGTGGGCAGTGGTTTCAGCCTTGGTGCCCTCAGAATAGGCTGCCCAATTTACCTCCCTTCTTGGTATTCAGTGTCCTCTATAGCTTGGGTATTGTTTTCCCAAAAGTAATGAATGCAGCTGTGGACTCTCTCCATTTAAGAAGAAAAACATAAATTATGCTTACCTGATAACTTTTCTTCTGATGGAAACAGTCCACAGCTCCCCGCCTATGGTTTTGTGTGGTGCGGCCGTAATTTTTGTACTTCTGGCACCTTTTCACCCTGATATTTCTTCTACTGTTCCTTGTTCCTCTGCAGAATGACTGGGGGATGAGGGGAGTGGGAGGATTATTTAAGCCTTTGGCTGGGGTGTCTGTGCCGCCTCCTGGTGGCCAGGTTCTTATTTCCCAAAAGTAATGAATGCAGCTGTGGACTCTTTCCATCAGAAGAAAAGAAAATGATCAGGTAAGCATAATTTATGTTTTTATTGTTGCCAAATGCTACCCCGTCCAATTCTTTTTTACATTTAACTGCCAGCCTTGTCTAGTTCCCTCTTGTAATATTATATTAGATGATAATTTCCCATTAATACTTAAAGGGACATTAAACCCTTGTCATTAGGGGGTTTTTTTTTAGTCATAATGCTGTTTTAGTTTTTAAAATGCAAATCACGTTTTTTTTTTAATTATTGGTGTTCCTATTTTAATTTTTTTTACATTTACTTGTGCTTTGTTCCTGCTCCCTGCCGAATCCATGCAGGCATGGTAGAAGTCTGTGCTTATTGCCGTGAGCGTGCACGCAACAGTAAAAAACTGCTATAAAGTTTGCAGTGATTATCTTTAGCTTTCTGCATAAGAATAGATTTTTAAGAGGCATCCGCTATTGATTGCTATATAGCTAATAAAATTGCATTTATTATTTAAAGTTTAATTCATGTACGCTATTTCTTCATTCCTATAAGCACATTTAAAATATTTTTTCCCTCTTTTCCCTTCTACCCCTCAGCTCACCTCACCTTTCTCTCCAAGCTCCCGCTCAAGCCATAAATTGTTTTTGCTTTCCTATGCCTGTCAGAGTCTGATCGGACCCTATGCAAATCTGCTCCTTTCCTAGGCTTTGATTTGCGGCTCTGCCCGGCAGCTCACACTCTCTGTGCACCGCATGTGATAGGGAGCAGGCATTAGGAAGATCAGAGCAGGGAAAACTTTGTCTTTTGTTAGGTTGTAGGGAAAGGTCAGCCAAAGAATGTAGTGTTTAGTTTTCTGTTCCGTATACAACAGGGATAAGAAGACCAGACAGACAAGCACTGCAGTATAAGTTTTATGTGGCTGCAAATTACCCTTTTGTCCCTAGTGCATTGTTATATGGTTTTGTATATGTGTTAATATTATCAGATCTAATGACATGAAGCTGCACTGACACAGTAAACAAACTCCAAGAAACAATACATTACAAAACGTTTAACGAAAATAAAACATAATAATTATACCTTATATTTATACTCAACAATTAAAATGAGTAACGTTTTAAAATGTGTGTATTCTAAATCAATGGAACTAAAGATCGATGCAGAGTCCACTTAAAAGAGATGTCTTTAAAATTAATTAATTTTAAAAGAAACGGTGCATAAGATGCTAAGAACTGTATTGTAATGATTCTTACAGCTATTAAGTAATAAAAATCTTCAGAGAAAGTAAATTCTGACAAGCCGGTCCTCTCACACAGCTGTCATTCAGTAACATCGGCTTCATTGAATGTATGAAGCTCGTTCACAAGGTTGCTGAGTACGAGCCTCATAGATTCAGTGGAGAGTGCTCTCTTCGTATGTGCGGTAGGGGAAATGGGTGCGCACATCACGTGACACGGCATCAGCTGTAACATGCGTTACAAGATGGCGGCGATTATTACTTTCAATAGGCGGTGGTTTAGGTAAGTATTTGAAACAGCAATAAATATGAAATGGCTAATAAAAAAAAAAAAGTAAAAACACAATAAATATGCAAATCAGTAACTATTAAGTTTTAAAAAAACCTAATATGAGAAACCAGAGGGTGTTTACGGACCCTTTAAGTTGGAGATTGGATCATTATAAATAAGTTTTACAAAATTGTAGAAATTACCTGCAAATCTAAATTTCTCTAACGTGGTAAACATATGATCCCATAAGATAGAATCAAATGCCTTCTCAGCGTCTACTGTTAGTAAAGCAAAATCATGCTGTTTAGATCTAGGTCTGTCCCTCATCTGGAAAAATTCAATAAGCGTCATAGCAGGTCTTATATTCTTCAATGATGTTCTGCCATTCATAAAACCAGTCTGGTCAGTATGATTAATACTCCCTAGTATTTTTTTTCAATCTGTTTGTAATAATATTCATTAACAATTTATAGTCTGAGTTGAGTAGAGAGATAGGCCGAAATTTGTCCATTGAAACAGGATTCTTTATCTTTTTCAGTAATAAAACAATATTTGAAGCAGCAAAGTATTTAGATGGTTTTTAAGAAAAAATGAAAATTTTCATGAATGAGTGCCCGGTTTTAAAAAATACTATTAAAAACAGGGGCACTTTCATTCATGAAAGTTTACATTGCAGCGGTTTTGTTAAAATACTTACCTTTGGGGGTGCAGAGCCAACTGTTGATCAGAGCAGACACACTTAGGCAGAGCTCTGTAAAGAATAAATAGAAAATATGTGTGAAGGATACCCTGGCTACCCCGACTGGGTAACTCCGCCAAAGGGGTCCTGCTTCCTCCCTGCCGACTGCAGCTATGTAGCTGGCAATTGACCACAGCCTGTAGCCACCCCTGATGCCCTACAGCACCAGTATTCAGGGTCCCACTCTGTGGCAGACTCCGGCTACCCAGACTAGGTAGCTATGCCAGAGGGTCCTTCCTCTGCCTGGAACAGGCTGCTATGTAGCCCAGGAAAGTGATTTTAGCTGGAGCCCACCCAAATAACTAGACATGCTAGCATTCAGGTGAAATAGGAACTGATTTTTTTGTTAAACATACACTCCTTTTATACACAAAGCTCATCTTGATAAGACACTGGACAATCCCACAATTTTCCCGCCATTCCCGCCCCTCCAGACAGACCGGCGCCTCCATAGCAGCCATAGTCCCACAGAATCCCAGGACCCAGGGGTGACAGTTTCGGGGTGATCCCATGGGTGTCGTTTGAAAGCTCTCGGTCCCTAGATGCCACAGTCCAAAAAGCGCGTTATTCGTTACTGGGGACCGGAGTTACAGCTGGTAAAGATTGGGGGGTAGGGGTGTCCGAAACCCCCAGTCCCAAAGTAGCTCCCCTTCGGCAATTCCACCACCTCTTGTCCTCCCTAGGAGCTACCAATCCCCAAAAGAGCGGAGCTCTGGGACAAAGGGCCTCTGGAACGACCAGGGTTAAAGGTAGTGGGTGTCCTGCTGTTCTGTGGCTGACCGGGAGTTCCAGGAGCCAGGCCAGCCTGAGAGGGGTTAGGCGGGTGTCCGTTGTGAGGCAGCCGAGCAGGAGCCTGGCCAGCCTAGGAGGGTTTTTCCTGTCCGAGGCCAGCTCTTCTCTGGCAAAGTACTGGTGACAAAAACAAGCAACCAAAGCTTCCAGAGATCATGGGTTGCTCTGAGGAGCCCAAAACAGCTATGAAACAACAGGGGTGAGGTAATAAGGGGGTGGGGGTTAGCCTTGGGGGTCTGGTATCCGTGACAATATGATCTAAGACATCAAAAGTACTGAAAAATAAAGAAATAAGCTTTGATACAACATCAAGTCTACAACATGTCACTTGCTAAGCGTGCCAGAAAATATTAGCAGACGTGGTAGGTAAAGCAGCAGGAGAAACCGCGGATGCGGCCTGCTTTGGAAGATACACCTTGACTCTAATCCAACATAGATTTAATGTATTGAAAGAAGATATGTACTGCCTACACAGGCTCATACCAGATATTCAGCCTAGTGGTATTTCTTTCATGTAATTAGCAAGAGTCCATGAGCTAGTGACGTATGGGATATACATTCCTACCAGGAGGGGCAAAGTTTCCCAAACCTCAAAATGCCTATAAATACACCCCTCACCACACCCACAATTCAGTTTTACAAACTTTGCCTCCGATGGAGGTGGTGAAGTAAGTTTGTGCTAGATTCTACGTTGATATGCGCTCCGCAGCAAGTTGGAGCCCGGTTTTCCTCTCAGCGTGCAGTGAATGTCAGAGGGATGTGAGAAGAGTATTGCCTATTTGAATGCAGTGATCTCCTTCTACGGGGTCTATTTCATAGGTTCTCTGTTATCGGTCGTAGAGATTCATCTCTTACCTCCCTTTTCAGATCGACGATATACTCTTATATATACCATTACCTCTGCTGATTCTCGTTTCAGTACTGGTTTGGCTATCTGCTATATGTAGATGAGTGTCCTGGGGTAAGTAAGTCTTATTTTCTGTGACACTCCAAGCTATGGTTGGGCACTTTGTTATAAAGTTCTAAATATATGTATTCAAACATTTATTTGCCTTGACTCAGAATGTTCAACTTTCCTTATTTTCAGACAGTCAGTTTCATATTTGGGATAATGCATTTTTTTGATTTATTCATTTTTCTTACCTTCAAAAATTTGACTCTTTCCGGTGGGCTATTAGGCTCGCGGGGGCTGAAAATGCTTCATTTTATTACGTCATTTTTGGCGCGGACTTTTTTGGCGCAAAATTCTATTTCCGTTTCCGGCGTCATACGTGTCGCCGGAAGTTACGTCATTTTTTGACGTTATTTCGCGCCAAAAATGTCGGCGTTCCGGATGTGGCATCATTTTGGCGCCAAAAGCATTTAGGCGCCAAATAATATGGGCGTCGCTTTAGTCTCAATTATTTAAGTCTCATTTTTTATTGCTTCTGGTTGCTAGAGGCTTGTTCTTGGCATTTTTTCCCATTCCTGAAACTGTCATTTAAGGAATTTGATCAATTTTGCTTTATATATATGTTGTTTTCTCTCTTACATATTGCAAGATGTCTCACGTTGCATCTGAGTCAGAAGATACTACAGGAAAATCGCTGTCAAGTGCTGAATCTACCAAAGCTAAGTGCATCTGCTGTAAACTTTTGGTAGCCATTTCTCCAGCTGTTGTTTGTATTGATTGTCATGACAAACTTGTTAAAGCAGATAATATTTCCTTTAGTAAAGTACCATTGCCTGTTGCAGTTCCTTCAACATCTAAGGTGCAGAATGTTTCTGATGATATAAGAGATTTTGTTTCTGAATCCATAAAGAAGGCTATGTCTGTTATTTCTCCTTCTAGTAAACGTAAAAAATCTTTTAAAACTTCTCTTCCTACAGATGAATTTTTAAATGAACATCATCATTCTGATTCTGATGACTCCTCTGGTTCAGAGGATTCTGTCTCTGAGGTTGATGCTGATAAATCTTCATATTTATTTAAAATGGAATTTGTTCGTTCTTTACTTAAAGAAGTACTAATTGCTTTAGAAATAGAGGATTCTGGTCCTCCTGATACTAATTCTAAACGTTTGGATAAGGTATTTAAAGCTCCTGTGGTTATTCCAGAAGTTTTTCCTGTTCCTAATGCTATTTCTGCAGTAATATCCAAAGAATGGGATAAATTGGGTAATTCCATTTACTCCTTCTAAACGTTTTAAAGCATTTATATCCTGTGCCGTCTGACAGATTGGAATTTTGGGACAAAATCCCTAAAGTTGATGGGGCTATTTCTACCCTTGCTAAACGTACTACTATTCCTACGTCAGATGGTACTTCGTTTAAGGATCCTCTAGATAGGAAAATTGAGTCCTTCCTAAGAAAAGCTTATCTGTGTTCAGGTAATCTTCTTAGACCTGCTATATCTTTGGCGGATGTTGCTGCAGCTTCAACTTTTTGGTTGGAAACTTTAGCGCAACAAGTATCACATTGTGATTCTCATGATATTATTATTCTTCTACAACATGCTAATAATTTTATCTGTGATGCCATTTTTGATATTATCAGAGTTGATGTCAGGTTTATGTCTCTAGCTATTTTAGCTAGAAGAGCTTTATGGCTTAAAACTTGAATGCTGATATGGCTTCTAAATCAACTTTACTTTCTATTTCTTTCCAGGGTAACAAATTATTTGGTTCTCAGTTGGATTCCATCATTTCAACTGTTACTGGTGGGAAAGGAACTTTTTTACCACAGGATAAAAAATCTAAAGGTAAAAGTAGGGCTAATAATCGTTTTCGTTCCTTTCGTTTCAACAAAGAACAAAAGCCTGATCCTTCATCTTCAGGAGCATTTCAGTTTGGAAACCATCTCCAGTCTGGAATAAATCCAAGCCAGCTAGAAAGGCAAAGCCTGCTTCTAAGTCCACAAGAAGGTGCGGCCCTCATTCCAGCTCAGCTGGTAGGGGGCAGGTTACGTTTTTTCAAAGAAATTTGGATCAATTCTGTTCACAATCTTTGGATTCAGAACATTGTTTCGGAAGGGTACAGGATTGGTTTCAAGATGAGACCTCCTGCAAAGAGATTTTTTCTTTCCGTGTCCCAGTAAATCCAGTAAAAGCTCAAGCGTTCTGAAATGTGTTTCAGATCTAGAGTTGACTGGAGTAATTATGCCAGTTCCAGTTCCGGAACAGGGGATGGGGTTTTATTCAAATCTCTTCATTGTACCAAAGAAGGAGAACTCCTTCAGACCAGTTCTGGATCTAAAAATATTGAATCGTTATGTACGAATACCAACGTTCAAAATGGTAACTGTAAGGACTATCTTGCCTTTTGTTCAGCAAGGGAATTATATGTCCACAATAGATTTACAGGATGCATATCTGCATATTCCGATTCATCCAGATCATTATCAGTTCCTGAGATTCTCTTTTCTGGACAAGCATTACCAGTTTGTGGCTCTGCCATTTGGCCTAGCTACAGCTCCAAGAATTTTTACAAAGGTTCTCGGTGCCCTTCTGTCTGTAATCAGAGAACAGGGTATTGTGGTATTTCCTTATTTGGACGATATCTTGGTACTTGCTCAGTCTTTACATTTAGCAGAATCTCATACGAATCGACTTGTGTTGTTTCTTCAAGATCATGGTTGGAGGATCAATTTACAAAAAAGTTCTTTGATTCCTCAGACAAGGGTAACCTTTCTGGGTTTCCAGATGGATTCAGTGTCCATGACTCTGTCTTTAACAGACAAGAGACGTCTAAAATTGATTGCAAGCTTGTCGAAACCTTCAGTCACAATCATTCCCTTCGGTAGCCTTATGCATGGAAATTCTAGGTCTTATGACTGCTGCATCGACGCGATCCCCTTTGCTTGTTTTCACATGCGACCTCTTCAGCTCTGTATGCTGAAGCAATGGTGCAAGGATTACATGAAGATATCTCAAACAATATCTTTAAAACCGATTGTTCGTCACTCTCTAACATGGTGGACAGATCACCATCGTTTAATTCAGGGGGCTTCTTTTGTGCTTCCGACCTGGACTGTAATTTCAACAGATGCAAGTCTCACGGGTTGGGGAGCTGTGTGGGGATCTCTGACAGCACAAGGAGTTTGGGAATCTCAGGAGGTGAGATTACCGATCAATATTTTGGAACTCCGTGCAATTTTCAGAGCTCTTCAGTTTTGGCCTCTTCTGAAGAGAGAATCATTCATTTGTTTTCAGACAGACAATGTCACAACTGTGGCATACATCAATCATCAAGGAGGGACTCACAGTCCTCTGGCTATGAAAGAAGTATCTCGAATTTTGGTTTGGGCGGAATCCAGCTCCTGTCTAATCTCTGCGGTTCATATCCCAGGTATAGACAATTGGGAAGCGGATTATCTCAGTCGCCAAACGTTGCATCCGGGCGAATGGTCTCTTCACCCAGAGGTATTTCTTCAGATTGTTCAAATGTGGGAACTTCCAGAAATAGATCTGATGGCGTCCCATCTAAACAAGAAACTTCCAGGTATCTGTCCAGATCCCGGGATCCTCAGGCGGAGGCAGTGGATGCATTATCACTTCCTTGGAAGTATCATCCTGCCTATATCTTTCCGCCTCTAGTTCTTCTTCCAAGAGTAATCTCCAAGATTCTGAAGGAATGCTCGTTTGTTCTGCTGGTAGCTCCGGCATGGCCTCACAGGTTTTGGTATGCGGATCTTGTCCGGATGGCCTCTTGCCAACCGTGGACTCTTCCGTTAAGACCAAACCTTCTGTCACAAGGTCCCTTTTTCCATCAGGATCTGAAATCCTTAAATTTAAAGGTATGGAGATTGAACGCTTGATTCTTGGTCAAAGAGGTTTCTCTGACTCTGTCATTAATACTATGTTACAGGCTCGTAAATCTGTATCTCGAGAGATATATTATAGAGGTCTGGAAGGACTTATATTTCTTGGTGTCTTTCTCATCATTTTTCTTGGCATTCTTTTAGAATACCAAGAATTTTACAGTTTCTTCAGGATGGTTTAGATAAGGGTTTGTCCGCAAGTTCTTTGAAGGACAAATCTCTGCTCTTTCAGTTCTTTTTCATAGAAAGATTGCTATTCTTCCTGATATTCATTGTTTTGTTCAAGCTTTGGTACGTATAAAACCTGTTATTAATTCAATTTCTCCTCCTTGGAGTTTGAATTTGGTTCTGGGAGCTCTTCAAGCTTCTCCGTTTGAACCTATGCATTTATTGGACATTAAATTACTTTCTTGGAAAGTTTTGTTCCTTTTGGCCATCTCTTCTGCCAGAAGAGTTTCTGAATTATCTGCTCTTTCTTGTGAGTCCTCCTTTTCTGATTTTTCATCAGGATAAGGCGGTGTTGCGAAACTTCTTTTGAATTTTTACCTAAAGTTGTGAATTCCAACAACATTAGTAGGGAAATTGTGGTTCCTTCATTATGTCCTAATCCTAAGAATTCTAAGGAGAAAATCGTTGCATTCTTTGGATGTTGTTAGAGCTTTGAAATATTATGTTGAAGCTACGAAATCTTTCCGTAAGACTTCTAGTCTATTTGTTATCTTTCCGGTTCTAGAAAAGGCCAGAAAGCTTCTGCCATTTCTTTGGCATCTTGGTTGAAATCTTTAATTCATCTTGCCTATGTTGAGTCGGGTAAAACTCCGCCTCAGAGAATTACGGCTCATTCTACTAGGTCAGTTTTCTACTTCCTGGGCGTTTAGGAATGAAGCTTCGGTTGACCAGATCTGCAAAGCAGCAACTTGGTCCTCTTTGCATACTTTTACTAAATTCTACCATTTTGATGTATTTTCTTCTTCTGAAGCAGTTTTTGGTAGAAAAGTACTTCAGGCAGCGGTTTTCAGTTTGAATCTTCTGCTTATGTTTTTCATTACACTTTATTTTGGGTGTGGATTATTTTCAGCAGGAATTGGCTGTCTTTATTTTATCCCTCCCTCTCTAGTGACTCTTGTGTGGAAAGATCCACATCTTGGGTAGTCATTATCCCATACGTCACTAGCTCATGGACTCTTGCTAATTACATGAAAGAAAACATAATTTATGTAAGAACTTACCTGATAAATTCATTTCTTTCATATTAGCAAGAGTCCATGAGGCCCCGCCCTTTTTTTGTGGTGGTTTTGATTTTTTTGTATAAAGCACAATTATTCCAATTCCTTATTTTATATGCTTTCGCACTTTTTTGTCACCCCACTTCTTGGCTATTCGTTAAACTGAATTGTGGGTGTGTGAGGGGTGTATTTATAGGCATTTTGAGGTTTGGGAAACTTTGCCCCTCCTGGTAGGAATGTATATCCCATACGTCACTAGCTCATGGACTCTTGCTAATATGAAAGAAATGAATTTATCAGGTAAGTTCTTACATAAATTATGTTTTTTCACCTCTCCTTTCACACCCCTTTATAAGTTAAATGTCTGGATATATTGTACATTGCCATGGAGCTACTATTATGCAGATCCCTTATGGGGTTTTTTTGGAAACCAGTCTTATTTTTAGATATAAGCTTTATTACCAAGTGAATCTGTTGAATTCCTAATTATTTGGTTTTTTTATTGTAAGCATTCCTATTTTTTATTTAAAAGGCTTTTACAACCCAGGTTTCCCTGTCAGCGGCCAAGACGGGAAGCTTGCCTGTGCCAGCCTAGTTCCTTAAAGGGACATGCCACCCACATTTTTTTCTTTTATGATTTAGAAAGAGAATGCAATTTTAAACATCTTTCTAATTTACTTATATTATCTAATTTGTTTTATTCTTTGATGGAAAGCATATCTAAATATGCTCACTAGCTGCTGATTGGTTGCTGCACATAGAAGCCTCGTGTGATTGGCTCACCATGTGCATTGCTTTTTCTTCAACTAAGGATATTTAAAAAAAATTAAGAAAAATAAATAATGGAAGTAAATTGTAATTTTGTTTAAATTTCTATTCTCTATCTGAATCATGAAAGAAAGATTTTGGGTTTAGTGGCCCTTTAAGCACAGGAATGTGATTGCCTCAAAAATGTCCTTAGTTCAATTGCATAATCCTAGAGTAAATTTCATTCCTCTTTTCAGACACTCTTCAGATCATTCTTCTCCAAGGGACCTGAACATAACTATCCCAGTTTCTCCCACATAGTATGGATCATAAGAAAATCTATCCGCAAATGGCATTTAATGTATAAACTATTTTAAATGTGGTATAACAGCTACTAAGGGGATCTAGGATAATTTTACAGGCCTAGCCTAATGCTGGGTAAGCATAATATTATTTAATAAACTTGAACCCAGACACCTCCCTACTGTGATTGTTTACTATTTTCCATACTTCACCAAGAATCTCAGAAGTTCATGTCTTTCATCACTTTAGTAGTATTATTTAGTGGCCTAGCATTTCACCAGTGACAGCTTTAGCAAATAGCTCCCCTGTTCTGCTCATATCGATATTTCATATTCTAAAACTCCTCACCATTTTATTGTTGATCCTCCGCCACCCCCATTAAAGTTTACTTGATATATCTGTATCATGCTCAATATTTATACTACATTGTTAAAAGCGGTGTTTACCCACTGTATATTAAGTTATCATTTAATATTTCATATATACTTTGGGGTTCAGAAGTGGCCCCACCATATTATATATTTAAACACATGCCTGTATCATTGCTCCATATTATCACAGCTCTCTTCTACTAGAATTGAGGTTTTTTATTATGGTGTATGTCTATTCTTTGTATTCACTTGCCGCATTGTGTATTATATACTTGAAAATTTTGTTATTAATGTTTCATGGCATTTACTGTATGTTTTATTTCGCATAACCTCAATAAGACTATTTAAAAAAAAAACTTAAAAAAAAAAAAATTACCTTTTTCTTCTTCCAAGCCGGACCAGCGATCCCCTGCCCGCTTCTCATACTGTACTTAGCACAGCAATGACGAAACCGGCTTCCTCCAATCACGGCGTGGCCTCAGGAAATGTTTGCCCTGGGGGGAAGCCATGATTGGGGGAAGCTGGATACATCATTTCTGACGTAAGAACAGAGGAGCTGCGGGCGGGGGATCACTGGTCTGACTTGTAAGAAGAAAAAATTAAGTATTTTAACAAAACCGCTACAATGTAAACTGTCATGAATGAAAGTGCCCCTGTTTTTAATAGTATTCATGAAAATTTACATTTACTTTAAGGTTATTCATCCTGATATATAGGTTTGTTTTTAATTATATAGCAAAATGCTGTATATTAATGCCTGTAATGTTTATTTTTTTTGGTAAATTCCATTGATCCATTCACAATGTCATGCTCTCCCAGTGGATTCTGTCAGAATATTTTAGGCAATTTTTCTATCTTCAAGAAATGATCACATATTATTGCATTTTTAGTTTTCAAAACTGTGAATTTGTGTCTGCTTGAAATAACATGCATAAATATTATAAAATAAACATACAGATAAATATAACTTAAAGGGACATAATCATGAAGAAAACTTTTGGGTTTCAGATAGAGCAATTTTCATATTTCAGATTTACTTCTATTATCAAATGTGTTTTGGTATCCTTGGTTGAAGGAGAGCAATGATTTACTAGAGCCTAGCTGAACACATTGGGTGAGACAGTGACAAGCAGCTAGCTCACAGTAGTGCATTTCTTCTGAGCCTACCTATGCAGGCTTTTCAAAGATAAATACCAAGAGAACAAAGCAAATTACATAAGAAGAGAAGTAAATTGGAAAATTGTTAACAATTGCATTTTCTTTCTGAATCATGAAAGTTTAATTTTTACTTTACTTTCCTTTTAATTCCATTTATTCCCTGTAAATATATGTACGTAGAATCAACCCATACTAAGTTTCAAGAAGCTCACTGAATAGAAGATTGTTTTGAGTAGAATAGATCTGCACAAGGACCTAATTGTTAGGAGGAAGGGGCAAGCATTAAAAATAAAAAATTGTATTGTTTTAGTTTATTAAAACTATTTAAATTGTTATTATTAAGGTAATGATTATTTTTCTTTACTTAAATAAAACGAATTAAATAGTTATTATTATGATAATCATTTTTTTTCTCCTTCCAATAAAGTACAGTGGGAAAGTTGATCAAATATGAATGATTCAACTATTAAACTGGTGGTAGTTCACCTCTCAATAATTTCATTAACTTCAATTATATATATATATATATATATATATATATATATACACACACACACAAAACACGTAAGGGGACTGCACTGTCAGACTGGACTGGGTACACATCCCATGACCCTGCAACATGCTCAGCCCTGGGTGCTCACTGGCACTCACAGGAAGCTGTGCTGTCCCCAGAGTCATAGGCAGTTAGCCACAGACAGGCCTGGGTGCAAGGCCCATAGGGAAAATTACAAAACAAATTAATATAACACACAGAGAAAGTCCAGCACTCACAAGCTCTCAGATAGGATTAAAAGCAAAAATGGAAGGGTTACCGCATTTGGCCAAATGGGACAAGCCCAGGTACCTCGTCAAGGTCCCTTCCAAAACCTTGGTCCCTAAAACCGCCACAACATGCAAGTTCTCAATCCAACAAACTGGGAACATGGAAGGGGACTGCACTCTCAGACTGGACTGGGTACACATCCATGACCCTGCAACATGCTCAGCCCTGGGTGCTCACTGGTGCACACAGCCTCTTCCATGTTTTGTATATGTCTAGGGTGATTACATAAACCTGTGCACCCTTCACTTGTTCCCAGTTTGTTGGATTGAGAGCTTGCATTGTGTGGCTGTTTTAGGGACCCAGGTTTTGGAAGGGATCTTGACGAGGTACCTGGGCTTGTCCCATTTGGCCAAATGTGGTAACTAACCCTTCAATTTTTGCTTTTAATCTTAGCTGAGAGCTTGTGAGTGCTGGACTTTCTCTCTGTGTGTGTGTGTGTATATGTGTGTGTGTATATATATATATATATATATATACTGTATCTCACAAAAGTGATTACACCCCTCACATTTTTGTAAATATTTGATTATATCTTTTCATGTGACAATACTCAAGAAATTACACTTTGCTACAATGTAAAGTGGTGAGTGTACAGCCTGTATAACAGTGTAAATTTGCTGTCCCCTCAAAATTACTCAACGCACAGCCATTAATGTCTAAACTGTTGGCAACAAAAGTGAGTCCATCCCTAGGTGGAAATGTCCAAATTGGGCCCAATTAGTGTTACAAGGTCTCAGATGTGAATGGGGAGCAAGTGTGTTAAATTTGGTGTTATCACTTTCACACTCTCTCATACTGGTCACTGGAAGTTTCAACATGGCACCTCATGGGCAAAGAACTCTCTGAGGATCTGAAAAAAAAAAGAATTGTTGCTCTACATAAAGATGGCCTAGGCTATAAGAAGATTGCGAAGACCCTGAAACTGAGCTGCAGCACGGTGGGCAAGACCATACAGTGGTTTCACAGGACAGGTTCCACTCAGAAGAGGCCTCGCCATGGTCGACCAAAGAAGTTGAGTGCACATGCTCAGCTTCATATCTCATACATATGAGTGCTGCCAGCATGCAGAGGTTGAAAGGGTGGGGGGTCAGCCTGTCAGTGCTTAGACTATACGCCCCATACTGCATCACATTGGTCTGCATGGCTGTCGTCCCAGAAGGAAGCCTCTTCTAAAGATGATGCACAAGAAAACCCGCAAACAGTTTGCTGAAGACAGAATATCAAATAGAGACTAAGCGCCTAGAGAAAATAGCACCTCTAGCTCTGAACAAAGGCTACCTAGCTAGCCAAGAGGTGAGTGGAAATAGAAGGGGTGTGTTCAGAGCGCCTAAATTAAGTCTAAGGTGACTTGAGTCTAACCGTGAATGTATAGTTTACAACAATATGTAGTGAATGTATAGTAGACCTGTATTAATCCTACAAACTACCACCAAATGATACAGCGCAATACTATCCCAGCAAAAATTAAAAATAATTATTTAAATGAATATTCTATTCCAATGATAAACAATTTCAAACCTAACAATAATAAAAAAAATATATATAATAATATGTATATTGATTGCGAAATTAAAAAAATAATATAAAAAAATAGAAATAAAAAATAGATAAATGAATAAATTGAAATAAAGTCTTATAAATGGGAACCAATAATTTTGTATAAATCCAAATGTGGACACAGTCTTACTGTTGATTGTAGTTGTTCCAAATGATCTTACTTTCAGACCCAGCTGCAGCTATTTCAAACACACTGCTTGTCTTGCAGTTTAATCGCCAAACACTTTTCTCCCAGAAAAACAGCGCAGTCTGTGAAAGAAAGAAGGACTCCAATAGTGCAATATTGTATGAAATAAGCACTCTTTATTTACAACAAGCAAGCCAAATACTCACAATATCTGGCGTGGTTAAAATCACATAAAGGTATCTTTGAAATATCAGCTGATCTAGAGCAGTCCTGTGGTCTGTACAAGCTTGGGAAGTGAACAGCGATGTACCCGGTCGGCGTGTGACGTCACCACCCGACAACAGCTGATTCTGTTAAACACTCCGTCTGCATACACTGACTCACAGTGCTCTCTGGATCTCGGCCTCAACGCGTTTCTCGCCCCCTGCTGGGCGCTTTGTCAAGAGGAATTCCTTTCACAGACTGCGCTGTTTTTCTGGGAGAAAACTGTATTAATCCTAGGTGAGTGTTGATTAGTGAGGACACTTGAGATTCAATGTGGTGGGTAAACAGTAGGATCAGTATACAATTAAAATGCAGTTTAATACAAGTTAGCTAAAATCATGGATCCATAATGTTACTGACCAATATAAAAATGAAACTAAAAAGCAATAGCTGTTAAAACAGTGTAAAATAAAATAAAAACAATAGCTGTTGAATGCAGAGGCTTCAGCAAACAGACAGATCAAATGGCTGATAGGTCATCAACTCTAAAAACACCACACCTCATTGGTGGGTGCTACTACAGGTTAGTATATTGCTATACAATCTTCTGTTGCTATAAAAATTTCTATATGATAATGTGTCGTTCTTATGAGTTAACCACTTGATTAAAAATAGTCTGTGTGTCAATGGGTGTACACAATTAAGTCGATCCTCTAAATTAAAAGTAAGATTGTGTCTTTAAAGGTGCTCCTGTGTGAAATGATGTGTTAAATAGTGTCCAAAAATATAGTAGCAATGCATGTGCAAGTACTTAAAAGAAATTAAAAGATAAAAATAAAAATGGGGTTGAAAAATAAAAAAAATAAGAGAAATACAAAAAATTTAAGCAAAATGTAAACAGTTCAAAAAGCGATCAAAAAAGGTGTGAAAAAATAAAGTCAGTGATAAAACATCCAGTGATAAAGTGAAAAGCAAAAAATCCAAACTTGTTTCCCTGATAGTGAGAATCCTCGTGATGGGTCCTAATGGTCTCTCGGGTTCCTCAATGAACCTGTGGTGTCCTGTGGAATTTGAAAAAACGATAGTGTAGATTGTAAAAAAAATCGTATAAGAATTGGAAATATGCTTACCAGCTAGTAGTCAACGCGTTTCGGCCTAATCTAAGGCCTTTCTCAAAAAGGTCTTGAGACCTTGAACAGCCTATAGAATTTCAGTAGCTCTCATCTCCTATTGGCTGATTTGAATTTCCAAAATCAAATCAGCCAATAGGAATACAAGGGACGCCATTTTGAATCTTGTAACCTTGCATTGAAAATTTAGTATACAGCGGCGACCATATAAAGAGGATGCTCCGCTCCGGATGTCTTCAGGATGGACACGCTCCGCGCCGCCGGGATGAAGATAGAAGATGCTGCCGGGATGAAGATCCTTCAAGCGGGACTTCTGCAACTGTAAGTTGATCTCCGGGTGTTAGTGGGTTTTTTTTTAGTTTAGGGTTTGGGCTTTTTGTAAAAGAGCTAAATGCCCTTTTCAGGGCAATGCAAAAGAGCTACATGCCCTTTTAAGGGCAATGCCCATATAAATGCCCTTTTCATGGCAATGGGTAGATTAGGTTTTTTTAGATAGTTTTTATTTTTTATTTTGTGGGTTTGGGGTGGGGGTGGGTCTTTGTAATTTTTTTCAGGTAAAAGAGCTGTTTAACTTAGGGCAATGGCTTACAAAATGCCCTTTTAAGGGCTATTGGTAGTTTATTATAGATTAGGTTTTTTATTTTGGGTTGTTTTGTTTTTTTTAAAATGGGTATTAGAATAGGAATAATTATTATTTTTGATAATTTGTTTATTTTGTGTAATGTTTTTATTTATTTTTTTCGTTTTGGGGTGGGTTTTTCTTTTTAGAATAGACATTTTTTATTTTTAATGGGCAGCAAAAGATCTGAATGCCCGTTTAAGGGCAATGCCCATACAAATGCCTTTTTCAAGGCAATGGGTAGATTAGGTTTTACTTTAATTTTATTTTTGGGGGGATGGGGGTTTGTATACTGTTAGGGGGTGTTTGATTTTCTTTTTTAGCAAAAGAGCTGTTAACTTTAGGGTAATGCCCTACAAAAGGCCATTTTAAAGGGACACTGAACTCAAATTTGTTCTATCGTGATTCAGATAGAGCATGCAATTTTAAGCAACTTTCCAATTTATTCCTATTAAATTATTTCCATTCTCTTGGTATCTTTATTTGAAATGCAAGAATGTAAGTTTAGATGACGGCCCATTGTTGGTGAAGACACTGTGTTGTTCTTGCTGATTGGTGGGTAAATTCACCTACCAATAAACAAGTGCTTTCCATGGTTCTGAACCAAAAAAATTATCTTAGATGCCTTCTTTTTTTCAAATAAAGAAAGCAAGAGAACAAAGAAAAATCAATAGGAGTTAATTAGAAAGTTGTTTAAAATTGCATGCTCTATCTGAATCACAAAAGAAAAAATTTGGGTTCAGTGTCCCTTTAATGGCCCTTGGTAGTTTATTATAGATTAGCGTTTTTTTTTATTTTGGGTGTTTTTTTGTTGTTTGTTTTTTTTTAAAGGGTATTAGAATAGGAATCATTTTTATTATTTTGGATACTTTTGTTTATTTTTTTGTAATGGTAAATTTTAATATAAGGCAGCTTAGGTTTTATTTCACAGGTAAGTTTGTATTTATTTTAACTAGGTAGTTAGTAAATAGTTAATAACCATTTACTAACTAGTCTACCTAGTTAAAATAAATACAAACTTACCTGTTAAATAAAAAATAAAACCTATGGTAGCTACAATATAACTATTAGTTATATTGTAGCAAGCTTAGGTTTTGTTTCACAGGTAAGTTTGGATTTAGTTTTAAATAGGTATTATTTAGTTTACAATTGTAACTTTACTTTAGCTCTATTTTAATTATGTTAAAGTTAGGGGGCGTTAGGGTTACGTTAGGTTTAGGGGTTAATATATATATATATATATATATACATATATATACAGTATATATACATTTTTTTAGTGGTAGTGATGTGGGAGGCTAGAGGTTTAGGGATTAATAGCTTTTTTTAGTTGTTAGATTTATTTTGGTGGCGGCGATATCGGGAGTGGCAGATTAGGGGTTAATAAATTTATGTAGGTGTCGGCGGCGGCAGATTAGGGGTGTTTAGACGTGGGGTTTATGTTAGGGTGTTAGGTTTAAACGTATCTTTTTTTTTTCTCATATACATCAATGGGGCTGCGTTACGGAGCTATTCATTCCGTGATTGCAGGTGTTTTTTTTCTGACACCTTCTCCCCATTGATGTCTATGGGGAAAGCGTGCACGAGCACGTCAAAACAGCGTTTGTATTTTAAAACCACCATATCGCACGCACAAGCCGGCTGTTTCAAAACTTGTAATATCTGTGCTATAGAGGGTTAAATTCGTTAAATTCCCTATAGCGTGCATAACTTGTAATAGACCTGATAGTGAGGAGATCACATAAAAATTCAATCGGTGGTCCCGAATATGCTGTACAGCCCGTCAGCAGGGATCTGACTGCCCCCACACCTCCATCGTGAGGGATGGAGGTGTAGAGGCTATCCACATCCATGGTGACTAAGAAGTCACCCTCACATAGATCAGTGAAGTCATGTAGTATATTATCTAAACTTGGTGAATCCTGTAAGTATGCTGGAGTATTTCTGACCACTGGCTGTAGAAAATGATCAATGTATTTGGCTAAATTAGATAACAGGGAATCCCTGGCTGAAACTATAGGCTTGTCTGATGGTTTGTGCATGGGCTTGTGTATCTTGGGCAATAGATATGGCAGGTATCTTTGGATAATCAGACATGAGAAACAATAGCTCCTGGTCACTCAGAACCCCTGCTACATATCCCCTTCTAAGGTGTTCATCAACAATCTTTTTAAGGGTTAGAGTGGGGCTACCCTTTAGTCTAATATATACTGTTTCATCGGACAACTGTCTCAGGGCTTTTTGCCTGTAGTCAGTGTAATCCAGAATAGCAATAGAACCATCTTTATCCGCAGGGTGGATAATGATGGCATTATCATTACTCAGGTTTTGAAGGGCAGTTTGTTTCAATTTGGTCAAATTAGAATATATTTTAGTGGTTTGAGTCATATTACAGTGATTGCACAGCATACGGGTAAAACTCCTAATAGAAGGATGTGTAGCAGGAGGTTCAAAGTTAGACAATTTTTTAAACAATGTGGATACCTCCTGTGTGTTATCCCTAAAGAAATCCTTAAGTTTCAGTTGTCTCTGCAACTTATGGATGTCAATAATAGTGTCAAACATGTCATTCTTGGGAGTAGGCACAAATGAAAAGCCATGGTTTAAAACTGAAAGTTTGTCAGTACTAAGCGACCTGCTACTAAGGTTGAACACAATGTTCACTTATTTTTTTGTTTTTTTTCGGTTTGCGTACCCCTCGTCTGATGTGGGGACGTCTGGACCTTTTAAATTGGGGGCATTAGCGGGGGCTTTGTGGTGGAACCCCAAAAAAAGACTGCGAGTGGCCCTGAGTGCCAGAAGAGCCAGTAGCATTACCACCATTGTCAGTCATGTAGGGTTCAGATGAATCTCCTCCACTGCTATCAACCACACTTAACTGTTTTTTACGAAGATTTCTACTCCTCCTACTCTATAGTCGTTCTCTACTATGGTCAATTTTTTATTCTTAAACGACACCAGCTCATTTCTGTATTTCATTACAAGGTTATCTAATTTTGTAATCCAGTCCTGAGTTTTGTCCTGAACTAAGACTTAGTAACTCATGGTGTCTATCTCAAGTTTAATTTTCTTTTCCAATCTATTGGCTTCCTGTATGACTAACAACATAAGGTCATATGAACATTTGTTCAAAATTGAACACCATTTCCTAAAGAATCCTACATTCTGTCTGCCTAATGTTATGTTTTTTACTCTAAACCCCCTAGGTATATATTTGTTTTGATGGTAACCAGATAAGTACACAGCATGTATGTTGAAATCAATCTCTCTCTTACGTAAATTTAGCATCTTGTGATATATGTTAATGGGCGTCACCCCTCAAATCACTCAGATCATCAGCGACTCAGTGATGATAAGGCCATCATTATCCTCTCTGTGGATAAGGGTGGTTCTATTGTTGTTCAGGATTACACTGACTACAGGGAAGAAGTCCTGAGACAGTCGTCCCATAAAACAGTATATATTAGACTAAAGGGTAACCCAACTCTAACCTTTAAAAACACCTTAGAAGGGGACATGTAGTAAAAAAAAATTTGGTTTCATTGTCCCTTTAACTTAATAGGGAGAGCTGTGTAGGTGTGAGGTATAGATTTGGGTAAGTACCAACATATGCACAAGAGATACTATGTGTAATATTACTGATGATGATACGTGATACACGATACATACAAGGTTTTGTTATTGTTTTTTTATTGGCCATGCCCAATTGACTGGGTCCGGTTCCCCTTTAATCTATCAAGGTGAAGCACATATGTTTTGATTTCACACAGTAGGCGGGGCTATCCTATGGCAAGTTTTTACACCCTATATTATTGTTGATGGGCTGTAACATACGCTCAGCTGCAGATTGCACCAATGAGATCTGCAGTTGTAGACATCGGGTGGTGCATAGGAATAGTGAGAATTTCAACAGGTAGTAGATTGGTTGTCTAACATCTTTTAAGACATCAGAGTCATCATTGATAAGGGGTTTGGCTCAAGAGAGTGTGTTATTTGAGAGGCACTGATCTTTCAATAAAGCTCACGGTAAAGTGTATTATCTGTACACATTATATTTTAATGTTCGTGATGATTTGCACGTATGACAATTTTTGAGACCAATTGTACTTGTTGCTATAGAGACAAGGTTGGTCTGTCAGATTGCACACGATTTGTGTTGATTGGTTGTTCACTGAGGGAGGGTTTAACAGGCTTTTAAAAGTTTGTCATTCACACTGTTTGTTTGTGAGAAGAAGGGATTGTTTTAATCCCGAAACGACACATCAATAAAATATCTTTCTAAAGATGACCTAAGTCCAGTGGGTGCTTTATATGCAGCTATATATACAGTGAGAGAAAAAAATATTTGATCCCCTGCTTACTTTGTACGTTTGACCACTGACAAAGAAATGATCAGTCTATAATTTTAATGGTAGGATTATTTGAACAGTGAGAGACAGGATATAAAAACAAAAAATCCAGAAAAACACATTTCAAAAAAGTTATAAATTAACATTTTAATGAGTGAAATAAGTATTTCTCCAACATAGGTGTGTCCGGTCCACGGCGTCATCCTTACTTGTGGGATATTCTCTTCCCCAACAGGAAATGGCAAAGAGCCCAGCAAAGCTGGTCACATGATCCCTCCTAGGCTCCGCCTACCCCAGTCATTCTCTTTGCCGTTGCACAGGCAACATCTCCACGGAGATGGCTAAGAGTTTTTTGGTGTTTAAATGTAGTTTTTATCCTTCAATCAAGAGTTTGTTATTTTAAAATAGTGCTGGTATGTACTATTTACTCTGAAACAGAAAAGAGATGAAGATTTCTGTTTGTAAGAGGAAGATGATTTTAGCAAACGTTACTAAAATCGATTGCTGTTTCCACACAGGACTGTTGAGATGAAGTAACTTCAGTTGGGGGAACAGTTTGCAGACTTTTCTGCTTGAGGTATGACTGGCCACATTTCTAACAAGACTTTGTAATGCTGGAAGGCTGTCATTTTCCCTATGGGGACCGGTAAGCCATTTTCTTAGTTTAAGTAAAAGAATAAAGGGCTTCATAAGGGCTTATAAAACTGGTAGACATTTTTCTGGGCTAAAACGATTACTTTACTAAACATATTTGGCAGATTATAACTCTTATAGTTATTATAATCTTGGGGATTGTTTTTAAAAAAACGGCAGGCACTGTATTGGACACCTTTTTCAGATGGGGGCCTTTTCTAGTCATAGGCAGAGCCTCATTTTCGCGCCACTAATGCGCAGTTGTTTTTGGAGAGCAAGGCATGCAGATGCATGTGTGAGGAGCTAAGAACCACTGAAAAAGCTTATAGAAGGCGTCATTTGGTATCGTATTCCTCTCTGGGCTTGGTTGGGTCTCAGCAAAGCAGATACCTGGGACTGTATAGGGGTTAAATGTAAAAACGGCTCCGGTTCCGTTATTTTAAGGGTTAAAGCTTTCAAATTTGGTGTGCAATACTTTTAAGGCTTTATGACACTGTGGTGAAAATTTGGTGAATTTTGAACAATTCCTTCATACTTTTTCACATATTCAGTAATAAAGTGTGTTCAGTTTAAAATTTAAAGTGACAGTAACGGTTTTATTTTAAAACGTTTTTTGTGCTTTGTTGACAAGTTTAAGCCTGTTTAACATGTCTGAACCATCAGATAAGCGATGTTCTATATGTATGAAAGCCAAGGTTTCTCCCCATTTAAATATATGTGATGATTGTGACATAGTGTCCAAAAAAAGTAGGGACAATGATGCCACAGATACTGATATTGCCCAAGATGATAACTCAAATGAGGGGAGTAAGCATGGTACTGCATCATCCCCTTCTGTGTCTACACCAGTTTTGCCCACACAAGAGGCCCCTAGTACATCTAGTGCGCCCATACTTATTACCATGCAACAATTAACGGCTGTAATGGATAATTATATTGCTAACATTTTATCCAAAATGCCTACTTATCAGAGAAAGCGCGATTGCTCTGTTTTAAACACTGAAGAGCAAGAGGACGCTGATGATAACTGTTCTGACATACCCTCACACCAATCTGAAGGGGCCAGGAGGGAGGTTTTGTCTGAGGGAGAAATTTCAGATTCAGGAAAAATTTCTCAGCAAGCTGAACCTGATGTTGTAACATTTAAATTTAAACTAGAACATCTCCGCGCACTGCTTAAGGAGGTATTATCTACTCTGGATGATTGTGACAATTTGGTCATTCCAGAGAAATTATGTAAGATGGACAAGTTCCTAGAGGTTCCGGTGCCCCCCGATGCTTTTCCTATACCCAAGCGGGTGGCGGACATAGTAAATAAGGAGTGGGAAAGGCCCGGCATACCTTTTGTTCCTCCCCCTATATTTAAGAAATTATTTCCTATAGTCGACCCCAGAAAGGACTTATGGCAGACAGTCCCCAAGGTCGAGGGGGGCGGTTTCAACTCTAAACAAACGCACTACTATTCCTATAGAAGATAGTTGTGCTTTTAAAGATCCTATGGATAAAAAATTAGAGGGTTTGCTTAAAAAGATGTTTGTTCAGCAAGGTTACCTTCTACAACCAATTTCATGCATTGTTCCTGTCACTACGGCAGCGTGTTTCTGGTTCGAAGAACTAGAAAAGTCGCTCAATAAAGAATCTTCGTATGAGGAGGTTATGGACAGAGTTCAAGCACTTAAATTGGCTAACTCTTTTATTTTAGATGCTGCTTTGCAATTAGCTAGATTAGCGGCGAAAAATTCAGGGTTTGCTATCGTGGCGCGCAGAGCACTTTGGCTAAAGTCTTGGTCAGCGGATGTGTCTTCCAAGACAAAATTGCTTAACATCCCTTTCAAGGGTAAAACACTGTTTGGTCCTGATTTGAAAGAGATTATTTCAGACATCACTGGGGGAAAGGGCCACGCCCTTCCTCAGGATAGGTCCTTTAAGGCTAAAAATAAGCCTAATTTTCGTCCCTTTCGCAGAAACGGACCAGCCTCTAATTCTACATCCTCTAAGCAAGAGGGTAATACTTCTCAACCCAAACCAGCCTGGAGACCGATGCAAGGCTGGAACAAGGGTAAGCAGGCCAAGAAGCCTGCCACAGCTACCAAAACAGCATGAAGGGATGGCCCCCGATCCGGGACCGGATCTGGTGGGGGGCAGACTTTCTCTCTTTGCTCAGGCTTGGGCAAGAGATGTTCAGGATCCTTGGACACTAGAAATAGTTTCTCAAGGTTATCTCCTGGAATTCAAGGAACTACCCCTAAGGGGAAGGTTCCACAGGTCTCAATTATCTTCAAACCAAATAAAAAGACAGGCATTCTTACATTGTGTAGAAGACCTGTTAAAGATGGGAGTAATTCATCCAGTTCCAATAGGAGAACAAGGGATGGGGTTTTACTCCAACCTGTTCATAGTTCCCAAAAAAGAGGGAACATTCAGACCAATTTTGGATCTCAAAATCCTAAACAAATTTCTCAGGGTTCCATCGTTCAAAATGGAAACCATTCGAACGATCCTTCCTACCATCCAGGAAGGTCAATTTATGACCACGGTGGATTTAAAGGATGCGTACCTACATATTCCTATCCACAAGGAACATCATCAGTTCCTAAGGTTCGCTTTTCTGGACAAGCATTACCAGTTTGTGGCACTTCCATTCGGATTAGCCACTGCTCCCAGAATTTTCACAAAGGTACTAGGGTCCCTTCTAGCGGTTCTAAGACCAAGGGGCATTGCAGTAGTACCTTACTTGGACGACATCCTGATTCAAGCGTCGTCTCTGTCAAAAGCAAAGGCTCATACGGACATCGTTCTAGCCTTTCTCAGATCTCACGGATGGAAAGTGAACATAGAAAAAAGTTCTCTGTCCCCGTCAACAAGAGTTCCCTTCTTGGGAACAATAATAGATTCCTTAGAAATGAGGATTTTTCTGACAGAAGTCAGAAAATCAAAACTTCTAAGCTCTTGTCAAGTACTTCATTCTGTTCTTCATCCTTCCATAGCGCAGTGCATGGAAGTAATAGGATTGATGGTTGCAGCAATGGACATAGTTCCTTTTGCGCGAATTCATCTAAGACCATTACAACTGTGCATGCTCAGACAGTGGAATGGGGATTATACAGACTTGTCTCCGACGATTCATGTAGATCAAAGGACCAGAGATTCACTCCGTTGGTGGCTGATCCTGGACAACTTGTCACAGGGAATGAGCTTCCGCAGACCAGAGTGGGTCATTGTCACGACCGACGCCAGTCTGGTGGGCTGGGGCGCGGTCTGGGAACCCCTGAAAGCTCAGGGTCTATGGTCTCGGGAAGAATCTCTTCTCCCGATAAACATTCTGGAACTGAGAGCGATATTCAATGCTCTCAAAGCTTGGCCTCATCTGACAAAGGCCAAATTCATAAGGTTTCAATCAGACAACATGACGACTGTTGCATATATCAACCATCAGGGGGGAACAAGGAGTTCCCTGGCGATGGAGGAAGTGACCAAGATAATTCAATGGGCGGAGGATCACTCCTGCCACTTGTCTGCAATCCACATCCCAGGAGTGGAAAATTGGGAAGCGGATTTTCTGAGTCGTCAGACCTTCCATCCGGGGGAGTGGGAACTCCATCCGGAAATCTTTGCCCAAATAACTCAATTATGGGGCATTCCAGACATGGATCTGATGGCGTCTCGTCAGAACTTCAAGGTCCAGATCCAGGGATCCCAAGGCGACTCTAGTGGATGCACTAGTAGCACCTTGGACCTTCAACCTAGCTTATGTATTCCCACCGTTTCCTCTCATTCCCAGGCTGGTAGCCAGGATCAATCAGGAGAGGGCTTCGGTGATCTTGATAGCTCCTGCGTGGCCACGCAGGACTTGGTATGCAGACCTGGTGAATATGTCATCGGCTCCACCATGGAAGCTACCTTTGAGACAGGACCTTCTGGTTCAAGGTCCATTCGAACATCCGAATCTGGTTTCCCTCCAACTGACTGCTTGGAGATTGAACGCTTGATTTTATCAAAGCGTGGGTTTTCAGATTCCGTAATAGATACTCTTATTCAGGCTAGAAAGCCTGTAACTAGAAAGATTTACCATAAAATATGGAAAAAATATATCTGTTGGTGTGAATCTAAAGGATTCCCATGGAACAAGATAAAAATTCCTAAGATTTTATCCTTTCTACAAGAAGGTTTGGAGAAAGGATTATCTGCAAGTTCTCTGAAGGGACAGATCTCTGCTTTATCTGTTTTACTTCACAAAAGGCTGGCAGCTGTGCCAGACGTTCAAGCGTTTGTTCAGGCTCTGGTTAGAATCAAGCCTGTTTACAGACCTTTGACTCCTCCCTGGAGTCTTAATCTAGTTCTTTCAGTTCTTCAAGGGGTTCCGTTTGAACCCTTACATTCCGTAGATATTAAGTTATTATCTTGGAAAGTTTTGTTTTTGGTTGCAATTTCTTCTGCTAGAAGAGTTTCTGAGTTATCTGCTCTGCAGTGTTCTCCGCCCTATCTGGTGTTCCATGCAGATAAGGTGGTTTTGCGTACTAAGCCTGGTTTTCTTCCGAAAGTTGTTTCCAACAAAAATATTAACCAGGAGATTGTTGTACCTTCTTTGTGTCCGAATCCAGTTTCAAAGAAGGAACGTTTGTTACACAATTTGGACGTAGTCCGTGCTCTAAAATTCTATTTAGAGGCTACTAAAGATTTCAGACAAACATCTTCTTTGTTTGTTGTTTATTCTGGTAAAAGGAGAGGTCAAAAAGCAACTTCTACCTCTCTTTCTTTTTGGCTTAAAAGCATTATCCGATTGGCTTATGAGACTGCCGGACGGCAGCCTCCTGAAAGAATCACAGCTCATTCCACTAGGGCTGTGGCTTCCACATGGGCCTTCAAGAACGAGGCTTCTGTTGACCAGATATGTAAGGCAGCGACTTGGTCTTCACTGCACACTTTTGCCAAATTTTACAAATTTGATACTTTTGCTTCTTCAGAGGCTATTTTTGGGAGAAAGGTTTTGCAAGCCGTGGTGCCTTCCATTTAGGTGACCTGATTTGCTCCCTCCCTTCATCCGTGTCCTAAAGCTTTGGTATTGGTTCCCACAAGTAAGGATGACGCCGTGGACCGGACACACCTATGTTGGAGAAAACAGAATTTATGCTTACCTGATAAATTACTTTCTCCAACGGTGTGTCCGGTCCACGGCCCGCCCTGGTTTTTTAATCAGGTCTGATGAATTATTTTCTCTAACTACAGTCACCACGGTATCATATGGTTTCTCCTATGCATATTTCCTCCTGTACGTCGGTCGAATGACTGGGGTAGGCGGAGCCTAGGAGGGATCATGTGACCAGCTTTGCTGGGCTCTTTGCCATTTCCTGTTGGGGAAGAGAATATCCCACAAGTAAGGATGACGCCGTGGACCGGACACACCGTTGGAGAAAGTAATTTATCAGGTAAGCATAAATTCTGTTTTTGACCCCTTTGCAAAACATAACTTAATACTTGGTGGCAAAACCCTTGTTGGCAATCACAGAGGTCAGGCGTTTCTTGTAGTTGGCCACCAGGTTTGCACACATCTCTGGAAGGAATTTTGTCCCACTCCTCTTTACATATCCTCTCCAAGTTATCAAGATTTTGAGGCTAACATTTGGCAACTCGAACCTTCAGCTCCCTCCACAGATTTTCTATGGGATTAATGTGGCTAGGCCACTCCAGGACCTTAATGTGCTTCTTCTTGAGCCACTCCTTTGTTGCCTTGGCCGTGTGTTTTGGGTCATTGTCATGCTGGAATACCCATCCACAACTCATTTTCAATGCCCTGGCAGAGGGAAGGAGGTTCTCACCCAAGATTTGACAGTACATGGCCCCGTCCATCGTCCCTTTGATGTGGTGAAGTTGTCCTGTCCCCTTAGCAGAAAAACACCCCCAAAGCATAATGTTTCCACCTCCATGTTTGACGGTGGGGATGGTGTTCTTGGGGTCATAGGCAGCATTCCTCTTCATCCAAACACAGTGAGTTGAGTTGATGCCAAAGAGCTCGGTTTTGGTCTCATCTGACTACAACACTTTCACCCAGTTCTCCTCTGAATCATTCAGATGTTCATTGGCAAACTTCAGACGGGCCTGTACATGTGCTTTATTGAGCAGGGGGACCTTGCAGGTGCTGCAGGATTTCAGTCCTTCAAGGCATAATGTGTTACCAATTGTTTTCTTGGTGACTATGGTCCCAGCTGCCTTGAGATCATTGACAAGATCCTCCCGTGTAGTTCTGGGCTGATTTTGCACCATTCTCATGATCATTGTAACTTGATGAGGTGAGATCTTGCATGAAGCCCCAGACTGAGGGAGATTGACAGTTATTTTGTGTTTCTTCCATTTGCGAATAATCGCACCAACTGTTGTCACCTTCTCACCAAGCTGCTTGGCTATGCTCTTGTAGCCCATTCCAATCTTCTGTAGGTCTACAATCTTGTCCCTGACATCCTTGGCATCTCTGGTCTTGGCCTTGGTGGAGTGCTCCTAATCTCAGCTTGTTACCTGTATAAAAGACACCTGGGAGCCAGAGACCTTGCTAATTGATAGGGCATCAAATACTTATTTCACTCATTAAAATGCAAATCAATTTATAACTTTTTTTTTAAATGCGTCTTTCTGGATTTTGTTGTTATTATGTCTCTAACTGTTAAAAAAAAATAAAATTATAGACATAAAAGATCAGCAGGGGAAAAAAAGGAAAAGTTTCCCCGTATTGGAGTGGAGGATGTATGGATATTAAATTGATTATTATTTCTTTCATGTAATTGGCAAGAGTCCATGAGCTAGTGACGTATGGGATATACAATCCTACCAGGAGGGGCAAAGTTTCCCAAACCTCAAAATGCCTATAAATACACCCCTCACCACACCCACAATTCAGTTTTACAAACTTTGCCTCCTATGGAGGTGGTGAAGTAAGTTTGTGCTAAGATTTCTACGTTGATATGCGCTTCTCAGCATTGTTGAAGCCCGATTCCTCTCAGAGTAAGTCAATGTCAGAGGGACGTGAAGGGAGTATCACTTATTGAATATGATGATTTCCCTAACGGGGGTCTTTTTCATAGGTTCTCTGTTATCGGTCGTAGAGATTCATCTCCTACCTCCCTTTTCAGATCGACGATATACTCTCAATTTACCATTACCTCTACTGATAACTGTTTTGGCTATCTGCTATATGTGGATTGGTGTCTTTTGGTAAGTATGTTTTTTATTACTTAAGACACCTCAGCTATGGTTTGGCACTTTATGCATTTATATAAAGTTCTAAATATATGTATTGTACTTATATTTGCCATGAGTCAGGTTCATGTATTTCCTTCTGCAGACTGTCAGTTTCATATTTGGGGAATATAATTTTTTTTTAAAGAAATGTATTTCTTACCTGGGGTTTAGTCTTTTTTTCAATTGACTACTTCTTGCAAATTGCGGGCGGTATTAGGCCCGCGGGTGCGTCAAATGCTAAACTTTATTGCGTCATTCTTGGCTCGAAAATATTTTTGGCGCGAAAAAATACGTCTATGATGCAACTTTGTCATTTCTGGCGTCATACTTGACGCAGAGACCTTTCACACGGTTGCGTCAGTGATGCGAGTGTGTCATTTCCGGTTATTTTTGGCGCCAAAAAAGTTTGTTACGTTGTGCGTCAAACTTTTTCATTATTTCAATAACTCATTGATGTTTGCCTCTTGCCTTTTTCACTATCAGAGGGCTATGCTATTTGCATTTTTTCCCATTCCTGAAACGGTCATATCATATAAAGAAATAGATAATTTTGCTTTATATGTTGTTTTTTCTCTTACATTTTGCAAGATGTCTCAATCTGATCCTGCCTCAGAAGTTTCTGCTGGAACATTGCGGCCTGACATCGGTTCTACCAAAGCTAAGTGCATTTTTTGTAAAATTGTAGAAATTATTTTGCCGAATGTCATTTGTAATAGTTGTGATGATAAACGTTTACATGCAGATAGTGTATCCATCAGTAATAGTACATTGCCAGTTGCAGTTCCTTCAACTTCTAATGTGCATGATATACCTGTAAATTTTAAAGAATTTATTTCTGATTCTATCCTGAAGGCTGTGTCTGCATTTCCACCTTCTAATAAACGTAAAAGGTTTTTTAAAACTTCCCATTTAGTTGATGAAATTTCAAATGACCAACAACATAATAATTTATCCTCTTCTGATGAGGATCTATCTGATACAGAAGATCCTTCCTCAGACATTGACATTGACACTGACAAATCTACTTATTTATTTGAAATAGAGTATATGCGTTCTTTATTAAAAGAAGTGTTAATTACTTTGGATATTGAGGTAACCAGTCCTATTGACGTTCAGTCTAATAAACGTTTAAATGCTGTTTTTAAAGGGACAGTAAATCTTAAAAATAATGTTATATAATTCTGCACATAGTGCAGAATTATATAACATTATATTAGCGCAAACATTGTCAAACCTAATATTCCCTTATAATTTTAAAAGAAACGGCTGTTTTACAGACCCGCTCTCTGTGATCTTCTGAGCGGATCTGTTTGTTTTACACAGCGCATCGGGCCAGCTGTATAGTCACAGCCCGGCCCGACCGCGCCATTATACTAAGTGCAGCTCGCTCCCGCTGTCAGACAGAGCAGGAGCGAGCTGCACTTAGTATAATGGCGCGGTCGGGCCGGGCTGTGACTATACAGCTGGCCCGATGCGCTGTGTAAAACAAACAGACCCGCTCAGAAGATCACAGAGAGCGGGTCTGTAAAACAGTCTTTTCTTTTAAAATTATAAGGGAATATTAGGTTTGACAATGTTTGCGCTAATATAATGTTTTATAATTATGCACTATGTGCAGAATTATATAACATTATTTTTAAGGTTTACTGACACTTTAAACCTCCTGTGGTTTCTCCAGGGGTTTTTCCTATTCCTGAGGCTGATTCTGATATGATTTCTAAGGAATGGAATAAACCAGGTACTTCTTTTATTCCTTCTTCAAGGTTTAAAAAATTGTATCCTTTACCAGCAAAATCTATAGAGTTTTGGAAAAAAATCCCCAAAGTTGATGTGGCTATTTCTTCCCTTGCTAAACGTACCACTATTCCTATGGAAGATAGTACTTCCTTTAAGAATCCTTTAGATAGGAAGCTTAAATCTTATCTAAGGAAGGCTTATTTATATTCAGGTCATCTTCTCAGACCTGCAATTTCTTTGGCTGACGTTGCGGCTGCTTCAACTTTCTGGTTGGAGAATTTAGAGCAACAGGAATTGGATTCTGACTTATCTAGCATTATTCGCTTACTGCAATATGCTAATCATTTTATTTGTGATGCTATTTTTTTAAATTATCAAAATTAATGTTAGATCCATGTCTTTAGCTATATTAGCTAGAAGAGCTTTGTGGCTTAAATCTTGGAATGCTGATATGACATCTAAATCTAGATTACTATCTCTTTCTTTCCAAGGTAATAATTTATTTGGTTCTCAGTTGGATTCTATTATTTCAACTGTCACTGGGGGAAAGGGAGTTTTTCTTCCTCAGGATAAAAAAACTAAGGGTAAATCTAAGGCTTCTAACCGTTTTCGTCAGAATAAGGAACAAAAACTCAATCCTCCCCCCAAGGAATCTGCTTCCAATTGGAAGCCTTCCTCAAATTGGAATAAATCCAAGTCATTTAGGAAACCAAAGTCAGCCCCTAAGTCTGCATGAAGGTGCGGCCCTCATTCCAGCTCAGCTGGTAGGGGGCAGATTAAAGTTTTTCAAGGATATTTGGATAAAATCTGTCCAAAATCATTGGATTCAGAGCATTGTCTCACAAGGGTATCGAATAGGATTCAGAGTAAGACCTCCTGTGAGAAGATTTTTTCTCTCACGTATCCCAGCAAATCCAGTAAAGGTTCAGGCTTTCCTGAAGTGTGTTTCAAACCTGGAATCTTCAGGGGTAATCATGCCAGTTCCTCTTCAGGAACAAGGTTTGGGGTTTTATTCAAATCTATTCATTGTCCCAAAGTAGGAAAATTTATTCAGACCAGTTCTGGATCTGAAAATTTTTAATCGTTATGTAAGAGTACCAACTTTCAAGATGGTGACTATAAGAACTATTCTGCCTTTTGTTCAGCGAGGACATTATATGTCCACAATAGACTTGCAGGATGCATACCTTCATATTCCGATTCATCCAGAACATTATCAGTTTCTGAGATTCTCTTTTCTAGACAAGCATTACCAATTAGTTGCTCTTCCATTTGGCCTAGCAACAGCTCCAAGAATCTTTTCAAAGGTTCTGGGTGCCCTACTCTCTGTAATCAGAGAACAGGGTATTGCAGTGTTTCCTTATTTGGACAATATCTTGGTACTAGCTCAGTCTTTACGTACTGCAGAATCTCACACAAATCAACTAGTATTGTTTCTTCGGAAACATGGTTGGAGTATCAATTTACCAAAACGTTTCTTGATTCCTCAGACAAGGGTCACCTTTTTAGGCTTCCAGATAGATTCAGTGTCCATGACTCTGTCTCTAACAGACAAGAGACGTTTAAAATTGGTTGCAGCCTGCCGGCACCTTCAGTCTCAGTCATTCCCTTCAGTGGTTATGTGCATGGAAGTTTTAGGTCTCATGACTGCAGCATCGGACGTGATCCCCTTTGCTCGTTTTCACATGAGACCTCTACAGCTTTGTATGCTGAATCAATGGTGCAGGGATTATACAAAGATATCACAATTAATATCCTTAAATCCCAATGTACGACACTCTCTGACATGGTGGATAGATCACCATCGTTTAGTTCAAGGGGCTTCTTTTGTTCGGCCAACCTGGACTGTGATCACAACAGATGCGAGTCTTTCAGGTTGGGGAGCTGTTTGGGGATCTCTGTTAAAGAAAGGATAATCCAGCTATCCTCAAGAGGTGCGCTGCTGTGCATCAGTTCCGTTCCGGTGGGCTTGGTGCAAAGGCTGCGCTCTCCAAATGAACTCCCCACGGGATCCTAGATGTGCAAAAAGATAGAAAGAGAGGCGCCAGACCCATAAAACAGTATCGTTTGGATGGAAGGGAATATAACATGCAAAAATCCCCCTTTCTGAGTGAATACTCACAATCGTGGCGGCACTTTTAGCGTGCCCTTCACCACAAGTCGGGACCGTTGAGAGTCGCCCCAAGAGAGACACCCCCAGGCAGATGATGTCACCGTCAATGCTCGAATACGCTGTAGGCAGTATCGGTCTGTGGGATCTCCTTGAGTTCAGCTGGAACTGGCGGCATTCAGTATCACCAAGGGAGTGTATCAACGATAACCTCCTAGGCTCGCCTGTTGTAATCCATAGGTGAAATACCGGGGTCCGATACTCTGAGTGACAAGCAGTCCTCCTTACGGCTATACCGGGCAAGGTCTCCGTTGACAACAGTACTTATCTTCCACTTCTCGTTAATCCCTGGATATTTTTGCAACTGCTTGGGTAAGCATTTCAAAAGCCCATGGTCTGCTTTATTTTGGCAGGCAGTGAAACATCAAAGCAACATCAGTCCCGTGGCTCCTGCCTCCTCTGTCTCTCTCTGGTTTTGTTTTCTTTGTTTTTTTGGAATGTCTCTTAAAGTACCCAATTCTTTCTGATTCCTTCACAGGTGCTTCAATCATTGTGCCAATATTTGTGTATTCCCGTGAGGGGATTATCCCTTTCTGTGGCTGTTATACTGTATTTCTGTGTTGCTATCTAATTTCTGTGTTTACTATTCTAAATTATTACAGAAAACACTGGTGCAACTTAAGTCTCATATGTTTTCCGTGCAAGAAAGTGTTACTGTGTCCCCATACTACGCTTTCTAACCTTTCTGTGCCTATTGCTAGACAGAGTTATGCAGCATTGCATTTGCAGCAGAGTACTCAGGGATTTGTTACCCACTAGGGTTATCCCCACCGGACTGTTCTAAAGACCTAACAGTACATTCAATTTGATAAATAATAGCTTTTATGCCTCAACCAGTTAAACTCAAATGGTAGAAGAAAACCCTTTGTGGGCCCTGGGCTCATCTCTGACATCCCTAAGGAGCGACCTGTCTCTGTACCCTGTAGCTTCCAGGACTATAATTTAATTAGAATCCTAGTTTTAAAATTACTTAAAATCCATGATATGATAAATAATTATATTATTTGTTATTGTGAAATCTATTAGTGTAATTATTATCTGCTACTGAAACGTGACCGGTATTGTAATGAATGATCAGAATGTGTATTAAAAATTGTAGTTTGTTTGAAAACGACACACAATAATAAATATTATGAGCAACTGAATGAGAAGTTACTTACCCCCTCTTATGTTCAGATGATCACCATGGTAATGTGGTTATCTGACCCAACTAGGAATCATGGTGATTTTTGCTAAGAGGGGGCTGCCTCTATTAGGGCCCCTATGAGACCTTATAAAACAAATTCATGAGCTTATTGTCTCCTGAGTAAAAGCTACCAAATTAAAAGCCAGTCATGTTTACTTAATTCCATGCACCTTTAAACTTTTTATTTATTTTAGCATTATATTTTCAAGTTTTTTTTTCATTCTTGACTAGTAACTTTTTCATAAACTATGATAGCTTTTGAAACAAAAATAGGTTGGTGCTAAAAAGCTTATTCTTATCCCAGTATAAAATATTTAATATATATTAAAATTTTACATATAGTAGTTAAAAAACGTATGCATCCATATGTTAAGTGTACATGTTATAACATAAAAACATGGTAACCATATCGTACCCAAAGTCCATATAAATACTTAGTAACTCCTTGATATGTGTATATTCTTATTGGATTTGTATCCGTCCCGCTATATGCTTGGAGGTGTTCCAATAATAGTTATATAGAACAATGTTCTTGGACTCACTGTTACAGTGTGGCGAGATGGCCGTTAGTATCCTTCATTGTTTCTTCGATCACATGATACCAGTGGACCAATCACAGGTCAGATTTACCGGCCAATGGAATTTATCGATCCGGATTTTAATTCTCTGTAGTTGTATTGGATTTGATTACATAGAAAAACCTAAAGTATTTATCTTGATATGGACATATATTACCTTTTTCCTAGTAGCAAATATCTGGGTCTATTCAAACTCTGTGTAATCTTGTCAGTGTAAACACAAGATACGGGTTGATACCCTGGGAAGTAATATAATAGTCGGATACGTTTACTTATGTGTATAGGTTTGCCTTCTTCATGCGGCTTACTCAGGAAAATAATTAGTTGAAATGGTTTTGTAATAACCTTAATCCCATCTAGCCTTAGTTTGCAGGTGTTTAGTAAAAACACTGTATGATTCCTTCAGCAGCTTATACGCGTTTCAGCCCTCAGGCCTTTATCAAATGTCTGAAGGTTTATTTTTTCGGCCTTATATACCGGATGTGTTTTTGGAAGGTAGTAGAATATTGGGGTCCTTGGTTCTAATATATTGAGAAAATGAAATTATTGGGTATTTAGAATGCCTTTATCCCTAGCTTTCTCAAGTAGTAATAGCATATTTGTTCTGTTGTATATCAATGGGGTTTCTATATAGTTCTTTATAAGTGGTAGTATCTTTCAGTATTCTGTCTGCCTCTTTTAGATAATATTCACTGTCCATAATAACAAGACCACCCCCCTTATCAGCTTGTTTGATCGTAATATCGTTATCGTTCTTAAGTTCCTTAATTATTTCATTCTCTCTTTTTGTTAACTTCCATTTCATCCCTTTAGCTGTATTACATTTTTCTAGATCTTCTTTAACCATTCTTTCAAGGAGATATAATTATACAATCTATTCTCATTTCTTGGAGGATATCTCCTTTTTTCAAAATCTCTATTCCCATTATTATGTCTATTCTGCCTATTATCATACAACATAAAATATGTATCCTTTGTATCGTAGCTGTAGTTATCATCTGAATTGTGTGTCATAGGTCTCTGTCTAGAATTAAATTTATTAAATTCTTTATTTCTATGTCCTTCCCATTTTTTAATGTCTCTTCTTTCTTTATGGTGGTTTTGTCTATTAGTATTCTCCCCAATATTATTTTTATTATGTTTTCCAAACAGTTTTGAAATATTTTGTACAATACTTTGATTTGTCTCAATATTTGTAGTTTCATTTCCTGTTGACTCAATGACAGTACCTCCATTTCTATCATTGCCAATCTCTTGTACCTCGGTTTTTTCCCTTGTAATCCTCCAAATCTCTATTTATATTTTTTCCATTTAGTTTTAAAATGATTCTCTTTAGTTCTTTTAAGATTGGTGGCTATTTCATTTTGCTTTGCAATGCATATTACATCGTCTTTATAACAATTTACTACTTTTTTAAAGGTATCTATTTCTTTACTTAGAGTTTCTAAGGTTTCTTTTCTAGATTTTAATGCAATTTTTATTCAATCTAATAAGGCTTTTTGTAATGCCTCAAAATACCTAATAGGAGATAAGGTAAAACACAATCCAAGTTTTATTTTTAGAAAAGCCCATACATTGAAGAGTAAACTAGCACCAAGCTAGAGATTTAGATGGCAATAAATGGGTAGGTTTCTTCCCTGGTATATCCTGCAAATCTTGCAAACATAGTAGTAAAATGAAAGAAATAACACTACTTTATAACAATAAGAAATATGAGATAAGATAATTGACCAAATGCCCAGACAAAAACATAATCTATCTTTTGAAATTTTCATGCAATCTGTGTTATTAAGGACAAATAAGTAGAACCCTGAAAGACAGAATATGGCAACAACTACTTTGCATAGAACATAGGAAATCTGACACAGTATTATATAAGCCCTTTTAAAGCACCAAAGATTTGTTGTTCTGGGGGATAAAGAAAATTGCACTTGATAACAGGAACACCAATATAAGAAAACTACTTCAAATAAAAGAAGCTGAATTCATTTCTCCTGTTAAGTGTAGTCAGTCCACGGGTCATCCATTACTTATGGGATTATAACTCCTCCCTAACAGGAAGTGCAAGAGGATCACCCAAGCAGAGCTGCTATATAGCTCCTCCCCTCTACGTCATACCCAGTCATTCTCTTGCACCTAACTAATAGATAGGATGTGTGAGAGGAGTGTGGTTATTAAATTTAGTTTTTATTTCTTCAATCAAAAGTTTGTTGTTTTAAACGGCACCGGAGTGTTTTGTTTTTTCTCAGGCAGTATTAGAAGAAGAATCTACCTGAGTTTGTGTATGATCTTAGCGGACGTAACTAAGATCCATTTGCTGTTCTCGGCCATTCTGAGGAGTGAGGTAACTTCAGAACAGGGGACAGCGGGCAGGGTTCACCTGCAAAGAGGTATGTTGCAGTATATTATTTTCTAAGGAATGGAATTGACTGAGAAAATACTGCTAATACCGATATAATGTAAGTACAGCCTTAAATGCAGTAGTAGCAACTGGTATCAGGCTGTTATGTATGTATGTTGGCACTGAGGTATTTCTGGGGAATGGCACTTCACTAAGAAAATACTGTATACATATAACTTATAGCCTTTCTGCAGTGAGAGCGACTAGCAACAGGCTTTTAATATCATTTCATATATTTATATTAAAACGTTTACTGGCAGGTTAATCGTTTTTTTCTCTGAGGTACTTGGTGAAAAATTTTATGGGCATTATTTTCCACTTGGCTGTCGTTTATTTTGAATAAAATCAGTTTACTGAGCTTCCCCACTGTTGTATTATGAGTGGGAGGGGCCTATTTTGGCGCTTTTACTACGCATTAAAAATTCAGTCACAGTCTTCCTTATTCTCCCTGCATGATCCAGGACGTCTCTACAGAGCTCAGGGGTCTCCAAAACTAGTTTGAGGGAGGTAATCACTCACAGCAGACCTGTGAGACTGTGCTTTGACTGTGATAAAAACGTTATATATTTTATTATCCGTTTTTTGGTATTAAGGGGTTAATAATCCATTTGCTAATGGGTGCAATCCTTTGCTAAATTTATGCATTTCATGTGAAAAACTGATTGCTATAACTAATCCGGTTCATCGTTATTTCAACTGTGACAGTTTTTGTGTGCTTCTTAAAGGCACAGTAACGTTTTTTATATTGCTTGTAAATTCATTTGAAAAGTATTTTCCAAGCTTGCTAGTCTAATTGCTAGTTTGTTAAACATGTCTGACACAGAGGAATCTCTTTGTGCAATATGTTCTAAGGCCAATGTGGAGCCCAATAGAAATTTATGTACTAATTGCATTGATGCTACTTTAAATAAAAGCCAATCTGTACATGTTAAGAAAAATTCACCAGACAACGAGGGGGAAGTTATGCCGACTAACTTGCCTCACGTGTCAGTACCTGCATCTCCCGCTCAGGAGGTGCGTGATATTGTAACGCCAAGTACATCAGGGCGGCCATTACAAATCACTTTGCAAGACATGGCTAATGTTATGACTGAAGTTGTATCTAAATTGCCAGAACTTAGGGGTAAACGAGACCACTCTGGGGTGAGAACAGAGTGCGCTGATAATACTAGGGCCATGTCTGATACTGCGTCACAATTTGCAGAACATGAAGACGAAGAGCTTCATTCTGTGGGTGACGGATCTGATCCAAATAAACTGGATTCAGACATTTCAAATTTTAAATTTAAGCTTGAGAACCTCCGTGTGTTACTAGGGGAGGTGTTAGCGGCTCTGAATGATTGTAACACGGTTGCAATCCCAGAGAAAATATGTAGGTTGGATAAATATTTTGCGGTACCAACGTGTACTGACGTTTTTCCTATACCTAAAAGACTTACTGAAATTGTTAACAAGGAGTGGGATAGACCCGGTGTGCCTTTCTCACCCCCTCCTATATTCAGAAAAATGTTTCCAATAGACGCCACCACACGGGACTTATGGCAGACGGTCCCTAAGGTGGAGGGAGCAGTTTCTACTTTAGCTAAGCGTACCACTATCCCGGTGGAGGATAGCTGTGCCTTTTCAGATCCAATGGATAAAAAGTTAGAGGGTTACCTTAAGAAAATGTTTGTTCAACAAGGTTTTATATTGCAACCCCTTGCATGCATTGCGCCGGTCACGGCGGCGGCATTCTGGTTTGAGTCTCTGGAAGAGACCCTTGAAACAGCTCCATTGGATGAGATTACAAACAAGCTTAAAGCCCTTAAGCTAGCTAATTCATTTATTTCTGATGCCGTAGTACATCTAACTAAGCTTACGGCTAAGAATTCCGGTTTCGCCATTCAGGCGCGCAGAGCGCTGTGGCTAAAATCCTGGTCAGCCAATGTGACTTCTAAATCTAAATTGCTTAACATACCTTTCAAAGGGCAGACATTATTCGGGCCCGGTTTGAAAGAAATTATCGCTGACATTACTGGAGGTAAGGGCCATGCCCTGCCTCAAGACAGAGCCAAACCAAGGGCTAGACAGTCTAATTTTCGTGCCTTTCGTAACTTCAAGGCAAGAGCAGCATCAACTTCCTCCGCTCCAAAACAGGAAGGAACTGTTGCTCGCTACAGACAGGGCTGGAAACCTAACCAGACCTGGAACAAGGGCAAGCAGGCCAGAAAACCTGCTGCTGCCCCTAAGACAGCATGAAGTGAGGGCCCCCAATCCGGAAACGGATCTAGTAGGGGGCAGACTTTCTCTCTTCGCCCAGGCTTGGGCAAGAGATGTCCAGGATCCCTGGGTGTTAGAGATCATATCTCAGGGATATCTTCTGGACTTCAAAGCTTCTCCTCCAAAAGGGAGATTTCATCTTTCAAGGTTGTCAACAAACCAGATAAAGAAAGAGGCGTTTCTACGCTGTGTACAAGATCTTTTACTAATGGGAGTGATCCACCCGGTTCCGCGGTCGGAACATGGACAGGGGTTTTACTCAAATCTGTTTGTGGTTCCCAAGAAAGAAGGAACCTTCAGACCAATCTTGGATTTAAAGATCCTAAACAAATTCCTAAGAGTTCCATCGTTCAAAATGGAAACTATTCGGACAATCTTACCCATGATCCAAAAGGGTCAGTACATGACCACAGTGGATTTAAAGGATGCCTACCTTCACTTACCGATTCCCAAAGATCATTACCGGTACCTAAGGTTTGCCTTTCTAGACAGGCATTACCAGTTTGTAGCTCTTCCTTTCGGGTTAGCTACTGCTCCAAGAATCTTTACAAAGGTTCTGGGGTCTCTTCTGGCGGTACTAAGACCGCGAGGAATATCGGTAGCTCCGTACCTAGACGACATTCTGATACAAGCGTCAAGTTTCCAAACTGCCAAGTCTCATACAGAGTTAGTACTGGCATTTCTAAGGTCACATGGGTGGAAAGTGAACGAAGAAAAGAGTTCTCTATTGCCACTTACAAGAGTTCCCTTCTTAGGGACTCTTATAGATTCTGTAGAAATGAAGATTTATCTGACAGAGGTCAGGTTAACAAAACTTCTAAATGCTTGCCGGGTCCTTCATTCCATTCCACGCCCGTCAGTGGCTCAATGCATGGAGGTAATCGGCTTAATGGTAGCGGCAATGGACATAGTACCCTTTGCACGCCTGCATCTCAGACCACTGCAATTGTGCATGCTAAGTCAGTGGAATGGGGACTACTCAGATTTGTCCCCTATACTGAATCTGGATCAAGAGACCAGAAATTCTCTTCTATGGTGGCTCTCTCGGCCACATCTATCCAAGGGGATGCCTTTCAGCAGGCCAGATTGGACAATTGTAACAACAGACGCCAGCCTGATAGGTTGGGGCGCTGTCTGGAATTCCCTGAAGACTCAGGGATCTTGGACTCAGGAGGAGAGTCTCCTTCCCATAAATATTCTGGAATTAAGAGCAGTTTTCAATGCCCTTCTGGCTTGGCCTCAGTTAGCAACTCTGAGGTTCATCAGGTTTCAGTCGGACAACATCACGACTGTGGCTTACATCAACCATCAGGGAGGGACAAGGAGTTCCCTAGCAATGATGGAAGTCTCAAAGATAATTCACTGGGCAGAGTCTCACTCTTGCCACCTATCAGCGATCCACATCCCAGGCGTGGAGAACTGGGAAGCGGATTATCTAAGTCGCCAGACTTTTCATCCGGGGGAGTGGGAACTTCATCCGGAGGTCTTTGCCCAAATTCTTCGGCGTTGGGGCAAACCAGATCTGGATCTCATGGCTTCTCGCCAGAACGCCAAACTTCCTTATTACGGATCCAGGTCCAGAGACCCGGGAGCGGTTCTGATAGATGCTCTGACAGCACCTTGGGTCTTCAACATGGCTTATGTGTTTCCACCCTTCCCGATGCTTCCTCGATTGATTGCCAGGATCAAACAGGAGAGAGCATTGGTGATTCTAATAGCGCCTGCGTGGCCATGCAGGACCTGGTATGCAGACCTAGTGGACATGTCATCCTGTCCACCTTGGTCTCTACCTCTGAGACAGGACCTTCTGGTGCAGGGTCCTTTCAAACATCCAAATCTAATTTCTCTGAGGCTGACTGCATGGAGATTGAACGCTTGATTCTATCAAAGTGTGGATTCTCGGAGTCAGTGATTGATACCTTGATACAGGCTAGGAAGCCTGTTACCAGGAAAATTTACCATAAAATATGGCGCAAATACTTGCATTGGTGCGAATCCAAGAGTTACTCATGGAGTAAAGTTAGGATTCCTAGGATATTGTCCTTTCTACAAGAAGGTTTAGAAAAGGGTTTATCCGCTAGTTCGTTAAAGGGACAGATCTCAGCTTTGTCCATCCTTTTACACAAATGTCTGTCAGAAGTTCCAGACGTTCAGGCTTTTTGTCAGGCTTTGGCCAGGATTAAGCCTGTGTTTAAAACGGTTGCTCCGCCATGGAGTTTAAACTTAGTTCTTAACGTTTTACAGGGTGTTCCGTTTGAACCCCTTCATTCCATTGATATCAAACTGTTATCTTGGAAAGTTCTGTTTTTAATGGCTATTTCCTCGGCTCGAAGAGTCTCTGAGTTATCTGCCTTACGTTGTGATTCTCCTTATCTGATTTTCCATTCAGACAAGGTAGTTCTGCGTACTAAACCTGGGTTCTTACCTAAGGTAGTTACCAACAGTAATATCAATCAAGAGATTGTTGTTCCATCATTGTGCCCTAACCCTTCTTCAAAGAAGGAACGACTTCTGCACAATCTGGACGTTGTCCGTGCCCTGAAATTTTATTTACAGGCAACTAAAGATTTTCGACAAACTTCTTCCCTGTTTGTCGTGTATTCTGGACAGAGGAGAGGTCAAAAGGCTTCGGCCACCTCTCTCTCTTTTTGGCTTCGTAGCATAATACGTTTAGCCTATGAGACTGCTGGACAGCAGCCTCCGGAAAGAATTACAGCTCATTCTACCAGAGCTGTGGCTTCCACTTGGGCCTTTAAGAATGAGGCCTCTGTTGAACAGATTTGCAAGGCTGCGACTTGGTCTTCACTTCACACTTTTTCCAAATTTTACAAATTTGACACTTTTGCTTCTTCGGAGGCTATTTTTGGGAGAAAGGTTCTTCAGGCAGTGGTTCCTTCCGTGTAAAGAGCCTGCCTGTCCCTCCCGTCATCCGTGTACTTTTAGCTTTGGTATTGGTATCCCATAAGTAATGGATGACCCGTGGACTGACTACACTTAACAGGAGAAAACATAATTTATGCTTACCTGATAAATTCCTTTCTCCTGTAGTGTAGTCAGTCCACGGCCCGCCCTGTTTTTTATGGCAGGTCTAAATTTTAAATTATACTCCAGTCACCACTGCACCCTATAGTTTCTCCTTTCTCGTTTGGTTTTCGGTCGAATGACTGGGTATGACGTAGAGGGGAGGAGCTATATAGCAGCTCTGCTTGGGTGATCCTCTTGCACTTCCTGTTAGGGAGGAGTTATAATCCCATAAGTAATGGATGACCCGTGGACTGACTACACTACAGGAGAAAGAAATTTATCAGGTAAGCATAAATTATGTTTTTTAATTTAGTCACCCTACACCCTAAAGGTTTAAACGCAGAAATGGATTTAAACCATCTTATATAAATCCTTTTGTTCATTAATAGGTTCAAGAAAAAAATATTTTTAATTTATTCCTAATATTATTCACATACGTATATATGAGTAGCACTGGATTTTAACTGCACTAAAAGAAATATATTGTGCTGCTAGAGTAATGTAAAGAAATGTATATAATTATCTGAAGATCAGTAACAATTTATATGTATCCACCTATATGTATTCAAAGTATAACATGTAATGCCATCTAGAAAGAAACAGAGTGAACATGTTCATTTATCCTCTTAAAAAGTAAGAAACTGAATTGTACCAAATTGAAACAATCAAGTCCAGCACAGCTAGGGTTAAACATTAAACACATCCGGTATATAAGGCCGAAAAAATGAACCTTCAGACATCTTGCTAAAGGCCTGAGGGCTGAAACGTGTATAAGCTGCTGAAGGAATCATACAGAGTTTTTAATAAACACCTTCGAACTAAGACTGGGTGGGATTAAGGTTATTACAAAACCATTTCAACTAATTATTTTCCTGATTAAACCGCATGAAGAAGGCAAACCTATACACATAAGTAAACGTATCGACTATTATATTACTTCCCAGGGTTTCAACCCGTATCTTGTGTTTACACTGATAAGATTACACAGAGTTTGAATAGACCCAGATATTTGCTACTAGTAAAAAAGTAATATATGTCCATATCGAGATACATACTTAAGGTTTTTCTATGTAATCAAATCCAATACAACTACAGAGAATTCAAATCCGGATCGATAATTTCCATTGGCCGTTAAATCTAACCTCTGATTGGTCCACCGGTATCACATGATCAAAGAAACCGTGAAGGATCTGAACGGCCATCTCGCCACACTGTAACAGTGAGTCTAAGAACATTGTGCTATATAACTATTATTGGAACACCTCCAAGCATATAACAGGACGGATACAAATCCGATAAGAATATACACATTTATCACACTAAGGCCTAGATTTGGAGTTTGGCGGTAGCCGTGAAAACCAGCGTTAGAGGCTCCTAACGCTGGTTTTAGGCTAACTCCGGTATTTGGAGTCACTCAAAATAGGGTCTAACGCTCACTTTTCAGCCGCGACTTTTCCATACCGCAGATCCCCTTACGTAAATTGCGTATCCTATCTTTTCAATGGGATCTTTCTAACTCCGGTATTTAGAGTCGTGTCTGAAGTGAGCGTTAGAAATCTAACGACAAAACTCCAGCCGCAGAAAAAAGTCAGTAGTTAAGAGCTTTTTGGGCTAACACCGGTTCATAAAGCTCTTAACTACTGTACTCTAAAGTACACTAACACCCATAAACTACCTATGTACCCCTAAACCGAGGTCCCCCCACATCGCCGCCACTCGATTACATTTTTTTAACCCCTAATCTGCCGACCGCCATCTACGTTATACTTATGTACCCCTAATCTGCTGCGCCTAACACCGCCGACCCCTGTATTATATTTATTAACCTCTAATCTGCCCCCCACAACGTCGCCGCCAGCTACCTACAATAATTAACCCCTAATCTGCCGACCGCAAAGCGCCGCCACCTACATTATAGCTATGTACCCCTAATCTGCTGCCCCTAACACCGCCGACCCCTATATTATATTTATTAACCCCTAATCTGCCCCCCTCAACGTCGCCTCCACCTGCCTACACTTATTAACCCCTAATCTGCCGAGCGGACCGCACCGCTACTATAATAAAGTTATTAACCCCTAATCCGCCTCACTAACCCTATAATAAATAGTATTAACCCCTAATCTGCCCTCCCTAACATCGCCGACACCTAACTTCAATTATTAACCCCTAATCTGCCGACCGGAGCTCACCGCTATTCTAATAAATGTATTAACCCCTAAAGCTAAGTCTAACCCTAACACTAACACCCCCCTAACTTAAATATAATTTTAATCTAACGAAATTAATTAACTCTTATTAAATAAATTATTCCTATTTAAAGCTAAATACTTACCTGTAAAATAAACGCTAATATAGCTACAATATAAATTATAATTACATTGTAGCTATTTTAGGATTAATATTTATTTTACAGGCAACTTTGTGATTATTTTAACCAGGTACAATAGCTATTAAATAGTTAAGAACTATTTAATAGTTACCTAGTTAAAATAATAACAAAATTACCTGTAAAATAAATCCTAACCTAAGTTACAATTAAACCTAACACTATACTATCATTAAATTAATTAAATAAATACCTACAATTACCTACAATTAAACCTAACACTACACTATCAATACATTAATTAAATACAATATCTACAAATAACTACAATGATATAAACTAACTAAAGTACAAAAAATAAAAAAGAACTAAGTTACAAAAAATAAAAAAATATTTACAAACATAAGAAAAATCTTACAACAATTTTAAACTAATTACACCTACTCTAAGCCCCCTAATAAAATAACAGAGACCCCCAAAATAAAAAATGCCCTACCCTATTCTAAATTACTAAAGTTCAAAGCTCTTTTACCTTACCAGCCCTGAACAGGGCCCTTTGCGGGGCATGCCCCAAGAAGTTCAGCTCTTGCCTGTAAAAAAAAACATACAATACCCCCCCCCAACATTACAACCCACCACCCACATACCCCTAATCTAACCCAAACCCCCCTTAAATAAACCTAACACTAAGCCCCTGAAGATCATCCTACCTTGTCTTCACCTCACCAGGTATCACCGATCCGTCCTGGCTCCAAAATCTTCATCCAACCCAAGCGGGGGCTGGCGATCCATCATCCGGTGGCTGAAGAGGTCCAGAAGAGGCTCCAAAGTCTTCATCCTATCCGGGAAGAAGAGGCGATCCGGACCGGCAACCATCTTGATCCAAGCGGCATCTTCTATCTTCATCCGATGACGACCGGCTCCATCCTGAAGACCTCCACCGCGGACCCATCTTCTTCCGGCGACGTCCAACTGAAGAATGACGGTTCCTTTAAGGGACGTCATCCAAGATGGCGTCCCTCGAATTCCGATTGGCTGATTCAGATTGAGCTCGCATTCTATTGGCTGATCGGAACAGCCAATTGAATGCGAGCTCAATCTGATTGGCTGATTGGATCAGCCAATCGGATTGAACTTGATTCTGATTGGCTGATTCCATCAGCCAATCAGAATATTCCTACCTTAATTCCGATTGGCTGATAGAATCCTATCAGCCAATCGGAATTCGAGGGACGCCATCTTGGATGATGTCCCTTAAAGGAACCGTCATTCTTCAGTTGGACGTCGCCGGAAGAAGATGGGTCCGCGGTGGAGGTCTTCAGGATGGAGCCGGTCGTCATCGGATGAAGATAGAAGATGCCGCTTGGATCAAGATGGTTGCCGGTCCGGATCGCCTCTTCTTCCCGGATAGGATGAAGACTTTAGAGCCTCTTCTGGACCTCTTCAGCCACCGGATGATGGATCGCCAGCCCCCGCTTGGGTTGGATGAAGATTTTGGAGCCAGGACGTATCGGTGATACCTGGTGAGGTGAAGACAAGGTAGGATGATCTTCATGGGCTTAGTGTTAGGTTTATTTAAGGGGGGTTTGGGTTAGATTAGGGGTATGTGGGTGGTGGGTTGTAATGTTAGGGGGGGTATTGTATGGTTTTTTTTACAGGCAAAAGAGCTGAACTTCTTGGGGCATGCCCCGCAAAGGGCCCTGTTCAGGGCTGGTAAGGTAAAAGAGCTTTGAACTTTAGTAATTTAGAATAGGGTAGGGCATTTTTTATTTTGGGGGTCTTTGTTATTTTATTAGGGGGCTTAGAGTAGGTGTAATTAGTTTAAAATTGTTGTAAGATTTTTCTTATGTTTGTAAATATTTTTTTATTTTTTGTAACTTAGTTCTTTTTTATTTTTTGTACTTTAGTTAGTTTATATCATTGTAGTTATTTGTAGATATTGTATTTAATTAATGTATTGATAGTGTAGTGTTAGGTTTAATTGTAGGTAATTGTAGGTATTTTATTTAATTAATTTAATGATAGTATAGTGTTAGGTTTAATTGTAACTTAGGTTAGGATTTATTTTACAGGTAATTTTGTAATTATTTTAACTAGGTAACTATTAAATAGTTCTTAACTATTTAATAGCTATTGTACCTGGTTAAAATAATTACAAAGTTGCCTGTAAAATAAATATTAATCCTAAAATAGCTACAATGTAATTATAATTTATATTGTAGCTATATTAGGATTTATTTTACAGGTAAGTATTTAGCTTTAAATAGGAATAATTTATTTAATAAGAGTTAATTAATTTCGTTAGATTAAAATTATATTTAATTTAGGGGGGTGTTAGTGTTAGGGTTAGACTTAGCTTTAGGGGTTAATACATTTATTAGAATAGCGGTGAGCTCCGGTCGGCAGATTAGGGGTTAATAATTGAAGTTAGGCGTCGGCGATGTTAGGGAGGGCAGATTAGGGGTTAATACTATTTATTATAGGGTTAGTGAGGCGGAACTTTATTATAGTAGTGGTGCGGTCCACTCGGCAGATTAGGGGTTAATAAGTGTAGGCAGGTGGGGGCGACGTTGTGGGCGGCAGATTAGGGGTTAATAAATATAATATAGGGGTCGGCGGTGTTAGGGGCAGCAGATTAGGGGTACATAGGGATAAAGTAGGTTGCGGCGGTGTACGGAGCGGCAGATTAGGGGTTATAAAAATATGCAGGGGTCAGCGATAGCGGGGGCGGCAGAATAGGGGTTAATAAGTGTAAGGTTAGGGGTGTTTAGACTCGGGGTACATGTTAGGGTGTTAGGTGCAGACGTAGGAAGTGTTTCCTCATAGACAACAATGGGGCTGCGTTAAGAGCTGAACGCGGCTTTTTTGCAGGTGTTAGGTTTTTTTTCAGCTCAAACAGCCCCATTGTTTTCTATGGGGGAATCGAGCACGAGCACGTTTTTGAGGCTGGCCGCGTCCGTAAGCAACTCTGGTATCGAGAGTTGAAACTGCGTTAAAAATGCTCTACGCTCCTTTTTTGGAGCCTAACGCAGCCTTTATGTGGACTCTCAATACCAGAGTTATTTTTATGGTGCGGCCAGAAAAAAGCCGGCGTTAGCTACGCGGGTCCTTACCAACAAAACTCCAAATCTAGCCGTAAGTGTTTTTATGGACTTTGGGTACATTTTTTATTCCATGTTTTTTTTATGTTTAACATGTACACTTACCATATGGATGCATCTTTAGCTACTATATGTAAAATTGTAATATATATTACATATTTGAATACTGGGATAAGCTTTTTAGCGCCAACCTCTTTTTTGTTTAAATTGCTATATTTACCGCTGTAAGTTAGGAGAGGTTTTTTTACTTTTTATTCACACAGAGGCTATTGGGTTGCTTTGTGCTTACTATAATGATAGCTTTCCAGACCTTTATAAATATGTATACAGACAGAGAGAAGTGCACTCACAGGAATGAACAACTGTCTCAATTCCATTGTTAGCCTGTTCTATGGCAATTTAGCACCTGGGTGCAGATTTTTATTGTATATTGTGTGTGTATATATATATACTGTGTGTGTGTATATATGTATATATATATATATATATATATATATATATATATATATATACAATTTTCTGTATAACAAAGTTCATAGTAAAAGTACCTAACAATATTATATGTCCCAGAACCTTTACTTTTTCTCATCCCTATCTTTATATGTATAGCTTTGATCCCAACACAGCAGTACCAAAATATGACCCAGAGAGTTTGAGAGTAAACAAGGATGATTACAAAAAATAAATTTTCTTTCGAAAGGTAGGGAGAGTCCTTGACTTAATTCCTTACTGTTGGAAATATCAACACCTGGCCACCAGGAGGAGGCAAAGACACCCCACCCAAATGCTTAAATATCCCTCCCACTTCCCCCATCCCCCCAGTCATTCTTTGTCTTTCGTCACTAGAGGAGGATGGCAGAGAAGTGTCAGAAGATACAGATAGTCCTTTAATGGGTATTTTCCCTTCAAGAGAGGACTGTAGCTTGAAGTAGTTATGTAAACCTCTCAGTGAGAGTATTGATGAAAGTTAGAGTCTGGTGATGCAGGGTAAGTTTTTCTGCGAATTGATCTAGACTATCTTAACACCTCCTGGGTAACCAGTGTTTGAGTTACACTGTTTTCCCTCTCTCACTCAGGTCCCTGTCAGAACACCGCAGAGAGACTGTCACACCATGAAAAGCTGTGTCTGTTCCACAGCATCGATCCTGGAGGGAAAGTAATTTTAATTTGCTTAGGGGAAAGTACCTAGTAGGTTTATTTTTCCCCTCTAAGGTTTATACAGGGACTCCTTTTGGTCACAGTGTGACACTTTGTAGCCTCTATAGGATCTGGGGTTAATATCTCCTTCGTTTTGGAGATTATTTTGTAGGAACAGTTTGAGGACTTAGTGTGCTGCTTAACTCCTTATAGGAGCACGTGTGAAAGGTTATGGCTCATAAAAGGCTTGGGTCTTGTTCTAAAGTCTAGGAAGGGAGCTAGATCTGTTAACCCCTATAACATAATTAGCCCCTCTGAGCCGTCCACCTCTCAGGACTCAGTTGTCCAGGAGATGTCTACCCTCACTCCACAACCTGTTTCACATACAGTTCCCCGCGGCATACCTATTCCTCCTGTTGGAGGTTTGTTTTTTTCCAGGAAATTTTACTTCGCAGTTACAATCTGCTGTGTCCGTGGCCCTGAGTGCCTTACCTATCACTGGAAAGCGCAAGAGAAAGTTTAAGCATAGCTCTACTGATATATCTAATTTTCAATTTGATTTAACCAGTATGTCTTCGCTCTCTGTGGATGAGTTAACCTCTGTAGCATCAGAAGGTGAACTTTCGGAGTCAGAGATTTCAGAAGCTAAGCTTCTGAGGAGCCCAACTTCAGATTTAAAATTTAACATAGTTTTCTTTTAAAGGAGGTTGTATATAAACTAGAGGTTCCCGAAGCTAAGCTTCCTGAGGAACCTAAGATTCCAAAATTAGAGTCTTTGAAGACATGGCGACCATTATTAGCAACAAATGGGAAAGGATTGGAACACCTTTTTCCCCATCTTCAACTTTTAAGAAACTATTTCCAGTTCCTGACTCTCAGCTGAAACTGTGGAGTTCCATCCCTAAGGTGGATGGAGCCATTTCGACGCTCGCCAAGCGTACTACTATCCCTCTAGAAGATAGTTCTTTCTTTAGGGAACCTATGGATAAAAAGTTGTAAAGTTATTTGAGAAGAATGTTCCAACATATGGCGTTTTGGTACCAGTCTGCAGCAGCGGGGGCAGCCACCTATTGGTGTGACTCTCTGTCAAAACTTATTGAGGTAGAATCTCCCCTTGAGAATATTCAGGATAGGATTAAGGCTTTGAGGATAGCAAACTCCTTTATCTGTGATGCAAATATGCAGATTGTCTTCAGGTTTTGCGGTCCTAGCTCACAGCGCTCTCTGGTTGAAGTCTTGATCCGCGGATATGGTCTCTAAATCCAGACTCCTTTCATTACCATTGAAGGGGAAGATTTTATTTGGACCAGATCTGGACTTCATCATTTCTACGGTTACTAGAAAGGTGCTTTCCTACCTCAGAACAAGAAGAACAGAACTAAGGGATGGCAGAACTCAATCATCCTCCAAGCCTGGGCAGCCCAAGGGTACTTAGAAGCCTGCTCAGTCCTGGAAGAAGTCCAAACAGACCAAGAGCCCGCAGATAACACATCTGCATGAAGGGACGGCCCCCAATCCGGGATTGGATCGAGTAGGGGCAGACTGACGTTTTTTCTCAGACGCCTGGTTTCAGGACGTTAAGGATCCTTTGGTGTTAGAAGTTGTATCTCTAGTATACAGGATAGGATTCAAATCTCATCCACCCAGGGGCAGGTTTCCTTCTCTCCAGACTGTCTCCAAGACCAGATAAGAGGACAGCCTTTTTAGATTGCGTACAGGATCTATCCTTCTTAGGAGTAATCATTCTGGTACCTCTATCAGAAAGAGGACTAGGGTTTTATTCAAACCTCTTTGTGGGTCCCAAAGAGGAGGGAACTTTTCGTCCAATTCTGGACTTGAAGTGTCTCAAAAGTTAAGAGTCCCTTCCTTCAAGATTGAGACTATGAGATCGATCCTTCCTCTGATTCAGAAAGGACATTTCATGGCTACTATCGATCTGAAGGATGCATACCTTCATATTCCGATCCACAAGGATCATTTTCAGTTCCTGAGGTTTGCCTTTCTGGATCAGCACTCCCAGTTCATAGCACTTCTGTTTGGCTTAGCTACTGCTCCCAGAATATTTACAAAACTTCTGGATGCTCTTCTAGCTATGGCCAGAACCCAGGGTATTGCAGCAGCGCCTTACCTGGATGATATCTTGGTACAGGCTCCATCTTTTCGTTTGGCAAGGGAACACTCAGATTTTATTCTGAGTCTTCTTCGGTCACATGGATGGAAGATAAATCTGGAAAAGAGTTCTCTAACTCTCAGTACCATGGTGGTTTTTCTAGGTACAGTCATAGACTCGGTATCCATGAATATCTTTCTAACAGATCAGAGATGATGCAAGCTGGTGGCAGTGTGTCTTGCCCTCCAGGCCTTCTCAAGGCCTTTCGGTGGCCCAGTGCATGGAGGTGGTTGGGCTCATGGTGTCTTGTATGGACATTATTCCTTTTGCTAGATTCCATCAGACCTCTACAACTATGCATGTTGAGACAATGGAACGGCGACCACTCAGACCTGTCTCAACAGATCGTCTTGGACAGCCTGACGAGAGACTCTCTGGTGGCTCTGTCAAGATCACCTATCTCTAGGCACGTGCTTCTTGAGACCGTCCTGGGAAATTATGACTACGGACGCCAGTCTCTATGGCTGGGGAGCTGTTTGGTGTTCCAGGAAGGCTCAGGGGTTATGGACTCAGGAGGAATCCACCCTTCCGATCAATATCCTGGAACTTCGGGCAATTTTCAATACGCTAAAGTCATGGCCCAAACTAAGTTTGGCCCAGTATATCAGATTCCAATCAGACAATATAACTTCAGTCGCTTACTTCAACCATCAGAGAGGAACGAGAAGTTCCTTAGCGATGAGGGAGGTGTCTCAAATCTAAGAATGGGCAGAAGCCCACAACTGCATTCTGTCAGCGATCCACATCCTGGGAGTGGAGAACTGGGAAGTGGACAATCCTTTTACCCGGGGGAATGGTCCCTCCACCCCGAGGTGTTTGCAGAGATTTACCACAGATGGGGGATGCCAGAGATCGATCTCATTGATTCTCGTCTCAATGCCAAGCTACCCAGGTAGGGGTCGAGATTAAGGGATCCTCAAGCAGAATTAGTAGACGCTCTCGCCGTTCCGTGGAGGTTCAGACTCATATATATTTTCCTCCATTGGCTTTTCTCCCTTGTGTAGTAACTTGCATCAAGCAGGAGCAGGCCTATGTGATTCTGATAGCACCATCCTATTTAAGCCTTTGGCTGGGGTGTCTTTGCCTCCTCCTGGTGGCCAGTTGTTGATAGTCCCAACAGTAAGGAATTAAGTTGTGGACTCTCCCTGCCAGGAAAGAAAGGAATCTATCTGGTAAGCATACATTTTGTTTGTTCACACTTCGAACTAGTCATATGAATGCTCAACCAGTCATGCAGTAATTTTATTCTGCCAATGAATCTTGTCTGACCTAGCTTTACTATAATTGAGGTATAAATGGAAGAGTTATATATAGAAGCATACAGGCAAATCTGAAGGGTAAGAATATAAACCGAGTTATACGTGATTATGACTGTTCGTTAAAAAGAATAAAATGTTTTTTTGGATAGACTATATTTAAATAGATTCCGCTAATTTCTCTCTCTCTCAAAGTTATATCTACCGGTAAAACATGGGAAACAATGTATGAATGATAAAATATCTGTGAATTGTGGAATTTAAAACCAAAGGTGAACAACTACATTATTTCACCAATCATTATTTTAAATTACTTTTTATTTGACCATATTATATTGATTTTTGTATTTCATTCTTCATCTAGGGGCAAACACACCATATGAGCCACAGCCTACCAGCTATGATTATGATGCACCTTTATCTGAAGCTGGTGATCTTACTGATAAATATTTTGCAATCAGAGATGTCATTAAAAAGGTATTTTTTTTAGAACTTATTTGTATTGAGTTTTGTGTTCTTTAGTGTTGTGTTTGCCAATAACAAAGTCCCATTGATTGTTAAATAAATTCTAATAGGTGTGTGTGCATATATGTACAAATTCCCAAGACCCAAACTTATTTTTAAATCCAAACCTTTTAATTAATATTTTAAAAAAATAAGATTACAATTAATAAACTAAAATTACTGTATGTAATAGACACTGCTATGAAGAAAAATATGCAACGATATTGATATAAAAATTCAGTATAAAACCTTTTAAAAACTTCCTTAGAAGCTCTTAGTTTAGCACTTTTGATGAGGTTAGGCTGGAACACCCTGTGAAAGGGGCTGGGAAATCAGGATGAGCAGACTCCCCCATCCCTGCATTTGAAAAGACACATTAGTCAAACAGGAGCAAGCTTGAATCTGTAGACAGCAGTAAACATCTAAAACTTTGCAGCTTGATTAGGAGTCTGAAAATAAGCACAATGTTATTTAGAAAATAAGCAAAACTATACATTATTACAAAAGCACTCCCAGATAGGCTATCTAAATTAATCATCTACAAAACATTTATGAAAGGTAAAATCTAGTAAGTCACCATCTATTCTCCCTGTGTTTTTGGTTTGGTTCTATATTATATATATATATATATATATATATATATATATATATATATATATATATATATTTATTTAAAATAACAAATATTACCTTTCCGATGGTACTATGTATACAAAATTATTAAAAATGATATAAAACAACCGTTAGGTTGCATGTATAAGCATTGTGCATGACATGTAAATATTGCCATAATGATATAACATACTGTTGTTTGCATTTTGGTTCCATCCAAACTCCAAATGCAAATATACTGCACAAATATTCCAAAACCCAAACAATTCCGAAATCCAAACTTTAACTTTTCCGGTCCCAAGCTATTCGGATAAAGGGTTTTCTACATATATATATATTTATCAGAATCTGTTCAGGTTCTGCAACTCCCTTGCTGCTTTGAAACAGATTGTTTCTCTTTTGCACCTAACTGAAAAGTCTGAAGCCTTCTCACAACTGATGTTTAGAGAGATTTTTGTTTTGTTTTGTTGCTACAGTTGTCAGACTTCTATCTATGTTAATGAGGCAATTTTAGATTTCCCCCCCCCCCCCCACCACCACCACACAAAAATGGAGCTATGTTTTTTTTTCTGTCTTGGTTGGGATTTTAGTTATTAAACCACTGAGGTCTGGCAGTAGTTCCCAGTCAATTCTGATGTTTATTATAAGCAGTTGCCCCTTTCATCTTTCAACTTTTTGAAGTAGCCATGAACCCAGGAGTATTTATCAAGCTAAAGGTCCACTGAGGGCAGTTTCCTGAGGGGGGAAAAAAAGGAAAAATATATTTTTTTATATTTCACTTTTTAGGCAATATTCTGCTATTGCCGCTTTAGTTTACCAAGCTTCACTTATTGAAAATTCTTCACCAGTTCTTATGCTGTTGTTTCTAGAAGATGCCATTTCCCAGTATCCTTTTTTTAACAGGGTGTGATGCTTTTTTTGCAGACCAGGAATTGTTGCACCTAGCTTTTTGGTTCCTCCACCCTTTATTACTTCAAGTTTTTTTGTTTTGTTTTTACTTTTTTTTGCTAGTTTCTACAAGTAAGGTGACTTTTCTGGCAGTTATTTCTTTCTGTTCTCAGAAACGTTGGTTTCCTCAGCCCTGGGTTTAGTACATGAGACATTAAGTTGCTTAAATTTTATCAGTTAAGACTTAGAAGTTTGTATTTTATATACAGTTGTAAATGTATTGCTCTTTGGAATGTCATTTGCAGTAATGTATATCATGCAGGTTCTGTACACTATTATGCTATACAATTACATTATAATATAATTGCTAAAATATGTTTTTGTTCATTGCATGTTCAGCAGCACAAATAATAATTTTTGCAGAACTTCTGTCTCTGTAGATATGCAAGACATTACATGTCCTATTTTATTTGTGTACACAATTCTATACTATAAACCCCACTAGGTATATACCTTTCATACATTGTACTCTGCGTGTTTATTTCCAAATGCAGTCCTGCAGATTTTATCTGTATTTTGATACAACAGTGGAGATCCTTTAGAGATAAGATCTATTGGTATCTCTTATATACCTGTTTAATATGTAATTTATATGTACAAAGTTTCTTTCATGGAGATACTGAACATTGGTCATGAATAGTTTTACTATCAGTAGAGATCTATTGGTATCTCTTTTATACCATTGTATAAGTGATTTATATGTATGCACATACATTAAAAATGCAGGTACTGAGCATAAATTATGGATATTTGCATTCCAAAAGAAAGAAGCACACTCACAGGGATGAACAACCAACTCAATAACATTTTTAGCCTGTTCTATGGCGATTTACCACCTGGGTGCAGCTTCTTTTTAACTCAGTAATGCTTTTCACCGAGTAGTATATCAGTTTGATCCCACCTATTAAGGTCAGTCTAGCGCTGAAATATCAAGCAATTTCTCTCTGAACAAGGAACACGTCAACTTCAGATGATCGTTTTGGCCTTCATTGGGTCTCGTCAGTGAGGTGTTCAGTACGCGACTTGTAATTTAGGCAATAGAAAGAAGCACACTCACAAGAACGAACAACCAGCTATAATAATTTTATTTTATTTTATTTTAGCATATGTTCCATAATACATAATGAAACTAGTAATTCAGCTAAGGGGGATAGATTTTTAAATGTTCTCAGGGATAACTTCTTGTCACAATTAATAGAGGAGCCAACTAGGAGTAAAGCTATATTGGATTTAGTGCTATCAAACAATACAGATATAATATCAAACATAGAAATCAAAGAACATTTGGGTAACAGTGATCATAACATGGTCACATTTGAAATCTCTTTTCATATGCAGTGTTTTAAAGGCTTAACTAAGACTTTTAATTTCAAGAAAGCAAAATTCAACGATTTAAGGAAATCATTAAATAATATAAATTGGGACAATGTATTTTCTAATAAAAATACAGAGGATAAATGGATAATATTTAAAAATTTGTTAAATAAATATACATATCAATACATACCATATGGTTATAAAAATAAAAATAAAAAAAATAAGCCGTTATGGCTAAATATAAATGTGTTAAAAGAAATTAGGAAAAAACGTAGGGCATTTAAATTATTAAAAGAAAATAGTACAGACTCAGCATACAATATTTATAAGGAATGTAACAAAGCATGCAAAAAAACAATCAAATTAGCCAAAATTGAATATGAAAAATTAATTGCCAAGGATTCTAAGTCTAACCCTAAAAGGTTCTTTAAGTACATAAATAGCAAAAAATCTAAGAAGGATAATATAGGTACATTAAAATGTGTGGAGGGTAGCATGATAAATAATGACAGGGAGAAGGCTGAGGTACTAAACCAGTTTTTTTCTTCAGTATACACAAGAGAGGAACCATTGAATGATACTTTGGAACAGAATAGAACATGCCAGTCCATACCACTAACTGGGTTTTGTTTAGAGGATATCAGGAAAAAACTAAAAAATATTAAGGTAAATAAAACTCCAGGCCCAGATGGAATACACCCAAGGGTGTTAAGGGAACTTAGCACTGTTATAGACAAACCTTTACTCTTAATTTTTCAAGACTCATTATCCTCAGGCATGGTACCCCAGGATTGGCGTAAAGCTGATGTGGTGCCACTCTTCAAAAAGGGAAGCAGGGATGATCCAGGAAGCTATAGACCAGTTAGTCTGACATCAATAGTGGGGAAGATATTTGAAGGGATTATAAGGGATTATATTGATGAGCATATTCGTGTAAACAAGATTATGAGTTCTAATCAGCATGGCTTTAGGAGAAATAGATCATGTCAAACTAATCTAATTAGATTCTACGAGGAAGTAAGTAAAAATATAGATAAAGGGGAATCAGTTGATGTGATATACTTAGATTTTGCAAAGGCATTTGATACAGTGCCACATGAGAGATTAATGCACAAAATTAAGGGACTGGGAATAGCTGAAAATGTTAGCTCATGGATAAATAACTGGATAAAAGATAGGGAGCAACGAGTAGCAGTAAATGGATCATACTCAGATTGGACAAAGGTAATCAGTGGCGTCCCCCAGGGATCAGTACTGGGCCCTGTTCTTTTTAATATTTTTATAAATGACTTGGAGCAAGGATTAAATAGCGACATCTCTATTTTTGCAGATGATACTAAGTTAAGTAAGGTCATTAGGTCAGAGCAGGATGAACTCTCTTTGCAAAGGGATTTGCTAAAATTAGAACTATGGGCAAGTGAATGGAAAATGAGATTTAATACGGAAAAATGTAAGGTTCTACATTTTGGAAGTAAAAATAAGCAGGCTATGTATTTTTTAAATGGGACAAGACTTAGCCAAACACAGGAGGAAAGGGATTTGGGAGTAGTAATAGATAACAAGCTAAAGATGAGTGCACAATGCAGGGCAGCGGCTTCAAAGGCTAATAAGATACTAGCATGTATTAAAAGAGGCATTGATTCAAGGGAGGAAAGCATAATTCTGTCATTATATAAAGCCCTGGTAAGACCTCACCTTGAGTTTGGAGTGCAGTTCTGGGGACCGATTGCTAAAAAAGATATTGCAGAACTAGAAAAAGTTCAGAGAAGGGCCACAAAGCTAATAAGGGGATTGGAGAAATTAACCTATGAGGAGAGGCTAGCCAAACTGGGTCTGTTCTCTTTAGAAAAAAGGCGCTTGAGAGGTGACATGATTACTTTATATAAATATATTCAAGGCCCATATACAGAGATGGCAGAAGCTCTTTTTATTCCAAGAAAATTGGTTCTGACAAGAGGTCATAATTTAAGGTTGGAGGAAAGGAGATTTAATCTCCTGCAACGGAAACGTTTTTTCACTGTAAGAGCAATAAAATTGTGGAACTCATTACCAAAGGAGGTAGTGAATGCCAATACCATAGATACATTTAAAAATAGTCTGGATAAATTTCTGTATATAAACAAAATTCATGGATATGATTGCTAGTATTAAATGGGTCACATTTTAATGGGGTTATTTAAGCTTAACTGGAGCTTTTTGTAAGTATTTTAGATTTGTATAGGTTGAACTCGATGGACTTCAGTCTTTTTTCAACCTTATCTACTATGTTACTATGTTACATCAACAAAGTCCAAAAAGACATAACATAAGCGAATAGCAATGTTTATACATTGTACAAAGAATACCCTAATATGATTATCAATTATTTTCCTTAGGTTTAACAATACGGTTCCTTGACGTATGTTTTGAAAGTTTTCTTAATTCTCTTCACAGTTACCTAAAAACTATAGGTACCATACTTAATTTTTAACCTTGTTGGAGGGGGGGTGAAAGGGAAAGGGAGAGAAGGAAGAAAAAAAAATGTCTAATATAATAGGGAGGGAGAGTGGAGGAGAAGAGCAATCATCCCAGCCATGAGTTTGGAAAATGCCCTGCATAAATATTTTGTTGAGCATAGTCTGAGTTAAGGAATGGTTTAACTAGTTGCACTATGGAGGCCCCTGGAAAGGATTGGATTATGACAAACCATTTTGTGAAGTAGTTTTTTGAAGTAATTAGGGTTTTGCAAATTAATTTGCTCAAGTGTTATTTGTAAAGTTACTGCTTCTTTGAATTCTATCAATTTTGGAGCCTGTCACGCTTTCCATGTTCGCAAGATGAGATTGCGTGCCAATAACACTAACGTATTAATTTTAAATTTTTTGGAGTCACCTGCATGTTTAAACAAGAAAATTGCCTCGTAAGCTGATATTTCGAGTTCCAGTACGAGCTTTGTATTGATCTAGTAATTAATTTTACCTCAAAATTGAGAGATTTTGGGACAAGACCAAAAGCAATTAAATAAATCTTTGTGTGGGACACCACATCTTGTACAGTAACTAGGTTTGTTATATTATTTAGATTACAATATTAATTATGACTATCTCGGCAGTAACCTCCAACGTGTTAGTATATATATATATATATATTTTTTTTATATATATTTATAGGTTACAAAATAATTTACTAGTGTCTCATCGGTAATCTCCCATATATTTGTATTATTTTACAATAGTTATAATCCGGTGATATCTTTTTAAACACAGCGAATTATATTTGTGGAGTAAATAGGATTCAGTTTAAAAATATATATACAGATTTATTACACATTAAACAAGATACTAACAAGTGATATACAATTTAATTATACACAAAACAGACTCTCTGATACAATATGAAATAAAATCTACTATTTTGCTTAGTTTTTAACCCTATGGGTACAAATCTAACAGTGAAATCTATTACAAAGTAAAGTGAACCAGCATGGACCAATTATGCAGTATATTTTACTAACAAACGGTTATTTATTATAATCTTAGCCAAATATTATCATTAAAATTTGGTTTTGGTAACTTAAAAATACAATGCAATTAGTCAGATTCAGAATATCTACAGCCAAAGAAACGCATAAAAACCTCTCTAATTCCTCAGCAAGTCTCAAATTTAAGGAATATAATTTAATACGGAAAAATGCAAGGTTCTACATTTTGGAAGTAAAAATAAGCAGGCAACGTATTTTTTAAATAAGACAAGACTTAGCCAAACAGAGGAGGAATGGGATTTTGGAGTAGTAATAAATAACAAGCTAAAGATGGGTGCACAATGCAGGGCAGCGGCTTCAAAGGCTAATAAGATACCAGCATGTATTAAAAGAGGCATTGATTCAAAGGAGGAAAGCATAATTCTGTCACTATATAAAGCCCTGGTAAGACCTCACCTTGAGTATGGAGTGCAGTTCTAGGGACCAATCGCAAAAAAAGATATTGCAGAACTAGAAAAAGTTCAGAGAAGGGCCACAAAGCTAATAAGGGGTTTGGAGAATTTAAGCTATGAGGAGAGGCTAGCCAAACTGGGTCTTTTTTCTTTAGAAAAAAGGCGCTTGCGAGGTGACATGATTACTTTATATAAATATATTCAAGGCCCATGTACATAGATGGCAGAAGCTCTGTTTATTCCAAGAAAATTGTTTGTGACAAGAGGTCACAATTTAAGGTTAGAGGAAAGGAGATTTAATCTCCTGCAACGGAAACATTTTCTCCAACATAGGTGTGTCCGGTCCACGGCGTCATCCTTACTTGTGGGATATTCTCTTCCCCAACAGGAAATGGCAAAGAGCCCAGCAAAGCTGGTCACATGATCCCTCCTAGGCTCCGCCTTCCCCAGTCATTCTCTTTGCCGTTGCACAGGCAACATCTCCACGGAGATGGCTAAGAGTTTTTTGGTGTTTAAATGTAGTTTTTATTCTTCAATCAAGAGTTTGTTATTTTAAAATAGTGCTGGTATGTACTATTTACTCTGAAACAGAAAGGAGATGAAGATTTCTGTTTGTAAGAGGAAAATGATTTTAGCAACCGTTACTAAAATCGATGGCTGTTTCCACACAGGACTGTTGAGATGAATTAACTTCAGTTGGGGGAAACAGTGAGCAGACTTTTGCTGCTTGAGGTATGACACATTTCTAACAAGACTTGGTAATGCTGGAAGCTGTCATTTTCCCTATGGGATCCGGTAAGCCATTTTCTTAATTTTTAATATAAGAATAAAGAAACATAGAAACATAGATATTGACGGCAGATAAGAGCCATAGGCCCAGCAAGTCTGCCCCACCTTACCTAAAGGGCTTCACAAGGGCTTTAAAGACTGGTAGACATTTTTCTGGGCTAAAACGATTACTTTATAAGCATATTTAATGGTTTATAACTTTGGAGAGTTATTTTAATCTTGGGAATTCTGTTAAAAAAACGGCAGGCACTGTATTGGACACCTTTTTCACTGGGGCCTTTTCTAGTCATAGGCAGAGCCTCATTTTCGCGCCACTAATGCGCAGTTGTTTTTGAGAAGCAAGGCATGCAGATGCATGTGTGAGGAGCTCAGATCCACTGAAAAAGCTTATTGAAGGCGTCATTTGGTATCGTATTCCCCTCTGGGCTTGGTTGGGTCTCAGCAAAGCAGATACCAGGGACTGTATAGGGGTTAAATGTAAAAACGGCTCCGGTTCCGTTATTTTAAGAGTTAAAGCTTTCAAATTTGGTGTGCAATACTTTTAAGGCTTTAAGACACTGTGGTGAAATTTTGGTGAATTTTGAACAATTCCTTCATACTTTTTCGCATATTCAGTAATAAAGTGTGTTCAGTTTAAAATTTAAAAAGACAGTAACGGTTTTATTTTAAAACGTTTTTTGTGCTTTGTTATCAAGTTTATGCCTATTAACATGTCTGAACTATCAGATAGACGATGTTCTGTTTGTTCGGAAGCCAAGGTTCCTTTCCATTTAAATATATGTGATGAATGTGACAAACAAAGTAGGGACAATGATGCCACTGATAATAATGTTGCCCAAAATGATTCCTTAAGTGAGGGGAGTAAGCATGGTACTGCATCATCTCCTTCCATGTCTACACCAGTCTTGCCCACTCAGGAGGTCCCTAGTGCATCTAGTGCGCCAATCCTCCTTACTATGCAACAATTAACGGCTGTAATGGATAATTCTATTAAAAACATTTTAGCCAAAATGCCCACTTATCAGCGAAAGTGTGACTGCTCTGTTTTAGATACTGAAGAGCATGAGGACGCTGATGATAATGGTTCTGACATGCCCTTACACCAGTCTGAAGGGGCCAGGGAGGTTTTGTCTGAGGGAGAAATTTCAGATTCAGGAAAAATTTCTCAACAAGCTGAACCTGACGTTATTACATTCAAATTTAAATTCGAACATCTCCGCGCTCTGCTTAAGGAGGTGTTATCTACTCTGGATGATTGTGACAATTTGGTCATTCCAGAGAAATTATGTAAGATGGACAAGTTCCTAGAGGTCCCGGTGCCCCCCGAAGCTTTTCCTATACCCAAGCGGGTGGCGGACATTGTAAATAAAGAATGGGAAAGGCCCGGCATACCTTTTGTCCCTCCCCCTATATTTAAGAAATTATTTCCTATGGTCGACCCCAGGAAGGACTTATGGCAGACAGTCCCCAAGGTCGAGGGGGCGGTTTCTACTCTAAACAAACGCACCACTATCCCTATAGAAGATAGTTGTGCTTTTAAAGATCCTATGGATAAAAAATTAGAGGGTTTGCTTAAAAAGATGTTTGTTCAGCAAGGTTACCTTCTACAACCAATTTCATGCATTGTTCCTGTCACTACAGCAGCGTGTTTCTGGTTCGAAGAACTAGAAAAGTCGCTCAATAAAGCATCTTCTTATGAGGAGGTTATGGACAGAATTCAAGCACTTAAATTGGCTAACTCTTTTACCTTAGACGCCACTTTGCAATTAGCTAGATTAGCGGCGAAAAATTCAGGTTTTGCTATTGTGGCGCGCAGAGCGCTTTGGCTAAAGTCTTGGTCAGCGGATGTGTCCTCCAAGAACAGATTGCTTAACATCCCTTTCAAGGGGAAAACGCTGTTTGGCCCTGACTTGAAAGAGATTATTTCAGATATCACTGGGGGAAAGGGCCACGCCCTTCCTCAGGATAGGTCTTTTAAGGCTAAAAATAAAACAAATTTTCGTCCCTTTCGCAGAAACGGACCAGCCTCAAATTCTACATCCTCTAAGCAAGAGGGTAATTCTTCTCAAACCAAGCCAGCCTGGAGACCGATGCAAGGCTGGAACAAAGGTAAGCAGGCCAAGAAGCCTGCTACCGCTACCAAAACAGCATGAGATGCTGGCCCCCGATCCGGGACCGGATCTGGTGGGGGGCAGACTCTCTCTCTTCGCTCAGGCTTGGGCAAGAGATGTTCAGGATCCTTGGGCGCTAGAAATAGTTTCTCAAGGTTATCTCCTGGAATTCAAGGAACTACCCCCAAGGGGAAGGTTCCACAGGTCTCAATTGTCTTCAGACCAAATAAAAAGACAGGCATTCTTACATTGTGTAGAAGACCTGTTAAAAATGGGAGTGATTCATCCTGTTCCATTAGGAGAACAAGGGATGGGGTTTTACTCCAATCTGTTCATAGTTCCCAAAAAAGAGGGAACATTCAGGCCAATTTTGGATCTCAAGATCCTAAACAAATTTCTCAGGGTTCCATCGTTCAAAATGGAAACCATTCGGACAATTCTTCCTACCATCCAGGAAGGTCAATTCATGACCACGGTGGATTTAAAGGATGCATATCTACATATTCCTATCCACAAGGAACATCATCGGTTCCTAAGATTCGCCTTTCTGGACAAGCATTACCAGTTTGTGGCACTTCCATTCGGATTAGCCACTGCTCCAAGAATTTTCACAAAGGTACTAGGGTCCCTTCTAGCGGTGCTAAGGCCAAGGGGCATTGCAGTAGTACCTTACTTGGACGACATTCTAATTCAAGCGTCGTCTCTGCCACAAGCAAAGGCTCATACGGACATTGTCCTAGCCTTTCTCAGATCTCACGGGTGGAAAGTGAACGTAGAAAAAAGTTTTCTATTCCCGTCAACAAGAGTTCCCTTCTTGGGAACAATAATAGACTCCTTAGAAATGAAGATTTTTCTGACAGAGGCCAGAAAATCATAACTTCTAAGCTCTTGTCAAGTACTTCATTCTGTTCTTCTTCCTTCCATAGCGCAGTGCATGGAAGTAATAGGTTTGATGGTTGCGGCAATGGACATAGTTCCTTTTGCGCGGATTCATCTAAGACCATTACAACTGTGCATGCTCAGACAGTGGAATGGGGATTATACAGACTTGTCCCCGACGATACAAGTAGATCAGAGGACCAGAGATTCACTCCGTTGGTGGCTGACCCTGGACAACCTCAAGGGATGAGCTTCCGCAGACCAGAGTGGGTCATTGTCACGACCGACGCCAGTCTGGTGGGCTGGGGCGCGGTCTGGGAATCCCTGAAAGCTCAGGGTCTATGGTCTCGGGAAGAATCTCTTCTCCCGATAAACATTCTGGAACTGAGAGCGATATTCAATGCTCTCAAGGCTTGGCCTCAACTAGCAAAGGCCAAATTCATAAGGTTTCAATCAGACAACATGACGACTGTTGCATATATCAACCATCAGGGGGGAACAAGGAGTTCCCTGGCGATGGAAGAAGTGACCAAAGTAATTCAATGGGCGGAGATTCACTCCTGCCACTTGTCTGCAATCCACATCCCAGGAGTGGAAAATTGGGAAGCGGATTTTCTGAGTCGTCAGACATTTCATCCGGGGGAGTGGGAACTCCATCCGGAAATCTTTGCCCACATAACTCAATTATGGGGCATTCCAGACATGGATCTGATGGCGTCTCGTCAGAACTTCAAGGTTCCTTGCTACGGGTCCAGATCCAGGGATCCCAAGGCGACTCTAGTAGATGCACTAGTAGCACCTTGGACCTTCAACCTAGCCTATGTATTCCCACCGTTTCCTCTCATTCCCAGGCTGGTAGCCAGGATCAATCAGGAGAGGGCTTCGGTGATCTTGATAGCTCCTGCGTGGCCACGCAGAACTTGGTATGCAGACCTGGTGAATATGTCATCGGCTTCACCATGGAAGCTACCTTTGAGACGGGACCTTCTTGTTCAAGGTCCGTTCGAACATCCGAATCTGGCCTCACTCCAACTGACTGCTTGGAGATTGAACGCTTGATTTTATCAAAGCGTGGGTTCTCAGATTCTGTCATTGATACTCTTATTCAGGCTAGAAAGCCTGTAACTAGAAAAATTTACCATAAAGTATGGAAGAAATATATCTGTTGGTGCGAATCGAAAGGATTCCCATGGAACAGGGTAAAAATTCCTAAAATTCTATCCTTTCTACAAGAGGGTTTGGAGAAAGGATTATCTGCAAGTTCTTTGAAGGGACAGATTTCTGCTTTATCTGTTTTACTTCACAAAAAGCTGGCGGCTGTGCCAGATGTTCAAGCTTTTGTTCAGGCTCTGGTTAGAATCAAGCCTGTTTACAAACCTTTGACTCCTCCTTGGAGTCTCAATTTAGTTCTTTCAGTTCTTCAAGGGGTTCCGTTTGAACCCTTACATTCCGTAGATATTAAGTTATTATCTTGGAAAGTTTTGTTTTTGGTTGCAATTTCTTCTGCTAGAAGAGTTTCAGAGTTATCTGCTCTGCAGTGTTCTCCTCCTTATCTGGTGTTCCATGCAGATAAGGTGGTTTTGCGTACTAAACCTGGTTTTCTTCCGAAAGTTGTTTCTAACAAAAATATTAACCAGGAGATAGTTGTGCCTTCTTTGTGTCCGAATCCAGTTTCAAAGAAGGAACGTTTGTTGCACAATTTGGATGTAGTTCGTGCTCTAAAATTCTATTTAGAGGCTACAAAGGATTTCAGACAAACATCTTCCTTGTTTGTTGTTTATTTTGGTAAAAGGAGAGGTCAAAAAGCAACTTCTACCTCTCTCTCTTTTTGGCTTAAAAGCATCATCCGATTGGCTTATGAGACTGCCGGACGGCAGCCTCCTGAAAGAATCACAGCTCACTCCACTAGGGCTGTGGCTTCCACATGGGCCTTCAAGAACGAGGCTTCTGTTGATCAGATATGTAAGGCAGCGACTTGGTCTTCACTGCACACTTTTACAAAATTTTACAAATTTGATACTTTTGCTTCTTCTGAGGCTATTTTTGGGAGAAAGGTTTTGCAAGCCGTGGTGCCTTCCATCTAGGTGACCTGATTTGCTCCCTCCCATCATCCGTGTCCTAAAGCTTTGGTATTGGTTCCCACAAGTAAGGATGACGCCGTGGACCGGACACACCTATGTTGGAGAAAACAGAATTTATGCTTACCTGATAAATTACTTTCTCCAACGGTGTGTCCGGTCCACGGCCCGCCCTGGTTTTTTAATCAGGTCTGATGAATTATTTTCTCTAACTACAGTCACCACGGTATCATATGATTTCTCCTATGCATATTCCTCCTTTACGTCGGTCGAATGACTGGGGAAGGCGGAGCCTAGGAGGGATCATGTGACCAGCTTTGCTGGGCTCTTTGCCATTTCCTGTTGGGGAAGAGAATATCCCACAAGTAAGGATGACGCCGTGGACCGGACACACCGTTGGAGAAAGTAATTTATCAGGTAAGCATAAATTCTGTTTTTTCACTGTAAGAGCAATAAAATTGTGGAACTCATTACCAAAGGAGGTAGTGAATGCCAATACACTAGATACATTTAAAAATAGTATGAATACATTTCTGTATATAAACAAAATTCATGGATATGATTGCTAGTATTAAATGGGTCACCTTTTAGTGGGGTTATTTAAGCTTAACTGGAGCTTTTTGTAAGTATTTTAGATTTGTATAGTTTGAACTCGATGGACTTCAGTCTTTTTTCAACCTTATCTACTATGTTACTATGTTATACATCATTCTAACCTTTAATTTCTTATAAAGGTTACCACAGTTCATTTTAGGAAGTGTCATGTAGACTAGCATATATCTCATTAACATATGAGTGAGAGCCCATTTGTTTGTAATCCCTTCCACCAAAGTTCCTAGACAATGGGACTTCACCTGTGTTTCTCTTTTGTGTTCACAAACAGCAGGGGTTTTTCCTGGCCAAGTGGTAATCTTTGGACACGTGATCCAAGATAATTTACATTGTTATCTTATGAGTCATCGTGGTGTGGTAAATTCTAGCCAAATGTTCTTGTTCAATAAGAATGCTATATCCAAAATGATTTTAAATACATTTCCTGTATCAAATTAATTATGTTTATAATTTGATAAAATAATTCTTCTGATATAGACAGTTTCCCACAGATGATGTAACATATTCCCCCTTTTCAAATTCTCTGGATGTCAGAGACATGCAGAGGAATTGACCTAGATTCAATGTAATTTGTGTGGGAAGGCTATTGTCAAACAGATGATTTTAGGTTCTTGCTTTTAGATCCTTGAAAGCAAACATGCAGGCTCAGTATGTTCGTCGTCTGGTATCCTCAGTCAGCGACCCCTCTCCATTTCCTGGCGGCCCTGCAGCATCAGGTTAGAGGAATCTCCGGCTGAGAATACCAGACAGGTTTGGAAATTTCATAGTGGAGCCGGCAGCAAAATGATGGATCATGTGTGATCAACCCGTTATCGGATCCGGCTAGAGCAACAATTTCATAAACTTTTGTATTGAGTTTTTATTCCAACTTATCATCCCAGGTATAGGCTAAATAGCTGCCTGTCAAGCTGAGGATTTCAGTTCACCTCCAGGGTTGATGGCGGCACCCCATTGTGCATTTGGTGCAGGAAGTGTAATCCTATAGTAACCACCTTTGAGTTTGGTAGATTTTCATGCAACTCCAAGGCACTCCCTTAATCATTGTGTCCTTTGGAAAAATGTTGAATTTTTGGGGGGGTTTATCTGAATGCCTCAAAACATTGTGGCATTGGTGAGTCTTCAGTCCTGTGGACTCTGTAGGGGTGGTATCCCCTTCCTCCTGGGGTTTGGTTACTGGCAGGACCCCTGCTGTCATCTGATGGGTTCCTGCTGTCATCTCATGGGTTCCTGCTGTCGTCTCATGGGATCCTACTGTCATCTGATGGGTTCCTGCTGTCATCTCATGGGTTCCTGTTGTCATCTCATGGGTTCCTGTTGTCATCTCATGGGATCCTGCTGTCATCTGGCTGTCTTCCTGTAGATCTCTGGATTGAAGTGTAGTCTTCTTCTGTGCTCCCGAGGTAGTCATTCAATCTGGGCTCACAACGTCTGTTCCTCCTCTGATAGCGTCATTCTCATCATCATCAGGTCTGGATCGGATCGTGTTTTTACTAGGAAGATATAACTGACGAGTATCTGGAATTCATCTTTTAAACATATCATCAAGCATTTAAATTCTTGACCCACTAAGCTACTTTATTTCTACTGGGTCGTCTACCCTTCACTACAGTGGTACAAGTCTAACATTTAATTTCCCTTCTATGACTTGTAACTGGGGCCTAGGATGGCTGCTTGCAACTGATTAATATGGACCCATTTATCTATAAAACTATTATTTTTGGGGATCCTTATTTTATAGGCCACTGGAGAAATTTTGTCCGTAATGACAAAAGGACCCTTCCATGATGGAAGAAATTTCTTTTCCTTAACCTGATCTCTTCCAAAGTTATAAAGATAAACTTTATCATTTACTTCATATTCCTTTATGGACGTTTTAAGATCATAATAAGTTTTAGCGGCACTTGCAGACTTCTCTATGTTTCTTTGAGCAAATGCAAAAGCATATTGCAGATGCTTCCTCAGGTTCTCTATATACTAATGTGTAGTGGCAGCATTTATTAAATTCTGGTCTGAGGTGCGATACAGTAAATGCTGAGGTAGAACCATTCTTCTACCAGTCATCAGTTCAAAAGGTGACATCTTAGTAGCACTACTTGGGGTTGCTCTCAATGCCATTAGGACTAGAGGTAATTTTACATCCCAGTCTTTACCCTTTTCACTCACAAACATTTTGAGGATTTTCACATTGGACTGGTTGTAACGTTCTACACCACCACTTGAGGCAGCTCTATATGCAATATGGAGTTTTCTTTTAACCCCTAGTATTGTCCACATTTTGGTCATCACTTTGCTAGTGATGTGGGTTCCCCGATCGGATTTGATTCTTTGGGGCAAGCCAAATCTGGAAAACACGTGGTTGATGAGCAATGCTGCACATGTTTTAGTACTATTCTTAGGTGCACTGATGCACTCTACCCATTTAGTGAATAGGCATGTCACTGTTAACATGTATTTGTTACCTCTAGATGACCTAGTTACTGGACCAATAAAATCAATTTGGATATCTGACCATGGCATTACCATCCCCCTTTTCTGCAATGGTGCTCTATGCGTTGGCGCAGTGGGTTGGAACTATGGACAGATTAAACAACCTTGACAGTAAGTTTGGACATCTTTCAACATGTGTGGCCAAAAGGCGTAGTCATGCAATATTTCATACGTTAATTTGGCACCACGATGACCAGATGTGGGAGCATCATGAGCATGTTGAAGCATGAGACCTCTGAACTTGGTGGGTACTACCCATTGCTGGATGGCAGTTTTGGAGGTTCTAATTAACAAACTATCCTGTAACTTGAATTGTGATCTGGACTTAATTAAGATTCTAAGATCTTCCTTACCAATACAATCATCTTTTGAGATGGGGTTGTTTTCAGGGTCTTCTATATGTTTATAGAAAATACCTATTATGGGGTCTTTTCTTTGACTAGTGATCAGATCATCACTAGGAGAGTCCTGACTCCATTGTACCAGGTTAGGCTCATCCTGTTTAGCCTGATTTCTGGTAATGGCCTCTATCTGAATTGCACCCATTAAGTGGTCAATATTAAGCAGCTCTCCAGTTATGGCTCCTTGCTTGGCTAATGAATCTGCAAGATTATTGCCTTCCTTATCAGGACCTTGAACCCTGGAATGACGTTTGGTCTTTTTCCAGTGTATGGTTAAACCATTGGACACCACTAGCTTATCAATTACACAGTACAACTTACCATGTTTTCCAAGCTGGCAGGTATTCAACAAAACTGTCACACACATAATTTGAGTCGGTAATGATCCCAAATTCCTGAATACCTTGTTCAATAGCCATTTTAATGTTTTTTAGAACAGCAGTTAGTTCTGCTACTAGACTGGATCTTGGTCCAATGTTGAACCCTGCAGAAATATTTGGGAATCCATTTGCCCAAGTTATACCAATGCCAGCGACTAATCTGCGCTTATTTTTAATAGTGGCATGGTAAGAACAACCATCAACATATACCTAAGGTAATGTTTGACACTGGTCCTCATTATACATTTTATATGGGAAAGCAATTGTTCCTCCAGGAAATCTTCTAATAATTCTTCCCCATGATCCTTAGCAGTACAGTCATGGAGTTCAGCAAGCCCTTGTGCGACTGGATTGCTTTTGTTTTGTTTAAGGGATTTTTAAAGGCCAGCCTTGTAATGAGAGTCCAAGCTGTTATGCGGCTATTGGACAGGTTCCCATCTCTTATTCGGCTGGTGGGCCGTTTCTACAATAATTTTCTCGCCCTGTATATAGCTGCGGAAATTTTGTAGAGCCCATACATACTGGGGATAGAGTTTTGCTCGCATAAGCAATGACTTTGCTTAAATTATCATGCTTTTGGTATAAGACAGCACTCATGCTTATATCTGTGTAACCTGTTTCTAAGTAGAAAGGTTTACTGCCTTCAGGGTAAACTAAGCAAGATGCTTGAGTGAGTTTTCTCTTCAGCTCTCTTATGGCTGTCTCTTGAGTCTCACTCCAGTGCCATTTCACATCCTTCTTTAGAAGATGTAGCAGTGGTTTAGCTAATTATGCATAGTTATCAATAAATTTACGAGAATACATTTGTCATACCCAGGAATGATCTTAATTCTTTTAAGTTAGTTGGGTTTTTAGAATTTGTTATAGCTTCCACCTTTTTCTTCTGCGGATTTAACCCTTCAGAAGTAACTTCATGTCCCAAGAAGTTTACACGGTTACGGCACCATTGGGCTTTTTGTAGGGATAGCTTGACTCCTGCCCTTTTAAGTTGGCTGAGGATGTGTTTAAGTTCTGTGATGTGTTTTTCAAAGTCTATGCTTTTGATTAAAAGATCATCAACATATGATAAGGTCTCCCTTTCCAGTGCATCAGGCATAGCCATATGCATGAATACAGCAAATTCATGTTTAGAATTTATGTATCCAAACAGGAGCCTTTGGAATGCATGCTGGACCTTTTGGAATGAGAATGCAAGCTTATACTGGTCCTCTTCATGCACCTTTATGGTCCAATATCCTTGTGCACAATCAATGGCAGTGAATATTTTAGATCCCTGCATCTGCGCTAGGCGGTGGTCAATATATGGCACAGGCCAGCCAGACATGTACATTTGTTTAGCTGTCTTAAATCAGCACATAAAGGCCATTTTCCATTGGACTTAAGTACACCTAGAATAGGATTGTTATAAGAGCTGTGCACCTGTCGGATAATACCCCTTTCTTCCAGGTTCCTTATGATTTCTGCAAGAGAATCATATGATGCTAAAGGAAGTCTGTATTGTTTAACAAAGACAGGCGGTGCATTGGGATCTGTTTGGATTCTTGCAATGTGCAAATCTGTGGTCCCGCAGTCATAAGCATTCCTAGCAAAAATATCCTTGTACTTCATCAGGAGTTCTCGTAGCTGTCGGCGTTCATCTTCACTGGAACAGCAATTAGCTAAAGATATTTGCTCTTCGATTATTTGCTGAAATCCTGGAAAGATTTCAGGTTGTCCTATTTCATAGGCTTCTTCCAACCTGGCGGTGAGGTCCCCTTGATTATAATTTACATTGCCCCCATGACTCCCCCATGTGTATTGGGGTATTCTTGGTCTTTGATTGGCTGATCAAATACCAGAGAGGCTTCTTCAATTTTAAAGATGCCTTCCTCTGAGCTGAAGGGATAAATAGACTGAATTCTAAATAGTCCCTCTGGTATAGATGCAAAGGATTGTTCTATTAATTGTTCTTCAGTTAAGTATCCTTCAGGTATTAGCCCAATTACATTATTCTGGAATCCAAAAGTGTAATAACTTGATTCCAGCGCATATCCTATGGTAGTTTCCTTGGATAAGGTTATATCCTGTGGGGTCATGTTATGCATGATAACATGTATTGGAAAAGTTCCAATATTTACCAAAGGAATATGGGTCATTGTTATACCCAGATGTTGCACTCTATGGGAGATGCATATTAGCGTTTTAGAAGTTTTTAATTTCTGACCTCTTTTTGCCTGTAAGGGTAAGAGGAATCTATCAGTCCCAGCGGGGATTACAATATCGTTGGACACCTGCATATTCACAGCATATGGCAATTGCTGGTTTGATTTCAGGGTGGCATTTTCATTCTGAAATACTTCAGGGTCCCCCTTTAACCTGCTCCAGAGGCAAGAGTTAATCAAATCTATTTGTATGGCATATCTATGTAAGAGATCATTGCCAATGTATATTTGATCATGGGGAGTATTTAAAACTAAAAACAGATGCTTTGCTGATTTATTACCTATAGAGATAGATAATAAACATTTAGCTGTGATATTATAGCATTTAGCTGTGATATTATAGCTTTCAGACCTGTCATCCAGGCCATGGACACAGTGGTCTTGGGAAGAAAGATATTTAATCAACTGAGGTTCAGCTATCTGCGCTAATAAGCCTTCGCTTATATAGCTAGCTTCCTGTTTTAAACTCAATTTGGCATACTTGGTTTTCCCAAGGTCATGTACTTGCATAGGGATAAATAGATACTCTTTAACTTTTGTAATTTCTGTGAGGTATTGTGAATATTCTCCCCCTTTAGGGGATTTAGGGTCCCCCGTGTGGAGAGATAGTGTTAATACATCGCCATCTAAGGAAATATTGGCTATCTTTCCAGGCGTAATTTTAAAACTAATAAATCTCCACAGCATCTGGCTTTTCTTCCACCACGTGACAGTTATGTCTGGTGTGAGACATGGTGGATCGCTCATAATTAACAGGTCTTTTTACTTGTGACCAAATTACATTATTTATGCAATCAATTATGGTGCTTAATCGCTTCAGGAGATCAATACCAATGATTAAACGATCAGTTGGTAGATCCACTATAGCAACAGGGTGTCTTATGACCCTGTTCTCCAGCTTTAGTTTTAACTATGCCGTACCCCAAACTTTGAGGGAGTCACCCCCAACACCTATTAGTCAACCATCATATTTCCTTAGCTTAGGTTTGTGGGGCATTAGCTCATCTAGCTGTGTGTAGTACCTGTGGGATAGAATAGTTGCCTGAGATCCAGTATCAATTAATCCTATGATAGGGTGAGTAACAGAATCCTGGATTTCAGTTGATATATAATATCTCCCTGCAGTTTCTACCATTTCACACATAAAGTTATCATGTTTAAACATTGGTGGACTTTGCCACGGTTTACTTAGATTCATTACATCACCTGACGCGGCACAATCCTCCTCTGTAATAGGGATAACAGGCTTCCTGTATACTGCACTGCAGTTAGGGGATACTCCCTACTGTAGGGATTGTTCTGCGCGTTCATCTGTGGGAATAATGCTTGGGGACAACTGAAAAATAGTAAAGTCATTAATACTTCCAGACTGGGAACACCTGTCATGACATTCAGGCCTTTTGTTGCTGGGCTGTAGGGAGAGAATTTGATTAGTATCATTTTTAACATTCATTATTTCATTTGATATTTCTCTCCCCTCAGATAATATCTGAGTATTTATGACTGTGCCTGTGGCCCACTGTTGACCACTGGCTGTACCGCTAAAAAAGTATTATTCGGTTGCTGAGCCGTAAACGCTTGACTCATATTAGCTAATTGTTCGCTCAACCAATTTAGCTTGGTATTAAGCTGATCTACTTGATTGTACAAGTTACCTCTACCCCTGGGCCTATCTCTTGATGCCCCATAGTAGTGATTCCCATAGGGCCGCTGATCTATCTTGGCGTGGTTGCCCCTGGGGTTCAACTTGTCTCGTGTTACTTTCTTGGGGTGCACTATTTAACTGGGATGACTGGTTACTCTGAGAATATCTGCGCCACTTATTGTATCTACCTCTACGGGGATATCTATTACCTTGTGGGTATTCTTCTCTTTGGGGATACCCATTTATCTGGTCATGCCCCCCCATCTTGTATATATTCCTTCTGCCCCTCAGCTCTTGATGGGGAAGGGGCAGATTCAAAACCTTGTGGGCTAGGCCTGTTTTCTCTGGCCACTTCTGCATAAGTCTTCTTTTTGGATTCTAAATTGAGGGGGCTAGGTGACACCCTAGTTTCGACCACTACTTTAGGATTGGGCTTTTTCTCTCTCTTATCCCCATGGTCATTGGTTTGCTGTATGGCATATAATTTTGTACTTTCCCTAATCAGCCAATCTAATGAACAGTTTATAGCCAAATTTACTTTGATATGAGGGGGTAGGGCTTCATAAAATAAGAACAAATTTTGAGTTCTTAAATTTTGGATAATTTTCGGCCATACTATAAGCTCCTTTCAGTGTAGAAAGGAATTCAATTGGGCTCTGTTTGGCGCCACATTTCAAATTGTATATCGCTGCCTTAGCCGCGGTCGCTGTACGATATGGGCCGAATTCTCTTTTACACCGTTGTTTTATTTCACTCCAAGATTTAACATTCATATATTTTAGTGAAGCAAAGTATTTATGATGCTTAACCTCAAATACCTATGGCAGAAATTCAAGTTTAGATTGCCCATCATTTATATTTAATACAGCTAAGGCATTTTCATAAGCCTCTAAATGATCAATTATGGAAGTGGTCCCCCTTTTGGAAAATGGGTGTACTGCTTTACTTAGGAACTTGATTATCGTGGGGGTCTCATCCACTTTATTAAGTACATTACCAGATTTCATTGGGATCTTATTGTTTGGGTTAGAGCGCCCTTTATCTGTCCTATCTTAACTATGCTGAAATTTCACCCGTGCATTTTGATATGGGCTGTCTGAGAAGCTAGCCCCCCCTTCTGACCTGCTATTGTAACTGACCTCTTCCTCTGAGGTGTAATAATTATTTTGTCCTTCAGAGTTAGGTAATTGCCTAAGGGGAAAAGTTATCTCTGGGTCTGAATTAGGGCCATAATTTGGGGACTTTTGTTTATCCTCCTGCCTTATATTTTGAAACTCACTTCTGACCCAGTCCTTAATTGAGTTAATCATTTCAGCACTAGTTTTATTATTCAAAGGCTCCTTATTGCTGCCGATTTGTCTCTTTAATTCATTTATTTCCTGTTCATATTCTTTTTCAGCCCCAGGATATCTAGCTTTTATTTTAAGTTTTATTTTCATAATCTTCTTCTAAAGTTTTTAATTTTGCCATTAATTTTTGATTATATTCATTTAAGGCAGAAATCTTTTTATTAGCTTCTAGAATCTCTAACTTTCCGTTAACAAAGGCTTCTTCAAATACTCGCAATTAATAATTTTCACCCCTTAGCTGTCCTAATTGTCTGTATTGTCCTGCCATTTGGCTAGACATCTCACAGCTCAAATACATTAGGATCGGCCAAGTTTTGAAAATTATTTCATCACGTTCTCTTAATTCCATACATTTATTAAGCTTCAGTAAAATCTTCGACCCACATATGTTTAACTAAACCTTTGGCCTTAGCCTTAAACCCCTTAATATACGTGTATAGATCATCCCCAATATCAAGCCTGTCCATGAGGTGGCTCATGGCTTCGATTTTAAGAGTTCCTGCCTGAACCGAGGATCTTGGGGAGGGCACATTTTCATCATGTACCGAAAAACTAGAATCGCTTTTTGTTGAGGACATAGCTATTTTCTTTTTAAAGAAACGATGAGTACACAGATTTCATCCTTACTTGTGGGATATTCACCTCCTGGTCAGCATGAGGAGGCAAATAGCACCACAGCAGAGCTGCTATATATAGCTCCTCCCTTCCCTCCCACTTCAGTCATTCTCTTTGCCTACGTTAGTGATAGGAAGAGGTAAAGTGAGGTGTTAGATTCTTCAGTCAGGAGTTTATTATTTTTAAAGTAGTGCCAGAGTGTGCTGCTTTGTTCTAGGGTGTAGCCGTAGTCCATATTTTTGGTTGATTTTTGGTGTCTTTAAAGCAATGGGAACTTGTGGGACATAATTCTCACTGCGCCTCCTATAATTTGTATGCTGCCCTGTCTCTGAAAGTCTGAGGGGATATACCCAGTCCTTTCTTTTCTACACCGGCCCATGTGAGGGAGAGGACCTCACAAGCCGGGTGTACTGCCCTGCTGTCCGGCAGCAATTTAAGGTAAGTGCTGACTTTCTTATATTCTGGGGAAGTATTTCTCTCAGACTAAGTGGGCACTTTATTTGCTAAGGAGGGAATGAAAGGGGGCTGTTTAAGAGCAAACTCCTTTATTTCCTGGGACACTTTATCTTTCCTTCTGGAGAGGATTTGACAGCATTGCAGGCACTGGGGCTCAGGAAACTTTAATTTGGTGACGGTTCTATGAGGACTTAGGTCACTAATCTGCAGAGATTCATTGTGATGTGTTTGTTTGTGTTTATTTTGGGCTAAACCGCTGTCTAATAGCAAACGGTAGACCCATTCTGTTTTCAAGATTTTTCTCAGGGGGTTAATTATCTCCCGGTGGTGTTTCTGTACTATATCAATGGCAACCGGGAGATTATTTGGTGTACCGCCCACGATGGGCGGAGTTTGTGTGGCGCCAATTTGGCCCGCACACTTCCTACTAAAGAGTCGCAGGTTAATAAGACTGAGACTGTGAAGTAAGGGTAGAACCGGATGACGCTTCAGCTAGACACCGGTTACTTACAATTAAGACAGTAACGTCCAGTGCTAGACTCGCAATCTTTAATGCGTTCAGCTGACTTCTGGACGTGTTTCCTAAATACTGGTTACTTTAAAATAAGACAGTAGCGTCAAGTACTAGACTTTCAGTCTTTAATGTTTACACAGAGGTCGGACAGTTTTTCAGCTGAGCTCCGGACCTTTTTTTAGGCTCAATTTATGTTTTTTAAAATAAATACATTTGGTATCAGGGCTCCTCAGCAAGATCAGGCTGAGGGGTAAACTCATCTGCAGTAGTTACGTGCTATGATAGATTTTTTTTCAGCACTCAAAAATAAAAAGTTACACGTTACAATTTAAAGAGACAGTAACGTTTTTTTATGTATAAAAAATGTAACACTTTTTCTTTATCTAAATCATTTTTTGTGACTCAGGATGGACCTAGAGTCCCTGCTAGGGGTCCCTTGGTTTTCTGCTTTAATGCAGATGTGTCATAAATGTACATTTCTCTTGTTAACTGCATCCATTACTTGTGGGATATTCTCCTTCCCAACAGGAAGTTGCAAGAGGATCACCCACAGCAGAGCTGCTATATAGCTCCTCCCCTCACTGCCATATCCAGTCATTCTCTTGCAACTCTCAACTAAGATGGAGGTCGTAAGAGGACTGTGGTGTTTTATACTTAGTTTATTTCTTCAATCAAAAGTTTATTTTTAAATGGTACAGGAGTGTACTGTTTATCTCAGGCAGTATTTAGAAGAAGAATCTGCCTGCGTTTTCTATGATCTTAGCAGAAGTAACTAAGATCCTTTGCTGTTCTCACATATTCTGAGGAGTGAGGTAACTTCAGAGGGGGAATAGTGTGCAGGTTTTCCTGTAATAAGGTATGTGCAGTTAAAATATTTTTCTAGGGATGGAATTTGCTAGAAAATGCTGCTGATACCGAAGTAATGTAAGTAAAGCCTTAAATGCAGTGATAGCGACTGGTATCAGGCTTATTAATAGAGATACATACTCTTATAAAAGTGTATTTTAAAACGTTTGCTGGCATGTTTAATCGTTTTTTACATATGTTTGGTGATAAAACTTATTGGGGCCTAGTTTTTTCCACATGGCTGGTTTGAATTTTGCCTAGAAACAGTTCCCTGAGGCTTCCCACTGTTGTAATATGAGTGGGAGGGGCCAATTTTGGCGTTTTTTTGCACAGCAACAATTACAGACACAGACATCCAGCTTCTTCCTGCATGATCCAGGACTTCTCTGAAGGGCTCAAAAGGCTTCAAAAGTCGTATTGAGGGAGGTAAAAAGCCACAGTAGAGCTGTGGCAGTTGTTGTGACTGTTTAAAAAACGTTTTTGTCATTTGTTATTCCGTTTTTGGTATTAAGGGGTTAATCATCCATTTGCAAGTTGGTGCAATGCTCTGCTAACTTATTACATACACTGTAAAAATTTCGTTAGTGTAACTGCATTTTTTCACTGTTATTTCAAAATTTGGGAAAATTTGTGTTTCGTAAAGGCGCAGTGACGTATTTTATATTGCTTGTAAACTTGTTTTAAAGTATTTTCCAAGCTTGCTAGTCTCATTGCTAGTCTGTTTAAACATGTCTGACACAGAGGAACCTACTTGTTCATTATGTTTAAAAGCCATGGTGGAGCCCCATAGGAGAATGTGTACTAAATGTATTGATTTCACCTTAAACAGTAAAGATCAGTCTTTATCTATAAAATAATTATCACCAGAGGGTTCTGTCGAGGGGGAAGTTATGCCGACTAACTCTCCCCACGTGTCAGACCCTTCGCATCCTGCTCAGGGGACGCACGCTAATATGGCGCCAATTACATCAGGGACGCACATAGCGATTACCTTGCAGGACATGGCTGCAATCATGAATAATACCCTGTCAGAGGTATTATCTAGATTGCCTGAATTAAGAGGCAAGCGCGATAGCTCTGGGGTTAGGAGAGTTACAGAGCGCGCAAATGCTGTTAGAGCCATGTCTGATACTGCGTCACAGTATGCAGAACATGAGGACGGAGAGCTTCAGTTTGTGGGTGACATCTCTGACTCTGGGAACCTGATTCAGAGATTTCTAATTTTAAATTTAAGCTTGAGAACCTCCGTGTATTGCTTGGGGAGGTACTAGCTGCTCTGAATGACTGTAACACAGTTGCAATTCCAGAGAAATTGTGTAGGCTGGATAGATACTATGCGGTGCCGTTGTGTACTGACGTTTTTCCTATACCTAAAAGGCTTACAGAAATTATTAGCAAGGAGTGGGATAGACCCGGTGTGCCCTTTTCCCCACCTCCTATATTTAGAAAAATGTTTCCAATAGACGCCACTACACGGGACTTATGGCAGACGGTCCCTAAGGTGGAGGGAGCAGTTTCTACTTTAGCAAAGCCTACCACTATCCCGGTTGAGGACAGTTGTGCTTTTTCAGATCCAATGGATAAAAAATTGGAGGGTTACCTTAAGAAAATGTTTATTCAACAAGGTTTTATTTTACAGCCCCTTGCATGCATTGCGCCTGTCACTGCTGCGGCGGCATTCTGGTTTGAGGCCCTGGAAGAGGCCATCCAGACAGCTCCATTGAATGAAATTGACAAGCTTAGAACGCTTAAGCTAGCTAACTCATTTGTTTCTGATGCCATTGTTCATTTGACTAAACTAACGGCTAAGAATTCCAGATTCGCCATCCAGGCGCGTAGGGTGCTATGGCTTAAATCCTGGTCAGCTGACGTGACTTCAAAGTCTAAATTACTCAACATTCCTTTCAAGGGGCAGACCTTATTCGGGCCTGCCTTGAAGGAAATTATTGCTGACATTACTGGAGGCAAGGGTCATACCCTTCCTCAGGACAGGGCCAAATCAAAGGCCAAACAGTCTAATTTTCGTGCCTTTCAAAATTTCAAGGCAGGAGCAGCATCAACTTCCTCCGCTTCAAAACAAGAGGGAACTGTTGCTCATTCCAGATAGGCCTGGAAACCTAACCAGTCCTGGAACAAGGGCAAGCAGGCCAGAAAGCCTGCTGCTGCCCCCAAGACAGCATGAAGGAACGGCCCCCTATCCGGAAACGGATCTAGTGGGGGCAGACTTTCTCTCTTCGCCCAGGCGTGGGCAAGAGATGTTCAGGATCCCTGGGCGTTGGAGATCATATCTCAGGGATATCTTCTGGACTTCAAAGCTTCTCCTCCACAAGGGAGATTTCATCTTTCAAGGTTATCAGCAAACCAGATAAAGAAAGAGGCATTCCTAAGCTGTGTGCAAGACCTCCTAGTAATAGGAGTGATCCATCCAGTTCCGCGGACGGAACAAGGACAGGGATTTTATTCAAATCTGTTTGTGGTTCCCAAGAAAGAGGGAACCTTCAGACCAATCTTGGATCTAAAGATCTTAAACAAATTCCTCAGAGTTCCATCATTCAAAATGGAAACTATTCGGACCATCCTACCCATGATCCAAGAGGGTCAGTACATGACCACAGTGGACTTAAAGGATGCCTACCTTCACGTACCGATTCACAAAGATCATCATCAGTTCCTAAGGTTTGCCTTTCTAGACAGGCATTACCAATTTGTAGCTCTTCCCTTCGGGTTGGCCACAGCCCCGAGAATTTTTACAAAGGTTCTGGGCTCACTTCTGGCGGTTCTAAGACCGTGAGGCATAGCGGTGGCTCCGTATCTAGACGACATCCTGATACAGGCGTCAAGCTTTCAAATTGCCAAGTCTCATACAGAGATAGTTCTGGCATTTCTGAGGTCGCATGGGTGGAAAGTGAACGTGGAAAAGAGTTCTCTATCACCACTCACAAGAGTCTCCTTCCTAGGGACTCTTATAGATTCTGTAGAGATGAAAATTTACCTGACGGAGTCCAGGTTATCAAAACTTCTAAATGCTTGCCGTGTCCTTCATTCCATTCCACGCCCGTCAGTGGCTCAGTGCATGGAAGTAATCGGCTTAATGGTAGCGGCAATGGACATAGTGCCATTTGCGCGCCTGCATCTCAGACCGCTGCAATTATGCATGCTAAGTCAGTGGAATGGGGATTACTCAGATTTGTCCCCTTTACTAAATCTGGATCAAGAGACCAGAGATTCTCTTCTCTGGTGGCTTTCTCTGGTCCATTTGTCCAAGGGTATGACCTTTCGCAGGACAGATTGGACGATTGTAACAACAGATGCCAGCCTTCTAGGTTGGGGCGCAGTCTGGAACTCCCTGAAGGCTCAGGGATCGTGGACTCAGGAGGAGAAACTCCTCCCAATAAATATTCTGGAGTTAAGAGCAATATTCAAGGCTCTTCTAGCTTGGCCTCAGTTAGCAACACTGAGGTTCATCAGATTTCAGTCGGACAACATCACGACTGTGGCTTACATCAACCATCAAGGGGGAACCAGGAGTTCCCTAGCGATGTTAGAAGTCTCAAAGATAATTCGCTGGGCAGAGTCTCACTCTTGCCACCTGTCAGCGATCCACATCCCAGGCGTAGAGAACTGGGAGGCGGATTTTCTAAGTCGTCAGACTTTTCATTCGGGGGAGTGGGAACTCCATCCGGAGGTGTTTGCTCAACTGGTCCATCGTTGGGGCAAACCAGAACTGGATCTCATGGCGTCTCGCCAGAACGCCAAGCTTCCTTGTTACGGATCCAGGTCCAGGGACCCGGGAGCAACGCTGATAGATGCTCTAGCAGCTCCTTGGTTCTTCAACCTCGCCTATGTGTTTCCACCGTTTCCTCTGCTCCCTCGACTGATTGCCAAAATCAAACAGGAGAGAGCATCAGTGATTCTGATAGCGCCTGCATGGCCACGCAGGACCTGGTATGCAGACCTATGCAGACCTAGTGGACATGTCATCTCTTCCACCATGGACTCTGCCTCTGAGGCAGGACCTTCAATCATCCAAATCTAATTTCTCTGAGACTGACTGCATGGAGATTGAACGCTTGATTCTATCAAGGCGTGGCTTCTCCGAGTCAGTCATTGATACCTTAATACAGGCTCGGAAGCCTGTCACCAGGAAAATCTACCATAAGATATGGCATAAATATCTTTATTGGTGTGAATCCAAGAGTTACTCATGGAGTAAGGTTAGGATTCCTAGGATATTGTCCTTTCTCTAAGAGGGTTTGGACAAAGGCTTATCAGCTAGTTATTTAAAAGGACAGATCCCTGCTCTGTCTATTTTTTTGCACAAGCGTCTGGCAGAAGTTCCAGACGTCCAGGCATTTTGTCAGGCTTTGGTTAGGATTAAGCCTGTGTTTAAAACTGTTGCTTCCCCGTGGAGCTTAAACTTGGTTCTTAAAGTTCTTCAGGGAGTTCCGTTTGAACCCCTTCATTCCATTGATATTAAACTTTTATCTTGGAAAGTTCTGTTTTTGATGGCTATTTCCTCGGCTCGAAGAGTCTCTGAGTTATCTGCCTTACATTGTGATTCTTCTTATCTGATTTTTCGTTCAGACAAGGTAGTTCTGCGTACCAAACCTGGGTTTTTACCTAAGGTGGTTTCTAACAGGAATATCAATCAAGAGGTTGTTGTTCCATCATTGTGTCCTAATCCTTCTTCAAAGAAGGAACGTCTTTTGCATAATCTGGACGTAGTCCGTGCCTTGAAGTTTTACTTACAGGCTACTAAAGATTTTCGTCAAATATCTGCCCTGTTTGTCGTTTACTCTGGACAGAGGAGAGGTCAAAAAGCTTCGGCAACCTCTCTCTCCTTTTGGCTTCGGAGCATAATACGCTTAGCCTATGAGACTGCTGGACAGCAGCCCCCTGAAAGGATTACAGCTCATTCTACTAGAGCTGTGGCTTCCACCTGGGCCTTTAAAAATGAGGCCTCTGTTGAACAGATTTGCAAGGCTGCGACTTGGTCTTCGCTTCACACCTTTTCAAAATTTTACAAATTTGATACTTTTGCTTCTTCGGAGGCTGTTTTTGGGAGAAAGGTTCTACAGGCAGTGGTTCCTTCCGTTTAAGTTCCTGCCTTGTCCCTCCCATCATCCGTGTACTTTAGCTTTGGTATTGGTATCCCACAAGTAATGGATGATCCGTGGACTGGATACACTTAACAAGAGAAAACATAATTTATGCTTACCTGATAAATTTATTTCTCTTGTAGTGTATCCAGTCCACGGCCCACCCTGTCCTTTTAAGGCAGGTCTAAATTTTAATTAAACTACAGTCACCACTGCACCCTATGGTTTCTCCTTTCTCGTCTTGTTTCGGTCGAATGACTGGATATGGCAGTGAGGGGAGGAGCTATATAGCAGCTCTGCTGTGGGTGATCCTCTTTCAACTTCCTGTTGGGAAGGAGAATATCCCACAAGTAATGGATGATCCGTGGACTGGATACACTACAAGAGAAATAAATTTATCAGGTAAGCATAAATTATGTTTTTTATGAATCTACTCCTTCCCAGATTATTTAGGAGTTTATTGACAATGGTGATGGTTGACACAAATGTTTCCTATTATGTCCCAAAACTTTACAGCCCACATGCAGTGTCCTGCATGTCCTCTCACGCTCCACCTGGAGTTTACTTTTTTCTTTTTTGTGCATTGTCTGCAGGGAAAAGTACAAGAGGACATATATTCAATCAATCTTTATTTACTTATTCTGCCATATGTGAGGCAGATTGATTAAGGATGTGTACATTAAATTTTATTTATAACGCATGCAGTGCCCTGCGGTTCCTCTCAAATTCCATCTGGAGTTGCTGCGCAAGATATCGCTTCTTTATTTAATTATTCTGCCATATGTGAGGCAGATTGATTAAGGAAGTGTACATTAATAATTTCTATCACACATGCAGTGCCCTGCGGTTCCTCAAAATTTCCTTCTGGAATTGCTGCACAAGACATTACTTCTTTAATTTCATGGCGATCTGTGAACAAAGAAGTAACATTTCAGATAAATTCTGCAATGTTTGCATGCTAATTTTAGCTTACCTCTGCACACAGAAATAAAAAAGTTACTTCTTAAAATTTTAAGAGACAGTAACGTTTTTTTTATGTGCTAATTTTGTTAAAGAATCCAGCTGTTTATTTGTGTAATTCATCCTTTGATTCAAGGTGGTCCGAGTGGCCCTGCTTGTGGTCTCTTGTTTTAGGCTTGGATTCCAAGGTGGTTCTACCAATCCACTTCTATTTCTCATTTATTGCAAAAATCTTTAATTGAGGAGGATAGAATTGTTCTTAACCTACTTCTTCTAGGCGCATGCTGTTTAAGAGCCTAGTGCCAATGGTCAAATATACAACACATTTCTCCTAAGGTGTTCCAAAAAATTTATAGCCCACATGGGGTTGCCCTGTTTTTAATTCATTGTTGGATTAAAATGTTCATGAGGTTTTATTCACTCAGAATAGTGTGATTGACTTAGTTTTGGTTATTTTGAATGTTTCTTCCCTGTAAAGGAGGAAGATTTTTCGGTAACACCGGACAAGGAATTCTCAGTCTCGGATGAGGTAAATACCTTTATCTGATCAGTGGTTTCTTGAGGAGGTTTTAGCTACTCTGGGTGCCTCTGACACCAGTAGGTTATTCTAATATTATGATGGACCCTTCATGGTGGAAGTATTCCTGTACCAGATAGGGCTATAGGGTTTTTTGCCCCCCTTTTTTTTCTCCTACTCTTAGAAGGAAGGAGATAACCAGGGAAATGAGAATTTCCACGTTGGTCCTAGAGTCTTTTTACATAAAGGACAGTAGTTCCTTCAGGACTGTATGCAGATGGAGGACCCTATGATTAATAAGTTAGAGGGTCTACATTGCCAACCTGTGGTTGGTGTGATTTCTGTTTCCAGTGCGGCGATATACTGGCTTGTTGTGTTGTCTGTCTCTATGGATAGACATCCTTCTCACAGGAATAGGAGAAGGGCCTTTAATGGGTAGGCTCCTTTAATGTAGTATAGTGAAAAGGAAATAAGAGATAATGTCGCTTCTCTTGAGATTTCCATGGAAAACCTTTTATTCTTCCTACCAAGCATGGAGACCCTATCGGACTTGGAATTGGGGAAATCAGTTTAAGAAGCTTTCTGCTGACACAACATGGGGGGTGTGAACCCGACCCTTAAGGGGGCAGGTTCCTCTTCTTAATAAAGTTTGATTTTGTGATCATTTTCTGTTCGTGGTTCCCATAAAGGAGGGAACCTTCAGACCAATTTTAGACCTCAAGAGTCTAAACCATTTTCTCAAGGTTCCGTCATTCAAGATGGAAAATATTCGTACCATTCTTCCATTGATCCAGGAGGGTCAATTTATGACAACAGTGGATTTCCAGGATGCATATCTACATGTTCCTATCCACAGGGATCATCACAAGTTCCTAAGGTTTGCCTTTCTAGACAAACACTTCTAGTTCATGGCTCTTCTTTTCCGTCTAGCCACGGCTCCCAGATTCTTCTCGAAGGTTCTGGGGTCTCTTCTGGTGGTACTAAGGCCACGGGGCATTGGGGTGGTACCTTATCTGGACGATATTCTAGTCCAGGCGCCATCTTTTCAAAAAGCAAGATCCTATACCGACATGGTGTTATCTTTCCTGAGAACTCTTGGAGGTAAATTTGGAATAGAGTTCCTTAATCTCAAATACAAGGGTGACTTTCTTGTGAACCATAATAGATTCCATATCTATAAAGATTTTTTCTGACAGAAATCAGAGCTCGTTTCCACCTCAGACCTCTGCAGTTCAGCATGCTCAGGCAATGAGACAGAGATTATACGGATTTTTCTCCTTGAATAATCCTGGAGCAAGAAACGAGGGACTCGCTTCAATGGTGGTTGTCTCTGAAACCTGCTTTTGCAGACCGTCGTGGGTGATTGTGAAAACAGACGCTAGCCTTCTAGGGTGGGGAGCTGTCTGGGGTTCCCTAAAGGCTCAGGGAGTTTGGACTCAGAGTCTGTACTTCCTAAAAACATCCTGGAACTGAGAGCGATCTTCAATGTTCTTCTGGCCTGGCCTCAGTTAGCCTCGGTCCAGTTTATCAGGTTCCAGTCGGACAACATAACTTCAGTGTCTTACATCGATCATCAAGGAGTAACGAGGAGTTACCTAGTGATGACCGAGATAGCCAAGATAATTCAGTGGGCGGAGGCCCATTCTTGCTATCTGTCGACGATCCACATCCCAGGGGTGGACAACTGGGAGGCGGACTTTCTGAGCAGGCAGACCTTTCATCTCTGCCACCTTGGAGACTTCCGTTGAGGAAGGTCCTTCTAATTCAAGGGCCCTTCCTTCGCCCAAATCTAGTTTTTCTGAAGCAGATTGCTTGGAGATTGAATGCTTCATTTTGTCCAAGCAGGGTTTTTTTCTGACTCAGTCTTAGAGACCATGATTCAGGCTTGTAATCCTGTAACTAGGAAAAAAGATTTACCATAGGATATGGCGTAGATATCTTTCTTGGTGTGAAATAGATCATGTCAAACTAATCTAATTAGATTCTACGAGGAAGTAAGTAAAAATATAGATAAAGGGGAATCAGTTGATGTGATATACTTATATTTTGCAAAGGCATTTGATACAGTGCCACATGAGAGATTAATGCACAAAATTAAGGGACTAGGAATAGCTGAAAATGTTAGCTCATGGATAAATAACTGGATAAAAGATAGGGAGCAACGAGTAGTAGTAAATGGATCATACTCAGATTGGACAAAGGTAATCAGTGGCATCCCCCAGGGATCAGTACTGGGCCCTGTTCTTTTTAATATTTTTATAAATGACTTGGAGCAAGGATTAAATAGCGACATCGGTATTTTTGCAGATGATACTAAGTTAAGTAAGGTCAGAGCAGGACGAACTCTCTTTACAAAGGGATTTGCTAAAATTAGAACTATGGGCAAATGAATGGAAAATGAGATTTAATACGGAAAAATGCAAGGCTCTACATTTTGGAAGTAAAAATAAGCAGGCTACGTATTTTTTAAATGGGACAAGACTTAGCTAAACACAGGAGGAAAGGGATTTGGGGGTAGTAATAGATAACAAGCTAAAGATGGGTGCACAATGCAGGGCAGCGGCTTCAAAGGCTAATAAGATACTAGCATGTATTAAAAGAGGCATTGATTCAAGGGAGGAAAGCATAATTCTGTCATTATATAAAGCCCTGGTAAGACCTCACCTTGAGTTTGGAGTGCAGTTCTGGGGACCGATTGCTAAAAAAGATATTGCAGAACTAGAAAAAGTTCAGAGAAGGGCCACAAAGCTAATAAGGGGATTGGAGAAATTAACCTATGAGGAGAGGCTAGCCAAACTGGGTCTGTTTTCTTTAGAAAAAAGGCGCTTGAGAGGTGACATGATTACTTTATATAAATATATTCAAGGCCCATATACAGAGATGGCAGAAGCTCTGTTTATTCCAAGAAAATTGTTTCTGACAAGAGGTCATAATTTAAGGTTGGAGGAAAGGAGATTTAATCTCCTGCAACGGAAACGTTTTTTCACTGTAAGAGCAATCAAATTGTGGAACTTATTACCAAAGGAGGTAGTGAATGCCAATACCATATATACATTTAAAAATAGTCTGGATAAATTTCTGTATATAAACAAAATTCATGGATATGATTGCTAGTATTAAATGGGTCACATTTTAATGGGGTTATTTAAGCTTAACTGGAGCTTTTTGTAAGTATTTTAGATTTGTATAGGTTGAACTTGATGGACTTCAGTCTTTTTTCAACCTTATCTACTATGTTATCTACTATGTTCTTCTCAGAAAGAAGTGTTTCTGTACAATTCAGACGTGGTCTGTGCTTTCAAGTTTTACTTGCAGGCAACTAAGGACTTTCGTCAGTCTTCTTTGTTTGTGGTTTTCTCAGGAAAACGTAAGGGACTGAAAGCTACGGCTATTTCTTTCTTTTTGGCTGAAGAAGAGTATCATACTTTTTGCTTATGAGACTGCTGGACAGCAGCCTCCTGAGAGGGTTACGGCTCATTCCTCGAGAGCTGTTGCTTCCTCATGGGCATTCAAAGATGAAGTTTCTGTAGAACAGATTTGCAAGGCTGCAACTTGGTCTTCTCTTCACACTTTCTCTACATTTTACAAATTCGATACTTTTGCTTCGGCTGAGGCTGTTTTTGGGAGAAAGGTTCTTCAAGCAGTGGTGCCTTCCGTTTAGGTTCACTGTCTTGTCCCTCCCTTATCATCCGTATACTCTAGCTTTCGTATTGTATCCCACAAGTAACGATGAAATCCGTGGACTCATCGTGTCTTTAAAAAGAAAAGAAAATTTATGTTTACCTGATAAATTTATTTTTAGACACGATGAGTCCAAGTCCCGCCCTGTTCTCTGAGACAGGTTATTGATTTTTGTAAACTTCAGACACCTCTGCACCTTGGCTTTTTCCTTTCTCTTCCTAACTTTGGTCGAATGACTGGAGTGGGAGGGAAGGGAGGAGCTATATATAGCAGCTCTGCTGTGGTGCTCTTTGCCGCCTCCTGCTGACCATGAGGTGAATATCCCACAAGTAAGGATGAAATCCGTGGACTCATCTTGTCTAAAAATAAATAAATTTATCAGGTAAGCATAAATTTTCTTGGTATGGTATTTAATAAGATAAAAATGCTTGTTTAATTTCTAAGCAATCACTGTTTGTACAATATAATTGTGTTATTAAAAATACAAATTTACTACACAAAATAATATCGCTGTGAAAAATATCATTAATTGTCAGCTATGCCTCCAAGGTGTTAGATATTTTAGATTACAATATTAATTATGACTATCTCGGCAGTAACCTCCAACATGTTAGTATATATATATGTACAAAATGTTACAAAATAATATACTATTGTCTCATCAGTAATCTCCCATATATTTGTATTATTTTACAATAGTTCTAATCAGGTGATATATTTTTAAACACAGCGAATTATATTTGTGGAGTAAAGAGGATTCAGTTTAAAAATATATATACAGATTTATTACACATTAAACAAGATACTAACAAGCGATATACAATTTAATTATACACAAACCAGACTCTCTGATACAATATGAAATAAAATCTACTATTTTGCTTAGTTTTTAACCCTATGGGTACAAATCTAACAGTGAAATCTATTACAAAGTAAAGTGAACCAGCATGGGCCAATTATGCAGTATATGTTACTAACAAACAGTTATTTAATATTATCTTAGCCAAATATTATCATTAAAATTTGGTTTTGGTAACTTAAAAATACAATGCAATTAGTCAGATTCAGAATATCTACAGCCAAAGAAATGCATAAAAACCTCTCTTTTTTTCTAGGACATCTGTATTGTGAATTTATCTTCCCATTAGCCGGAGGTTTCGGACCTTGAGGATTTGTTGCCCTTCCGGTATCATCCCTTTTCTTTAGGGGATATTCTCCTCCCTATGGAGATGGAATCCTTGCTTGGGGCTTCTCCTGGATGGGAGGTCGGAAAGGTGGGATTGGTTCCCACTGGGGTCTTGCTGGCTCCATGTCAGACATGTAGGCCTTTATTTTGATAGATCCTTAGGTCTTTGGCCTTGTCTGTTTTCAGAGTCGGTTTGTACTTGTACTCTTTGGGGATGGCTTTGCTATCCTTACGCTCGTTCCTGTACCTGTTTTGGGATTTTTTTGTTCCCCTGTCTTGGATCCCTGAGGCTGGGTTGGTCCAGCTGGGTGTGGGTCTGCAGGTCAGGATGGCCGAGCGGTCTAAGGCACTGCGTTCGGGGTCTCCTCTGGATGTTTGGGCTTGCTAAGTCTATCCTGTTTGCTCAGTCTGCTAAGGTATAGATTTTCCTTTCAACTTGCTCCATTAATTTCAGAAGAAGGTTTACTCTTCCTTCGGGTTTTGAGGGTATACTCTCCTTGGGGGGCCTCGATTGAGGTTTTGTGTTCCTCTTTTTTAGAGACCGGTGTGTAGGTCTGGCTACTTAGGTTACTTGGAGCGTGCCCTCTGTCCGGGGGATGCTTTTGCGGTCTGTTTCTTGCTTGACTGCTTCTTCTTCACAAGTACCCTCTGTGTCATCCTGTTATGGACTCTGTGTTCTCAAACTTGGGGTTTTTCACCTTGGTGTATTACACACTTCATCATGATCGAATGCCTTGGTATTCTATGGTCGAACACTGGGAGGACTTTGCCTCTTCAGTTGCATTCCGTGCTTGCAGGATTTTGGAGAGACGTCTATTCTGTCTCTGTGCCTGCTCTTATCCCGGGTTTTGCTTGGTATAGGCGTGGCCTCTTTTCCCTGTTACGGTCCCTTTGGGTCTCTGTGAGGTGTTCTTTTTTTATTAGGGGACTTTTCAGTTTCCTCGGTTCTCCTTTGCCTTGTTCCCTTGGGGGTTTTGGCTGGTGTCCCCTTCATTTGTGGGGGGTGAGCGGTGGGGCACCATTTGTTGTGCGTTAGTTTCTCCTGAGGGACTGTTGGCTCAATCAAGTCCGTTTGCGGTCTCTAGTTTGGCTTCTGGACTATCTGCGAGTCAGTGTCATTGGGGTTTTTTCCTCTTAAAATTTTCTCGGCTTCGGACGAAGCGGGTTTTTTATTGGGTAGAGGTTCAGGCCTGGTGCCCTCAGTATGGGCCACCTATTGTACCCTCCCGTCTTGGCATTCAATGTCCTCTATAGCTTGGGTATTGTTTTCCCAAAAGTAATGAATGCAGCTGTGGACTCTTTCCATTTAAGACGAAAAACATAAATTATGCTTACCTGATAATTTCCTTTTCTTCTGATGGAAAGAGTCCACAGCTCCCCACCCGTAATTTTATGTGGGGCGTCCTTATATTCTTCTGGCACCTTTCACCCTGATATTTCTTCTACTGTTCATTGTTCCTCAGCAGAATGACTGGGGGATGAGGGGAGTGGGAGGAGTATTTAAGTCTTTGCTTGGGGTGTCTTTGCCTCCTCCTGGTGGCCAGGTTCTTATTTCCCAAAAGTAATGAATGCAGCTGTGGACTCTTTCCATCAGAAGAAAAGAAAATTATCAGGTAAGCATAATTTATGTTTTTCGGTTTGTAAAGCTTATGCTATTGTCGCTAAAGTAGGCAGCATATGGCAGGAATTTGTCAGTCTGCTTCTATGAATGTATGCTTTTTTTTCTAAGTGCATGTCTACATCTTTTCTTAATTAGACTAGAAGAACCTTATATATGAAAACCAGAGTATGGGATACTATATCTTTTAGGATGTCCTTTGTGAGGGAAAGGTTGTTTTGAAATTTGAATTCGGAACTTCAGTACTTCTTTTTTTTTTTTTTTTTTTTTTACAGGTGCAGTGGTGATCAGACTGGTGTGCTTTTTTTTCTTTTTTTTTCTTCCTTAGCTCTGTTTCCTCATGTAATTTAGAAGATCAGTCATGAAAAGCAGAGAACTGTTCTCTTGGTCCTTACATGGTCCAAGCAATGCTGCCATACTAATCGTATTTCTTTCTTTCCCTATCGTCAGGATAACATTAGCTCTTCTCTTACCATTTGCTTGATTTTGGTTCAGTCTTTGGTTAAAGCTTACCACTATATTTAGGCAATTTTATTTAAACAGTTTGATGTGAAAAATTGGGACGGTAAAAGCCGAGATGGTGCAGAACAAACCATATAATTTGTCAACTTATTTAAAAAAAAAAAAAAGTTGACCAATATGTTAGAGTTCAAAAACGGAAAATAATTTTTTTATTAACCCCTTCATAGCCCCAGAATAACCAAGAAAGCTTACTATCAAGTTCTCACACCATAAAAATTCACCAGTTCCACAAGGCTCGGTAGGAGAGGGAAAATGAGCCACAAACCTGCCACCAAATCCACATTTGGCTATTTCTCCAACATAGGTGTGTCCGGTCCACGGCGTCATCCTTACTTGTGGGATATTCTCTTCCCCAACAGGAAATGGCAAAGAGCCCAGCAAAGCTGGTCACATGATCCCTCCTAGGCTCCGCCTACCCCAGTCATTCTCTTTGCCGTTGCACAGGCAACATCTCCACGGAGATGGTTAAGAGTTTTTTGGTGTTTAAATGTAGTTTTTATTCTTCAATCAAGAGTTTGTTATTTTAAAATAGTGCTGGTATGTACTATTTACTCTGAAACAGAAAAGAGATGAAGATTTCTGTTGTAAGAGGAAAATGATTTTAGCAACCGTTACTAAAATCGATGGCTGTTTCCACACAGGACTGTTGAGATGAATTAACTTCAGTTGGGGGAAACAGTGGGCAGACTTTGCTGCTTGAGGTATGACACATTTCTAACAAGACTTGGTAATGCTGGAAGCTGTCATTTTCCCTATGGGAACCGGTAAGCCATTTTCTTAGTTTAGTATAAGAATAAAGGGCTTCACAAGGGCTTTAAAGACTGGTAGACATTTTTCTGGGCTAAAACGATTACTTTATAAGTATATTTAGTGGATTATAACTATAAATAGTTCTTTTAATCTTGGGGATGTATTAAAAAAACGGCAGGCACTGTATTGGACACCTTTTTCACTGGGGGCCTTTTCTAGTCATAGGCAGAGCCTCATTTTCGCGCCACTAATGCGCAGTTGTTTTTGGAAAGCAAGGCATGCAGATGCATGTGTGAGGAGCTAAGAACCACTGAAAAAGCTTTGAAGGCGTCATTTGGTATCGTATTCCCCTCTGGGCTTGGTTGGGTCTCAGCAAAGCAGATACCAGGGACTGTATAGGGGTTAAATGTAAAAACGGCTCCGGTTCCGTTATTTTAAGAGTTAAAGCTTTCAAATTTGGTGTGCAATACTTTTAAGGCTTTAAGACACTGTGGTGAAATTTTGGTGAATTTTGAACAATTCCTTCATACTTTTTCACATATTCAGTAATAAAGTGTGTTCAGTTTAAAATTTAAAGTGACAGTAACGGTTTTATTTTAAAACGTTTTTTGTGCTTTGTTATCAAGTTTATGCCTGTTAACATGTCTGAACCATCAGATAGACGATGTTCTGTATGTTTGAAAGCCAAGGTTCCTCCCCATTTAAATATATGTGATGAATGTGACATAGTGTCCAAACAAAGTAGGGACAATGATGCCACTGATAATGATGTTGCCCAAGATGATTCCTCAAGCGAGGGGAGTAAGCATGGTACTGCATCATCCCCTTCTGTGTCTACACCAGTCTTGCCCACACAAGAGGCCCCTAGTACATCTAGTGCGCCAATCCTTCTTACTATGCAACAATTAACGGCTGTAATGGATAATTCTATTAAAAACATTTTGTCCAAAATGCCCACTTATCAGAGAAAGCGCGATTGCTCTGTTTTAGATACTGAAGAGCATGAGGACGCTGATGATAATGGTTCTGACATACCCTCACACCAATCTGAAGGGGCCAGGAGGGAGGTTTTGTCTGAGGGAGAAATTTCAGATTCAGGGAAAATTTCTCAACAAGCTGAACCTGATGTTATTACTTTTAAATTTAAATTAGAACATCTCCGCGCTCTGCTTAAGGAGGTGTTATCTACTCTGGATGATTGTGACAATTTGGTCATTCCAGAGAAATTATGTAAGATGGACAAGTTCCTAGAGGTCCCGGTGCCCCCCGATGCTTTTCCTATACCCAAGCGGGTGGCGGACATTGTAAATAAGGAATGGGAAAGGCCCGGCATACCTTTTGTTCCTCCCCCTATATTTAAGAAATTATTTCCTATGGTCGACCCCAGAAAGGACTTATGGCAGACAGTCCCCAAGGTCGAGGGGGCGGTTTCTACTCTAAACAAACGCACTACTATCCCTATAGAAGATAGTTGTGCTTTCAAAGATCCTATGGATAAAAAATTAGAGGGTTTGCTTAAAAGAATGTTTGTTCAGCAAGGTTACCTTCTACAACCAATTTCATGCATTGTTCCTGTCACTACAGCAGCGTGTTTCTGGTTCGAAGAACTAGAAAAGTCGCTCAATAAAGAATCTTCGTATGAGGAGGTTATGGACAGAGTTCAAGCACTTAAATTGGCTAACTCTTTTATCTTAGACGCCACTTTGCAATTAGCTAGATTAGCGGCGAAAAATTCAGGTTTTGCTATTGTGGCGCGCAGAGAGCTTTGGCTAAAGTCTTGGTCAGCGGATGTGTCCTCCAAGAACAAATTGCTTAACATCCCTTTCAAGGGTAAAACGCTGTTTGGCCCTGACTTGAAAGAGATTATTTCAGACATCACTGGGGGAAAGGGCCACGCCCTTCCTCAGGATAGGTCTTTTAAGGCTAAAAATAAGCCAAATTTTCGTCCCTTTCGCAGAAACGGACCAGCCTCAAATTCTACATCCTCTAAGCAAGAGGGTAATAGTTCTCAAACCAAACCAGCCTGGAGACCGATGCAAGGCTGGAACAAGGGTAAGCAGGCCAAGAAACCTGCCACTGCTACTAAAACAGCATGAAGTGTTGGCCCCCGATCCGGGACCGGATCTGGTGGGGGGCAGACTCTCTCTCTTTGCTCAGGCTTGGGCAAGAGATGTTCAGGATCCTTGGGCGCTAGAAATAGTTTCTCAAGGTTATCTCCTGGAATTCAAGGAACTTCCCCCAAGGGGGAGGTTCCACAGGTCTCAATTGTCTTCAAACCAAATAAAAAGACAGGCATTCTTACATTGTGTAGAAGACCTGTTAAGAATGGGAGTGATTCATCCTGTTCCATTAGGAGAACAAGGGATGGGGTTTTACTCCAATCTGTTCATAGTTCCCAAAAAAGAAGGAACATTCAGACCAATTTTAGATCTCAAGATTCTAAACAAATTTCTCAGGGTTCCATCGTTCAAAATGGAAACCATTCGAACAATTCTTCCTACCATCCAGGAAGGTCAATTCATGACCACGGTGGATTTAAAGGATGCGTATCTACATATTCCTATCCACAAGGAACATCATCGGTTCCTAAGGTTCGCCTTTCTGGACAAGCATTACCAGTTTGTGGCACTTCCATTCGGATTAGCCACTGCTCCAAGGATTTTCACAAAGGTACTAGGGTCCCTTCTAGCAGTGCTAAGACCAAGGGGCATTGCAGTAGTACCTTACTTGGACGACATACTGATTCAAGCGTCGTCTCTGTCAAAAGCAAAGGCTCATACGGACATTGTCCTAGCCTTTCTCAGATCTCACGGGTGGAAAGTGAACATAGAAAAAAGTTCTCTTTCACCGTCAACAAGAGTTCCCTTCTTGGGAACAATAATAGACTCCTTAGAAATGAAGATTTTTCTGACAGAGGCCAGAAAATCAAAACTTCTAAGCTCTTGTCAAGTACTTCATTCTGTTCTTCTTCCTTCCATAGCGCAGTGCATGGAAGTAATAGGTTTGATGGTTGCGGCAATGGACATAGTTCCTTTTGCACGAATTCATCTAAGACCATTACAACTGTGCATGCTCAGACAGTGGAATGGGGATTATACAGACTTGTCTCCGACGATCCAAGTAGATCAAAGAACCAGAGATTCACTCCGTTGGTGGCTGAACCTGGACAACCTGTCACAGGGAATGAGCTTCCGCAGACCAGAGTGGGTCATTGTCACGACCGACGCCAGTCTGGTGGGCTGGGGCGCGGTCTGGGAACCCCTGAAAGCTCAGGGTCTATGGTCTCGGGAAGAATCTCTTCTCCCGATAAACATTCTGGAACTGCGAGCGATATTCAATGCTCTCAGAGCTTGGCCTCAACTAGCAAAGGCCAAATTCATAAGGTTTCAATCAGACAACATGACGACTGTTGCATATATCAACCATCAGGGGGGAACAAGGAGTTCCCTGGCGATGGAGGAAGTGACCAAAATAATTCAATGGGCGGAGAATCACTCCTGCCACTTGTCTGCAATCCACATCCCAGGAGTGGAAAATTGGGAAGCGGATTTTCTGAGTCGTCAGACTTTCCATCCGGGGGAGTGGGAACTCCATCCGGAAATCTTTGCCCAAATAACTCAATTATGGGGCATTCCAGACATGGACCTGATGGCGTCTCGTCAGAACTTCAAGGTTCCTTGCTACGGGTCCAGATCCAGGGATCCCAAGGCGACTCTAGTAGATGCACTGATAGCGCCTTGGACCTTCAACCTAGCTTATGTATTCCCACCGTTTCCTCTCATCCCCAGGCTGGTAGCCAGGATCAATCAGGAGAGGGCTTCGGTGATCTTGATAGCTCCTGCGTGGCCACGCAGAACTTGGTATGCAGACCTGGTGAATATGTCATCGGCTCCACCATGGAAGCTACCTTTGAGACAGGACCTTCTTGTTCAAGGTCCATTCGAACATCCGAATCTGGCTTCACTCCAACTGACTGCTTGGAGATTGAACGCTTGATTTTATCAAAGCGTGGGTTTTCAGATTCTGTCATTGATACTCTTGTCCAGGCTAGAAAGCCTGTAACTAGGAAAATTTACCATAAAATATGGAAAAAATATATCTGTTGGTGTGAATCTAAAGGATTCCCATGGAACAAGATAAAAATTCCTAAGATTCTATCCTTTCTACAAGAGGGTTTGGAGAAAGGATTATCTGCAAGTTCTTTGAAGGGACAGATTTCTGCTTTATCTGTTTTACTTCACAAAAAACTGGCGGCTGTGCCAGATGTTCAAGCTTTTGTTCAGGCTCTGGTTAGAATCAAGCCTGTTTACAAACCTTTGACTCCTCCTTGGAGTCTCAATTTAGTTCTTTCAGTTCTTCAAGGGGTTCCGTTTGAACCCTTACATTCCGTAGATATTAAGTTACTATCTTGGAAAGTTTTGTTTTTGGTTGCAATTTCTTCTGCTAGAAGAGTTTCAGAGTTATCTGCTCTGCAGTGTTCTCCTCCTTATCTGGTGTTCCATGCAGATAAGGTGGTTTTGCGTACTAAACCTGGTTTTCTTCCGAAAGTTGTTTCTAACAAAAACATTAACCAGGAGATAGTTGTGCCTTCTTTGTGTCCGAATCCAGTTTCAAAGAAGGAACGTTTGTTACACAATTTGGATGTAGTTTGTGCTCTAAAATTCTATTTAGAGGCTACAAAGGATTTCAGACAAACATCTTCTTTGTTTGTTGTTTATTCTGGTAAAAGGAGAGGTCAAAAAGCAACTTCTACCTCTCTCTCTTTTTGGCTTAAAAGCATCATCCGATTGGCTTATGAGACTGCCGGACGGCAGCCTCCTGAAAGAATCACAGCTCACTCCACTAGGGCTGTGGCTTCCACATGGGCCTTCAAGAACGAGGCTTCTGTTGATCAGATATGTAAGGCAGCGACTTGGTCTTCACTGCACACTTTTACCAAATTTTACAAATTTGATACTTTTGCTTCTTCGGAGGCTATTTTTGGGAGAAAGGTTTTGCAAGCCGTGGTGCCTTCCATCTAGGTGACCTGATTTGCTCCCTCCCATCATCCGTGTCCTAAAGCTTTGGTATTGGTTCCCACAAGTAAGGATGACGCCGTGGACCGGACACACCTATGTTGGAGAAAACAGAATTTATGCTTACCTGATAAATTACTTTCTCCAACGGTGTGTCCGGTCCACGGCCCGCCCTGGTTTTTTTAATCAGGTCTGATGAATTATTTTCTCTAACTACAGTCACCACGGTATCATATGATTTCTCCTATGCATATTCCTTCTTTACGTCGGTCGAATGACTGGGGTAGGCGGAGCCTAGGAGGGATCATGTGACCAGCTTTGCTGGGCTCTTTGCCATTTCCTGTTGGGGAAGAGAATATCCCACAAGTAAGGATGACGCCGTGGACCGGACACACCGTTGGAGAAAGTAATTTATCAGGTAAGCATAAATTCTGTTTTTAGTAAAAAAAAAAAAAAGTGCTTTGCGCAAAAAGGACAAATATACCTAATTCTCAAGTAGCCAGAACAACCAGATTCACCCATTCTGAGGGATCCTTCAAACTTTCTACTGTTTTTAATAATTTGACTAATTGTATGGCATTCCAGGCCAGTCCCTTTCCGTCTTTCATCCCATCCCTGAAAAATCTTCACTATAGTTATTTTATACGTTCATATTTTGGAGGTTTTCCAAGTTTGCGTGGATGCATACAGTGTCTTTATAATTTATGTATTTTAAAACAATTTTTATTGATTGCCAGATGTGGGGTCTTTTTATCTCTTATATCATCCCATATAATGCTGTGTTTAGAACGTCCCATAATTGGTAAAGCTGTGGAATATTAATTTTGTCATTGACATAGTCTCCTACTCCCCAGAATGATAGAGAAGTTCTTCTATACATGCTTTATGGGGGGATAGGGTTGTATTGTTATTATTTATAATTAAAGTATTATTATGCTATATAGTATAATTTGAACTCAAACACTGATATTTTTCTAGTCTAGGGGTCAACATCCTCTTTTTCCTCTCTTGGTCATATATATCTACTTGAAAAAGGAATGTATCATTTTATATTTCAGAATTTACAGAATATTATGATACCACTAAATTGATTTATCTTTGCATGTATATTTGTTTATACAGTTGTGATCAAAATTATTCAACCCCCATTACAAATCAGGTTTATTGTGAAAATTTAAAGACTTTTAGCTGTTTGCAATGAACAAATCAAACAAAAGCAATTGAAATAGCTCAACACAATGAAAGCTTCAAGTAGTTTCCCCAAATTCAACTGAAAATGCAACTTTTAAGGAATTCAACCCCCTGAATAGAATCCCTCACAGCAGTAGAAATATGCAAAACAGATGTTGTCTCAAGCACACATTTTGCAACTAAACAAGGGCTTCATTAGTTGCGCCAGGTGTGCATGAGCTAGAACACATAAAATACCTGAACTGGCTAGGGGTTTGTTGAGTCAAACGTGATGTTTGACTGCATGTTAGATTTATGGCTAATTCAAAAGAACGGTCCAAAAATTTAAGAGAACAGATCACTGCCCATCAAAGGAACAGGATACAGAAAGATAGTAAATGCACTGAATGTGCCTAGAGACACCGTTGGAAGCATAGTTCACAAGTTCAAAATTAAAGGAACAGTGGTTATACTACCTGGACGGGGCAGAAAAAGGAAGCTATAAACGGCTGCAACCAGATTTCTGAGAAGGTAGGTTGAGAAAAGCCCTCAAGTAACTGCAAAAGACCTGAAGCAAGACTGGGTGGCAACAGGCACTGAAGTTTTAGTTTGTACAGTAAGGCGCATACTAAACGCAGAAGGTTTCCATGCCAGAACTCCAAGATGTACACCACTACTCACCCAAAAGCACAATTAAAGTTGGCTCCAATATGCTCAAAATAAAATAATTAGGCCACAGAAGCTTTGGGATTCTGTTCTATGGAGCAATGAAACAAAACTGGAACTTTTCGTCCCGATGGACTAGTGGTATGTCTGAAGGAAGAAAAATGAAGCATATGCTGAAAAGAACACTGCCTACAGTTAAGCATGGTGGTGGCTCGGTGATGCTCCATGGCTACTTTGCATCCTTTCCATTGGAAACCTGCAGTGTGTGGAAGGTAAGATAGATTAGTTAAAGTATCTTGAAATCCTAGGAGAAAACGTCATGCCGTCTTTGAGGAAGCTTGGGCATCATTGGACCTTCCAAAAGGACACTTATTCCAAGCAGTGGAATATTCATGTTTTGTTCTGCCCCACCCTCTTAGGTTTTAGGCCTTTTTTTTAGCATAATATTTTTTTTGTCAGGGTGTAATTTTGATTTTTTATTCTTATATATATATATATATATATATATATATATATATATATATATATATCAATGTAAATATTTGCATAGGAAATTAGCACATCTAGGCAAGATTCCCCACTTGCTTTTTCCCAGAAATACTTAATATACAATGTTTAGTGATGTCGCGAATAGTTCGCCGGCGAATATTTCCCGGTGAACATAGCTTGTTCGCGTTCGCCGCGGCGGGCGAACATATGCGATGTTCGATCCGCCCCCTATTCGTTGTCATTGAGTAATATTTTGACCTTGTACCTCACAGTCAGAAGACACATTCCAGCCAATCAGCAGCAGACCCTCCCTCCCAGACCCTCCTACCTCCTGGACAGCATCCATTTTAGATTCATTTGGAAGCTGCATTCTTAGTGAGAGGAGGGACAGTGTAGCTGCTGCTGATTTAATAGGGAAATTGATAGCTAGGCTAGTGTATTCAGTGTCCACTACAGTCCTGAAGGACTCATCTGATCTCTGCTGTAAGGACAGCACCCCAAAAAGCCCTTTTTAGGGCTAGAACATCAGTCTGCTTTTTTTTTTTTTTTGTCCTGTGTAATCTAATTGCAGTTGCCTGCCTGCCAGCGTGTGTCAGGCTCACAGCGTATACTGTGCCCACTTGCCCAGTGCCACCACTCATATCTGGTGTAACAGTAGTGTAGATTTAAAACAAACAACACTTTTTCTCCAACATAGGTGTGTCCGGTCCACGGCGTCATCCTTACTTGTGGGATATTCTCCTCCCCAACAGGAAATGGCAAAGAGCCCAGCAAAGCTGGTCACATGATCCCTCCTAGGCTCCGCCTTCCCCAGTCATTCTCTTTGCCGTTGTACAGGCAACATCTCCACGGAGATGGCTTAGAGTTTTTTGGTGTTTAACTGTAGTTTTTATTATTCAATCAAGAGTTTGTTATTTTAAAATAGTGCTGGTATGTACTATTTACTCTGAAACAGAAAAGAGATGAAGATTTCTGTTTGTAAGAGGAAAATGATTTTAGCAACCGTTACTAAAATCGATGGCTGTTTCCACACAGGACTGTTGAGAGGAATTAACTTCAGTTGGGGGAAACAGTGAGCAGACTTTTGCTGCTTGAGGTATGACACATTTCTAACAAGACGATGTAATGCTGGAAGCTGTCATTTTCCCTATGGGATCCGGTAAGCCATTTTTATTACATAAGAAAAAAAGGGCTTCACAAGGGCTTTTAAGACTGTAGACATTTTCTGGGCTAAAACAATTGATATATAAGCATATTTTAATACTTCATAGCTTTGAGGAATTATTTTATTCTTGGGAATTAGCTAAAATAACCGGCAGGCACTGTATTGGACACCTTATTTGCTAGGGGCTTTCCCTAATCATAGGCAGAGCCTCATTTTCGCGCCTCTATTGCGCACTTGTTTTTGGGAAGCATGACATGCAGATGCATGTGTGAGGAGCTCTGATACATAGAAAAGACTTTCTGAAGGCGTCATTTGGTATCGTATTCCCCTTTGGGCTTGGTTGGGTCTCAGCAAAGCAGATACCAGGGACTGTAAAGGGGTTAAATATAAAAACGGCTCCGGTTCCGTTATTTTAAGAGTTAAAGCTTTCAAATTTGGTGTGCAATACTTTTAAGGCTTTAAGACACTGTGGTGAAATTTTGGTGAATTTTGAACAATTCCTTCATACTTTTTCACATTTGCAGTAATAAAGTGTGTTCAGAAGTGCCCCTACACCAGTCTGAGGGGGCCAGGGAGGTTTTGTCTGAGGGAGAAATTTCAGATTCAGGGAAAATTTCTCAACAAGCTGAACCTGATGTAATTACATTCAAATTTAAATTGGAACATCTCCGCGCCCTGCTTAAGGAGGTGTTATCTACTCTGGATGATTGTGAGAATTTGGTCATTCCAGAGAAATTATGTAAAATGGACAAGTTCCTAGAGGTCCCGGGGCCCCCCGAAGTTTTTCCTATACCCAAGCGGGTGGCGGACATTGTAAACAAAGAATGGGAAAGGCCCGGCATACCTTTCGTCCCTCCCCCTATATTTAAGAAATTGTTTCCTATGGTCGACCCCAGAAAGGACTTATGGCAGACAGTCCCCAAGGTCGAGGGGGCGGTTTCTACTCTAAACAAACGCACCACTATACCCATAGAAGATAGTTGTGCTTTCAAAGATCCTATGGATAAAAAATTAGAGGGTTTGCTTAAAAAGATGTTTGTTCAGCAAGGTTACCTTCTACAACCAATTTCATGCATTGTTCCTGTCACTACAGCAGCGTGTTTCTGGTTCGATGAACTAGAAAAGGCGCTCAATAAAGATTCTTCTTATGAGGAGATTTTGGACAGAATTCATGCTCTCAAATTGGCTAACTCTTTCACCCTAGACGCCACTTTGCAATTGGCTAGATTAGCGGCGAAAAATTCTGGGTTTGCTATTGTGGCGCGCAGAGCGCTTTGGCTAAAATCTTGGTCAGCGGATGCGTCTTCCAAGAACAAATTGCTTAACATTCCTTTCAAGGGGAAAACGCTGTTTGGCCCTGACTTGAAAGAGATTATTTCTGATATCACTGGGGGTAAGGGCCACGCCCTTCCTCAGGATAGGTCTTTCAAGGCCAAAAATAAACCTAATTTTCGTCCCTTTCGCAGAAACGGACCAGCCCCAAGTGCTACGTCCTCTAAGCAAGAGGGTAATACTTCTCAAGCCAAGCCAGCCTGGAGGCCAATGCAAGGCTGGAACAAAGGTAAGCAGGCCAAGAAACCTGCCACTGCTACCAAGACAGCATGAGATGTTGGCCCCCGATCCGGGACCGGATCTGGTGGGGGGCAGACTCTCTCTCTTCGCTCAGGCTTGGGCAAGAGATGTTCTGGATCCTTGGGCGCTAGAAATAGTCTCCCAAGGTTATCTTCTGGAATTCAAGGGGCTTCCCCCAAGGGGGAGGTTCCACAGGTCTCAATTGTCTTCAGACCACATAAAAAAACAGGCATTCTTACATTGTGTAGAAGACCTGTTAAAAATGGGAGTGATTCATCCTGTTCCATTAGGAGAACAAGGGATGGGGTTCTACTCCAATCTGTTTGTAGTTCCCAAAAAAGAGGGAACATTCAGACCAATCTTAGATCTCAAGATCCTAAACAAGTTTCTCAAGGTTCCATCGTTCAAAATGGAAACCATTCGAACAATTCTTCCTTCCATCCAGGAAGGTCAATTCATGACCACGGTGGATTTAAAGGATGCGTATCTACATATTCCTATCCACAAGGAACATCATCGGTTCCTAAGGTTCGCATTTCTGGACAAGCATTACCAGTTTGTGGCACTTCCGTTCGGATTAGCCACTGCTCCAAGAATTTTCACAAAGGTACTAGGGTCCCTTCTAGCGGTGCTAAGACCAAGGGGCATTGCAGTAGTACCTTACTTGGACGACATTCTGATTCAAGCGTCGTCCCTTCCACAAGCAAAGGCTCACACGGACATTGTCCTGGCCTTTCTCAGATCTCACGGGTGGAAAGTGAACGTAGAAAAAAGTTCTCTATCTCCGTCAACAAGGGTTCCCTTCTTGGGAACAATAATAGACTCCTTAGAAATGAGGATTTTTCTGACAGAGGCCAGAAAATCAAAACTTCTAAACTCTTGTCTAATACTTCATTCTGTTCCTCTTCCTTCCATAGCGCAGTGCATGGAAGTAATAGGTTTGATGGTAGCGGCAATGGACATAGTTCCTTTTGCGCGAATTCATCTAAGACCATTACAACTGTGCATGCTCAGTCAGTGGAATGGGGATTATACAGACTTGTCTCCGACGATACAAGTAGATCAGAGGACCAGAGATTCACTCCGTTGGTGGCTGTCCCTGGACAACCTGTCACAGGGGATGAGCTTCAGCAGACCAGAGTGGGTCATTGTCACGACCGACGCCAGTCTGGTGGGCTGGGGTGCGGTCTGGGGACCCCTGAAAGCTCAGGGTCTTTGGTTTCGGGAAGAATCTCTTCTCCCGATAAATATTCTGGAACTGAGAGCGATATTCAATGCTCTCAAGGCTTGGCCTCAACTAGCAAAGGCCAAATTCATACGGTTTCAATCAGACAACATGACGACTGTTGCGTACATCAACCATCAGGGGGGAACAAGGAGTTCCCTGGCGATGGAAGAAGTGACCAAAATCATTCAATGGGCGGAGACTCACTCCTGCCACTTGTCTGCAATCCACATCCCAGGAGTGGAAAATTGGGAAGCGGATTTTCTGAGTCGTCAGACATTTCATCCGGGGGAGTGGGAACTCCATCCGGAAATCTTTGCCCAAATCACTCAGTTGTGGGGCATTCCAGACATGGATCTGATGGCCTCTCGTCAGAACTTCAAGGTTCCTTGCTACGGGTCCAGATCCAGGGATCCCAAGGCGACTCTAGTAGATGCACTAGTAGCACCTTGGACCTTCAAACTAGCTTATGTATTCCCGCCGTTTCCTCTCATCCCCAGGCTGGTAGCCAGGATCAATCAGGAGAGGGCATCAGTGATCTTGATAGCTCCTGCGTGGCCACGCAGGACTTGGTATGCAGACCTGGTGAATATGTCATCGGCTCCACCATGGAAGCTACCTTTGAGACGGGATCTTCTTGTTCAAGGTCCGTTCGAACATCCGAATCTGGTCTCACTCCAACTGACTGCTTGGAGATTGAACGCTTGATCTTATCAAAGCGAGGGTTCTCAGATTCTGTCATTGATACTCTTGTTCAGGCCAGAAAGCCTGTGACTAGAAAAATCTACCACAAAATATGGAAAAAATATATCTGTTGGTGTGAATCTAAAGGATTCCCTTGGGACAAGATAAAAATTCCTAAGATTCTATCCTTTCTTCAAGAAGGTTTGGAGAAAGGATTATCTGCAAGTTCTTTGAATGGACAGATTTCTGCCTTGTCTGTGTTACTTCACAAAAAGCTGGCAGCTGTGCCAGATGTTCAAGCCTTTGTTCAGGCTCTGGTTAGAATCAAGCCTGTTTACAAACCTTTGACTCCTCCTTGGAGTCTCAATTTAGTTCTTTCAGTTCTTCAGGGGGTTCCGTTTGAACCCTTACATTCCGTTGATATTAAGTTATTATCTTGGAAAGTTTTGTTTTTGATTGCAATTTCTTCTGCTAGAAGAGTTTCAGAATTATCTGCTCTGCAGTGTTCTCCTCCTTATCTGGTGTTCCATGCAGATAAGGTGGTTTTGCGTACTAAACCTGGTTTTCTTCCGAAAGTTGTTTCTAACAAAAACATTAACCAGGAGATAGTCGTGCCTTCTTTGTGTCCGAATCCAGTTTCAAAGAAGGAACGTTTGTTGCACAATTTGGACGTAGTTCGTGCTCTAAAATTCTATTTAGATGCTACAAAGGATTTTAGACAAACATCTTCCTTGTTTGTTGTTTATTCTGGTAAAAGGAGAGGTCAAAAAGCAACTTCTACCTCTCTCTCTTTTTGGCTTAAAAGCATCATCAGATTGGCTTACGAGACTGCCGGACGGCAGCCTCCTGAAAGAATCACAGCTCATTCCACTAGGGCTGTGGCTTCCACATGGGCCTTCAAGAACGAGGCTTCTGTGGATCAGATATGTAAGGCAGCGACTTGGTCTTCACTGCACACTTTTACTAAATTTTACAAATTTGATACTTTTGCTTCTTCTGAGGCTATTTTTGGGAGAAAGGTTTTGCAAGCCGTGGTGCCTTCCATCTAGGTGACCTGATTTGCTCCCTCCCTTCATCCGTGTCCTAAAGCTTTGGTATTGGTTCCCACAAGTAAGGATGACGCCGTGGACCGGACACACCTATGTTGGAGAAAACAGAATTTATGTTTACCTGATAAATTACTTTCTCCAACGGTGTGTCCGGTCCACGGCCCGCCCTGGTTTTTTTAATCAGGTCTGATAATTTATTTTCTTTAACTACAGTCACCACGGTATCATATGATTTCTCCTATGCAAATATTCCTCCTTTACGTCGGTCGAATGACTGGGGAAGGCGGAGCCTAGGAGGGATCATGTGACCAGCTTTGCTGGGCTCTTTGCCATTTCCTGTTGGGGAGGAGAATATCCCACAAGTAAGGATGACGCCGTGGACCGGACACACCGTTGGAGAAAGTAATTTATCAGGTAAACATAAATTCTGTTTTTGACTGTGTTAAATAATAGCAGTCAGTTTCCTTCACACGTGTGAGTTTCAGTGCCTGCCTGCCAGGGCACAGTGTCACCCCAGTGCAACTCATATCTGGTGTAACAGTAGTGTAGATTTAAAAAAAAACAACACTTTTTTGACTGTGTTAAATAATAGCAGTCAGTTTCCTTCACACGTGTGCGTTTTAGTGCCTGCCTGCCTGCCAGGGCACAGTGTCACCCCAGTGCAACTCATATCTGGTGTAACAGTAGTGTAGATTAAATAAACTTTCATGATTCAGATAGAGCATGTAATATTAAACAATTTTCCAATTTACTTTTATCACCAATTTTGCTTTGTTCTCTTGGTATTCTTAGTTGAAAGCTTAACCTAGGAGGTTCATATGCTAATTTCTTAGACCTTGAAGCCCACCTCTTTCAGATTGCATTTTAACAGTTTTTCACCACTAGAGGGTGTTAGTTCACGTATTTCATATAGATAACACTGTGCTCGTGCACGAGAAGTTATCTGGGAGCAGGCACTGATTGGCTAGACTGCAAGTCTGTCAAAAGAACTGAAAAAAGGGGCAGTTTGCAGAGGCTTAGATACAAGATAATCACAGAGGTTAAAAGTATATTATTATAAATGTGTTAGTTATGCAAAACTGGGAAATTGGTAATAAAGGGATTATCTATCTTTTAAAACAATAAAAATTCTGGTGTAGACTATCCCTTTAAACGGGGAGTTTTGTCTGTCACTGTGAAGCGGGCGTAACCCTTACACTACCTGATCGATACAACATCATACCTGATGTTTTAAAGCACGTTATTCCAAACAATTTAGGAATGTTAGGTGATTTATGCCCTTTATGGATTAAAACCAGACTCTGCATCAACTATGTAATTTTCCATGGGAGTTTTGCCAAGGAACCCCCTCCGGCATGCCACAGTCCAGGTGTTAGTCCCCTTGAGACAACTTTTCCATCACTATTGTGGCCAGAAAGAGTCCCTGTGGGTTTTAAAATTCGCCTGCCTATTGAAGTCTATGGCGGTTCGCCCGTTCGCGAACAGTTGCGGAAGTTCGCGTTTGCCAATTGCGACATCACTAACAATGTTACCAATGCACAAGAGAATTCTGGGTAAGATATGCAAATTAGATATGCAAATTCTCAGTTTTTTGCTTCAAAATACTGTTTTAACACAGCGATCCTTTTAACAGGATTATTGCAGCAAACCATAAATCGCTCACTAGACAGCCTGTTTCGTTCTTTTTGGAACTCATCAGTAGGAGATAGATTTCTGGTTGCTGCATTGGTAAAGCTATTTTCATGGTTAAACCAAAATTCATTAAAATTATGTGGGGAGATAAAAAACTGAAATTAAAATCCTCCATGTCTCAAAATTAAATCAATGTAAATATTTGCATAGGAAATTAGCACATCTAGGCAAGATTCCCCGCTTGTTTTATTCCCAGAAATACTTAATATACAATGCTACCCATGCACAAGAGAATTCTGGGTAAGATATGCAAATTAGATATGCAAATTCTCAGTTTTTTTGCTTCAACACAGCGATCCTTTTAACAGGATTATTGCAGCAAACCAGAAATCACTCACTAGACAGCCTGTTTCGTTATATATGTATATATATCATCTGTGGTGGTTTAGCTCTCTCAGAAACACTTTATGTAGATAACTTCTGCCCGGGGTGCATTTAAAACATAATATAATCATCCACAAGCAAAATGCACTCACCGGGACTTGATCATATAAATCTCTTTTTTTTCAGTGACGTTTCGGGGTGGCCCCCGTCCTCAGACAATCAATACAGCAAAACAGTGTACTTACCCAGCCATTAAAGATTCCTAACTCCCACCCGCGGTACTGACGGCGGTGTTCTGGAAGTCCTGCAACTTGCAGAGCATACCTATGTCATTGGTTGCTATGGCAACTAGACGCCATGCGGCAGACCTGTGTGGACATTTAAAACAGGATAAAAATTCTGGCGTTCATCACAAGGACAGAGGGGGGACGTGAATGAGGAGAGAATAGTAATTAAAAAGCATGAGATAACATGATAGGCATAATTATAAATATACCAATACCTGGCTTAATTGTAATAAGTATTAGCTACAGAAATAAGGTAGATTTCTTAACATCTGGGTGTACATAACACGCACTTTCTTATGGAAGTACCTTGCTCCACTAATAATCGCTAACTTAATTGGGTGCATGTATTGATACATGTACAATCATCTTGCCGTATCAGGCAGAAACATACGCCAATTTGATTATGTAGCGATCCATCTGTACGGTTATAGGATCTAACACAGCCATTTATCATAACCAACCCTCATATACTCCAAAAAGACATTGCTACATTATTTCAAGACTAGCAAAAATACACAGGAATTAATCAAAGTGAATGCAGAATAAAGCTATAATCTTGAACACCTAAAACTGGATAAAGTTACTGGGTCTATATACATATATACAGAAGGAGGAATCTAATCTAGTGCTTATGGACAGGAAAAATCCAATAAAAAGACATTTATAGCACAAGGCCTTTTTTTAATGGAAACCGTGCCAGTCTAGATAGTTATTCAATCCCTGGGGTGCCATAGTACCCAGATTTAAGATTCATCTAGACTCGCACTGTAGTAGCATCTTAGCCCTATCCCCTCCTCTAGAAGGTAGGAGTATGTGGTCAACGATAATATATTTTAAATCAGAGACATTATGCTTAGCCAAGGTGAAGTGCCTAGCCACAGGCTGGTCGGAAGTCTGGCAGTATGGCAGATTTATGGTTCACCATTCTGGTCTGGAGGTCGTCCACCGTCTTGCCTACATATAGCAAACCACATACACAATGTAAGAGATACACTATATATTTAGTTGTACATGTAACTCGATGTTTGATGGTGAATCTCTTATTGGTGTATGGGTGTCTAAATTCACTTCCAGTAGACAGACCCCCACAGGTAGTGCATCCTAGGCTGTGATAGCACCCTGGTTTTGCCTGAAGCCAGGTATCCCTTGTGTAGCATCCTCTGGGGTCAGTCTTGATAAGTTGATCTCTTTAGGGACTTTGCTCTCCGGTAGCCTACCCTTGGTGGCGGTATCCCATATAGAGGAAGATCCTTATCCGTAGATATAAGAGACCAATTCTGATGTAAACTATCGACAATTGCTTGTTTGTTAATGTCAAAAGTGTTAGAAGGTCATCCTATCACTCTGTGTATTTCCTCTTCTTGGGATCAACCCTTCCTGTTGTCCAAGTTGGAGATTATCCATCTTTTGCTCCCTGAGGTTTTTCTTATTGTATCCTCTTTGTAGGAATTTTTCCTCCATCGCCTGTAGTTGTTGCTCTCTCAGGGTATCATCAGAGTTATTTCTTGCTGCTCTTTTGAACTGGGATGTAGGAATAACTTGTTTTAGCGCTGGTGGGTGACAGCTATGTGCATGTAGTAGAGAATTTCTGGCCATCTCTTTGCTGTATAGAGTGGTCAGTAGACGTCCATCCCTTTTAAACATTCGCAAGTCAAGAAAATCGATAGTATTGTTATTATATGTCCGTTTGAATTTTAGTGTTGGTGGACTTTATTCAAATTCTCAAACCAGATCTAGAGATCCTCCTCAGTTTCTTCCCATAGGAGAAGCAAATAGTCTATATATCTTCTGAAGCTTGTTATCCTTTTATCAGCTAACAGTTTGGTCCCCATTGTCTCAAATTCTGCTATGAACAGGTTGGCATAAGTTGGGGCCACGTTTTACCCCATGGCCGTCCCGGCTGTTTGAAGAAAATATTCTTTTTCGAATCATAAATAGTTAATTTCCAGACATGATGTTAATGGATCCATCATTATATTAATGGGTGGGCCAACGTATGGGTAGCGGGCTAGTTGTCTATCTACTGCCGTTATACCTTCTGCATGCGGGATGACTGTATATAGGCTAGTTACATCCATTGTAACTAACACTGTCTCATCCTTGACCTCTGGTATTTTGTTCACGATCTTTCCATATTTCTTACTAGAGGCTGGAGCAGTTGGTCCAAGGTTGCTATGGGCTGTAAAAGAGATCCTATAGCCGAGACTATAGGTCTCCCAGGGGGTGCTATCATGCTTTTGTGGATTTTCGGCAGCATATATATGACCGGTATTCTCGGATGCTCCACGGTCATGTATGCTAAGGCATCCTTGTCTATGAAGTACATACTATGCATAGTTTGGAGCATGTTGACCAATTTCCTTTTGAATACCGCCGTTGGATCTCCCCTCAATCTTCTATATGTGTCTTGATCAGACAATTTACGCATAATTTTTTTACGATAATCTGTGCAGTCCTGGATGACAATGGCCCTTCCTTTTTCAGCCTCTCTCAGGACTATAGACGTGTCGTCCTGTAACTTTTTCAGGGCTTCTCTTTCCCGTTTCGTTAGATTGTGTCTGAATTGGCCTCTCTTCTCATATAATTTAGATGAATCCTGTAGTATCAATCTGGAGAAGGTCTTGATAGTTGGATTGTTGCTAGCTGGATCTTCTTTAGTGTCCTATGTGGTTGTTCTTCATGATGTTTAAAGTATTATTTTAATCTCAGTGTTCTTGTAAACTTTTGTACGTTCACATAAAGGTCAAACTAATTGCATTTGGTTGTGGGTATGAATGACAGCCCTTTGTTCAAGACACTTTTTTCATCCAGGGAGAGCAGGACAACTAAGTCCTCATTGAGCGTCCCCTCCTGGGGGGCCTGAGAGGTCTGTTTAAGCCCCCCCCGGGTATGGTTCCTCTTGCATCCCCGTTTTTTGGACGTCTTGTCATTCCCCTTCTGTTTCCCATTTGAGGCGGTATTGGCATTGCAGTGGCTACATCGGACTCAGAGTTTTTACCTGAACTGTCCACTGTACCTAGTTGTCTAGCTCTGTTATATCGTTGTCTCCAGGGTTTATTCATATGGTATTGCATTCTCTCTTCTGGGCTCAATTGCCACCTGTAGACAATTTTGTAGTTGTTTGTTACATCTTCCAGCTTGCGATTTTTTAAAGTGATCAATTCACCCTCATATTTGTCAATGTCCTCCTTAAATTTGCCCCAACAGTTTTGTTCCTTTTCCAATTCTTATTTAGTCAAGTGTAACTCCTCATACTTGTGATTATATGTGTTATAAATTTCTATTTAATGGATTTTTCTGTCCATAAGCACTAGATTGTTTCCTCCTCCTGTATACATGTATATAGACCCAGTAACTTTATCCAGTTTTAGGTTTTCAAGATTATAGATCTGATGGGTTTTGTATAACCTTATCTAGCACTAATACATGCTTTATTCTGTATGCGCTTTAATTCCTGTGTATTTTTGCTAGTCTTCAAATAGTGTAGCAACGTGTTTTTGGAGTATATGAGAGTTGGTTATGATCAATGGCTGTGTAAGATCATATAACCGTACAGACGGATCGCTACATAATCGAATTGGCTTATGTTTCTGCCTGATGTGGCTAGATGATTGTACATGTATCAGGGAGCCCCAATAAAGTTAGCGATTATTAGCGGAGCAAGGTACTTCTATAAGAAAGTGCATGTTATGTACACCCAGATGTTAAGAAATCTACCTTATTTCTGTAATACTTATTACAATTAGGCCATGTATTGGTATATTTATAATTATTCCTTTCTAGGGTGCGTACTGGATCTGTGCTCTTAGGAGTTATTGTCCTGGTGCCTATCGCAGTGAGAGGTTCAGGATACTATTCAAACCTTTTTGTGCTCCCAAAGGAGGAGGGAACATTCTGGACCTAAAGTACTTAAACAAGTTTTTAAATGTTCTCTCATTCTAGATGGAGACAATATGGTCCATTCTTCCCCTCGTTCGAGAAGGGCAGTTCATGACCACGATAGATCTGAAGGATGCTCCCTTAATGTACCAATCCTGAAGGATTACTTCTAGTTCCTAGGGTTTGTGTTCCTGGACCAGCACTTCCAGTTTATTGCACTTCCGTTTGGTCTAGCTATGGCTCCAAGAAATTTTTCGAAGAGTGGACCATTCGGAAACTCTCCTCTCTCCTGTCTTCTTCGATCCCATGGATGGAAGATAAATATAGAGAGAGTTCTCTTGTATCAAGTACCAGGGTAGAATTCATGGGTACTATAATAGAATGAGAATATTTCTAACAGATTAGAGACGTTGCAAGCTAGCTTCAACATGTCTTGCCCTCCAGACCGCCTTAAGGCCATCTGTGGCTCGGTGTATGGAGGTGATTGGTCTCATGGTGTCCAGCATGGACATCATTTTCTTTGCCAGGTTTCACCTCAGACTTTTGCAACTGTGCATGCTGAAGCAGTGGAACGGCGATCATTTGGATCCGTCTCAACAGATTTTTCTGGACAACCGATCGAGAGAATCACTCTCTTGGTGTTTTTGTCCAGATCACTTGTCCCGAGGGACGTCCATCTTAAGACCATTCTCAGTGATTGTGACTACGGTTGCAAGTCTGTCAGGATGGGGAGCTGTTTGGGGTGCCAGGAAGGCACAGGGCCTATGGACTCCGATGGAAAGCTCCCTACCGATCTCATTTTGGCTCTTCGGGCAATATACAATGCTCTGAAGGCTTGGCCTCTGCTGGGTTTGTCCCAGTTTATCAGATTCCAATCAGACAATATAACCTCGGTGGCTTGCATCATCCATCAGGGGGGAACGAGAAACTCCCTAGCTATGAGGGAAGTACCTCGGATTCTGGAGTGGGCAGAGACCCACATTGGTTCGCTATCAGCGATCCACATTCCGGGTGTGGACAACTGGGAAGCAAATTTCCTCAGCAGACAATCCTTTCACCCGGGGAATGGTCTCTCCATCCCTAGTGTTTGCAGAGATTTGCAAGAGGGAATACCAAGCTATCCAGATATGGATCAAGGTACAGGGATCCTCAGGCGGAGCTAACAGATGCATTAATGGTGCCTTGGAGGTTCAATCTAGTTAAACTTTTCCAGCCGTTACCACTACTTCCTAGAGTAGTGGCTCGAATCAGGCAGGCATCAGTGATACTGATTGCTCCGTCTTGGCCGCGAAGGATATGGTTCGCGATTCTAGTGAGGATGTCATCATCTCCTCCGTGGAAGTTACCTTGTCGCAGGGATCGGCTGACCAAGTTCCATTTGTTCATCAATATCTAGATTCTCTGAGACTGACTGCATGGAGATTGAACGCTTAGGCCTAGCCAAGAGAGGGTTTTCTGAGAGAGTTATTTTTACTCTCATTCAAGTTTGTAAGCTGGTTGCTTGTCACATCTATTATAAGGTGTGGAGGACCTACTTATTCTGTTCTCCAGGATGAACTGGAGAATGGCTTTTCTGCAAGTCCCCTGAAGGGACAGATTTCGGCCCTGTCTGTTACTGCACAAGAGGTTCACTGTGCTTCCAGATGTGCAGTCATTTGTTAAGGCTCTGCTAGGATCAGGCCTGTGTTTAGATCTAATGCTCCTCCTTGGAGTTTAAATCTTGTTATTTAAGTTTTGCAACGGGCTCCGTTGAAGCCTATGCATGAAGTAGACATTAAATTGTTGTCTTGGAAGGTTCCTTTTCTACTGGCTATTGCTTCCACACGCAGAGTATCTGTGATTGCTGCCTTGCAATGTGTCCCTCCTTATCAGGCTTTCCATGCTGATAAGGCTGTTCTACGAACCAAGTTAGGTTTTCTTCCTAAGGTTGTGTCAATTCACAACATCAATCAAGAGATTGTTGTTCCTTTCTTATGTCCTAATCCTCCTTCGTCGAAGGAATGTTTACAACGTAATTCTGGATGGGGTTTGTGCCTTGAAGTTCTATCTTCAGGCCATGAAGGAATTTAGACAAACTTCTTTCTCTGCATACAAAGAGAGAAGCGCTCTACCAGGAACGAACAACAGCCAATCAGCTAGTTCTTACCACCCGGAAGCAGCCTCTTTTAGACCAGTGTGCTTTTCACAGAGTCAGTCAGTCTGATCCCGCCAAGTAAGTTCAGTCCAGCCCCGAAATATCAGGCAATTCTCCTCTGAACAAGGAACATGACGACCCCAGATGATCGTTTCAGCCTCCTATGGGCCTCGTCAGTGAGGTGCAGCCACATTCCTTTAAGCACACTGGGCAAGGAGTCCACGTCTGGTTTCCCCCATCACTCATAGGGAGACTTCCCCAGGGTCATATTAATTTGAATACAAAGAGAGAAGCGCTCTACCAGGAACGAACAACAGCCCATCAGCTAGTTCTATGATGATTTAGCATACAGCCTTCTGGGTAGAAGCAGCCTCTTTTAGACCAGTGTGCTATCTTCAGGCCACAAAGGAATTTAGTCAAACTTCTTTCTCTGTTTGTTCTCCTTTCCGGGAAGAGTTAGGGGTCAAAGGGCCTCTTCGACTTCCTTATCTTTTTTGGCTGAGGAGGGTCATCCGTTTAGCATACAGCCAGCGGGACATAAGCCTCCTCTGAGGATTACGGCTCATTCTACGAGAGCAGTGGTTTCCTCTTGGGCCTTCAAAATGTAGGCTTCTATGGATCAGATCTGTACGGCTGGACCTCTTTACATATTTTTTCCAAATTTTACAAGTTTGATGTTTTTGCTTCTGCTGAACCAGCCTTCGGGAGAAAGGTTTTGCAGGCTGTGGTGCCCTCAGATTAGGGTCCGCCTCTCTTTTTTTCCCTCCTGTTAGCATTCTGTGTACTCTAGAGCTTGGGTATATGTTTTCCATAAGTAAGGAATGCAGCTGTTGACTCTTCCCATATTAAGAAGGAAAACATAAATTATGCTTATCAGATAATTTCCTTTCCTTCTGTATGGGAAGAGTCCACAGGTCCCGCCCGTGTTCTCCGATGGGCGGCCCTAAATTTAAATTTATTCTTCTTGCACCTTTTTCACCCTGATATTTTTCCTACTGTTCCTTGTTCCATCGTCAGAATGACTGGAGTTATGAGGGCGTGGGGGAGGTATTTAAGCCTTTGGCTGGGGTGTCTTTGCCTCCTCCTGGTGGCCAGGTTCATTATTTCCCACAAGTAAGGAATGCAGCTGTGGACTCTTCCCATACAGAAGGAAAGGAAATTATCTGGTAAGCATAATTTATGTTTTTAGTCATTGTTCATATTAATGCTAATAAATGACTTTTGCAGTCCACCAAGGAGAGCTCTGTGGCTCAATTCATGTTTAGCAGACATGATCTTTATGATAGATTGTATCTCTGTTTTTTTCTAGGTAAGGCTTTATCTATCCTGTTACATACATGCCATTATTTTGACCTTGAGTGGAGGATGTAGGAGTTTCCTTTCTCAAGACATGAAGGCTATTTTTAGACAGATGTATCAATCACATATAAGGCTCCGTATACCTGTCGCCTGCTATTTTTACTCTAATAAACTAACATAGAACCGGCGTTGCAAGTCGGTATCACATATTCAGCGCAAGGACTCATCACACATAGGCAGGCGCAGCAAGCCTTGCACTGAGTATATGAGCACCGTACTTACCCTGAAGTTTTAACAAACACCTAAAGCATGCGCAATATCTACCTGTCAATCGCCATCCCCCCACCGCAATAACTAAATAAAATGTATTAATTCCTAATCCACCTACCCCTACATCGTAAAATACCTAATAAAGTTATTAACCTGTAATCTGCCACCCACCCAAAACGCAAAGTATCTAATTACCCTATTAACCCCTAATCCGCTAACTCCCCACATCGGAATCTACCTATGAAAACTAATAACCCCTAAACCGCCATCCCCCTGCAACACAATCTACCTAATTAACCTATTAACCCCTAAACCGCTATCCCACCACAACGCAATCTACCTAATTAACCTATTATCCCGTAAACCACATCCCCCCACAACGCATAGTGTTAATCTAATCACTAAGACCCATAGCCTAACACCCCCTAAGTTAACCACAATTACATTAAAAAAAATACCATCTTATTAAAAAAAAAAAAGATAAATTGTTAAAATAAAAAAATCCTAACTTAAAATTAAAGTAAAAAATCCTAACATTACATTTAAAAAAAAAACCTAAGATTAAATTAAAATACAAAATCTAATATTACAAAAAAATAAAAAAAATCTAAAATTACAGAAAACAAGAAACGAAATTATCCAAAATAAAAAAATGACACCTAATCTAATACCCCTATAAAAAAATAAAAAAGCCACCCCAAAATAAAAACACCCCCTAATCTAAGAATAAACTACCAATAGCCCTTAAAAGGGCCTTTTGTAGGACATTGCCCTGAAGCAATCAGCTATTTTACATAAAAAACTACAAATTAACCCCTAACAGTAAAAACCCTCACCCACCCAACCACGCAAAATAAAAAAGACCTAACTCTAAAAAAATTTTTTATCTACCCATTGCCCCTTAAGGGGTATTTGTATGGATATTGCCCTTAAAAGGGCAATCAGCTCTTTTGCTGCCCATTGAAAAATAAGAATAATAAGCCCAAATAAAAAAAAAAAAACACCCCAAAAAAACAAACAAAAAAGAAACCTAACACTAAACCTAAAAAATTTACTTACCGTTCCTGAAGCCCGGACATCCATCTTCTTCCAGGCGGAGAAAAGTCTTAATCCAGGCGCATCCATCTTCATCCATCACGTTGACCATCTTCTTTCTTCTTGCCGGAGGTGCGGAGCGGTCTTCTGATACGTGGATCCGGAGCGCTGGTCCTCCTCAGCGACGGTGGTCATCAGTGACGTAGTGGTCCTCTTCATGCAATCGTCCGCCGCACACTAAAGATTGAATGCAAGGTACCCCTTTTATATTGGGGTACCTTGCATTCCTATTGGCTGAAATTTTCAAATCGGCCAATAGGATGAGAGCTACTGAAATCCTATTGGCTGATTTGAAATGCCCCTGCCGAGGAGGACCACCGCTCTGGATCCACGCATCGGAAGACCGCTCCGCACTTCCAGCAAGAAGAAAGCTGGTCCCGCGATGAAGGAAGATGCATCCGCCTGGATGAAGACTTTTCTCCGCCTGGAAGAAGATGGATGTCCGGACTTAAGGAATGGTGAGTACATTTTTTGGGGTTAGTGTTAGTTGGGGGTTTTTTGGGCTGGGTTTTTTTTTAAAATTAGGACTTTTTTTATTTTTTAATGGGCAGCAAATGAGCTGATCGCCTTTTTGCAATGCCCATACGAATGCCCATTTAGGGGCAATGGGTAGATTAGAATTTTTTCTAGATTTAGGTCTACTTTATTTATTTTATGTAAAAGAGCTGATTGCTTCAGGGCAATGCCCTACAAAAGGCCCTTTTAAGGGGTATTGGTAATTTATTCTTAGATTAGGTGGTGTTTTTATTTTGTGGAGGCTTTTTTGTTTGTATAGGGGTATTAGATTAGGTTTAAAAAAAATTAGTTTGGATAATTTTGTTTTATTTTGTTTCTGTAATTTATGATTTTTCATTTATTTGTCATAAGATTTTATATATTAATTGAATCTTAGGGGTTTTTTTAATGTAATATTAGGATTTTTTATTTTAATTTTAAGTTAGGATTTTATTTATTTTCGTAATTTGTAATTTATTTTTTAAAAAGATAATCTTTTTTATTTTATGTAATTGGGGTTAGGTTAGGGGGCTTAGCGACTAGATTAATACTTTGTGTTGTGGGGGGGCTTAGGGGTTAATAGGTTAATTAGGTAGATTGTGTTGTAGGGGGATGGCGGTTTAGGGGTTACTAAGTTAATTAGGTATATTGCATTGTGTGGGGATGGTGGTTTAGGGGTTAATAGGTTATATAGGTCGATTGCATTGGGTTTGGCGGCTTAAGAATTAATAGTTTAAATAGGTAGTTTGCGTTGTGGGTGGTTGCTGGTTAATACATTTTACTATTAGTTGCGATGTGGGGGGATGGCGGATTAGGGGTTAATACATTTTTATTAATTGAATTAGGTGTTAATAAAAAATGTATTATTAGTTGCGATGTGGGGGGAGGTGGAGGATATAGTGGTTTTGATGTGTCAGGTTCATTTTTTGGAGTCGGGTTAGACTTTTACAGGCGATTTAAACTTATTTTTGTTTTTTCCTTAGGCACTGGCAGATCATATACAGCCGTAAGTCACTAGCGACTCCAGAAATGTCTATTTCTGCACATTTCTGTACCTCACCGGTTTATCCGACTTATGGCAGTATCTGATCTGCCGGCACCGTATATGTGATTCACCCGATGTGCGAGGTGAACTTATAGGTGGCATGGGTTTCAACAGTTGCTCTGAAACCTACGCCGTATATGTAATCTCGCCTGGCAAATACTGATTTTAATAGCCATTGTTGTTCCTTAGTCAATCTAGAAACATAAATTGTCTTGCTTTTCACAAACTATAGATTTTTCTAGAGCTACCTGGACGTCTAGTGTTATCTTACAAATAAACTGAACCACCAATCCAGATTCTATTCTGGTAGATGGTCGGTCATTCCTTTCCCAAAGTACCTAGTTGCAGTATGTCCAGAATCTGTATTTATGTGTTTATATGCATATATATGTATGTATGTGTTACACATATAAAAACATACACAGTTTAGATTTACCATATTAAAAATACCGGCCCCACAGTAGGAACTTGATGCAACAGAAGTCAGTACACCTTACATTACTGAGATTCAAATCTTTTTTTTATTTTTTCAATAATTGGTATGTTCAGCTTTATTTTTGATAACAGACCCAATCGTCTTAAGATACCAATGTTGCAAAAATTTCTGGAGAGATGTTCTGCCATTCTTCAAAGACAGTTTTTTTCTGAGTACTGGGTAGTGACAAAAAAAACAGCCTCTGGGAGTTGGTCACAAGCCTGCCACAGGTGATGTAATTGGGGGGACTTTCCCCAGGGTCATAATACAAAAACATACAGGAAAAGAAGCAGACCTTCCAGGAACGAACAGCAATTCAGTAGCTTGTTTTATGGTCTGTTTACAACTTGGAAGCAGCTTCTTTTTGCTCAAACCTGCTTTTCACAGAGGAAGAGATATGGCAACCCCAGACGATCGTTTCGACCTCCGCCTTGTCAGTGAGGTGCAGCCACATTCCTCTAGGCACATTGGGCAAGTAGTCCACATCTGGTTTCCCCCATCACTCTTAGGGTGACTTTCCTGACTTTCCCCAGGTCATAATACAAATACTGTACATACAAAAAGAGAAGAATTATTTCAGGAACGAACAACAGTTCAATAGCTCGTTCTATGGCCTGGTGACCACCTGGAAGCTGCTTTACAGGCTATTAGCAGGTACATCATAGCCAGAGGATGTAAACATGTAACAGACTAAATCCACCTTTATTACTTAGACTTTTCATACTTAGGGCTCCATATATTAAGCACCGGATGCTGCTTCAGAGCCCCATCGTTTCAGGTCCGCCTGAAACGAAAGTTAAGAAGCAGCGGTCATAATACGATCATGATGATTGACGGTCCCTGCTAGTGGCCAATGGGCCGCCAGTTAGCAGGGGGTGGCATTGCACAAGCATTTCACGAGAAATGCTTGTGCAATGATAAATGCCGACAGCGTATGCTGTCGACATTTAGCGAGGTCGAGCCGACATGATTCACTACAGCGAATCATGCGCTCTCCTTTTAATAAATCTGCGCCTTAGTCTAGTAATTATAAAAACTTTATTATGGGGTAAAAGATTATATTTACTATTTAGCTTTTTTAACTGGGAGTTACAGCTAAATGCAACCTTATACCCTTTGTAATAAACACAGCAAAAGGGATTTAACTGTTTGGCAATGTGAGGTTATTTTTATACTTTTTGCACTTCAGGTTCGCCTCGTATTATAAGTTGCTAAAAAATCCTAAGCTGAGTTTTCACGTGCATGTATCCCCCCATAGAAATCAATGGAGACAAAAAAGTGGGGGAAAAAACCTAACACCCTATTCGCATTTTCGCATTCTCCATAGAATTTAATGGAGCCTATTAACCCCTAAACCGCCACCCCCCCCCCCACATTACAAAGTAACTAAACAAACTATTAACCCATAAACCGCCATCCCCCACATGGCAAAGTTCCTAAATAAACTATAAACCCCTAAACCGACAACTCCACATTGCAAAGTACCTAAATAAACTATTAACCCCCAAACCACCATCCCCCCTACATTGCAAAGTACCTAAATAAACTATTAACCCCTAATCTGCCACCCCCCCACATCGCAAACACTAATTAAAACTATTAATACCTAAACCACCATCCCCCCACAAAGCAAAGTAATATACGAACTAGATATAACTATCTAAACCCCCTAACCTAACACCCCCTAACTTAACCCAAATAAAAATACCCCTAAATTTACTTAAAAAAATCCTAACTACCTTAAAAAAAAACTTACCTGTAAAATTAAATAAAAACCTAACATTACACAAAAAACTAACAATACAGAAAAAATAACTAACATTACAGAAAAAAAATAAGATAACAGAAAATAAAAAACTAATTACCAAAAATAAAAAAAAATTATTCTATTCTAATACCCCTTTAAAAAAAAAAACTAATTTAAAAGTAAACTACCAATAGTCCTTAAAAAGGCCTTTTGTAGGGCATTGCCCTAAACCGATCAGCTCTTTTGCTTAAAAAAAATCCCACTAACCCCTCTACATTACAACACCTCAAAATAAAAATAAAAACATAATTAAAAAAAACTAAATTGCCCATTGCCCTGAAAAGGTCATTTGGATGGTCTTTGCCCTTAAAAGGGCATTCAGCTCTTTTGCTGCCCAAAAAAATAAAAACCCTAAACCTAACACTAACCCCAAAGTTGGTACTCACCGATGGTGATGGGCCATCTTCATCGCGGAGGTCCATGTTCTAACTTAATACTGGTGATTGCAGCGCAATTTCACTGCACATGTAATATCAGCGGATTGAAAATGGCCTGCGAAAACACAATTGCGTTAGCACAAAACGTTTGTGCCTCACTTGCAATCTAGCACATTTTATTTACTGCTTTATATGTTTTTACAGTAAAATAAAGCATTTTGGTGGCTGTCTTCATTTATTTGATTTTTCTGTTTGTGTATTCTTTAATGCAGCATACTTTAACTGTCCTCATTGCTATTCATTTACCTCCTTTAGAGGGGATATCCACTGATCACTTATGTAACACTAGTTAAGAGTCTATTTTGCATTTCCTCTTTGAATCATATCAGTCAGCTTAGCATTACCTCTTTGAATCATACAGGGAGTGCAGAATTATTAGGCAAATGAGTATTTTGACCACATCATCCTCTTTATGCATGTTGTCTTACTCCAAGCTTTATAGGCTTGAAAGCCTACTACCAATTAAGCATATTAGGTGATGTGCATCTCTGTAATGAGAAGGGGTGTGGTCTAATGACATCAACACCCTATATCAGGTGTGCATAATTATTAGGCAACTTCCTTTCCTTTGGCAAAATGGGTCAAAAGAAGGACTTGACAGGCTCAGAAAAGTCAAAAATAGTGAGATATCTTGCAGAGGGATGCAGCACTCTTAAAATTGCAAAGCTTCTGAAGCGTGATCATCGAACAATCAAGCGTTTCATTCAAAATAGTCAACAGGGTCGCAAGAAGCGTGTGGAAAAACCAAGGCGCAAAATAACTGCCCATGAACTGAGAAAAGTCAAGCGTGCAGCTGCCAAGATGCCACTTGCCACCAGTTTGGCCATATTTCAGAGCTGCAACATCACTGGAGTGCCCAAAAGCACAAGGTGTGCAATACTCAGAGACATGGCCAAGGTAAGAAAGGCTGAAAGACGACCACCACTGAACAAGACACACAAGCTGAAACATCAAGACTGGGCCAAGAAATATCTCAAGACTGATTTTTCTAAGGTTTTATGGACTGATGAAATGAGAGTGAGTCTTGATGGGCCAGATGGATGGGCCCGTGGCTGGATTGGTAAAGGGCAGAGAGCTCCAGTCCGACTCAGACGCCAGCAAGGTGGAGGTGGAGTACTGGTTTGGGCTGGTATCATCAAAGATGAGCTTGTGGGGCCTTTTCGGGTTGAGGATGGAGTCAAGCTCAACTCCCAGTCCTACTGCCAGTTTCTGGAAGACACCTTCTTCAAGCAGTGGTACAGGAAGAAGTCTGCATCCTTCAAGAAAAACATGATTTTCATGCAGGACAATGCTCCATCACACGCGTCCAAGTACTCCACAGCGTGGCTGGCAAGAAAGGGTATAAAAGAAGAAAATCTAATGACATGGCCTCCTTCTTCACCTGATCTGAACCCCATTCAGAACCTGTGGTTCATCATCAAATGTGAGATTTACAAGGAGGGAAAACAGTACACCTCTCTAAACAGTGTCTGGGAGGCTGTGGTTGCTGCTGCACGCAATGTTGATGGTGAACAGATCAAAACACTGACAGAATCCATGGATGGCAGGCTTTTGAGTGTCCTTGCAAAGAAAGGTGGCTATATTGGTCACTGATTTGTTTTTGTTTTGTTTTTGAATGTCAGAAATGTATATTTGTGAATGTTGAGATGTTATATTGGTTTCACTGGTAAAAATAAATAATTGAAATGTGTATATATTTGTTTTTTGTTAAGTTGCCTAATAATTATGCACAGTAATAGTCACCTGCACACACAGATATCCCCCTAAAATAGCTATAACTAAAACAAACTAAAAACTACTTCCAAAACTATTCAGCTTTGATATTAATGAGTTTTTTGGGTTCATTGAGAACATGGTTGTTGTTCAATAATAAAATTAATCCTCAAAAATACAACTTGCCTAATAATTCTGCACTCCCTGTATTATGCATTCTGCGTAATGTTTTTCCTCTAAAGAAATCTGTTCTCCTTCTGTTGCATTGTACAGGGGAGTTTTACAGAGTTTGCTCCAGGATTTAATGATTTTGTGTGCTCAATAATTTCTTAAAGGGACATTCCAGTCAAAATTTAAATGCACATAGATTAATCACATATTTTAATTGAATGATATTTGCAATATACATGCATTAGCAAAAATGCTTCTAGTAAAAGTTATCACTGTTTTAGTGTTTGCATTTTTCACTGCACCCACATTTTAAATAATGTAGCGCTCAGATTATCATTGGGGCTTGTATCATGTCAGCAATTAACAAATTGAGTCATTACCAGATGGTACAAGCACCTTAGGCTCTCTGTTTAAAATGATGGTGCACAGTGCATTCTTAAATACACTTTTGAAACAGCTATAGCTTTTATTAGAAGCATTTTTGCTAATGCATGTATATTACAAAAATGCTTCTGTTGAATTCCGAAATGCACCCATGTGGTTTTCAATTTTGGCTGGAATATCCCTTTATTTATATCAGACTTAGACACCTCAGCTATATTTCTGAAGGTAAGATAATTTAAGATGATTAGGAGTCTATTGCTGATCATTTCAGAGATTACCTCTTTAATGTCTAGAATTCTACTTATTTGCTGAGAGGTTTTATGTATCCAAGACCCAAAAACTGCTGAACAAAAAGCTATCAAACAACTTGATTTATTTTTACCTTTCTACTAAGCCTTCCAGTTGTATTTCTGTTTTTGAGGCCATTCTGGATATTTCCTAGACATGGGCCAAACGGTGATTCTTTGTTACTCCATATTTTCAGCTCATTAAGAAGTTTGTTTTGTTAGCTTCATTAAAGTTCATTCAAAAGGTGGATGGGTTTATCTCTGTGTTAGCTGCAGAACTACTATTCCATTTTTGGATGATAATTTTCAGGAATCCTTTAGATAGGAAATTGGAGTCCTTCCATAGAACGGCTTTTTTCCACTTTAGTGTTCAATCTAATCTTTTAAATTGTTTACAGCTTCTGAATTTTATGTTTTTTTGCTCTTCTTTCTAAGATCTTTTTTTGCCCTGGTCCGGATGCCATTATTTATTCTCTATTTGGAGGGTAGGTATTTGTTTCTATCTTAGGACTAGATCTCTATAGGAAATAATAAAACTAGCTGTTTTTGTCCTTTTGATAATTTAGAAACCAAAACTTTTCCTTTGTATTCGCAAAATCCTGTCTCTTCCAGTTTTTCCTTGAAATCTTATACCATTTGGAACAAGACCGAATAGAGTAAGAAGCCTTTCTACTCTTCTAATCACCTTCAAGGTTCAATTCCTAATTGGGATTGGATGGTTATGCAATCTTTTCCCTCCATATGATTTCATATGCATTCTCTTTAGTATTACATGCTAGCAATAGTGCTGGGATAACAACTGGCTATCTACTTTGGGATACTAGTGTGAGACAATCTCTTTCCTGATGGCTAAATTGTCAATCTGTTGTCTCTGAGGATATTCTTTATTCATCCCATTTGGGTATGAACTTCTACAGATGCCAGTCTCTCTGGTTGCAGAGAGGTCTGGGAGTCGAGTGGAGAGCAGGGTGTTTGGTTTCCCCAGAAGGCATGGTTATCAATAATCTTTCTGGAACTTTGTGCAATCTTGTTAGCTTTACAGTGAGCCTTAAATAGAGACTTATTTCTGTCAGATAAATGTCACAGTTGTGAAGTATATCAATCATCAAGGGGGAAATCACAGTTCTCTAGCAATGTAGATGGTCACATAGATTTTGACTTGGACAGAGAACATTCTTTGTACAATTTCTGCAATTCTTATTTATGGAGTGAACATCTGGAAGGCGGATGGTCTCGGTTGACAATAACTTTATCTGTGGGAATGATCTGTCATAAAGATGTTTTTGACCAGATTGTGAATCAATTGGGTCTTCCAGAGATAGACCTTGATGAACATTCATTTAAACAACAAACTTCCTAGATACTGTTCCAGGTCTGAGGATCCTCAAGCTAATTTTGTGGATTTTATTGTTCTTTTCGCCTTCCTTACATTTTTCCTTCAACTGTTCTACTTTCCAGAGTCATAGTTTAAATGAAGCAGGAGATTTCACCAGTATTTTCTGATAAATTCAGCTTGGCCACACAGTACTTTGTATACAAACTTAGTTCAGTTGCCGTATTTTCCTCCAGGGTTGTTTCTTCTGCATCTTAACCTTTTTTTTTTTTTCCCCAAGGTTCCCTTTTTGTTTATCAAGATCTCGGGACTCTCAGTTTATCAGCTTAGAGATTGAAAGATTAATCCTTAAAGGGACACTGAACCCAAATTTTTGTTTCGTGATTCAGATAGAGCATGAAATTTTTCTATTATCAGATTTTCTTCATTCTCTTGGTATCTTTATTTGAAATGCAAGAATGTAAGTTTAGATGCCGGCCCATTTTTGGTGAACAACCTGGGTTGTTCCTGCTGATTGGTGGATAAATTCATCCACCAATAAAAAAGTGCTGTCCAGAGATCTGAACCCAAAAAAAAAGCTTAGATGCCTTATATTTCAAATAAAGACAGCAAGAGAACGAAGAAAAATTGATAATAGGAGTAAATTAGAAAGTTGCTTAAAATTTCATTCTCTATCTGAATCACGAAAGAAAAAAGTTGGGTTCAGTGTCCCTTTAAACAAAGAGAGTTTCCTGACAAAGTATTAGAGATTTTAATTCAAGCTTAAAGCCTGTAACAAGTTAAAAATCACAAGATTTGGAAGGTTTTAATTCACAAGTGTAATAAACATGGTTTTCTTAAAATTCTTTGAGAATTCCAAGAATTCTAAACATTTTATAAGGAGATTTAGAGAAGGGCTTTTTTGTCAGTTCTTTGCAAGACCACCTTTGGGTTTGTTCCATAGCAGAATTACTAAAATTTCTGACATTAAGACTTTTGTTCTTCTAGAAATTCACTTGATTACCTGACTTGTCCTGACAAGTCAGGTAATCAAGTGAATTTCTCCTCCTTGGAACCTTATTTTGGTTTAAAGAGCTTTGCAAATACTTCCGTTCTAGCCTATGCATGTCTTAGACATTATTATTCCATATTGGAAGATATTTTCTTTTAACAATCTCTTCTGCCAGGAGTGTTTCTGATTTGTAGTTCCTTTATCTTTTCCAATCCAAAAGATTTTTTAGAAAGTCTTTTGTATAATTTAGTAAAAAAATATTTTTTTAGATAATCCTTTAATTTTTGGAGGTTTTTTTTACTACTCTCTTTTGGATCAGGCAACTTCAGCTTAAAATGTAGGGTACTGCTTTAAACTGTGGATATTTTGCTTCCTGCTTTAAACAGTGGATGTGTAATGTTTTCCCCAAAATAATTACAGTCCATTCTACTAGTTCGGTTTCCATTTCTTGGGTGTTTAACAGTGGAACTTCTCTTGGACAGATTGCAAAACAGCAACCAGGTCTTCTTTACACACATTCCCTAAGTTCTATCTTTTGATATTTGTGCCTCTTCTGAGGCAGCTTCTGGCAGGAAAGTACTTCAGACTGCAGTTTATGGTAAATAATTGCCTGCCATAATTTTTTGTCCCACCCATTTACTCATGGATTCCACAGCTTGGATATTAGATCCCAGGAGTAATGGCTTCTGGACTTTAACCATCCAAAATGTATGCTTATCTGATGAATTCATTTATTTTATGCTGGTGAGAGTCCATGAGACCCGCTCATATTTAAAGAGATGTGAGAGGAATTAAAAGCATCTTAGAATGTTGAGTATCTTTGCCTTCTCGTAGTGGCTAGAAGTTGAATCCCCAGGATTAATGGCTAGTAGACTCTTATCACCATGAAAGAAATTTTATTTATCAGGTAAGCATACATTTTTGAAATACTCAGAATTTTTAAACTACAGCTGCAATGTCACATGGTGTGTGTGTCCCTAAATAATCACACATTAATAAGTTTGGAATAATGTTTATATTGCAGCACTGTCATGCATACAAGGTATTTTAAAGGAACAGTCAACACAGTAGATTTGCATAATCAACAAATGCAAGATAACACAATGCAATATCACTTAGTCTGAACTTCAAATGAGTAGTAGATTTTTTTTCTGACAATTTTAAGTTATGTCTTTTTCCACTCCCTCTGTACCATGTGACAGCCATCAGCCAATCACAAATGCATACACGTACAATGTGACAGCCATCAGCCAATCACAAATGCATACACGTACCATGTGACAGCTATCAGCCATTCACAAATGCATACACCCTTATTCTTGCACATGCCCAGTGGGAGCTGGTTACTCAAAAAGTTTAAATATAAAAAGACTGTGCACATTTTATTAATGGAAGTAAATCGGAAAGTTGTTTAAAATGGCATGCCCTATCTGAATAATGAAAGTTTAATTTTGATTAAGTGTCCCATTAACTCAAATTTAGAAGCTGGCAAGAATATTTAGCCAGATTATATTCTAAGTCCTTGTCTCACTTTGTCAAGCCCTTATTTAGTAAAATGGGACAATTTGTAAATTGAATTTAGGTGAAATAAAAGGGCTTTCTTATGGTTAAGATGAATCCAAGATGTAAATTCCCACGTATAAAACAGTGTGAAGCTTCTGGTAGTATTAAGGATATTTAAGTGTATTGAAACATATTATTTCTTAATCATGTTACTGTTGAGCTGTTATAATGACTGATTATACTTTATGCATCAATGAAACTGTAATCTTTGTTTTTAGTATAAACAGATTCCAGAAGGACCTATCCCACCAACAACTCCCAAATTTGCCTATGGAGAAGTATACATGGAGAAGGTAGTATATATGTATTTTTTATACTTTAAAAAAAAAAAATTGTTTTCCTGAATGTAATGAAAACAGTTTGAAAAGAGAAAAAAGTGCAGCGATGCCTCTTGCAAATGTCTCTTTCTAATAGTTTAAAGGGACACTGAACCCAATTTTTTTTCTTTTGTAATTCAGAAGAACATGCAATTGTAAGCAACTTTCTAACTTACTCCTATTGTCAATGTTTCTTCGTTCTCTTTCTATCTTTATTTAAAAAAGAAGGCATCTAAACTTGTTTCTTGGTTCAGTACTCTGGACAGCAGTTTTTGATTGGTGGATGAATTTATCCACCAATCAGCAAGGACAACCTAGGTTGTTCACCAAAAATGGGCCGGCATCTAAACTTACATTCTTGCATTTCAAATAAAGATACCAAGAAGAAAAAAGAACATTTGATAATAGGAGTAAATTAGAAAGTTGCTTAAAATATCATGCTCTATCTGAAGCATGAAAGAAAAAAATTGGGTTCAGTGTCCCTTTAAGATTGAGATACAATTAATAAACTTTCTTTTAATTAATCTCAAGGTGATTAGACTTTGTGTTGAGATGTGTGTAATCGTTGTATACATGCACAAGACCAAACAAATGCACACTTTTATCCATGGTAACTAAAATATTATTATAAACGCTCTTTAATTAACCATTCAGGCCTAGATTACAAGTGGCACACTATTGAAAAAGGCAATAACAATAACCAACAGGCAAAAATAAATCAACCTGAGACAACTGCCTGAAGGACACCCTACCATAGGCTTCTTCATAAGAAGCAAGAACATTAATATGGTAGAAAAAATATGCAAAGCAGACCAAATAGCTGACTTGCAAAAATTGATCCACTGATAAAACATTCTAAAAACACAAGAACTGATGACTGGTCTGAAAAAAATAGCAGAAAGTGATCTAGGTGGAGGCTGACCTGCCTCCAAGAAAACTATATAAATCAAAAGCTTTTGCCAAACCAAAAAAAACAGCAGACATTCTCTGAAATTCCTAGAACCAGCAAAAGAAACAAACTAAAAGTTTACCTGAAAACCTAAGTAGTATAACACTTCAAAACTGTAACAGAATCCAAGACATTAAGAGACCACTATGAATAACAAAGCAGAAACAACAATGTCCCAACTTATAAAGTCAGAAAACTTAATGTTAGGGTTAGGGGAGGTGTGTGGAAAACTTTACTGAAGCAATGAAATGAAAACAGCAGGTAAAGCAATTTGAGATCATATCCCAACTTCATGATAATTACTAAAAGTATTGTTGACAATATACTGGTGTTGAGAAGTAGGAAAAGAATACCTTGGGTATAATAAGTACATGTCTCTTAACAACCACAGGCTACCCAGCAGGCACTTTTGGTGGGAATTCATTAGAAGGTATAATAAGCACAAGTCTCTCAACAAGCACAGGCTACCCAGCGGGCACTGTTGGTGGGAATTCTTTAGAAGGTATAATAAGCACAAGTCTCTCAACAAGCACAAGCTACCCAGTGAGTACTGTTGGTGAGTATTCTTTAGATGGCCAGGAAAGAACAACTGACACAGCTTGGGAAATAAGATGAATACGCACCAGTATTAGCGATCTCAGTTTGACTTTCAGGATGCAGGTAAGCATACACAGGTATAGAGGTATCACAGTAGAGATGCTTGGTTTTCAAGAGCAAGGTAAGCATACACAGGTATCACAGCAAAAATGCTTGACTTCAAATGCAAGGTAAGCATACAAAGGTATCACAGTAGAGATGCTTGGTCTCAGGACCAAGGTAAGCATACACAGGTATCACAGGAGAGGTTCTTGGTTTCAGGATCAAGGTGAACATACTCTGGTATCACCGGAAGGGATCTTGGTTTCAGGATCAAGGTGAGCATACTCAGGTATTGCAGGAGGGGATCTTGGTTTCAGGATCAAGGTGAGCATACTCAGGTATCCCAGGAGGGGATCTTGGTTATCACTGGAGGGTTTCTTAGTTTCAGGTTCAAGGTGAGCATACTCGGGTATCACAGGAGGGGATCTTGGTTTCAGGATCAAGTTGAGCATTCTCAGGTATCACAGGAGAGGATCTTGGATTCAGGATCAAGATGAGCATACTCAGGTATCACAGGAGGGGATTTTGGTTTCAGGAGCAAGGTGAACATGCACAGGTATCACAGGTATGCTTGGTCTCAGGAGCAAGATCAGCATACACAGGTATCAAGGTAAGTATGCTTGGTCTTAGAAGTAAGGTGAGCATACACAGGAATCAAGGAAGTATGTTCTGTATAGGGCAATAACTCAGCCCAGATTAAAGGGCTGATTGAGCTTTTATAGGAACTCCCACATCTGCGCCCTCCAGGTGGGAGTTCCTATAGTCAATGACTGGCCCTTTAAATCTTTGCAGCACGCAGCTAGAGAGTTGCAGCCACAGCTGCTAGACAGACTGCCGAGAAGGACAGCTGCAGGCTACGTGTTTGTCGCGGCCAGGGGGATGAAGGTACGAGTCCTGACACTTAACCTTATCCGAAAAAAAGAAAAAAATGAACACCATAAAGAGTAGAAATCTCAGCTAAAATATCTCAGATGAAATAACTAAATTAAACAAAACTTCAAAAGAGCATAGGGCCAAAAGAAATCCTCAAGACAAAATGCAGAAAACAAAGTTAAATGTTAACATCCCCATTAAAAGAGCTCTCACCCCTTATGGAAAAAAACTCTTAAAAACTTTAAAAATCACAAGTACATCTTGCATCCAGATAGCACACTTGCAAAGGGAGGCGCGTGTCAAACTTAAGTCATTAATAGGTGATGGCTCCAAAAAGTACACAAACTATCAATCCGACGCACACAAACCCAAAGGCCAACGTATGTTGAAAAATGTATGCGCCTGAAAAAATAAGCAGGCGTCAAAATAAGTGTGTGAAAATGCAGAAGCGTCGAAAAATGACATGGATAATAATAACCATATTAAAACTTTAAAGGGAGAAATATCAAATAACAACACATATATAACTGTCCCAAGGCTGTGTACTATATATGAGAATATATATAGTTATAACCTAAGCGGTGTATCGAGTGCCAAATAAATAAATGTATAGTACTTGCACAAAGGCACTCTGATACTGGAGGAAACGGGTAAGAAGCCAAGACCAGTGCTGAAACATAACAGCAGAGGAACTGGAATAGGAGTATATCTATGAACCAACAGACAGAGGCAAAGGACAAGTTCCTATGACCCCTATGAAAGGCTTGTGACTAAAGCCCCGATGTTCAAAATGCTATGAGGCGGCGAAATATTCCAAGTGATCCGCAACTATGTAAAGCGAGCTTGTCACAATATTCCAAGCTCTCGACATAGCCACATCGCAGAAAGGCATTTACTATACATGCCATTGGTGGGCGATGCTGGCTTAAGCAACACCCAGCATCGTCGCATACTCTCTTGACCTTTCTCCTTACCCATACGAAAAAAATCTGCTGCATCTTTCTCTCGCACAGCCCTTTCAAATTCCTCCACTTTCATACTGTGTATGCCTGAAATTGTCTGTCTCACCAATTACGCAGTTTGTGAATGCATATTATTCAACAGATGTTGCTCATAAAATTGCCCTAAATCTCCTTGTGTCCCTAAACAACATTCCTGTCTCCAACAGTCACCAAATCTTTTCATAAAGTCAGACACCTGTTCACCTTGCCTCTGCTTACACGCACCAGCTTTCGTGATATCTTTGCGATCACCATGCTGACCTTTAAAAAATTCCTCAACTGCCACCCACATGTCATTCACAATTCTAAAATCTCTCCACACATACTCACTACCTTCTGCATTATCATACTTAGGGTCTAAGTACTGATACACACTAGGAAAATTCACATCTGCATATTTGGTGATCACATTTAACAGAAACCTATAATCAGGACCTCCCAGACACATATCGTTTGTGACCCTTTTAAGATAGGTAATTGCTCCCATTGGGTGCTTCACAGGGTCAGGGCATTTCAGTGCCCAATCCATCAAATGCTCTGAGTCAGGGGGTCTAATCATAGTTTGTTTACCTATAATTACAAACGGTGCATCTTTGACAGTGTCTGCGTTCTGCATGTGTGATCTTGTGTGCTTCCCTACAGGGCTATGATCACTTACAGCTTGAATCTGTCTTGGCATTGGTAAGGCTAACATATCCTAACAACAAGAAAGCCCGCAAACAGTTTGTTGAAGACAAGCAGACTAAGGACATGGATTACTGGAACCATGCCCTGTGGTCCGATGAGACCAAGATAAACTTATTTGGTTTAGATGGTGTCAAGCGTGTATGGTTGCAGCCAGGTGAGGAGTACAAAGACAAGTGTGTCTTGCCTACAGTCAAGCATGGTGGTGGGAGTGTCATGGTGTGGGAGTGTCATGGTATGGGCCTGCATGAGTGCTGCCGGCACTGGGGAGCTACAGTTCATTGTGACATACTGAAGCAGAGCATGATCCCCTCCCTTTGGAGACTGGGCTGCAGGGCAGTATTCCAACATGATAACGACCCTAAACACACCTACAAGATGACTACTGCCTTGCTAAAGAAGCTGAGGGTAAAGGTGATGGACTGGCCAAGCATGTCTCCAGACCTAAACCCTATTGAGCATCTGTGGGACATACTCAAATGGAAGGTGGGGGAGCGCAAGGTCTCTAACATCCACTGTGATGTCGTTATGGAGGAGTGGAAGAGGACTCCAGTGGCAACCTGTGAAGCTCTGGTGAACTCCATGCCCAAGAGGGTTAAGGCAGTGCTGGAAAATAATGGTGGCCACACAAAATATTAAAATATTGACACTTTGGGCCCAATTTGGACATTTTCACTTAGGGGTTTACTCACTTTTGTTGCCAACGGTTTAGACATTAAGTGTGTTGAGTTATTTTGAGGGGACAGCAAATTTACACTGTTATACAGGCTGTACACTCACTACTTTACATTGTAGCAAAGTGTCATTTCTTCAGTGTTATCACATGAAACAATATAAAATATTTACAAAAATGTGAAGGGTGTACTCACGTTTGTGAGATACTGTATGTATGTATATATATATATAAATATAAATATGTGAATATATACGTGCATCAATCTATACAGATATATATAGGAATATCTATTTTCCCCTATGTGAAGAACATTGGAATGTCAAATATTTACAGTAAATACACAATAAAAAGCAATATTAAATATGATTAAATATTCTTAATATTAGGTAATTGAGTAGAAAGGGCTGCAAAGTGTATGTATATACAGTATGTGTGTGTGTGTATATGTGTATATATATATATATATATATATATATATATACCACATTATACCACATAATTACACATATTTAGACGTGTATATGTGTGTGTGTATTTATATGAATATATATATATATATAGTTTGTGTATATATATATATATATATATATATATATATATATATATATATATATATATATATATATATATACACATACACCCAGATTACAGACATTTCCATTTAAACACCTTGTAATATACCATACAGGTGAAACTCAAAAAATTAGAATATAGTGCAAAAGTTCATTTATTTCACTAATGCAACTTAAAAGGTGAAACTAATATATGAGATAGACTCATTACATGCAAAGCAAGATAGTTCAAGCCGTGATTTGTCATAATTGTGATGATTATGGCTTACAGCTCATGAAAACCCCAAATCCACAATCTCAGAACATTAGAATATTGTGAAAAGGTTCAATATTCTAGGCTCAAAGTGTCTCACTCTAATCAGCTAATTAAGCCATAACACCTGCAAAGGGTTCTTGAGCCTTTAAATGGTCTCTCATGGGAAAGACTGCTGACCTGACAGTTGTGCAGAAAACCATCATTGACACCCTCCATAAGGAGGGAAAGCCTCAAAAGGTAATTGCAAAAGAAGTTGGATGTTCCCAAAGTGCTGTATCAAAGCACATTAATAGAAAGTTATGTGGAAGAGAAAAGTGTGGAATAAAAAGGTGCACAAGCAGCAGGGATGACCGCAGCCTGGAGAGGATTGTCAGGAAAAGGCCATTCAAAAGTGTTGGGGACTTCACAAGGAGTGGACTGAGGCTGGAGTCAGTGCATCAAGAGCCACCACACACAGACGGATCCTGGACATGGGCTTCAAATGTTGTATTCCTCTTGTCAAGCCACTCCTGAACAACAAACAACGTCAGCATCTTACCTGGGCTATAGAAAAACAGACCTGGTCTGTTGCTCAGTGGTCCAAGGTCCTCTTTTCTGATGAGAGCAAATTTTGTATCTCATTTGGAAACCAAGGACCCAGAGTATGGAGGAAGAATGGAGAGGCACACACTGCAAGATGCTTAAAGTCCAGTGTGAAGTTTCCACAGTCTGTGTTGATTTGGGGAGCCATGTCATCTGCTGGTATTGGTCCACTGTGCTTCATTAAGTCCAGGGTCAACGCAGCCGTCTACCTAAAAATTTTGGAGCACTTCATGCTTCCTTCCGCAGACGAGCTCTATGGGGATGCTGACTTCATTTTACAGCAGGACTTGGCACCTGCCCACACTGCCAAAAGCACCAAAACCTGGTTCAATGACCGTGGGATTACTGTGCTTGATTGGCCAGCAAACTCGCGTGACCTGAACCCCATAGAGAATCTATGGGGCATTGCCAAGAGAAAGATCAGAGACATGAGACCGAACAATGTATAAGAGCTGAAGGCCGCTATTGAAGCATCCTGGTCTTCCATAACACCTCAGCAGTGCCACAGGCTGATAGCTTCCATGCCACGCCGCATTGAGGCAGTAATTGCTGCAAAGGGGGCCCAAACCAAGTACTGAGTATATACAGTATGCATGCTTATACTTTTCAGAGGTCCGATATTGTTCTATGTACAATCCTTGTTTTATTGATTGCATGTAATATTCTAATTTTCTGAGATTGTGGATTTGGGGTTTTCATGAGCTGTAAGCCATAATCATCACAATTATGACAAATCACGGCTTGAACTATCTTGTTTTGCATGTAATGAGTCTATCTCATATATTAGTTTCACCTTTTAAGTTACATTAGTGAAATAAATTAACTTTTGCACGATATTTTAATTTTTCGAGTTTCACCTGTATATCTTTGAACCCATATAACGTTTTCTTTCTAATGGCTGTGAGAGTCCAGGACCTTACTTTTTGAATTATATCACCTGGCCACTAGGAGAATGCAAACACACCCCATCAGAGCTTTAAGTATCCCTCCCACTTCTCTCGCTTTTTCCCAGTAGTTCTTTGCCTCTTCAAGGAGAGGGCAAGAATAGAGGTGCAATGAAGATTAATCATTTCATCCCTCAGTTACTAGAAGAGAGGGATTAGAAGGATACTTGTAGCACTGGTGTCACTGGGAAGTTCCCAAGCCTCCTTTAAGTGGAAGGTGTCATTTTTCCCTATACAGGTTCCAGTTGTCAGTTAGTCTACTCTAGAGGACTCTTAGACAATAGAGGATTCAGTGAATTCCTGTCCCTAGTCCAAGTTCTAACTTTGCTTGGGTTGCATAGAGTCTTTAATGTTTATTAATAGGACTTGGAGTCTCTCAGACTTATACATCAACTGGTACTGCAGGGGAACCGGTGGCACATTTTTCCTTCAGCTCCAATAGAGTATCTGGGCACTGAGAACCAAGCATCTCTCCAAGCATCTTGTACATCAATACTCTTTTATGAAGACCGGTAGTTCACTCAACAATGCACTGCAGTGTTAGAGTGACACAGTGCAGCCCTGGGTTCAGGACAGTACATTATGCAGACAAGCCGGCCATAGTTTAATGTTGTGGCGGGGAGGGGTTTAAACACTTTGGTGTGCATTTCCACTCACAGCATCTCTTCAATTGTGGAAGAGCAGACATGTCTGACAGGGCTACACTGCAATTCATGGCAGACCTTCCAGATCTACCCCAGATGTTTTCTAAGTGTTCTTAGTTTAACTTTGACATATTTTTAAGGGACAATTATCTTTATTGTTGTGGGTCATCATGGAGCAATTTGAAACTGTTTCCGCTGTAATTATCATGGTAGAAGTGGATACTCCAGAAATTGTTGTCCCTGAAGAGAAGATAAATGTTTGTAAATTAGGGACTGTATAGCCACCTGCACAGCTGTGTATTACTTGTTTAGTGCCTGTTCGTCATTCTCAGGCACCCATCACTTCTTCTGTGGTAGTACTGCTGGTTTGTGTTTCACAGGCTGGGGTGACTGACTTTTACTCCTGGATTTAAAAATTCTTTACAGTCTGTAGTTTGAGGCCATGGCGGTTCTCCCTCCTCCAACCAAGCGCAAGCATACATTTAAACACTTAGAGTCAGAATCTTCTCCAAAGAGTGTCTCTTCAGCTCATCTTGCTATAGATTCTCAGGTGGAAGCTTCTCTCTCTTAGGGAGAACTTTCTTCAGAAGATTCTGTTTCTGACTCAGACATGGAGCCTGAGGATGCCATGTTTCAATTTAAAATGGAACATTTGCGCTCCTTATTAATGGAGGTTCTTAAGACCTTAGGCGTTCAAGAGTCTAAGCCAGTGGAGGATAAACCTGTACAAAAGATTGGTATGATATTCAGAATATCATACCTAAGCTGATCTCTGAGATAATTGAGAAGGAATGGGAAAAGCCTGGGGCATGCCTTTTACCTCATCTACATCTTTTAGAATACTTTTTCTTGTACCTAACCTAGAGTTGTGGGTTAATAACTCCAAATGTGGATGGATAAGAGAATTACCATCCCTTTGAAGGACAGTACTTCCTTCAAAGGTCCCATGGACAGGAAAATAGTATGTCTAAGAAAGGCCTATATGCAGGATGGACTAATATTCCAACCAGCAGTAGGATTTGCTGCTATGGCAGGAGCTACTGCTTTCTGGTGTGAATCCTTAAATGAGCTGATCTCTAAAGAACCCCCTTTTGACAATATTCTGGAGCGCATTCAATACCTGAAGAGGGCAAATGCTTTTATCTGTGATGCAGTGTTTCACATTGTTTGTATCAATGCTAACAATACAGTCTTAGCTGTTCTGTGTCAAAGGACTCTGGCTAAAATCTTGGTCAGCAGACATGGTTTCTATTCAAGGTTATTATCTCTTGACTTCAAGGGGAAGAACCTGTTTGGTCCTGAGTTAGAGTCCATTATCTCAATAGTCACGGGTAGAAAAGGAGCTTTCTTACCCCAGGATAAAAGATCTAGGCCTAAGGGAAAGGCCAGCATTAAATTTTCCTTTCGCCAGAACAAGGGTCAGAAGTCAGACTCCCCTCAACCAACAAGTCCAAGCATGCCAAGAAATCTTCCACAGATATGGGATATGTTTCTCGTGCTCTTCGAAGAAGGTTATTCTCTTTCATGTTTCCAGAAGACCAGAGATGAGGTCAGCTTTCTTAAGGTGTGTGAAAGACCTAGGAGATCTGGGAGTAATTGTTCCAGTTCCTGTGGCAGAAAAATGGATTTATTCAAATCTTTTCATAGTTCCAGAAAAAGGAGGCAACCTTTCCGACCCATTCTGGATCTAAATATCTTGAACAGGTTTCTGCAGGTACGTTCTTTCAAAATGGAGACTATAAGTTCTATTCTCCCCCTGGTGGTTCAGGGTCCATTCACAGTTTTCTCTGATTTGCTTTCCTAAACAAACATTATTAGTTTGTAGCCCTTCCTTTTGCATTTTCACCAAGGTCTTTGGTAAGCTACTTTCTGTAATAAGGGCACAGGGAGTGTCAGTGGCACCATACATGGACGATATATTGGTTCAAGCTCGATCTTTACATTTGGCTTGTCTGCAAGCTCGCTGTAGCATTGCACTAAAAAAAAATGTCCCCCAATTACCCCTAAAATTAAAGGGATACTAAACCCAATTTTTTTCTTTAATGATTCAGATAGAGCATGCAATTTTAAGCAACTTTCTAATTTACTTCTAATGTCAATTTTTCTTTGTAGCCACCAAAATGCAAGCACTATCTAGGGTGCTTAAACTAAAATTGGGCTGGCTCCTAAGCTTTACAGTCCTGCTTTTCAAATAAAGATAGTTAGAGGACAAAGAAAAATTGATAATAGAAGTAAATTAGAAAGTTGCTTTAAACTGCATGCTCTATCTGAATCATGGGGTGCAGAAAGAAGGCGCTGGTTAACTACGGATCCTCTCTGTGTATTCACTTGCGCTCCACTGTCTTTGTGCTTTCCATCAGGAGAAGGATACTCGTAGTCAGAAGATTGTGCTGAGATATCTTTTAAGACACCGTATAATGGTGTGTAAATACTCACAGCTTAAAATCTGGATAAACGGCTCCCAGATGTGCAAAGAATGGACTTCACCAGCTTTCTCATATAAAAGCAATATTTATTATGCCCAACACGTTTCAACGGACCCAGTCTTTTTCAAGAGCTTTCACAATTTTAAAAAGTGCTCCTTTCTGCACCCCATATCTTCCAAACAGGCTTCAGGAGAGACACTGGGAAGCAGCGGTTCAATAACTGAAGGAAAGTGTCAATCCATGCTATATGTACCTTTGTTTTTAAGTGTATAATCTATCTGAATCATGAAAGAAAAAAATTGGGTTTAGTGTTCCTTTAAGTGTAAGTTTCCATTATTAAAAATAGTAAATGTAGCATCTTTATTTTTTTTTAGGAATAAATGCACAAAGCAATTTTAAGGGGTTAAAGTGAGCGGATGTGGGGTGTTAGAAAAAAACTGCACTGAAAAGTGCCTTTACATTGGGGACTGTGTTGGTACTTGAAATATATATGTTTATGCATATATACATATATATTTGTGTTAATATGTGTATATACACATATAAACACATAAATATATATGTATATATTCATATATATTTACCCTTTGCTGCCTATCGCTGCACGATTTGCCCCCTTCACTGCGCTAGGATCTCTGCCGTGACTATCGGCATGAGAACGAGGCTCCATTTGGAGCCTATGGAAGCGCACTCTTGAGTGCAAAGCTTTCATACAATGCGAACACAAGGTTGCGTTTGCATTGCGCTGTACTTATAATACCAGCGCACATTTACTTGCACTGGTATTACAAGTGGAGAGCAAATATCCCACTCGCAAATGCGCAATTTTGCGCTCCACTCATAATCTAGCCCTTGGTGTTTCACCAAGATAATTCTGTGTTGCCCACATTCTTTGGTTTTCTCCCAAAGGTAGTATCTTCACAAAGCATCAATCAGGAGATTGTTGTTCCTTGTTCTGTCCTGACTTAAAATCATCTAAGGAACAGTTACTTCATAGTCTTGATGTCATTAGAGCTTTGAAATTTTACCTCCAGGCGACCAAGGATTTCTGTCAATCCTCTAGTCTCTTTCTGTTTTTTTCCGGTAATTGTATCTTTAATACACGGGCAAGTTTGTGGACTCTCACAATCAAGAAAGAAATGCACCTGATAAATGTCTTTCTTTCTTGGTCGAGAGAGTCCACAAAGCTGCCCGTGTATTATTCAGTGGTGGCAGTCTTTGGTTGAACTTCTTTACCCCAATTATATATTCTTTCTTCTTTTCTCTCTTACTGTGGGCTATACGTACTACTGGGAAAGAGAAGGAAGAGATACTGAAAGCTCTGATTGGGTGTATTTGCTGCCTCCTGGTGAAGTATTCCCAATAGTAAGGTCTAAGACTCTCACAAACAGGAAAAAAAAAAATGATCAGGAAAACATAAATTAGTTTTTTTAGAATATTTATATGAATACTTTTTATCAGATAGTGTATATATCAGTGTAACTCTTTATTTGAATGTTTTTATGTTGTGTTTGGTGCTCATTTTTTAATCCTCTCACGTGAGGTCTTCAGTCGCTCTAACCCGACAAAATTAAATTATATTGCAAATTAAAGTGATGGTAAACTTCAGCTATATGTAATCTTTGCCATTAAACAATTGATGTGCACCTTTTTTTTTTTTATCATCTATCCGTGGAAAGGGTTAAATCCGTGCCTATATTAAAGTGAAATTCAATCCTAGCGTTTGTAAAACTATTGAAACAAATAAAGGGGACTTTCATTCATGAAGTATAAGATACTTCATGCAGAAAGCTCCTTTATTTGTTTCAATCGATTGCCGTTCTTAGCTGCTACAGCAGCCCACGGCTAAAACAATTTTTTGCTAAGAGGTGAAGTTTTCACCTCTTAGCCAATAGCCGTGCAGTAAATCAGCTAAGAACAGCGATCGATTGAAACAAATAAAGGAGCTTTCTACATGAAGTATCTTATACTTAATGAATGAAAGTCCCCTTTATTTGTTTCAATAGTTAATCCTAGCGTTTGTACAACGCTAGGATTGACTTTCACTTTAATGCTTCTATTACAATTATATGCCTGCCCACAATCTTAAAGTCTGAAATTTATTAAAGTCTGAAATTTACCATAATTTTAAATCTGAGATCGAGCAGACGCATTTACTTTCCACTTGTAATACCGCGCTAAAGTTACCATGGTTGTGATATTGATATTGCAACTCATGCTACGTCTAGTGCACCACTTGTAATCTAACCCTATGTATGGAATAAAAATGTATTTTTTCCATTTTATATGGTGTAGATTTCTACAATAGAAAGACATTTTCTAAAACTGCTTGGCCTTCTGTACAAAATAAGGTATGAAAGAAAAATGTGTGTAAATGCAATGAGTGCTAAATGACACCTCAGAGTTCTGAAATAGATCAGCACTGAAGGGATTAAACATACTTCTCCTCTTAAATATAGGACTTGCTAGTGTAATTGTTTTTTCTTTTACTTAATACAGGAGTTTTATTGTTTGCATATGTTTTCTTTTTACAGGTGACAACGTTAGTTGATGCTCTGAACATACTCGCTAAGTATGGTGCAATAAAAAGTTTATACCCTTTAACTTTTGACCAAATTAAACAGGTATGGCGTATTTTGTTTAAAGTTAGTCATTTATTGAATGTGCTTCCATATATCCCTTCTTTTGATAATAGTATTAGTGGTTGATGATATTTCTTTCCTAAGATATGGTCTACGGCTTCATCAATTACTGTTGGGAAATACCACTCCTGGCCAGCAAGAAGAGGCAAAGAGCACCACAGCAAAGCTGTTAAGTATCGCTTCCCTTCCCACAATCCCCAGTCATTCTCTTTGCCTTTGGTGCAAGGAGGAGGTGAAGTTTTGGTGTCTGAAGAACAAAATTATCTTCAATCAAGATTTTATTATTTTAGAATTTTAGAAAGCCAAAGTAGGTTTGCTCTGATCTTTCCCTCTCAAGATTGGGTCTAGCCATACTCCATGTTAGTCTCTTCAGTAGAGCAGTGGTGGTTTTAAAGCAGTTAGGAACTTGTGAAGTGGGCTTTGCTGCGTTTTCCTAACATGTTGCTGCCCTGGTATAGAAAGCCTAAGTAGGTTTACTCTGTTCTTTCTCTTTCTACAGGTCTCTGTGAGGAGTGGCTTCCTCTCATACCATGTAAACTGTCCTCCTGCTGGACGGCCAGACTGCAGGAAAGTGCCTTTTGTCTTCTGGGTATGGGAGACTGTGCACTTAACTAGCTGCTATTTTATCTGGGACACATAATATCCTTGGTAAGGATATTTTCAGGCAGAGTGCAGGCACTGCTTTTTGGTGACTTTAGAGACTTGGGGTATCTACTTTTGTTTAGGAGATTAAGTATATCCCCCTTTATTATTCTGGGCTGATTTAAGGACACATATTCATTTCCCCCCAGAGCTGTTTCAGCAACTGACATGCTGCGTTGCGCTCCGTGTAAATCGGTATTTTAATGTTTTTTGCATAGTTTCGCAGGATCTGGTATACAGATCTAGTGGAGATGTATTTCTTCCACCTTGGTGATTGCTCCTGAGGAAGGACCTTCTAATTCAGGGTTCATTCTTTCATCCAATTTTCGTTTCCTCTGTGGTTTTCTGCTTGGAGATTGAATGCTTAGTTCTTTCTAAGCTTGGTTTTTCTGAATCAGTCATTGAGACCATGATTCAGGCTGGCAAGCCTGTTACTGGTAACTTACTATAAGGTATGGCGTAAATTCCCTGATTGGTGTGAATCCCAGGACTACTCTTTGAAGTAGGGTCAGGATTCCTAGGGGTTTTGCCCTTTCTCCGGGAAGGTCTGGAGGACAGTTTGTCAGTCAGTTCTCTGAAGGGTCAGATTTCTACGTTATCCTTTTTTACACAAGTGTCTGGCGGATGTGCCAGGCGTGTAATCTTTTTGTCAGACCCTTGTTGGTATCAGGCCTGTGTTTAAGTCTGCTGCTCCTCTTGGAGTTTTAACCATTGGTTTTAAGGTCTTGCAGCGGGCTCAGTTTGAGCCATGGCATTCAATAGATTTTAAATATTTTTATCTTGGAAGTTTTCTTTTTTTGCTTTGTTTTCTGCTTGGAGAGTTTAGGTACTCTCGGCTTTGCAGTGTGATTCGCTTTATCTTATTCCGGATAAGGCAGATTTTTTTCCTAAGTGGAAATTTTGTTTGGGAATTTGTTGTTCCCTCTCTATGTCCTTATTCTTATATGTTGAGGAATGTGTGTGCACAATTTGGATGTTGTACATACTTACTATTTTTTCTTCTGTTTTTGTTTGTTTTCTCTGTATCAGAAGACTACTGCTACTTGTCTCTGGTTGAGAAGTTTATTTTGATTGTTTTCAGACTGCAGGGCTGCAGTCTCCTTGGAGAGTTATGGCTCATTACACGAGGGCTGTCTCTTCATTTTGGATTTTCACAGATGAAGATTCTGTGGATCGGTTTTGCAAGGCTGCAACTTGGTCTTCCTTGCATACTCTTTCAAATTTTCCGAATCTGCTTCGGCTGAGGCTTCTTTTGGGTGAAAGGTTATTCAAGCAGTGGCGCCTTCTGTTTAGGTCTGCCTGTATTGTCCCTCCCTATTCATCTGTGTCCTCTAGCTTGGGTATTATTATTCCCAACAGTAATTGATGAAGCCATGGAACTCACCATATCTTAGGAAAGAAAACACGATTTATGCTTACTTGATAAATCTATTTCTTTCTGGATATGGTGAGTCCACGGCCCCGCCCTTTATTTCAAGACAGTTGTTTTTTGACTAAGCCTCAGGCACCTCTACACCTTGTGTTACTCCTTTTCTCCAACATAGGTGTGTCCGGTCCACGGCGTCATCCTTACTTGTGGGATATTCTCTTCCCCAACAGGAAATGGCAAAGAGCCCAGCAAAGCTGGTCACATGATCCCTCCTAGGCTCCGCCTACCCCAGTCATTCTCTTTGCCGTTGTACAGGCAACATCTCCACGGAGATGGCTTAGAGTTTTTTAGTGTTTAACTGTAGTTTTTATTATTCAATCAAGAGTTTGTTATTTTGAAATAGTGCTGGTATGTACTATTTACTCAGAAACAGAAAAGAGATGAAGATTTCTGTTTGTATGAGGAAAATGATTTTAGCAACCGTCACTAAAATCCATGGCTGTTCCACACAGGACTGTTGAGAGCAATTAACTTCAGTTGGGGGAACAGTGAGCAGTCTCTTGCTGCTTGAGGTATGACACATTCTAACAAGACGATGTAATGCTGGAAGCTGTCATTTTCCCTCTGGGATCCGGTAAGCCATGTTTATTACGATTGTAAATAAGGGCTTCAAAAAGGGCTTATTAAGACTGTAGATTTTTTTTGGGCTAAATCGATTGATTATTAACACATATTTAGCCTTGAGGAATCATTTTATCTGGGTATTTTGATATAATAATATCGGCAGGCACTGTTTTAGACTCCTTATTCTTTAGGGGCTTTCCCAAAGCATAGGCAGAGCCTCATTTTCGCGCCGGTGTTGCGCACTTGTTTTTGAGAGGCATGGCATGCAGTCGCATGTGAGAGGAGCTCTGATACTTAGAAAAGACTTTCTGAAGGCGTCATTTGGTATCGTATTCCCCTTGGGGCTTGGTTGGGTCTCAGCAAAGCAGATACCAGGGACTGTAAAGGGGTTAAAGTTCAAAACGGCTCCGGTTTATTTTAAGGGTTAAAGCTTCCAAATTTGGTGTGCAATACTTTTAAGGCTTTAAGACACTGTGGTGAAAATTTGGTGAATTTTGAACAATTCCTTCATGTTTTTTCGCATTTGCAGTAAAAAAGTGTGTTCAGTTTAAAATTTAAAGTGACAGTAACGGTTTTATTTTAAAACGTTTTTTGTACTTTGTTATCAAGTTTATGCCTGTTTAACATGTCTGAACTACCAGATAGACTGTGTTCTGAATGTGGGGAAGCCAGAATTCCTATTCATTTAAATAAATGTGATTTATGTGACAATGACAATGATGCCCAAGATGATTCCTCAAGTGAGGGGAGTAAGCATGGTACTGCATCATTCCCTCCTTCGTCTACACGAGTCTTGCCCACTCAGGAGGCCCCTAGTACATCTAGCGCGCCAATACTCCTTACTATGCAACAATTAACGGCTGTAATGGATAATTCTGTCAAAAACATTTTAGCCAAAATGAACACTTATCAGCGTAAGCGCGACTGCTCTGTTTTAGATACTGAAGAGCATGACGACGCTGATATTAATATTTCTGAAGGGCCTCTAACTCAGTCTGATGGGGCCAGGGAGGTTTTGTCTGAGGGAGAAATTACTGATTCAGGGAACATTTCTCAACAAGCTGAACCTGATGTGATTGCATTTAAATTTAAGTTGGAACATCTCCGCATTCTGCTTAAGGAGGTATTATCCACTCTGGATGATTGTGACAAGTTGGTCATCCCAGAGAAACTATGTAAAATGGACAAGTTCCTAGAGGTGCCGGGGCTCCCAGAAGCTTTTCCTATACCCAAGCGGGTGGCGGACATTGTTAATAAAGAATGGGAAAGGCCCGGTATTCCTTTCGTCCCTCCCCCCATATTTAAAAAATTGTTTCCTATGGTCGACCCCAGAAAGGACTTATGGCAGACAGTCCCCAAGGTCGAGGGAGCGGTTTCCACTTTAAACAAACGCACCACTATACCCATAGAGGATAGTTGTGCTTTCAAAGATCCTATGGATAAAAAATTAGAAGGTTTGCTTAAAAAGATGTTTGTTCAGCAGGGTTACCTTCTACAACCAATTTCATGCATTGTCCCTGTCGCTACAGCCGCATGTTTCTGGTTCGATGAGCTGATAAAGGCGGTCGACAGTGATTCTCCTCCTTATGAGGAGATTATGGACAGAATCAATGCTCTCAAATTGGCTAATTCTTTCACCCTAGACGCCACTTTGCAATTGGCTAGGTTAGCGGCTAAGAATTCTGGGTTTGCTATTGTGGCGCGCAGAGCGCTTTGGTTGAAATCTTGGTCGGCTGATGCGTCTTCCAAGAATAAGCTACTTAACATTCCTTTCAAGGGGAAAACGCTGTTTGGCCCTGACTTGAAAGAGATTATCTCGGATATCACTGGGGGTAAGGGCCACGCCCTTCCTCAGGATCGGCCTTTCAAGGCAAAAAATAAACCTAATTTTCGTCCCTTTCGTAGAAACGGACCAGCCCAAGGTGCTACGTCCTCTAAGCAAGAGGGTAATACTTCTCAAGCCAAGCCAGCTTGGAGACCAATGCAAGGCTGGAACAAGGGAAAGCAGGCCAAGAAACCTGCCACTGCTACCAAGACAGCATGAAATGTTGGCCCCCGATCCGGGACCGGATCTGGTGGGGGGCAGACTCTCTCTCTTCGCTCAGGCTTGGGCAAGAGATGTTCTGGATCCTTGGGCGCTAGAGATAGTCTCCCAAGGTTATCTTCTGGAATTCAAGGGACTTCCCCCAAGGGGGAGGTTCCACAGGTCTCAGTTGTCTTCAGACCACATAAAAAGACAGGCATTCTTACATTGTGTAGAAGACCTGTTAAAAATGGGAGTGATTCATCCCGTTCCATTAAGAGAACAAGGGATGGGGTTCTACTCCAATCTGTTTATAGTTCCCAAAAAAGAGGGAACGTTCAGACCAATCTTAGATCTCAAGATCTTAAACAAGTTTCTCAAGGTTCCATCGTTCAAGATGGAAACCATTCGAACTATTCTTCCTTCCATCCAGGAAGGTCAATTCATGACCACGGTGGATTTAAAGGATGCGTATCTACATATTCCTATCCACAAGGAACATCATCGGTTCCTGAGGTTCGCATTCCTGGACAAACATTACCAGTTCGTGGCGCTTCCTTTCGGATTAGCCACTGCTCCAAGGATTTTCACAAAGGTACTAGGGTCCCTTCTAGCTGTGCTAAGACCAAGGGGCATTGCTGTAGTACCTTACTTGGACGACATTCTGATTCAAGCGTCGTCCCTTCCTCAAGCAAAGGCTCACACGGACATTGTCCTGGCCTTTCTCAGATCTCACGGATGGAAAGTGAACGTGGAAAAGAGTTCTCTATCTCCGTCAACAAGGGTTCCCTTCTTGGGAACAATTATAGACTCCTTAGAAATGAGGATTTTTCTGACAGAGGCCAGAAAAACAAAACTTCTAGACTCTTGTCGGATACTTCATTCCGTTCCTCTTCCTTCCATAGCTCAGTGCATGGAAGTGATCGGGTTGATGGTAGCGGCAATGGACATAGTTCCTTTTGCACGCATTCATCTAAGACCATTACAACTGTGCATGCTCAGTCAGTGGAATGGGGACTATACAGACTTGTCTCCGAAGATACAAGTAAATCAGAAGACCAGAGACTCACTCCGTTGGTGGCTGTCCCTGGACAACCTGTCACGAGGGATGACATTCCGCAGACCAGAGTGGGTCATTGTCACGACCGACGCCAGTCTGATGGGCTGGGGCGCGGTCTGGGGATCCCTGAAAGCTCAGGGTCTTTGGTCTCGGGAAGAATCTCTTCTACCGATAAATATTCTGGAACTGAGAGCGATATTCAATGCTCTCAAGGCTTGGCCTCAGCTAGCGAGGGCCAAGTTCATACGGTTTCAATCAGACAACATGACAACTGTTGCGTACATCAACCATCAGGGGGGAACAAGGAGTTCCCTGGCGATGGAAGAAGTGACCAAAATCATTCTATGGGCGGAGTCTCACTCCTGCCACCTGTCTGCTATCCACATCCCAGGAGTGGAAAATTGGGAAGCGGATTTTCTGAGTCGTCAGACATTGCATCCGGGGGAGTGGGAACTCCATCCGGAAATCTTTGCCCAAGTCACTCAGCTGTGGGGCATTCCAGACATGGATCTGATGGCCTCTCGTCAGAACTTCAAAGTTCCTTGCTACGGGTCCAGATCCAGGGATCCCAAGGCGGCTCTAGTGGATGCACTAGTAGCACCTTGGACCTTCAAACTAGCTTATGTGTTCCCGCCGTTTCCTCTCATCCCCAGGCTGGTAGCCAGGATCAATCAGGAGAGGGCGTCGGTGATCTTGATAGCTCCTGCGTGGCCACGCAGGACTTGGTATGCAGATCTGGTGAATATGTCATCGGCTCCTCCTTGGAAGCTACCTTTGAGACGAGACCTTCTTGTTCAGGGTCCGTTCGAACATCCGAATCTGGTTTCACTCCAGCTGACTGCTTGGAGATTGAACGCTTGATCTTATCGAAGCGAGGGTTCTCAGATTCTGTTATCGATACTCTTGTTCAGGCCAGAAAGCCTGTAACTAGAAAGATTTACCACAAAATTTGGAAAAAATATATCTGTTGGTGTGAATCTAAAGGATTCCCTTGGGACAAGGTTAAGATTCCTAGGATTCTATCCTTCCTTCAAGAAGGATTGGAAAAAGGATTATCTGCAAGTTCCCTGAAGGGACAGATTTCTGCCTTGTCTGTGTTACTTCACAAAAAGCTGGCCGCTGTGCCAGATGTTCAAGCCTTTGTTCAGGCTCTGGTTAGAATTAAGCCTGTTTACAAACCTTTGACTCCTCCTTGGAGTCTCAATTTAGTTCTTTCAGTTCTTCAGGGGGTTCCGTTTGAACCCTTGCATTCCGTTGATATTAAGTTATTATCTTGGAAAGTTTTGTTTTTAGTTGCAATTTCTTCTGCTAGAAGAGTTTCAGAATTATCTGCTCTGCAGTGTTCTCCTCCTTATCTGGTGTTCCATGCAGATAAGGTGGTTTTACGTACTAAACCTGGTTTTCTTCCAAAAGTTGTTTCTAACAAAAACATTAACCAGGAGATTATCGTACCTTCTCTATGTCCGAAACCAGTTTCAAAGAAGGAACGTTTGTTGCACAATTTGGATGTTGTTCGCGCTCTAAAATTCTATTTAGATGCTACAAAGGATTTTAGACAAACATCTTCCTTGTTTGTTGTTTATTCCGGTAAAAGGAGAGGTCAAAAAGCAACTTCTACCTCTCTCTCTTTTTGGATTAAAAGCATCATCAGATTGGCTTACGAGACTGCCGGACGGCAGCCTCCCGAAAGAATCACAGCTCATTCCACTAGGGCTGTGGCTTCCACATGGGCCTTCAAGAACGAGGCTTCTGTTGATCAGATATGTAGGGCAGCGACTTGGTCTTCACTGCACACTTTTACCAAATTTTACAAGTTTGATACTTTTGCTTCTTCTGAGGCTATTTTTGGGAGAAAGGTTTTGCAAGCCGTGGTGCCTTCCATTTAGGTGACCTGATTTGCTCCCTCCCTTCATCCGTGTCCTAAAGCTTTGGTATTGGTTCCCACAAGTAAGGATGACGCCGTGGACCGGACACACCTATGTTGGAGAAAACAGAATTTATGTTTACCTGATAAATTGCTTTCTCCAACGGTGTGTCCGGTCCACGGCCCGCCCTGTTTTTTTTAATCAGGTCTGATAATTTATTTTCTTTAACTACAGTCACCACGGTACCATATGGTTTCTCCTATGCAAATATTCCTCCTTAACGTCGGTCGAATGACTGGGGTAGGCGGAGCCTAGGAGGGATCATGTGACCAGCTTTGCTGGGCTCTTTGCCATTTCCTGTTGGGGAAGAGAATATCCCACAAGTAAGGATGACGCCGTGGACCGGACACACCGTTGGAGAAAGCAATTTATCAGGTAAACATAAATTCTGTTTTTTCTCCATTTCCCTTTGGTCGAATGACTGGGAATTGTGAGAAGGGAAGTGATACTTAACAGCTTTGCTGTGGTGCTCTTTGCGTCCTCCTGCTGGCCAGGAGTAGTATTCCCCAACGGTAATTGATGAAGCCGTGGACTCACCATATCCGGAAAGAAATAGATTTATCAGGTAAGCATAAATCGTGTTTTTTTCATTTAAAGAAAGGATTGGCCATTAAGAAAACCTAACACCAACAAACAAATGCTTATATTAACAATATTCTGTACTACTTCTTTATGTAAAATTGTTTAGAATCCTTAAAAGGGAAGTGTACTCCAGAATTTGTATTGTTTAAAAAGATAGATAATACTTTTATTACCCATTCCCCAGTTTTGCATAACCAACATGGTTATATTAATATACTTTTTAGCTCTGTGATTACCTTGCATCTAAGCCTCTGCAGACTACCCCTTATTTCAGTTCTTTTGACAGACTTGCATTTTAGCCAATCCTAGGTAACTCCACGGGCGTAAGCACATGAAATAGCGCTGTCTAGCTGTAAAAAAACTGTCAAAATGCACTGAGATAAGAGGCGTCCTTCAAGCGCTTAGCATTGTCCATTATGATACTTAGATGCATACTTTTCTATCTAGTAGTTATTGACTTCCATATATACTGTATATAATCACTGTTGCAGGTTGTTTTTTTTAAATAGACGTTAACATATTAATCCCCCCCCCCAACATACTGAAACATTGAATAGGCTAAAACACTACCTTCTATGTTATGTGCACATGAGCATGCACATAGTAAATGATTAGTTAACTGTTATGTGTTATAATGTATATTATATTGATTATGCATGTCTTTATCACTTTGACTTATGCAGTGTATTGTTTTTTTTTATTTTGCCATTGATAATTTTTCTTTTTGGCAATTGATCATTTTTCTTTTTGGCGAGGTCTGTCTGATGTCACTTCTTCCCTGTTACATCTTCACCACAGTCTGTTATATGATGGTGGTATTCAACAGTTTGTCCAGTCTTTCTAACTGATTTTTTGTATTTTACAATGGTGCTATTATAGTATTATTTTTCACATGGTAATCCAATCTAATAGGAGTAGGCAAAACATCTAACATAAGAGTTTTAATGCCTCCCACAGTGATGGTGAAACTTGAAGGGCTGATCTTCGGGTTGTTTGAAAAGGGTTTTCTAACCGATCTGAGACCCATTATGCTCCTCACAAAACCTAAAATCAGGGTAGCGGAGTGGACAGGAGTTCAGCCAGGCAGTGAAAATCTTCTTACAGTGTGGAGATGCCAGCCACCTGGGGGAAATGTGGGCATGTCCACCAACCCCTGTTCTACAATGTGCTGCTCCTTACAAATCATTGGCACTGTTTGAACTGCCTTGGATGGGCTTGTCTACTCAAAGCAGTCTTCTGCAGCTAAGGCGAGCACGTTAGATAAAGGTGCTGACAGGTAAGTACCATGCACCTTCATAGTTCATAGGATATTAGCATATTGATGTACACGTGTTTCACATAGCCTGGACACAGTTACATACAACAGATAACACTACATAGAGTTTTTGGCATGTTTACAAAACAACATAAAATTGAGGTACTGTTACTTTCAATTTACTTCTATGAGCTTTAGCGCACACTGGAGTCCTGGTCCTCACGTTCAGCAATCTTTCAGACAGTCAAATTAGTTTTCTACTTTTAACAGAAAATTAATTGCAGGCTTTATATATTAAGTTTTTTGTGCCAATATAATACTTTCACTTCTCCATCCCCTCGCTGAGACTGGTGTCCATCTTGCTGACACAAATCTAATTCTCCTCAGAGCATTAGGAGTGGTAAGATCCCGTTATAAAATTAGAGTTGCCCACATTTCAGTTTCATTAATCTTTTATTGCCCCAGACTGTTTTTTTTTTTTACACTTTACAAAATAAAAATTAAATGCACAATTATAAACATTACAAACGTTGTCTGGTACTTAAACAATAGATAATGAAGCTTCGGTTCAGGCTGTCATTTTTAATATAGGAGGAGGTGAGGGGGAGGCCTATTGTGTCGGGCATCGGTTCCCTTTTTGAGCACCTCTCTAGTTGGGTTGAATCATTACTACAACCAATGGTCTTCCAGCTCCCTTCTTATCTACGTGACACCAAACACCTGGTGTCTAATTAAGATAGATTAAAATGGGATTCCTCAAGTTCATGGCTCACAATAGATGTGGTGGGTCTTTACTCGGCCATCCCACACAATTTGGGTTTAGAAGCAGTAGCAGATTCACTAGAGTATTATAGTAATTATGATCATCCACTCAGGATGTTTATATGCAGAACTTTGGATTTTCTTCTGACCCATAACTTCTTTTGTTTTGAGGGTGATTTTTATCTCCAAAGATGTGGGACCGCAAAGGGTGCTAAATTTGTGCCAGCATACGCCAACATATATATGGGATGGTGGGAACGGTCCCACGTCTTTGGAGATCAGGGTCCATTTAAGGTTAAGATTAAAATGTACAAACGTTGAATTGAAAAGGAGAGCCACTAACCATACCCCCATATACATCCCTCTGACTAACACTGTACTCTGAGGGGAAAATGGGCCTCAACATTGACTGAAAGCCCCTTTCACTGAAAAATCATATTCACATCTTCATTCTTCACCTTCCTCCAGTGGAGGTACCTGTAAGGTGGGAGGGGTTTATAGATCTTTTGAGGTTTGTGAATCTTTGTCTCTTCCTAAACATTGAGGGGGATGTTATTAACTTTTGGAAGCGAAATTAAAATATAGGCCCCAATGTTTTTGGTGATACTTTTGTGTATATAGCTTTTTGCCTCCATACTGAGTACATGTTGAGATAAACCCATAGTTTTAAATCCTAATGAATAAATATATATCTACATTCACAGTTTGTATAATCTTTACAAGAGAGCAAGATTGCTTATATCTAATACTCAATGGTTATATGTTTGTGTGCATAGCCCTTCATTCATATATTGAGTATATGCTGAGATAAGCCCACAACTTTACGTCCTTATGAATGAATAAATATATATTTATGATCACTCCTAATTTTTGTGGCATCTATAGTCTCTATAAGTGAGCAAGGCTGCTTATACCCACTATTTAATGGCCACAGGCTTATAAGGCATATAGGTAGGACATAAAGAATAGTAATATATTCAGTAACTATCCAGCAGATTAGATGTATAGTATACATACTTACCAGTTTTGTTTCACATCTAATATATATTTTTGTGGTAAACCAGGAGTTAAATCTCCAACACAGTTCAATTAGTGTAATTAATGATTAGCGAATAAGATTTCAGCTTCTCCCATAGCCAATTTGGCTACAGCATATTTAAAGAGGGCAGCTACAGTTTTTTATTATGTCTATGAATAAGGCCAGGGGGCCGAAACGCGTAACACGTACATGGATTAGCTGATATTATTATTTTTGGGATTTTAAGCTTGTGTGTATCTTTTGGAATAAACTATACCTTTTAACCAAAAGCGCTATTTGTCTTAACTCGCTGGTGTTTCATGCATTTTGTCATTTTTAAAATATATATATATATTTTTTATTATTTTATTGACCAGTTTTCATGAATATACATAGTAATGAAATAATATACATAAACATGATGTTCCTCATTTGTATACATTCTGTTATTACTACTGGTGTTTCTTTTTTTTTGACGATAATAAGTTTGTATGCAGTCATAGGTCCAACAATATTTGCACAGTAAATGCAATAAGCATGTCTATAGGGACAATCAGATGAATATGATGTACATAAACAGGCTCCCCTAAAATTAGGAAACCTTTTAAGGTAAACAGAAGTTATTATCGTAACTTAAATGCAAAGACTAGTACAGTACAATACCCAAAAACATTATAGAAATATTATAATGTCCTTGAAAAGTCAGCCGGTATTTACCATTTAACAAACTTCTTCTGATAACCCAAAGGGTTAGATGCAGTGCGCGTCTCCAGGCGGGGCCAGCAACCCCCAAAAATAGAGAGTAGAGGGGTAAAAGATGGGACGGGGGTAACAGGTCACATATCAAGGGGAGGGCGGGAGGAGGGGTAGGAGGGGGGGCAGATGAGGGCCTTTAGCTGAATGACAGATTCGGATAGGGTTGTAAGTTAAATTTTACTGTAGGGGGTACCTAGGGGCCTCGTTATGCCTATCTACTTGTCTGCGATCTTCTTGATATACAAACCAGGGCTCCCAAATCTGCCAATATAGATCCTCTTTGTCTAAGCTATAGTAAAAAAGTAAAAACTTTGTTCAATTTTGGCATATACCTGAATTATAGGGGTTACAGCTGTAATGTCTGGGGGTTGAGCCTGCTTCTATGCTCTAGCTATCGCCAGTTTCATGGTTGCGAGAACAAAGACTATCAATTTAGTGTCAGGGTTTTCTTTCATGTAATTAGCAAGAGTCCATGAGCTAGTGACGTATGGGATATACATTCCTACCAGGAGGGGCAAAGTTTCCCAAACCTCAAAATGCCTATAAATACACCCCTCACCACACCCACAAATCAGTTTTACAAACTTTGCCTCCTATGGAGGTGGTGAAGTAAGTTTGTGCTAGATTCTACGTTGATATGCGCTCCGCAGCAGGTTGGAGCCCGGTTTTCCTCTCAGCGTGCAGTGAATGTCAGAGGGATGTGAAGAGAGTATTGCCTGTTTGAATTCAATGATCTCCTTCTACGGGGTCTATTTCATAGGTTCTCTGTTATCGGTCGTAGAGATTCATCTCTTACCTCCCTTTTCAGATCGACGATATACTCTTATATATATACCATTACCTCTGCTGATTTTCGTTTCAGTACTGGTTTGGCTTTCTACTACATGTAGATGAGTGTCCTGGGGCAAGTAAGTCTTATTTTCTGTGACACTCTAAAGCTATGGTTGGGCACTTTTTTAAAGTTCTAAATATATGTATTCAAACATTTATTTGCCTTGACTCAGAATGTTCAACATTCCTTTTTTTCAGACAGTCAGTTTCATATTTGGGATAATGCATTTGAATCAATCATTTTTCTTACCTTAAAAATTTGACTTTTTCCCTGTGGGCTGTTAGGCTCGCGGGGGCTGAAAATGCTTCATTTTATTGCGTCATTCTTGGCGCAGACTTTTTTGGCGCAAAAAATCTTTTCTGTTTCCGGCGTCATACGTGTCGCCGGAAGTTGCGTAATTTTTTTACGTTCTTTTGCGCCAAAAATGTCGGCGTTCCGGATGTGGCGTCATTTTTGGCGCCAAAAGCATTTAGGCGCCAAATAATGTGGGCGTCTTTTTTGGCGCTAAAAAATATGGGCGTCGCTTTTGTCTCCACATTATTTAAGTCTCATTTTTCATTGCTTCTGGTTGCTAGAAGCTGCTTGTTTGGCATTTTTGCCATTCCTGAAACTGTCATTTAAGGAATTTGATCAATTTTGCTTTATATGTTGTTTTTTCTCTTACATATTGCAAGACGTCTCACGTTGCATCTGAGTCAGAAGATACTTCAGGAAAATCGCTGTCTGGTGCTGGAACTACCAAAGCTAAGTGTATCTGCTGTAAACTTTTGGTAGCTGTTCCTCCAGCTGTTGTTTGTATTAAATGTCATGACGAACTTGTTAATGCAGATATTTCCTTTAGTAAAGTACCATTACCTGTTGCAGTTCCAACAACATCTAATGTTCAGAGTGTTCCTGATAACATAAGAGATTTTGTTTCTGAATCCATTAAGAAGGCTATGTCTGTTATTCCTCCTTCTAGTAAACACAAAAAATCTTTTAAAACTTCTCGTTATTCAGATGAATTTTTAAATGAACATCATCATTCTGATTCTAATGATTCTTCTGGTTCAGATGATTCTGTCTCAGAGGTTGATGCTGATAAATCTTCATATTTATTTAAAATGGAATATATTAAATCTAAACGTTTAGACAAGGTCTTTAAATCTCCTGTGGTTATTCCAGAAGTTTTTCCTGTTCCTGGTGCTATTTCTGAAGTAATTTCCAGAGAATGGAATAATTTGGGTAATTCATTTACGCCCTCTAAACGTTTTAAGCAATTATATCCTGTGCCGTCCGACAGATTAGAGTTTTGGGACAAAATCCCTAAAGTTGATGGGGCTATTTCTACCCTTGCTAAACGTACTACTATTCCTACGGCAGATGGTACTTCCTTTAAGGATCCTTTAGATAGGAAAATTGAATCCTTTCTAAGAAAAGCTTTTCTGTGTTAAGGTAATCTTCTTAGACCTGCTATATCATTGGCTGATGTTGCTGCAGCTTCAACTTTTTGGTTGGAAACTTTAGCGCAACAAGTAACAGATCATGATTCTCATAATATTATTCTTCTTCTTCAACATGTTAATAATTTTATCTGTGATGCCATTTTTGATATTATCAGAGTTGATGTCAGGTTTATGTCTCTAGCTATTTTAGCTAGAAGAGCTTTATGGCTTAAAACTTGGAATGCTGATATGTCTTCTAAATCGACTCTACTTTCCCTTTCTTTCCAGGGTAATAAATTATTTGGTTCTCAGTTGGATTCTATTATCTCAACTGTTACTGGTGGGAAAGGAACTTTTTTACCACAGGATAAAAAATCTAAAGGTAAAAACAGGGCTAATAATCGTTTTCGTTCCTTTCGTTTCAACAAAGAACAAAAGCCTGATCCTTCATCCTCAGGAGCAGTTTCAGTTTGGAAACCATCTCCAGTCTGGAATAAATCCAAGCCTTCTAGAAAAGCAGATTGTTCAAATGTGGGAACTCCCAGAAATAGATCTGATGGCTTCTCATCTAAACAAGAAACTTCCCAGGTATCTGTCCAGATCCCGGGATCCTCAGGCGGAGGCAGTGCATGCATTATCACTTCCTTGGAAGTATCATCCTGCCTATATCTTTCCGCCTCTTGTTCTTCTTCCAAGAGTAATCTCCAAGATTCTGAAGGAATGCTCGTTTGTTCTGCTGGTAGCTCCAGCATGGCCTCACAGGTTTTGGTATGCGGATCTTGTCCGGATGGCCTCTTGCCAGCCGTGGACTCTTCCGTTAAGACCAGACCTTCTGTCGCAAGGTCCTTTCTTCCATCAGGATCTCAAATCCTTAAATTTAAAGGTATGGAGATTGAACGCTTGATTCTTGGTCAAAGAGGTTTCTCTGACTCTGTGATTAATACTATGTTACAGGCTCGTAAATCTGTATCTAGAGAGATATATTATAGAGTCTGGAAGACTTATATTTCTTGGTGTCTTTCTCATCATTTTTCCTGGCATTCTTTTAGAATTCCGAGAATTTTACAGTTTCTTCAGGATGGTTTAGATAAAGGTTTGTCCGCAAGTTCCTTGAAAGGACAAATCTCTGCTCTTTCTGTTCTTTTTCACAGAAAGATTGCTAATCTTCCTGATATTCATTGTTTTGTACAAGTTGGTTTGTATAAAACCTGTCATTAAGTCTATTTCTCCTCCTTGGAGTTTGAATTTGGTTCTGGGGGCTCTTCAAGCTCCTCCTTTTGAACCCATGCATTCATTGGACATTAAATTACTTTCTTGGAAAGTTTTGTTCCTTTTGGCCATCTCTTCTGCCAGAAGAGTCTCTGAATTATCTGCTCTTTCTTGTGAGTCTCCTTTTCTGATTTTTCATCAGGATAAGGCGGTGTTGCGAACTTCTTTTGAATTTTTACCTAAGGTTGTGAATTCCAACAACATTAGTAGAGAAATTGTGGTTCCTTCATTATGTCCTAATCCTAAGAATTCTAAGGAGAAATCGTTGCATTCTTTGGATGTTGTTAGAGCTTTGAAATATTATGTTGAAGCTACTAAGTCTTTCCGAAAGACTTCTAGTCTATTTGTCATCTTTTCCGGTTCTAGAAAAGGTCAGAAAGCTTCTGCCATTTCTTTGGCATCTTGGTTGAAATCCTTAATTCACCATGCTTATGTCGAGTCGGGTAAAACTCCGCCTCAAAGGATTACAGCTCATTCTACTAGGTCAGTTTCTACTTCCTGGGCGTTTAGGAATGAGCCTTCGGTTGATCAGATTTGCAAAGCAGCAACTTGGTCCTCTTTGCATACTTTTACTAAATTCTACCATTTTGATGTGTTTTCTTCTTCTGAAGCAGTTTTTGGTAGAAAAGTACTTCAGGCAGCGGTTTCAGTTTGAATCTTCTGCTTATGTTTTCATTAAACTTTATTTTGGGTGTGGATTATTTTCAGCAGGAATTGGCTGTCTTTATTTTATCCCTCCCTCTCTAGTGACTCTTGCGTGGAAAGATCCACATCTTGGGTAGTCATTATCCCATACGTCACTAGCTCATGGACTCTTGCTAATTACATGAAAGAAAACATAATTTATGTAAGAACTTACCTGATAAATTCATTTCTTTCATATTAGCAAGAGTCCATGAGGCCCACCCTTTTTGTGGTGGTTATGATTTTTTTGTATAAAGCACAACTATTCCAATTCCTTATTTTATATGCTTTCGCACTTTTTTTTTTTATCACCCCACTTCTTGGCTATTCGTTAAACTGATTTGTGGGTGTGGTGAGGGGTGTATTTATAGGCATTTTGAGGTTTGGGAAACTTTGCCCCTCCTGGTAGGAATATATATCCCATACGTCACTAGCTCATGGACTCTTGCTAATATGAAAGAAATGAATTTATCAGGTAAGTTCTTACATAAATTATGTTTTTTCCTGACTTGTTTGCCATATGCTGCTGGCAGCCATTTTACTCACCTCTCTTGCTGACTTTGGTGCATTCTGGGAGATGCTGCTCACTTCCTGCACTTCCTTTTATGGCCAGACTGGTTTACATCATCCATGTGAGACAGGATGCAGTCTCAGAATTGTGATGTCATCACTTATTATTTAAAGGGCCTTTGTTCAGTATGCTTTGCCCTTGCGTTGTCTCAGACCTGTTTGTGAGAGCTCCTGTGTATTACCTGGCTGTCTGACGTCCCTCCTGGTTCCTGATCCCTGGCATGTTCCTGACTCTGCTGTTCTCCTTGTTCCTGATTCTGGCTCGTCTGACTACTCACTTTGGCTCCTGACTCGGCTTGTCTGACTACCAGCTCTAGTTTTGACTCCTGGCTTGTTATTTGACTTGTGGACTTTTTATTATTTTTTGCTATTAATAAAGGTGTGATTATTTTTTCACTTCTCGTCTCAGTCTGATTCCTGGCACCCTGACATTACGCAAGGGCCATGAATCCTGATGGTGGTAATAATCCACCGTTACCTGCCATAATTTCCAGGATGGATGAACAGGATCACCGCTTGGATCAATTTGCACTAGCCCTGCAAACCCTGCTGACTCGCACTGCACATTTGGACCAAAGTGTCCCGCAAGTTATGGCTGCTCCTGTTTCCACTGATGCATCTAGTCCTACCAGGAGCTTGTCCGGTTCTGCACCTCTACCTCAGCGATATGGAGGCGATCCTAATCAGTGCAGAGGGTTTTTGAACCAGGTGGGCATTTACTTTGAGATGTTACCTCAGGCGTTTCTCTCTGACAGAGCTAAGGTGGGATTTCTCATCTCGTTACTCTCTGACACAGCTCTTGCCTGGGCTAATCCCTTGTGGGAGACTAATAAACCTGTGATTTCAAATTACCCTGAATTTGTGGCCTCCTTTCGAAGGGTATTTGATGTTCCAGCTCGCTCCTCCTCTGCTGCTAAACGACTCATGTCCATTCAGCAAGGTACAAGATCTGTTGCTCAGTATGCCATTGAGTTCCGTACGCTTGCAGCAGAGGTAGGCTGGAACAATGAAGCCCTTGTTGCCGCCTTCTTTCATGGGCTCTCTGATGCGATTAAAGACTAAGTTGCTGCCAGTGTTTTACCAGAAGATCTCGAGGCATTGGTGTCTTTTTTGATCCTAATTGACATCAGACTAAGTGAGAGGCCTTCTTTCAAGGAGTGCTTGCTGAAGCCTCCTGTACCGTTGTCTCCTACGTGTTCATTCCCACCCATGCCTCCCTCTCCTCCCATGCCTCCTGGTCTCGAGTCACCATGTACTGCTGAGCCGATGTAGTTAGGATTCACACATCTCTCCGCGGCGGAGAGGGCCTTTAGGAGGAGGGAGGGGCTCTGCCTCTATTGTGGGTTACAGGGCCACCTTTTGAAGTCTTGTCCTACACGGGCGGGAAACGCTCACACTTAAGGTCCTGTCGGGGGCAAACCTTAGGTGGTTTATCCTTGTCCCCGGAACTGCTAAAGGAGAAACCTTTGGTCACGGTTGTCCTTTCCTGGGTGGACTCCTCCATAGTCACCCAGGCTCTTGTTGACTCCGGTGCTGCGGGCTATTTCATTGACAGTGCTTTTGTATCGAAGCACTCCATTCCTGTTTTGCCTCGGTCCGTTCCACTTGCTATTGAGGCCATTGATGGCAGGCCCCTTCAGCCCGCACTTGTTACTCACGAAACCGCTCCGTTGTCCATGGCTGTTGGGGCTCTCCATTTTGAGACCCTCCAGTTCCAGGTGATAAACTCTCTGCATTTTCCAGTTGTTCTGGGTTATCCCTGGCTCCAAAAGGACAGTCCCAGTCTCGACTGGCGCAGGTCCGAAATTTTGTCGTGGTCCCCGCAATCTCTTTCCACTTGTCTTCGGAAACCAGTTAAAGTCTTGTGCACTTCTTCAGTATCTCAATTACCAGAGGAGTACAGAGAGTTCCTAGACATTTTTGACAAGGTGCGTGCCGGTACATTGCCTCCTCACCGGTCTTACGATTGTGCCATAGACCTGCCACCCCGGAGCCATTCCTCCTCGGGGCCGGGTTTACCCTCTGTTGCAGAGAATTGTGCTATGGAGGAGTATGTTTCCGATGCTCTGTCGCTGGGGATCATCTGCAAATCCTGCTCTCCTGCAGGGGCTGGCTGCTTCTTTGTGAAGAAAAAGGGTGGCGACTTAAGACCATGCATCGATTATAGGGGTCTTAATTGTCTTACCATTAAGAATGCTTACCCTATTCCGCTCATTACGAAACTCTTTGACCGCCTCAAGGGAGCTACGGTTTTACTAAGCTTGATTTGAGAGGAGCGTACAATCTCGTTAGGATCAAGGAGGGCCACAAATGGAAAACGGCATTTAACACCAGGAGCGGGCATTATGAGTATCTTGTAATGCCCTTTGGCCTATGTAATGCTCCTGCTGTTTTCCAGGAATTTATTAATGATGTCCTACGAGATATGTTGCAACAGTGTGTTGTGGTGTACTTAGACGACATCCTCATACACTCGCCCACACTTGAGGCTCATCGTTCTGATGTTACACGGGTTCTTCAGAGACTACGTGAGAACGGCCTGTTTTGTAAACTTGAGAAATGTGAGTTCCATCAGACTCAAGTAACCTTCCTAGGTTATGTTATCTCCGTTGCAGGGTTCTCCATGGATCCTGACAAGTTATCTGCAGTTCTGCAGTGGCCTCGCCCAGTTGGTCTTCGGTCTATTTAACGTTTTTTGGGGTTCGCCAATTACTATAGAAAGTTTATTAAAAACTTTTCTTCCTTGGTCAAACCTATCACAGACATGACCCGTAAAGAGAATGATCCACTCCATTGGTCACCTACTGCCATTAAGGCCGTTGATAGTCTTAAGACTGCCTTTGCTGTTGCTCCAGTTCTGGCTCATCCTAACCCTGTCCTGCCTTTCGTTCTTGAGGTCGATGCGTCTGAGACTGGAGTAGGTGCTCTCTTGTCTCAACGTCCTACACCTGACGGTTCCTTGCATCCGTGTGGTTTCTTCTCTAAGAAATTGTCTCCAGCGGAATGCAATTATGAAATTGGCGACAGGGAATTACTGGCCATAATTTTGGCACTCAAGGAAAGGAGGCATCTTCTCGAGGGTACTAGTGTGCCAGTGCTCATTCTTACTGACCACAAGAATTTAACTTATCTATCTGAAGCAAAACGTTTGTCGCCCCAACAGGCCAGATGGGCGCTATTTTTGTCTCGGTTTAATTATGTGGTCTCCTACCTGCCTGGTAGTAAGAATGTTAGGGCTGATGCCCTCTCTTGACAATTTTCACCTCTGTCCAAGGAGGAGTCTGTACCTACTCCACTTATACCTCCTGACCATATTTTGGCTACCATACATACTAATTTGACTTCTCCCTTGGGGGAGGAGATCCTGGCTGCACAAACCAATGCACCTCCTGAGAAACCTAGTGGTATGGGTTTTGTTCCTGAGAATCTTCGAACTAAACTTATGCACACGTTCCTAAAGCCGCAGGTCACCCAGGCAAGAATCAAATGATTTGGTCTGTCACTCGACAATTCTGGTGGCCACGTCTTCATTCTGATGTTGCTGCGTATGTTTCCTCCTGCACAGAATAAGACTCCTCGACATCTTCCTGTGGGTCTTCTTCAACCTATTGCTAATGGTGAGCGCCCTTGGACACATCTTTCCATGGACTTCATTGTCGAGCTCTCTGTTTCCAATGGCAATATGGTTATCCTTATGGTGGTTGACCGTTTTTCTAAAATGTCACATTGCATTCCCTTGAAGAAGTTGCCTACCGCTCAAGAGCTTGCTTCAATTTTTGCCTGTGAGGTCTTCCGTTTACATGGGTTACCCAAGGAGATAGTGTCGGACCGGGGTAGCCAGTTTGTCTCCAGATTTTGGCGTTCCTTTTGTGCTCAAATGGGGATCCAGCTCTCCTTCTCCTCGGCATATCACCCTCAATCCAATGGGGCTAATCAAGCTCTGGAACAGTTCCTACGTTTCTATGTCTCAGATCACCACAATAATTGGTCTGAACTGTTACCTTGGGCAGAGTTTGCTCGTAATAGTGCTATTAATGCTTCCTCCAAGTTATCCCCGTTCATGGCGAATTATGGGTTTCAACCATCCTTGTTGCCCGATTCATTCATGTCTCAAGGTATTCTGGCTTTGGAGGAGCATCTCCGGCAACTCCGTTCCACGTGGGTGCAGATTCAGGATTGCCTTCATCGTTCTATGCAGCGCCAAAAGTTCCAGGCTGATCGTAGGCGTCTGCCTGCACCTTCCTACCGGGTTGGTGAGAGAGTTTGGCTGTCCTCCTGCAACTTGAACCTTTGTGTGCCTTCCAATAAACTGGCTCCCCGTTATGTTGGTCCTTTTCGAATACTCCGACGGGTCAATCCTGTGGCCTACGCTCTTGACCTTCCTCCTGCAATGCGCATCTCCAATGTTTTTCATGTCTCCCTCTTGAAACCATTGGTTTGTAATCGGTTTACCACTGTGTTGCCTCGTCCCCGTCCTATCTTTGTTGACAACCATGAGGAGTATGAGTTCAGCAGCATTATTGACTCTCGTATGTACAGGGGCCACGTACAGTATGTCCAGGGGCCCTCCTCCGTGCCTTCCATGCCCGTTTCCCCAATAAGCCTTTTGTCCTCCCGCGGGGGAGGGGTCGTTGAGGGGAGGGTACTGTCAGGGTTTTTTCCTGACTTGTTTGCCATGTGCTGCTGGCAGCCATTTTACTCACCTCTCTTGCTGACTTTGGTGCATTCTGGGAGATGCTGCTCACTTCCTGCACTTCCTTTTAGGGCCAGGCTGGTTTACATCATCCATGTGAGACAGGATGCAGTCTCAGAATTGTGATGTCATCACTTATTTAAAGGGCCTTTGTTCAGTATGCTTTGCCCTTGCGTTGTCTCAGACCTGTTTGTGAGAGCTCCTGTGTATTACCTGGCTGTCTGACGTCCCTCCTGGTTCCTGATCCCTGGCTTGTTCCTTACTCTGCTGTTCTCCTTGTTCCTGATTCCGGCTCGTCTGACTACTCGCTTTGGCTCCTGACTCGGCTTGTCTGACTACCAGCTCTAGTTTTGACTCCTGGCTTATTTGACTTGTGGACTTTTTATTATTTTTTTGCTATTAATAAAGGTGTGATTATTTTTGCACTTCTCGTCTCAGTCTGATTCCTGGCACCCTGACATTTAGACAGGGGAGTTTGAGCTTTTCGTGGGAATATATGTAGGAGGGCAATCTCAGGGGTTAATGGGGCAGCCAAACCAAGAGCGGAGCAGAGGTCAGATATTTGGTTCCATTCGGGCTGTAATTTTGGGCATTCCCACCATACATGAATATCTGAGCCCCTTTGTCCACATTCTCTCCAACATAGTGGGGATGCTGAAGGGAACATCTGTGAAAGTCTGGAAGGGGTATAATACCATCTCAAGAACAGCTTCATGTATGATTCTAAAGTGTCTGCACAATGTACAGTCTTTTTAGTTAAAGTCATAGCTATGTGTAAGTCCTTGTCCACAATTGGTCTGGATAAGTCCCCCTCCCAAGCCCTAAGTTGCCAAGGTCTACACTGGTTCGTGGACGTCTGTAGTAGATTATAGTGAAATGATATGAGCCTGCCAGTCTTAGCGTGAAGCTGCCACAATTTTTCCCATGTGGTCAGGGGTCTGTTGGAAACGTTAGAAAATCCCCAGGATAGCAAGAAGGAATATAGTCTGGAATACTCAAATGTGGCCCACAGAGGGGGGTCCTGAATGATAGAACCTAAATAACTCGGAATAAGCAGTGTGCCCGAGGGATATAAATGGGATATCAGTCTCAAGTCCCACTCACCCTACTGCAGTACATGTGTATCAGGTAGGGCTGCAAGTAGAGCCGGAATAGAATGTATAGGAGATGGATGTGGGGCGAGATCAGGTAGATTTCTGAGATTCTGCCATATTTTAGAGAATTTTGGGTAAGATCGTCATTTTAAAGGATGCTATGCGGCCTAACCATGAGATCTCTCTAAAATTCCAGGAGGTGGTGAGTTCAGTGACTTCTTTAATAATAGCGGAATAGTTAAGGGAAACTACTAGCTTTGGATCAGGGCCAAGCTGAACCCCTAGGTGGCAAATGGTATTTTGCAACCACTGGAAGGAATATGACGTTTGAAGAACATCTAATTCAAATGTAGGAATACAAATAGGTAAAGCTTCAGTTTTGAGGACATTGACCTTATAGTAGCTGTGAGCGCCAAATTTAGATATAAGGTCAAGAAGAGCAGGCAAGGAGCCTAATGGATTTATTAAAAATAATGTCACGTCGTCAGCAAACAGGGCTATCTTTGCAACTTCTCCACCAAACCGAACGCCCCGTACCATATGGGAATTCCTAATGTCTTGGGCCAGGGGTTCAATAGCCAGCACAAAAATCAGAGGCGACAGGGGGCACCCCTGTCTAGTACCATTAGTGATATGAATTTCCGGGGAAGCAAATCCCAGACCCTTGACCACTGCAGAAGGATAAGAATATAGGGCCCGAATTGCTCCCCTGGTATGCCAAACTGAGCAATAGTGTACCACAGGTAATCCCATCTGACCCTGTCAAATGCCTTTTCCGCATCAAGCGATAGGGCCAGCATGGGCTGTTTCAATCTGGAGGCTTCTGTGAGAATGTCAAGTACTTTTCGAGTATTATCTGGACCTTCTCTACCAAAAGTAAACCCGACCTGGTCTGAATGTACTACTTTCGGGAGTAGGCGATTAAGGCGGTTAGCCCAAAGCTTGGCATATAACTTTACATCCCTGTTGATCAATGAGATTGGTCTATAACTGGTACGTTGGGAGGGATCCTTGTTCGACTTAGGGATAGGGAGAATTATTGCTTGCAAGAATTCCTTTCTGAACACACCTGACTCTCACGCCTCTGAGAAGACCTTGAGGAGGATCTTATTTAGAGTTTATAAAAGGCCGCTGGATATCCATCAGGGCCTGGAGCCTTATTGTTTTGAGTATGTTTGATGGCCAGGTTAAGTTTGGTTAAAGAAAACGGGGCACTAAGCGCCTCTTTATCCATCTCCGACAAAGTTGGCAAATTTATGTTTTGTAGGAAGTCAGCTATGTTTTGTGCAGAGGACTCCCTGTCGGCCATAGAGGGCTGGAGATGGTAGAGGTCAGAGTAATAGGCCGCAAAAGTTTCTCAGATTTCTTTAGGCAAAGAGACTGATACGGTTCCCCGTTTAAGTGACAATATCCTAGCTGCCGCAGTTCTACCTCGCAATTTATGCGCTAGAAGTGTTGAGGCCTTATTACCCTGGCAATACATTAGCTTCTTAAATCGAGCGTAAGACTCCCGAACTCTCGCTAACTCCCTGTCTGCCAGTTGTAGAGTTTTTTAATTTTATCTGCTAGAGGCAAGGATGGAGAATTTTTATTCTCTAGTTCCACGGACCGCAATTCAGACATAAGAAGGCCTAAAGGAGCACCAGCTTGGTGTCTAAGCATTGCCTGCCTCCTAATACATATCCCCCTCACGTATGCTTTTAGTGTAGCCCATACTGTTTGGGATGACATACCAGGGGTTTCATTTATTCTCAGGAACTCAGCTATGGAATTTTGAAGGGAGGCCCTAAAAGCTTTATCCTGGAGCACCTGTTTCGGAAGTTTCCAACTAGGTCTAGATGTTTTGGTTAAATCAGTGGAAAGGGTGAATGTGAGAATATCATGGTCTGACCATGGGCAGACTCTAATATGCGAAGATAAAACTCTATCAAGCGACCAAGAGTCGGTGAAAAAGTGGTCCAGTCTCGAGTAGGAATTATGAGGTCTGGAAAAATAAGTGTAATCTCTGTCGTTGTGGTGGTATGCCCTCCAAATGTCATATGTTATGTTGAATTATGTACTGACGAAATTTATTGGCAGTATTTATTGTGTATGTGTCAATTTTTTTTCCCTTTTGAACTTTCTTGTCAACTAGTGGGTCCCATACCATATTTAAGTCACCACCTAGAACTATAGTTCCAACTTTATAAAGCTCAACTTTAGACAGTACCCCTTTAAAGAAACTGGGTTGTGATTGGTTTGGGACATAAATATTGGCCAAGGTAAATAAGATGCCATTTAATTTGCAGTTGAGTAGTAGAAACCTCCCTTGATTGTCTTTCTCTTTGTGTATAAGATCAAAGTGTATAGATTTGTGTATGGCAATCGTTACACCTCTAGACTTCTCAGAATGAGAGGCCATAAAGACTACAGGGTAGTCGGGAGTTCTGTATGGTTTCTGGGACGATGCTAGCCAGTGAGTTTCTTGTAGAAATATAACTTGTATCTTTAGAGCCTTCATAGAATTAGTAAGAAGGCTTCTCTTTTCCTGCGAATTAAGACCTTTAGCATTTAGGGTTGCAAAGGAGATATTATTGGGGGTTGTCTCCATTGTAAGGTTAGGGAGAGAGGGAGGGGGAGTGAGGAAAAGGAGAGGAGAGGGGTTTAGTAACTTAACTTACCCTGCCTGGATCTGCGCACCAAAATATGCCTCCCAATGGTCTCAGGTTTTATAGAGTCAAATCAGTGGTCAATGAAACCACAGGGAATCGAGCCTCAAATGTCCTAAAACTTTATATAGAAAAAGGAACAAAATTATCATAAAAGTAAACCATACAATGAAAAAATACAATGCACACCATTAAATTTCAACCAATAGTGATTGGTATTAACTACGTAAGGTGTGGGCAATACTTCAAAAGTGGTGAACCAATGGATCACCAAAAGGAGAAGTGTATCTAGAGGTTAGACTGACTTCTCCAGTCCCCATAAAAGGGGATAACACAAACTAAATCTGCGTGTGTGAGGGGGGGGGGTCGTTACAAGTACAACAACCTGTAGGAGAGGATTGACTATCTAAGGGGGAATGTGAACTATAAAAAAAAAAACTTTATATCTCTCAAATGAACCTGTAGAATAGAAAATGTTTTGCATTCAGTGCAATGGTTCTGATCTATATCATATTAATACGTTCAACTCCTAGGCATCACTATAAACAGTTGTAAACAATTATCTGGGATGTGCCTGTTAGTTTATTCAACTTTGAATAATTGGAGGAGTGGTAGGTGATCGTGAGCCCCAGCTACTGAGGGAGGAATAAATAAAGGGTAGAGGCAAAGTGCCCTAAGTAAATTTACATCCTCATGCCAGAAATCCTGAGCCCCTCCACTCCATACATTTACTGAGAATCTAGACATAGTGTAAGGATAATAAGCAAAACATATAAGAGAATATACATTGTATAAAGAAGTACCATTATTCCATATTCAGTCCAATAGAAAAGATGGGAATGTCCACTTCCACGTGATGGGCCGTTGTGGTCGTGGGGTCAAATCTGAGGCCCCTGATAGAATTTTAGGATCTAGAGTCTCATCTACTGTGCAAGGCCGATGTGGCTGTGGGGCCAAGTTTGGGACTCCAGGTCGGTTTTTGGGATGCAAAGAGCCAATCACTGATCAGGGCTCAGCTGAAGCTAGACCCCATTCTTTTAGCAGATCAAAACCTTCCTGAGGGGCTATAATCATATGAGTTTCTCCATTCTTTGAAACTATCAGCTTTGTCTGGTAACCCCATCTATATCTGATGTTTTCCGTTCTCAAAATTTGGGTGATGTTTCTAAAGGTTCTTCTTCTTTGTAAGGTGTAGCTGGAAATGTCTGGGAAGTCAGAAATTTGTTGGAATTTAGCTGGTAGTTGAGGCTTGTTGGTCAGCTCTCTCATTATCTTCTCTTTGTGGGTGAAGAAATGGATCCTAGCTAGGACATCTCTCGGTTTGTCCTGAGAGACAGATCTAGGACGTGCTACTCTGTGGACTCTGTCTAATAAGAGGCCTGGCGGGTCTATGGAAGGCAGCAAGATATTACAGAATTCCAAAACGAAGGACTCCAGATCTTGGGAGCCAATCTCTTCCTATATCCCTCGGAACCTCAAATTATTCCGTCTGGACCGGTCTTTCATGTCGGCTAGTTTTAGTTCCAAGTCCGAGATCTGGGTTGCCAAACTCTGAGAATACAATAGTAGATGGGCTTGATCAACAACTAGGTCTTCTTGCTTTGCTGCAATGTCCCTACGAAGCTCTGCTGTGGAACCTTTAATTTCCTTAGTTAACGTGTCCTGAAGGAGGTTCATACGTCTGGTTAAAACATCGACAATATTTGCAGATAAAGCATCTGATGTAGGAGACTGGGAATCCATGCTGCTTTCAGAATAGCTTCCGTCCAATGCAGAAGTAGACTCTCTGTACAATTGAGTTTTGCCAGTAGGTTGGTCTTTAAAGTGGTCTGCAACTGTCTTCTTGGGTGGTTGAGGTGGTTTTGGTCTTCTTTTGGCAGTTTGAGACATGCTCTGTACAGTATTCCTGGTCAAGCAGGTGTATATGGTATATGTTTAATGATAGACCACACTTGAATACAAAATGATAATGAGAGAAAAAAGATGAAGAGAGTTATAACATAGGCCCCCTGATGTCAATCTTGGTTTAGGCAGCCATGTTCAGCATACTGCCTGCAGACGGTAAGAAGTATGCCAATATGATTTTTGTCAGTAATTTATCCCGACCAGCATTCAGCAGAGACAAATGGTGTAGTAGGCCTTGTGTGCACTCTCTCCAGGGAGTTTGCCCTCACTGGGCCAAGCCGGAAAAAGGTATGAGGGTATGACCTGCTGCAATCACATACAGCAGGAAAGGGGTGGAGAGAGTGTATTGAAGGGAGGGTATGACCCCCAGTCGTGAACACCTTGTAGGTAAAGAGGAGGTGAGTTGCTATTGAGGTAGTATGTGTTCCCTGAAGAGAAGCGTCTGCGAGGTTATCTCTGTTTTGTGGAAGGTGGAGTAGTTATAGGGGTGTCGGGTATATACGATTCACATACATTTAAAGCAAAAACACTACACCCTAAAAAATCAATTTCAGGGACACATGAGCTGACGGAGCAGCCTTAATAAAGCAAAAGTTAGTAGATGTGCATATCACATGCGGGACTAAACATTTTAGGTAGATTGCAATTATATATTAGCTTAGGTGGGTGCTGATACTTAAAGGAGTGATCGTGTTATGGAGATAGGGTTCATATGAATGGGGCAGTATAGGCAATAGGTGTACTGGTAATACCCGGAGTAGCAAGGATATTGCAAAGTGTAGAGTGGGGAGACTATCAATGTATTATCAGTAGAAAAAGGATGTGGGGGCCAGAAGTGGGTATCAAGACCAGGGTCCCTGTGGAAGAAAGGTACAGGTTAAGTAATAAGCACTACACTCTGAATTTTACAATTACAGAGACACCTGAGCTGAAGCAGCAGCTTAAAGTATATGTTGAGTGACAGTCACAACGTGCAAGATGTACCTTATGGGGCCAAATACCCAAATTACACTAACTGCTGGCACTGCCAGTGAATTTGTGAAGATCTTATCAGGAAATCCCTGCTGGCTGTAATTATGGGAGGTGCAAGCAGTTTATGCAGGAATAGTAGTGGTTAGGTGAGTTGAATAGGGCTATCTTTAATCTGTGGCCTACTTGTGCACAGAAAGTACAGTTCCTTGTTGAGATGAGAGAAGGTGACACTGGTGGGGATAAAAAAGTAGCCAGGTTCTATATCATTAAGGAAAGCTATTAGATGAGACCTTTACCCCATGCAGTGGTGCTGCTGTGCAGTGGCCTTGTGGTGTGTTCAGATTAAAATACTCAGGGTTTATAGGCCTTGGCTAGGGTAGCTGAGTCCGGAATAAGCCAGTCCTTAGGGTGTAGGATAATATAGGATAGGATAATATAGGGGGTATATGAGACCCAGTAACAACTTTATTGCAAGCAATATGAAAATTAACTTCTTGTTAACACACAGTCTGCTTGGCTACTTGTAACGTCTAATGTGTACTGTCCTAGGAAGGAGGGGATAACAGGATACTAAACTGATATAGATGACAGGGGCTAGGTAGCTCTTGTGATAATAACACAGATGTATATGGTACCCCAAATTAAATATTTATGTCCCCCTGCTTGTTTCTGAAATACCTGAGGTGGCTTCTCCCCGTGGGTTCTGTGCAGGAGAAAACAGTTAATTGCTGGTCTTGGTTGGATGCACCTCCAGAGCTTGCCTTCTGCAGAATAACCAGCAAATTAAAGGATCCCTTCTGAGTACTTGGCAGGTCTGCCTAAGAGGATATCCCACTGCTCCAGCACCGGCCTTGATGGTAGGCCGCAACCAAGATGGCGGTTGTTCGCGCCCTTAGGATTTCCTCCACAGGAGATGGCTGGGCTAGTTACTATGCGCCAAGGGCGCCCTCCGGTAATCAGATGTTGTCCCGGGCAGACAGATGAAAACATTCACCGGGGGTGACAGACTCAGGCAATGGTGAGGTGGGACCTAGGAAGCGGCAGTGCACCGCAAGAGGATGGGAGGTAGAGGTCTTGAGGGGCCACAGGGAGGCCGGAGCACATTGTGCAAGTAAGTCCTCTCTTTTGAAGTCGGGGACAGTAGAAACGGCTCCGGAGCGGAGCCCCGACCCTCCGGAGGTCCGTGTCTTAGATCCGGTTAGCGGCAGGATTGGCAGGAGGTCAGTGAGAGGAGCGATGTGTAACAGCTTGTCTACTGTTTTCGCAGGCTATTGCAGGAGCAGTAGGCCATGAGTAGCATGGTGCAAAGGGGTAGAATGTGGGGGCCACTGCAGTGAAGTCTCCTAGGGTGAAGCTAGGTAAGGCAAGGATAAGGGGTCTTGCCGCAACCAGGCAGTTCCCTCCTGCGGTTAAATCTTTGTCCCTGGGCCACTGCGAGCTCACAAGCTCCGTGAGAGAGAAGCAGGGTGGGAGGGAAGATGGCGGCTCTTCGCGCCAATTTGGTCACGCCGGGCTCGCCAAGACTGCCCCTTCAGCCAGACCACTGCGATGGAAATGTCCAGGCCAGTTATCCTCTTGAGTTGTGCCGCTGTCCGTCTCATGAATTGTTAGGCACTGGAAGGGTCAATTTCTTCCCTGTAGTTAGCGGTCGTCCCAGCAGGGACTCTGTAGATTGCAGCTCCCGGGTGGGAGAGATCTTACTTCGTGCCACTCAGCAGGGTGTAGATAGGGAAGCCTATAGAGGTGATTTGTGGTAGAAAAGAAATAAAAATTGGCAGGTTCACCGCAATAATTAAACTTTATTTTATATTCAGGCACAGAGCTCACACGGAACACGTCTGCTTTGTTAGATGGTTAGCTCCGCCCCTACTGGTGTTTCTTTTAACAATACTAGCAAAAACAAATAGAGCAATTAAATATATAAGAAAAATTGTTGTCATGTCTTATAATCTGAATATACGAGTGTCCATAATAAAATTGTATTTAAACTTGTAGTCCAATGTCTCTTATTGAAGTCCATCTGATAGCAGAAATTCTTTTAGCTCTAATATACCTTTTAATTACTTTAACTCTAGCAAAATACAATGATATCTCTGTATCTGTAATATTCTATTTACAGTACTTGTAGCCAAAAGAACAAGTATTGCTCCTCAAGAACATACATTATGTCTCTAGTCTACAGGGAAAACAATCTCTCATAAATACACCCTATACCAATTCTTATGTAAATTTCTTTGTAATATATGTCTCCCATAATATCTGTATCTGTGCATAGAGAGGTTGGCATCTGTGTTCTAAGAAGACGTATTCTTCTAGTTGTATGATCTCATTGCACTTATGCAATCATTGAGCTTTGTTTGGAACATAAGATGTCTTCCACCTCTGTGCCAGTAGACATTTCATACATTATATAGTTTATTTTGAGCAGTTGTAAAATTTTTAGGAAGCTTGTGCAATAGCCATAGACATGGGTCAAGTGGTAATGGTATTTCTAGGGCTTTTTATGATTCTCTAGATATATGTTCCCATATGAATGTAATTTTAGAACATGTCCACCAAATGTGTGCTATTGTGCCTTTCTCTTCTCCACATCTCCAGCATTTGTCACTCTGTGTGCGAAAAAGTTTGTGAAGTCTAACTGGTGTTAGGTACCACCTCTGTAAGATTTTTATGTTGAGTTCTTGTAAATTAACCGAAACAGAGGATTTTGTGATATTGTAAATCATCTTTTGAGCATCCAAAGGCATGATGTCAATATTTAATTCACTCTCCCACCTCTCTATATAGTAAGGGGTGTGTCCTATAGGGGCTTGTTGAAGTATTGTGTAGTTCAGCGATAACGAGTGTTTCAGTGGGTTAGTAGAAGTGTGGCAATGAAGTCATCGCCGCACGCTCACAGGAATCGCCGGATCCCTGGCAACAGCCAGAGCAACAACCGCCGTGTCCTTGGCAACAGCCAGAGCTGCGTGGTGTGACAGGAGATGGCAGAGAAGTATCAGAAGATTCGGAGAGTCCTGAAAAAGGGTATCTGCCCTTCGCGATAGGACTGGAGTTTTAAGTAGTCATGTCAACCTCTCAGTGAGAGTATTGATGAAAGTTAGAGTCTGGAGATGCAGGGAAAGTTTTTCTGCGAAACCATCCAGACTACTGCTAACAGCTCATAAGCAAACAGTGTTGAGGAGTTTCACTGCCTGCTTTCTCTCACTCAAGTCCATGTCAGGAGCGCTGCTGTAAGACTATCACACTTAATAGGCTGTGTTCTGCTCCACAGCATGGATCCTGGAGGTAAGATTGTTTAAATTTTTACACATAAAACTCTATAACAGGGTTACAGGGTTCCTTGATAGGATCCAGGGTTAATATCCTCTGAAGGGGGTCTATTGAACAGTTGGGGTTAATTAATAAGTGTATTAATTATTTACATGCTGCTTTGTGTGATTTTTTTCCTGGGCTGACTGTGTGTTTTTGGCTGGAACAAAAAGGTTTCACTTTTAAGTTTCACTTTCGTTTTTGAAAGTGTTGCACAGCTCCTATTACTTGCTGTACTTGTAATAACAGGGGAAATACTGTCTTGCACTCCATGTGACCAGGTGTGGTCTATGTTAATTTCCTCCATCTCGGCTGAGACTTGAACCTGAGGAGAGCATTTACTCTGTTAACTGTCTTGGTCTAGGAGGTGGTGAGTGCCCCAGCCATTGGGAATATAAAGGTGCAGTTTTCTATAATAAAAAACGTTTTTATTTGTTTCCTTCTGTGGGTATAACCTAAACTATGAAGGACTCTGACATATTAGAAGGTACTCCTTCTGTACTAAATCATACCTGTTTATATTGTGAGGAAGCCGTGGTTTTCCTGCCCACTCAATTATGTTCCATGCCTTAACACCGTTATAAAGTCAAAGAAGGGAGTCCTTCTGAGCCGTCTACCTCTCAGGACTCGGTGTCCCGTGAGATTACTACCCTTGCTACATTATCCACTCCACATGCAGTTCCCCGTAGCACATCTAATCCTCCATCTGGAGGGGGCCTTCTTCCTGCGGACTTTGCTGCGCAGTTACAAACAGCGGTGTCTGCTGCCCTCAGTGCATTACCTCGCTCTAACAAACGCAAGAGAAAGGTTAAATATAGCTCTCCTGACCCGGAGTCATCAAAATATTTATCCGATTTAGCTATTATGTCCCAGTTATCCGATGATGAGTTAACCACTGTAGCTTTTAAAAAGTTGTTCCCGGTCCCCGACTCTCAACTGGATTTTTGGGGCTCCATTCCTAAGGTGCTTGCTAAACGTACTACTATACCTCTTGAGGGTAGTTCTTTGTTCAGAGAGCCGATGGATAAGAAAATGGAAACCTTTCTGAGAAAGATGTTTCAACATACAGGAATTTTGTTTCAACCGGCGGCTGCAGTTGCGCGGTTGCCGGAGCGGCTACCAACTGGTGCAACTCTTTGTCGGAACTCATTGAGGTGGAGTCTCCCCTTGAGGATATTCAAGACAGAATTAAAGCTCTGAGAATTGCTAATTCTTTTATCTGTGATGCGAACATGCAAATTATTTGCCTAAATGCAAAGGCCTCTGGCTATGTGGTCCTAGCCCGCCGGGCGCTCTGGTTGAAGTCTTGGTCTGCGGGTATGACTTCTAAGTCCAGACTCCTTTCTCTTCCCTTCAAGGGAAAGAATTTATTTGGTCCAGGCCTGGACTCCATTATTTCTACGGTTACCTTCCTACTGCCTTCCTACCGCAAGATAAAAAGAACAAGTCTAAGGGACGACAATCTTCAAATTTTTGTTCCTTTCATTCTGACATATCCCAACGACAACAATCCTACTGCAAGCCCGAGCAACCCAAGAGTACTTGGAAGCTGACTCAGTCCTGGAATAAATCCAAGCAGAATAAGAAGCCCGCCGAAAACAAATCGGCATGAAGGGGAAACCCCCGATCCAGGATCACATTGTTTAGGGGGCAGACTGTTTCTTTTTTCAGACGCCTGGTTCAAGGACGTACAGGATCCGTGGATCCTGGAGGTGGTATCTCATGGATACAAGATAGGCTTCAAATCTCATCCGCCAAGGGCAGATTCCTTCTCTCAAATCTGTCTACTAGACCAGAAAAGAGGGATGCCTTTCTAGGGTGCGTTCGGGATCTATTAACCTTAGTTGTTATCCCGATGCCTATTGAAGAAACAGGTTTGGGGTTTTATTCAAACCTTTTCGTGGTCCCAAAGAAGGAGGGAACTTTCTGCCAAATTCTAGACCTAAAGTGCTTAAACAAATTTCTCATTGTCCCTTCCTTCAAGATGGAGATAAGGTCTATCCGTCCTTTAATTCAGGAAGGCCAGTTTATGACCACTATAGATCTGAAGGACGCTTACCTTCATGTTCCAATCCACAGGGAACACTATCAGTTCCTGAGGTTTGCATTCTTGGACGATATTCTGGTGCAAGCGCCATCCTTTTGTCTTGCAGAAGAATTCTCTGAGTCCCTTCTTAGTCTTCTTTGATCACATAACTGGGAAGAGTTCTCTTATCCAAAGTACCAGGGTGGAATTCCTGGATACTATAATAGACTCCATATTCATGAGGATATTTCTAACAGACCAGAGACGTTGCAAGCTAACTTCGGCATGTCTTGCCCTCCGGACCTCCTTGAGTCCTCCTGTGGCTCAGTGTGTGGAGGTGATTGGTCTTATGGTGTCCTGCATGGACTTAATTCCTTTTGCCAGGTGCAGTCTCAGAACTTTACAACTGTGCATGCTGAGGCAGTGGAACGGCGATCCTTCAGATCTGTCTCAACAGATTGTATAAGACAGCCGGTCGAGAGAATCACTCTCTTGGTGGCTCTGTCAAGATCACCTGTCCTGAGGGACATGCTTCTTAAGACCATTCTGGGAGATTGTGACGACGGACACAAGCCTATCCGGATGGGGAGCGGTTTGGGGTGCCAGGAAGGCACCGGGGTTGTGGATTCAGAAGGAGTGTTCCCTTGCGATCAATATTTTGGAACTACAGCAATCTTCAAGGCCTTGAAGGCTTGGCCACTTCTGGGTTTGTCCCAGTTAATCAGATTCCAATCAGACAATAGAACCTCGGTGGCTTACATCAGCCATCAGGGGAAACAAGAAGTTCCCTGGCGATGAAAGAAGTATCTCAGATTCTGGAGTGGGCGGAGGCCCATAGCTGTTCGCTGTCAGAGATCCACATTCGGGTTGTGGACAGCGGAGGCGGATTTTCTCAGCAGGCAATCCTTCCATCCAGGGGAATGGTCTCTCCATCCCGAGGTGTTTGCAGAAATATCCCAGCAAGTGGGGGACGCCAGAGTGGGGGACGCTGGCTCAATACCAAGCTACCCAGGTATGGGTCGAGGTTGAGGGATCCCCAAGTGGATCTAATAGATGCACTAGCAGTGCCCTCGAAGTTCAAACTCATATATCTTTCCTCCATTAACGCTTCTTTCTCGAGTGGTGGCCCGCATCAAGCAGGAGCAAGTATTAATGATCCTGATTGCTCCATCGTGGCCGCGAAGGACTTGGTTCGCAGATCTCATCTCCTCCATGGAAGATCCCTTGTCGCAGAGTCCTGCTGATACAAGGCTTATTTGTTCATCAAAATCTACATTCTCTGAGGCTGACTGCGTGGAGATTGAATGCTTAGTCTTAGCCAAGAGAGGTTTCTCTAAGAGTGTCATTGATACTCTTATTCAAGCTCGTAAACCAGTTACTCGGCGTATCTACCACAAGGTGTGGAGAACCTACTTATTCTGGTGTGAAGAGCATGTTTTTTCCTGCCAGCATCTTATTTTTTCTCCAGGATGGGCTGGAGAAGGGCCTTTCTGCTAGTTCCCTGGGGGACAGATTTCGTCCCTGTCGGTTTTATTGCACAAGAGACTGGCTGAGCTTCAAGACGTGCAGTCATTTGTTAAGGCTCTGATTAGGATCAGACCTGTGTTTTAGATCTGGGGCTCCTCCTTGGAGCCTAAATCTTATTCTTCGGGTTTTGCAACAGGTTCCGTTTGAGCCTCTGCATTCCGTTGAAATTAAATTGTTATCTTGGAAGGTTCTATTTTTATTGGCTATTGCCTCTGTGCGCAGAGTTTCTGAGATCTCTGCTTTGCAATGTGAGCCCCCTTATCTGATTCTTCATGCAGATAAGGAAGTTTTACGTACTAAATTAGGTTTTCTTCATAAGGTTGTGTCAGATCACAACATCAATCAGGAGATTGTGGTTCCTTCCTTGTGTCCTAATCCTTCTTCATCAAAGGAACGCTTACTTCACAATTTGGATGTGGTTTGCACCTTGAAGTTCTATCTTCAGGCTACTAAGGAGTTTTTTCTTCCTGTTTGTTTGTTGTCTATTTGGGGAAGCGTAAGGGGCAGAAGGCTACTTCGACTTCCCTATCTTTTCGGTTAAGGAGTGTCATCCGCTTAGTTTACGAGACAGCGGGATATCATCATCCTGAGAGGATAACGGCTCATTCCACTAGAGCCTTTAAGAACGAGGCCTCTATGGATCAGAGTTGTAAGGCGGCTACCTGGTCTTCATTACATACTTTTTCAAAATTTCAAAAGTCTGATGTTTTTGCTTGGGCTGAAGCAGCTTTCAGGAGAAAAGTTTTGCAGGCTGTGGTGCCCTCAGAAAAGGGTTCGCCTCTTCCTTTTTGTTCCCTCCCGTTATTCATTCAGTGTCCTCTGGAGCTTGGCTATAGTTTTCCCAACAGTAAGGAATGGAGCCGTGGACTCTCCCTATCTTAGGAAGGAAAACATAATTTATGCTTGCCAGATAAATTCCTTTCCTTCCGGATAGGGAGAGTCCAAGGCCCCCGCACATTTTTTCTTGTCTATGGGCGGTCCCCTATTATTTATTTTAATCTTCTGGCACCATTTATACCTTAATGTTTCTCCTACTTTTCCTTGTTCCCTCGGCAGAATGACTGGGGTAATGAGGAAGTGGGAGGGATATTTAAGCCTTTGGCTAGGGTGTCTTTGCCTCCTCCTGGTGGCCATGTGTTGTATTCCCAACATTAAGGAATAAAGCCGTGGACTCTCCCTATCCGGAAAGAAAGGAATTTATCTGGTAAGCATAAATTATGTTTTCATTACCTTATCTCCTTTATAACCCACTGGGAGTGTAATTTCTTCTACTGAATTGACAAAGGTAATTAACTGCGCCCGGATAGAAGTAACCAAGCTCACTATAAATGGTCTTCCTAAAAAAAGTCCCAAATACTAAGTGAATTATAGAACAAAAATAGGAGCGCCAATAGGCTAAAGATTACTAATCAAGGCTGATAGGCTAGTTTATATTAAATGAGTGTCTAAAAAGGTGGATCAAGACTTAAAATAAGAGGTGAAACCATTAATGGGGAAAATGATGGCATCAGAATATAGTTGAAACATTTAAAACAAAGATTTTATTCATAACAGATCTGACCACACATAGGCAGAACAAGCTAGCCAATCAATAAAAGATTGGGAACATATGTGCATAAAAAATAAATACAAGTGAGAATACACTGAATAAACACCTAAATACAAAGTGCATATATCCATATACAATGGCAAACGATGGTGTCAGTCACAAAAATATATAATGTATACAAAGTTTATGTTCTAATGGTAATACCCGGGTCTAACAAATATAATGTGCTCTCATAGAGGATACCCCTCCTGGGGCAATGTGAGCAAAAATGAAGTGAAAATGAGCAAAAAATGAAAAATAATGGATACACGTGTACAAAATTAACCTAGTGTTCAAAAGGCTAATATGATGGTCGTGGAAACAAGGTCCTGGATGGTGTCCTAAAATAAAATCCCTAGAAGTGTCCTAAGTGGTGATGAACCAGCCTTAGAGATGTGAAACCGTGGGATCGGTGAGCCTGAACGTGCTTTGCCTGTGGAAAATTAAATAAAAACATGCAAACAAACATAAAGTGAGTCTAATTGAAAAATGACTTACCAGGGTAGAATACAAGCCTCCTTATGTGCAAATCTACACATTTCAGCCTGTGTCTTGAGAAAGGCCCTTTTACGGGCTGAAACGTGTAGATTTGCACATAAGGAGTCTTGTATTCTACCCTGGGCATTCATTTTTCAATTAGACTCACTTTAATTGTTTGCAAGTTTGTTTGCATGTTTTTTTGTCTTTGTGTGCTTCCCATCTACCAAATATCAGATACAGAATTATTATTAGGTGTGAAATAATTATTTAAAGACTCTTCTAGTCGTTGCTCACATATGGGGTCGTCTATCAAACTCTCATCTAACCTCCAGATATATAGTTATTTCTAGCCATAGAGTCACAATATATTGTGCAGCTTGCCATTGAAAGTTCTTTCCACGATGTTGGGTGTATATCAGATTTCTGGACCAGAGATAAACTTGTAACGTCTGCCACAATATAATCAATCCTAGAATATCCAGATTGAGGGTGTGAGAAAAAAGTATAATACCTTTCCTCTAAGTGTAGTACTCTCCAAACATTGTGGAGAGCCAGTTCCTTTAAATGTTTTGTAACTACTTGTTAGTTTGTGTGGGACTGATGAGGTTCCATTGGACTTATCAATCTGAGGGTTTAGAGTACAATTAAAGTCTCTACAGACTATCAGAGGGCTTTAGCTACTTCAAGTATTAGATTAGTTGTTGTTTTTTTAGAAAGGCATCTTGTGAAATGTTAGGTGAGTAGATGTTGACTAAGGTAATACACTTATTATATAGTAATCCCACCAAAATTTATTTGGTTGATAACCGTAAAAGGAATATTTTTCTTAAACATGATCCCTACATTCATTTTAGTTGTATTAGCGGCATAAAAAGCATCCCCAAACTTGAATTTGAATGTTCTGGGTTCCCTACCTTGGATAACGTGGGTCTCTTGGAGGAAGACAATGTCTCCCTTCTTTTCTTTAATGTACCTCAGAGCTATATTTCTCTTAATCTGGTTATTCAGACCTTTTGAGTTAATCATTCATAATCGCAATCCCTCCATTTTATCTGTTACCATATTGTAGGATATAAGTTATACGAGGGTGGGTTTAGTCTGTTTTGGACTCCAATTACATCGATTTGTATATTACACAGGTCATGTAAGGACCTCAAATCTCCAATATGGAACTCATTAGTAAATGTAGTTTGACATGACAACCTAAACAAAACTTGGGGCGCGGTGCTTCAGGGTAATTCAAAAAAACACTTTATTGTTTACATTTAGCAGCATGGACACAGGATAAAAACACACACAAGTGTCAGACAAAGGGCTTGACGCATTTTGGCTTACTCCTTCATCAGAAGCCTAAGTCCTGTTACCAACCTATACCCATTTAAAAGCATCACTACGTTCTGATAGGTTAATTTGTTAATTACAAATTTAGACGTTACATAGGTTAACCCTTTACTAGACCTCCCCATCCCCATATATGATAGTATTAAAAAAGCCTTCAGCAGCTAATTTTAGATCTTAACTTAAGTTTTTTCCTCTTTATTCTATCTCCTTATGATGTAACTCATTCAACAATTCACATAATTATCAGGTTAAAAGCCTTAAGACATTAAATTGGGCTTTATTACATATATATATATATATATAGCAAAAAAAGGGGGTTAAATAAACTAGCGCTTAAGAGTTAATATCCCTTGCCCTATTCTCCTACTATCTACTTCCCAGATAGAAAGGTGTATAAAGTGAAAAAGTTATGGAGATTAGGCGCTTAATCTGCAAAAGGGATAAAGGTGTGTATGGAGGTCGTTAGCTAAATATGTAGAAAAAACTGGACCTTGGACAGAATAAGTGAAAAATTCTTCTACAATTTATTTTCAAAATAAAAACATGATAATACCAAGATAAAATAAATCACAATCCCTAAGTGTTGCAACACTATATCGATCAATTCATAAAATTTCTAAAATTCAGATATACATTTGTTTCATACACAAATAAAAGGATTTATCTGCTCTTTTGTATCCTTTGTTCAAAGATTTTAGATAGAATATATTCTTTTATTTCAACACAATTAATAATATTTGTCTCTATTTGATATTTTATATCTATATTTCATCAGCTTTAAAATTACAAATATGTAGCAAAAACTAACAATTAGTTAAAACAATTTAAATGCAAGATTATAAATGGTGTCCCCACAATGGCTGTTTACTTATATTGGTTATAATTTTGTGTATCTAAAAAGTTCATCAAAGCATTTGTAAGTAATTGGAGATAAATTACTGAGGGCTGTGTTCTTTATCCTTATATTTATGTTGTGATATATTAAGGTTTCACAGTTACCTCTTGATAAAGCCAGGGTTGCTGGCGAAACATGTTGATATCTGTGTGAACACCAAGAAAGAAAAAGCCTGTTTTTTTCCTGCGTACAGAAGTACTTAAGTGCAGGAGATTGAGGAACTACAAACACAAAAGCTAACTTGCGCAAGTTACAGAAACAAAAGGATTGTCTACAGTTTGGTGCTGTAATCAGAGCACTTCTACAAAGACCAGTGACAAGGTAACACAAAGAAAATTACCTACCGGAACCCCTTGTCTGAGAGTCAAACTGAGGACACATAGGAACCGCTGGGAAGCCGTGAGTAGTAACAGCTCACAAGAGAGGGTAAGAAAATCACCCCTAAACACTGTTTGGAACATTCCTTTTCTACAAATTAAGCTCACTGAGGATACAAAGAGGTAACTGTGAAACCTTAATATATCACAACATAAATATAAGGATAAAGAACACAGCCCTCAGTAATTTATCTCCAATTACTTACAAATGCTTTGATGAACTTTTTAGATACACAAAATTATAACCAATATAAGTAAACAGCCATTGTGGGGACACCATTTATAATCTTGCATTTAAATTGTTTTAACTAATTGTTAGTTTTTGCTACATATTTGTAATTTTAAAGCTGATGAAATATAGATATAAAATATCAAATAGAGACAAATATTATTAATTGTGTTGAAATAAAAGAATATATTCTATCTAAAATCTTTGAACAAAGGATACAAAAGAGCAGATAAATCCTTTTATTTGTGTATGAAACAAATGTATATCTGAATTTTAGAAATTTTATGAATTGATCGATATAGTGTTGCAACACTTAGGGATTGTGATTTATTTTATCTTGGTATTATCATGTTTTTATTTTGAAAATAAATTGTAGAAGAATTTTTCACTTATTCTGTCCAAGGTCCAGTTTTTTCTACATATTTAGCTAACGACCTCCATACACACCTTTATCCCTTTTGCAGATTAAGCGCCTAATCTCTATATATATATATATATATATATATATATATATAACCCCATATTAAGCTATAATCCTGATTTATTAGAATGTATTTACTATAACTACAGATATCAGAATGTAAATTTTGCAGCTTCCATAGGGTATTACGGAATTCAAACTTGAATTTGAATGTTCTGGGTTCCCTACCTTGGATAACGTGGGTCTATTGGAGGAAGACAATGTCTCCCTTCTTTTCTTTAAAGGGACATAATACTCATATGCTAAATCACTTGAAACTGATGCAGTATAACTGTAAAAAGCTGACAGGAAAATATCACCTGAGCATCTCTATGTAAAAAAGGAAGATATTTTACCTCACAATCTCCTCAGCTCAGCAGAGTAAGTTCTGTGTAAAAAGTTATACTCAGCTGCTCCCAGCTGCAGGTAAAAAAATTAAAAAAAATGAAGAAATGAACAGCAGCCAATCAGCATCAGCAGTGCTGAGGTCATGAACTTTTACTGTGATCTCATGAGATTTGACTTAACTCTCATGAGATTTCATAGTAAGCTTCCTTTACCTGATTGGTGAAATAATATGAGAGTGCACGATGCTCATCCCTTCAGATGTCCCAGGACAGACACACTAAAATGCTGCTTAGAAATCCTTTACAATGGGAGGTGGCTACTGAGGAACTTTTGAGGTAAAATATCTTTCTTTTTTATATAGAGATGTTCAGGTGATATTTTCTAATCAGCTTTTTACAGCTATGCTGCATCACTTTCTAGTGTTTAAACATTTGGGTATTATGGCCCTTTAATGTACCTAAGAGCTATATTTCTCTTAATCTGGTTATTCAGACCTTTTGACTTAATAATTCATAATCGCAATCCCTCCATTTTATCTGTTACCATATTGTAGGATATAAGTTATACAGGGGGGGGGGGGGGTAGTCTGTTTTGGACTCCAATGACATCGATTTGCATATTACACAGGTCATGTAAGGACCTCAAATCTCCCATATGGAACTCATTAGTAAATGTAGTTTGATATGAAAACCTAAACAAGTGAATAACTATAAAAACATAACTGAGGAGTACAATGCTTTCTTGCACTCCTGAAAAGCATATGGCTCGCTTGGATGGGTATGCTAAACAACCTCAATACCCTATAAGGTAAATGTTATAACAGATACTTTAAACAACACATGCATTACATTTTCAAAAAATCCAAATATCAACCATGTGAAAAACTGCTGTCATACAGCAAATAAAAAGGGGCATATTTAAGAAGGTGCGAGCGGACTTGATCCGATATTGCGGATCATGTCCGCCGCATATCGATAAATGCTGACAGCATACGCTCTCGGCATTTCCCATTGCACCAGCAGTTCTGGTGAACTGCTGGTGCAATACTGCCCCCTGCAGATTTGTGGCCAATCGGCCGCCAGCAGGGGGTGTCAATCAACCCGATCGTATTGGATTGGGTTGTTTTTCGGGATGTCTGTCCGCCGCCTCAGAACAGGCGGACAGGTTACGGAGCAGCGGTCTTTAGACCGCTGCATCATTACTTGTGTTTCTGGCGAGCCTTCAGGCTCGCCAGAAACACAGGGCATCGAGCTCCATACGGAGCTTGATAAATAGGCCCCTTAATATGTCCTTACTGATATGGATACAAAGCTATATAAATGTCTCTTTATATAGTAAGCATGGAAAAATCTCACCCGATTTTCATGTCCTTCAGGTGGTCACTGCGGTAGTCTGGTCTTGGGGATCAGTAGAGTTATGATGTTTGTTCTTTCTTTTTTTTATTGGAAGTTACAATTTGCCAAAATGGTTTCCTTTGGCCAGACTGTAAAAAGTGTTTAGGTGCATCTGTGTGTCCTCCTTGGTCTCCAGGGTGATCCGGACGGTTGAACGTAAGTCCTAGTCCTTTTGTTATAGTGTCTAGATCTTGGATGGTTTTGTAGGTATATATTGTTCCCTCATGCGTTATTATCAAACTAAAGGGGATTCCCCATCGATATCTGATATGTTTGTCTTGAAGGACTTTGGTGATGGAGACATGCCTTCTCTTCTGAATGGTGTGTGGGCTAAGGTCCATATATACTTGGAGATTATGGTTGAGATAGTTGATGTTGCGTAGTTGCCTTGCTTTAGCCCATATAACTTCTTTGTCTTTGAACCTAAAGAACCGCAAGATAACATTGCGTGGTGGTGCATTTGGGGTTGGCATAAGCCTAAGAGCCCTGTATATTCTATTTAGTTCCAACTCAGATGCTTGTGGGTCTGATTTGAGTTGTTAGAAAACATCTTGTACATAGGACTCTAACTCAGAGTTATTAATCGTTTCCGGTATCCCCGAATTCGTAAGTTATTACGTCTATTTCTATTATCTAAATCGTCCATTTTGTCCTGGAGCGTGGAAATTTGTGATTCATGTATGTTTGCTTGGGCCATGATTGAGTCTGTTAGAACATTTAATGTTTCCTGTGTCTCTTCTAAATCTTCAAATGGGTGGCCAATGTCTGAGATATCTTTTCTGAGAGATGTCAACTCAGTTTTAATAAGGGTTTTCAATGAGTCAAAGTCTGCCTTTGATAGTAGTAGATTTGCAATATCTTCTTTTATTTGTGTTATATGGTCTGCTGAGAGTGCTGGTGCTTTTGAAGTATCTGATGTGCTTTTAGGTGCAGGCACATTATCAGCAGTGTCTGGCAAGTTAGTCTCGGTGATGTGAAAGAAAGAGCTCCCAGAGGCCGGTGGATTTGTCTGCTGCTTAGACCCTTTATCCATTTTTGCAGATTTTTTTTAAGTCATGTTAAAGAGTGGTACATGTACAAAGTCCAAAGAGCAGACGCATCATATAATAATGTATTTTATTAGGTTAGTACAAAAGCATAATAAAAATGCAACGTTTCGAACCACACAGGTTCTTAATCCTGCATATACAAATGCCTACAAAGCTCACTCTTATACCCTAACATACAACTCCACCGCCGTTACATCATCAGGACAGCACATGTGGTTACGAATAGGTATTGCAATAATCATTCATTGTATCAGTAACAACAGCATTTTCTATACTCTATACATAATTATGTTACCCATTAGATTTGTGCTTAGTTATTATATAAAACTACATCAATACATATATACAAATGAATCTATAGAAATACAGAAAGATCCCAATCTTTATTCATTCCTTGAGGCATCCTGGTCTCTAAGTGATAGATCCAGAATGTGTCTCTCTGCTTTAGTTTTTTAACCCTGTCACCCCCTCGCCTGTCAACAGGTACATGCTCAATGATGTGGTATCTACTGTAAGTTGGCTCACTATGTGCCCAGCCTCCTTGAAATGACAGGTGATTTTTCGTAGGCAGTTCTAATGTTTGACTTATGTTCCTTGATCCTGTCACGGACTTGCCTGGTCGTTTTTTTACCTGCATAAAATCTGGCACAGGCACATTTCAAAATGTAGATTACATAGTCTGTGTTGCATGTAAAAAAAAGCCATTGATCATAAATTTCTTGCCCGTTCGGGGATGACAGAAGCTAAATCCTTTTATAAGATTGTTACAGTTTCTACACCCCAGGCAGGGGAAGCATCCATTTCTATTGGGGCCTATAAGTGTTTGTCTGCTTTTTTTTCTTTGTTCCCAAATCAGATCTAATTAGTTGGTCTTTAATATTCCTAAGCCTCTTAAAAGCAGTCATAGGGGGATTTTGAAACTCCACTATCCCCGGATTACTTTACTTTAACATATTCCATTGTTTTTGAATTATATGTTGAATCTTTCTACTTTTTCTGTTGCATTGAGTAACAAATACCACCCTGTTTTTGTTGGCTTTTTCCTTCACATTAGACAAGTTAACCTCTGACATTTGTAGCATTTGTTCTCTCTCTCTCTCAACCAAATCACTAGGGTACCCCCTTTCTCTAAACAGATTAGACGTCTCCTCCGATCTACTATTGACCATTCTCTTATCAGTGAAAATTCTCTTGACTCTCAGGAGTTGACTCCTGGGCAGTGAATTTTTTAGAGCATTGTACATAAACTATACTTCATCACTATGGAGCAAACTGGTACAGCTAAAATCTTAACACTGATCATTTAGAGGGGCAATCTGCTGATAATTTAACCCCTTCCCAAAAGTGTTTGCTAAGTAAGAATGTGTTGGTATGTACCCCCACTCAACTATGTCACTCATGCAGGAAAGTTCTAGGTACCTTCCTCCTAGTTGAAGGCAATATGTCATCAGATAGTGAGCATCCACATGTGGGAAATTCCCCTCCCTACCACTAGGAGGAGGCATAAGACATTCCAGTACACCAAAATTTTAAATCCGTTTCACTTCCCTTTATCCTCAGTAATTTTCTTTTGCCTTATTAATGAGGACCTTCAGTATTTTTTTAATAAAAAATTTGCCTCCTTGACAAAGAGGTGAAAGTGAGGTGCAGATCTAATCATTGTTGAAAGGGGATCCTCTAACCAATCTGAGGCCCAGTTCCTACCAGAAGTGAAAAGGTATTTTCATAGTGAGAAATGCTACAGGCCTTCCAGGTGAAATGTAAACTTGTACATAAATCCTGGGTTGTAGATGCGTTTACTTTAGAGTTTCCTTGGTATTGTGCTTGCACTGCCTAGGATGGGCTCATCTATGGGTAGCAAGTTTCTGCAGCTGATGTAAGCACAAGTGGACAAAGATGCTTAGAGGTAAGTAAGAGTACTTTCATAATCCACCAGCTATTTGTGTGAACTTGTTCAAATGCTTCACATAGTCTGGGGATATATATTTTTACACCATACACTTTTCTCCTACATAGGTGTGTCCGGTCCACCGCTTCATCCTTACTTGTGGGAATATTCTCTTCCCTAACAGGAAATGGCAAAGAGGCACACAGCAAAAGCTGTCCATATAGCCCCTACTCTGGCCCCGCCCCCCAGTCATTCTCTTTGCCGCTCTGAACAAGTAGCATCTCCACGGGGATTGTGAAGAGTTTGTGGTGTTTAGTTGTAGTTTTTATTTCTTCTATCAAGAGTTTATTTTAAAATAGTGCCGGTTTGTACTATTTACTCTACAACAGAAAGTGATGAAGATTTCTGTTAAAGAGGAATAGGATTTTAGCACAAGTAACTAGAATCCATTGCTGTTACCACACAGGACTGTTGAGCCAGAGAACTTCAGTTGGGGGTAACAGTTTGCAGACTCATCTGCTCCAGGTATGACCAGTCTCTTTTCTAACAACACATGATAATGCTAGAAGACTGTCAGTTTTTCCCTCAGGGGACCGGTAAGCCATTTTCTTAGACTGAGTAACAGATTACAGGCTTATTTTGTTGGGCTTTTGTACTGGTAGACACTGTTGTGGGCCAAATCGATTCACTTATATCACATTTTTATGGCATTTCAAATGTTTTGTAAACATATATACACTTTGGGGAATGTTTTAATTATTCCTGGCATGGCTTAGACGCCTAATCTAGTCAGGAAGGCCCCTTCACTCTAGTATGCAGAGGGAGGAGGCCTCATTTTCGCGCCTCAGTTGCACAGTTAGTTTTAAAGGCAGTGCATGCAGCTTCATGTGAGAGGGTCCTGTGGATAAGAAACAGACTCCGGAAGGCTTATTTCTGTGATGAATAACCCCTAAGGAAGGTAAAAGCTGCAGCAAAGGCTGTAGCAGGGACTGTAGTGTGTAAAACCGGTTAAATTGAACAATTAGCTCCGGTTTGCTTATTTGAGGGTCTAGAGACTTCATTTTTGGTGTGCAATATTTTCAAAGCAATAAGACACTGGGGTGTAAATTTTATAAAGATCGGATATTGCCTTCATAGTTTTTTGAACATTCAGAAATAAAGTGTGTCATTTTATTATTTAAAGAGACAGTAATGGTTTTCTTTAAAATCGTTTTTATTGCATTAATAGCCTGCCTAAATCTGCCTAACATGTCTGTGCCATCAGATAGCTTATGTTCTGTGTGTATAGAGACCAAGGTGGTACTCCCTTTAAGTGTATGTGATAATTGTGCCATGGCGTCCAAACAAAGTAAGGACAATACTGTCACATTTAATAAAATTGCCCAAGATGATTCTTCTAATGAATGTAGTGGGGATAGTTCTACATCCTCTCCTTCTGTGTCTACACCAGTTTTGCCCGTGCAGGCGATACCTTGTACATCTAGCGCGCCAATACTATGCAGCAATTAACAGCAGTAGTGGATAATTCTATAGCAAATCTTTTATCCAAACTGCCAGCATTTCAGAGAAAGCGTGATTGTTCAGTTTTAAATACAGGATGAACAAGTAGACGCTGACGATACCTTATCTGTTTTACCCTCACATCAATCGGAATTGGCAGTGAGGGAGGGGCTGTCTGAGGGAGAAATTTCTGACTCAGGAAAAATTTCTCAACAGGCAGAACCTGATATAGTAGGATTTAAATTTAAGCTAGAACATCTCCGCACCCTGCTTAAGGAGGTACTAGCTACTCTGGATGATTGTGATTCTTTGGTAATCCCAGAGAAGTTGTGCAAATTAGACAAATTCCTAGAGGTCCCAGTGCACGCTGATGCTTTTCCGATACCCAAGAGGGTAGCGGACATAGTGAATAAGGAGTGGGAGAAGCCGGGTATACCGTTCGTCCCACCTCCTATATTTAAGAAAATGTTCCCCATTGTAGACCCCAGAAGGGACGCCTGGCAGACGGTCCCTAAGGTAGAGGGGGCAGTTTCAACGTTAGCAAAGCGCACAACTATTCCTATAGAGGACAGTTGCGCTTTCAAAGATCCTATGGATAAAAAATTGGAAGGATTGCTTAAAAAGATTTTTGTTCAGCAAGGTCTCCTTCTTCAACCAATTACGTGCATTATTACTGTCACCTAAGCGGCGTCTTTTTGGTTCGAGGAATTAGAAAGATCGCTCCAGAAGGAGACTTCATATGATGAAGTCATGGACAGAATTCACGCACTTAAGTTAGCAAATTCCTTTATATTGGATGCCGCTTTTCAGATCACGAAATTAGCGGCGAAAAACTCAAGTTTTGCTATAGTGGCGCGCAGGGCGCTTTGGCTAAAATCCTGGTCGGCAGATGTGTCGTCCAAGACTAAATTACTTAATATTCCTTTCAAAGGTAAGACCCTTTTTGGGCCGGAATTGAAGGAGATTATTTCAGACATCACTGGGGGAAAGGGCCATGCCCTCCCACAAGATAGGCCTTTCAAGGCTAAGAACAAGTCTAATTTTCGTTCCTTTCGCAATTTCAGGAACGGACCGGCTTCTAACTCTACAGCCTCTAGACAAGAGGGCAATTCTGCCCAGCACAAACCTTCATGGAAACCTGTGCAAGGCTGGAACAAGGGTAAACAGGCCAAGAAGCCTGCTGCTGCTACCAAGACAGCATGAAGGGGTAGCCCCCGATCCGGGACCGGATCTAGTAGGGGGCAGATTATCTCTCTTTGCTCAGACTTGGGCAAGAGATGTTCCGGATCCCTGGGCACTAGAAATAGTCTCCCAGGGATATCTTCTAGAGTTCAAGGAACTTCCTCCAAGGGGAAGGTTCCACATGTCTCACTTATCTTCAGACCAGATAAAGAAACAGGCATTCTTACATTGCGTAGGAGACCTATTAAAGATGGGAGTGATAAACCCAGTTCCAACAGCGGAACGAGGTCTAGGTTTTTACTCGAACCTATTTGTGGTTCCCAAAAAGGAGGGAACTTTCAGGCCAATTCTGGATTTAAAAATTCTAAACAAATTCCTCAGAGTTCCATCATTCAAAATGGAAACCATTCGGACAATATTACCAACAATCCAGGAGGTTCAATATATGACTACCGTGGACTTAAAGGATGCGTACCTGCATATTCCGATCCACAAAGATCACCATCAGTTCCTAAGGTTCGCCTTTCTGGACAAACTGCTCCCAGAATTTTCACGAAGGTACTAGGGTCCCTTCTATCGGTTCTAAGGCCGAGGGGCATTTCTGTAGCACCTTATCTAGACGACATCCTAATCCAAGCGTCGTCCCTTTCAAAGGCAAAGGCTCATACAGACATTGTTTTAGCCTTTCTCAGGTCTCACGGGTGGAAGGTGAACATAGAAAAAAGTTCCCTGTCCCCGTCCACAAGGGTTCCTTTTCTAGGAACAGTAATAGATTCTGTAGAAATTAAGATTTTTCTGACAGAGGTCAGAAAGGTAAAGCTTCTAAACGCTTGTCAAGTTCTTCAATCTATTCCTCAGCCTTCCATAGCTCAGTGCATGGAAGTAATCGGACTAATGGTTGCAGCAATGGACGTGGTTCCTTTTGCTCTAATTCATTTAAGACCTTTGCAACTGTGCATGCTCAAACAGTGGAATGGGGATTATGCGGATTTGTCTCCCCAAATTCAAGTAGACCAGGTAACCAGGGATTCGCTCCTCTGGTGGTTGACTCAGGATCACCTGTCTCAGGGAATGAGTTTCTGCAGACCGGAGTGGGTCATTGTTACGACCGACGCCAGCCTCTTGGGCTGGGGCGCAGTCTGGGACTCTCTGAAAGCTCAGGGTCTATGGTCTCGGGAAGAGTCTCTTCTCCCGATAAACATTTTGGAGCTGAGAGCGATACTCAATGTGCTCCTGGCTTGGCCTCAACTAGCGAAGGCCAGGTTCATAAGATTTCAGTCTGACAACATGACGACTGTAGCGTACATCAATCATCAGGGGGGAACAAAGAGTTCCTTAGCGATGAGATCATCAAATGGGCAGAGGATCACTCCTGCCACCTATCTGCAATTCACATCCCAGGAGTAGACAACTGGGAAGCGGATTATCTGAGTTGTCAGACTTTCCATCCGGGGGAGTGGGAACTTCACCCGGAGGTCTTTGCCCAGTTAACACAACTATGGGGCATTCCGGAGATGGATCTGATGGCGTCTCGTCAGAACTTCAAGGTTCCTCGCTACGGGTCCAGATCCAGAGATCCCAAGGCGGCACTGGTGGATGCATTAGTGGCGCCCTGGTCGTTCAATCTAGCTTATGTGTTTCCACCGTTTCCTCTCCTTCCCAGGCTTGTAGCCAGGATCAAACAGGAGAAGGCCTCGGTGATTCTTATAGCTCCTGCATGGCCACGCAGGACTTGGTATGCAGACCTGGTGAATATGTCATCGGTTCCACCATGGAAGCTACCTTTGAGACAGGATCTTCTAATACAAGGTCCATTCAGACATCCAAACCTAGTCTCTCTGCAACTGACTGCTTGGAAATTGAACGCTTGATTCTATCTAAGCGAGGGTTTTCAGATTCGGTTATAGATACTCTGGTCCAAGCCAGAAAACCGGTGACTAGGAAAATTTACCATAAAATATGACTAAAGTATATCCGTTGGTGCGACTCCAAAGGATTTTCTTGGAGTAAAATCAAAATTCCTAGAATACTTTCCTTTCTCCAAGAGGGTTTGGATAAAGGTTTGTCAGCTAGCTCTTTAAAAGGACAGATATCTGCTCTATCTGTTTTGTTACACAAACGACTGGCAGCCGTGCCAGATTTACAGGTGTTTGTACAGGCGTTAGTTAGAATCAAGCCTGTCTACAGACCTATGACTCCTCCATGGAGTCTAAACTTAGTTCTTTCAGTTCTTCAAGGGGTTCCGTTTGAACCCTTACATTCCATAGATATTAAGTTACTATCTTGGAAAGTTTTGTTTTTGGTTGTTATTTCTTCTGCTAGAAGAGTTTCTGAATTGTCTGCTTTGCAGTGTTCTTCTCCCTATCTGGTGTTCCATACAGATAAGGTAGTTTTACGTACCAAGCCTGGTTTTCTTCCAAAAGTGGTTTCCAACAGGAATATTAACCAGGAGATAGTTGTTCCTTCCCTGTGTCCGAATCCAGGTTCAAAGAAGGAACGTTTGTTACACAACCTAGATGTGGTTCGTGCTTTAAAATTCTACTTAGACGCAACTAAGGATTTCAGACAGACTTCATCCTTGTTTGTCGTTTATTCTGGTAAGAGGAGAGGGCAGAAAGCTACTGCTACCTCTCTTTCCTTTTGGCTGAAAAGCATCATCCGATTGGCTTATGAGACTGCCGGACGGCAGCCTCCTGAACGAATTACAGGTCACTCTACTAGGGCTGTGGCTTCCACGTGGGCCTTCAAGAATGAGGCTTCTGTTGATCAGATCTGTAAGGCAGCGACTTGGTCTTCACTGCACACTTTTACAAAATTTTACAAATTCGATACTTTTGCTTCTTCGGAGGCTGTTTTTGGGAGAAAGGTTTTGCAAGCCGTGGTGCCTTCCGTTTTGGTCGCCTGATTTGTTCCCTCCCTTCATCCGTGTCCTAAAGCTTTGGTATTGGTTCCCACAAGTAAGGATGAAGCCGTGGACCGGACACACCTATGTAGGAGAAAACAGAATTTATATCTTACCTGATAAATTCCTTTCTCCTACGGTGTGTCCGGTCCACGGCCCGCCCTGGCTTTTTCGTCAGGCTTAAACATTTTTATCTCTATACACTACAGTCACCACGGCACCCTATAGTTTCTCCTTTTTCTCCTAACCGTCGGTCGAATGACTGGGGGGCGGGGCCAGAGGAGGGGCTATATGGACAGCTTTTGCTGTGTGCTTCTTTGCCATTTCCTGTTAGGGAAGATAATATTCCCACAAGTAAGGATGAAGCCGTGGACCGGACACACCGTAGGAGAAAGGAATTTATCAGGTAAGATATAAATTCAGTTTTTATAGCACTTTTGGTCACTTTTTAAAATCCTTGATTTTTAAGGTTACTGTTGCATTTAATATAGCACAGTCAGCTTAGTGTGCTCACTAAATCTCTACTTGGCTTTTGTTTTTGGCTTTAGGATTTACCAGTAGCACTGATGCGCTTAGGGGTATGTGTTTTACATTGCTTTTTAGCACGTTGTTTCTGTGATTTAATCCTTTCCTGTTCCTGTCTTGCTTTCTCAGTGGGTAGAAAGACTCTCAGAATTGGTGGTTGTGGTGGAGGTGGTAAGGCACTCTATTTAAAATAGAAAACCAATGGCACTACCTCTTTAAATGTGTGGAATTAAAACCTTTAAGTAATTGTGAAATAATAGTGATTGGTTGTAAATCACTTTAAATAAAACTTAACATTTATTTAAAAAAGAAAATGTGAATACCACCTTAAAACAACTCTGCAACAGCTTGGTTCTCATTAAGTATTATAAAATATTGTATGGGATTAATTATATAACTTCTGCAAGGGATGGTATTAGCCCCAAACAAGTGGCTTATCTGTGTAAGTTAGTTGCCCACCCAGCGCTTAATGAAGAACAAAATGCAAAATACTATTTGCTGTCTAGCTTATATTAAATGTCCCACTGCACCTTTATTATGTATCTACCCAATGCTATGGGACAAACAAATATTGTCCAATAGATTAGCATTAATAGTGTATGCTTAAAGGGAAATTTTATTTCATGATTTGGATAGAACATACAATTTTAAACAACTTTCCAATTTACTTCAATTATCAAATTTGCTTCATGCTCTTGTTAACTCTTGCTGAAGGAAAATTATTGCACTACTGGCAGCTAGCTGAACACATCTAGTTAGCCAATCACAAGAGACAAGTGTGTGCAGGCACCAATCAGCAACTAGCTCCCACTAGTCTATAAGATAGGGTGCGCCCTAGATAATTCAATAAATATAATATGAGTAAGATGAGAAAACAGCGTTCAGTAAGCTGTGTAGTGTATATGATAATATATATAGTGTATTCCAAATAGAAACAATGTGAAAGATATAAATTGTTATCACATAAATATACTATTAATCAATATTAAAGCAAAAAGCATAAGAAACTAAAAATAAAGTCTTTGGATGATGGAATGAGAAGATGAGAGGCAGCAATCTGTATGGGACCCGGCCTGGATCCAAGAGGGTAATCTATAAACGAGAGAAGAGACAGATGCGCCACATGGCCCAATATTGTTTGATCCACAAAGATTAAACGATCAGGTTTTGTTAAATTAGACTCACAATCTTAGGAGCACTCCAGTTAGTGCAATGGGAGCAGTCTGGGATCTATAACAGTCACCCAGCAGACCAACCTCTTGGAGTAAAGATGGATAATCTGTGATAGAATACAAAAAGACACAAAGGTGCCTATATGGCCTAGTACAGTCTTATACCGAGGAGCAGTAGTATGTGTGGTAAGATATATACTCACAAAAGGTAATGCATCTCCATTGATGCTATTCAGACAGGAAGGGATCAATACAGTCACCCAACAGACTATGACAAGGCTTCCACAGGAGGCAATCAGCAGAGGTCCAGTGGACCAATATAGATCCAAAAATACACAGTAGCAAGTGTTTAAGATAAAAAAGTATTAAACTTTACTAACAAAAATTAAAATCAAGCGACGCGTTTCTCAGCAGCTAGCTGTTTCATCAGGCTTATAAAATGTAACTCAAACACTTGCTATATATGAACCACATTTCTATCAATTTGATTAGCAGCCACTCCCCTCACAGATGTTGCTAATCAAATTGATAGAAATGTGGTTCATATATAGCAAGTGTTTGAGTTACATTTTATAAGCCTGATGAAACAGCTAGCTGCTGAGAAACGAGTCGCTTGATTTTAATTTTTGTTAGTAAAGTTTAATACTTTTTTATCTTAAACACTTGCTACTGTGTATTTTTTGGATCTATATTGGTCCACTGGACCTCTGCTGATTGCCTCCTGTGGAAGCCTTGTCATAGTCTGTTGGGTGACTGTATTGATCCCTTCCTGTCTGAATAGCATCAATGGAGATGCATTACCTTTTGTGAGTATATATCTTACCACACATACTACTGCTCCTCGGTATAAGACTGTACTAGGCCATATAGGCACCTTTGTGTCTTTTTGTATTCTATCACAGATTATCCATCTTTACTCCAAGAGGTCGGTCTGCTGGGTGACTGTTATAGATCCCAGACTGCTCCCATTGCACTAACTGGAGTGCTCCTAAGATTGTGAGTCTAATTTAACACAACCTGATCGTTTAATCTTTGTGGATCAAACAATATTGGGCCATGTGGCGCATCTGTCTCTTCTCTCGTTTATAGCTCCCACTAGTGTAGGATATGTGCGTATTCTTTTTCAACAAGGGATACCAAGAGAACAAAGCACATTTGAAAATAAAAGTGAATTTGAAATTGTTTTAAAATGACATGCTCTATCTGAATCATGCAAGTTTAATTTTGACTTTCCTATCCCTTTAAATGCTTTGTTATAAATTTGCCTCTTGACATTTATTGCTGAGCAATGTTATAGGCACAGTTTACATTCTAAGCAGATATCAATCAATTTAACAGCTGTGTTGTTAGTTAAACTATGTTTAGTTAAACTGTTGTTAGCCACATTACAGCATCAAATAAAGTAACACTGTATCTTGCTTAAATTAGCACACTGCAACATATTGGCTGACTGCCCATGTTCTGTAATATTTCCCTACCTTGTTATGTTGTCCTACTTACGTAATATGTACGGCCAAGCCTACATCTAAATAGAGAACTTTCATATCCGCCATATTTGTTTCAAAAGGAGGCTGATGTTTAAATAGTGATCGTATCTGTATACTTTTCCTACCACCTTATATTTCGCTGTTTTGAGTGTAGATCTCGCTCATACATAATTAAAACATAAACACCAAATATTTGTATGGTATTAGCTTGTGATGATAGCGTTAATTTTATAACTGTATTTTTACTGGCTATGTAACAAAAAATAATGGAAACATATCTGTACCCTGAAAAAAAAATACAGTTATAAAATGAATGCTATCATCACACGCTAATAACATACATAATATTTTGTGTTTATGTTTTAAAGTTTTCTGTTTGAGCGAGATCTGCACTGCAAACAGCCAAATATCACCATCCGATCAATATTTTGACATCAACCTCCGTTTCAAACTAAAATGGCGGATATTAAAGTGCCCTATCTGGCCGAACGCGTTACGTAGGTAGAATAACGTAACACAGTAGGCAAATATAACAGAACACCCACTATTATTTGGCAAAAAATGTTGCCACGCTAGTTAGCATTTAATACAGTCAGCTTTGGAAATAATAGATTTGTTGCCTGTTAGCCTCTTTTCTATTCAATAAAAGTTAACTGAAGTTTCCAAGCCGGTTGACTTCTGAATAGTTTATAAATATAAGCATCTATCTTTGATCTGTCTTTGTGAGTATTAATTTAGTGATTGACCTGGTGGTATTTTTTCCAAGATTTCTTGAACCCCTGTCTCGTGCTAGATCTCTGTTTTGGGTTTTATTTTATTTGAATTTAGCAATGAGAATATTGGAACAATTTTATTTATATTTTCGGTTTGTATCAGGTGAATGTGTCAGGCCTACTCGGAACTCAGGGTTTGACAATATAGGTGTCAATGCCTTTGGCAGTTTTGCAAATAGACATCCAGTCCAGAAACTTTTCTGAAATTGTGGATATTCCGCTGTTCCGGATAGTAGGCAATAATTTGGGTGTCCAACAAGCTGGGGGAGACCAGCAAGTCATGCTCAGTTTGAATCCAGTGTTTTGGATTTACAGTACTATGTCTACTCCATTCTATGATTCTCTGTAAAGTGAGATTGCCTTCTTGCATAATTTAAGATTAGGTACCCCCAGGCCTCCTAGCTCCTTAGGAGCATACATAGTTTGTTTACTTATTAGGGGGGTTTATTTTTCTAAATATAGTTTGTTACGGTACCAACAGGATACCAAGGGTTAATACCAGGGAACAACGTCCTGCATAGGGAATCAGCAATTCACAAACCAGCCAGTTTTCAGGTTTAAACAGAATGACATTTATTAAAAGGCTATGCCTAGTATTTATGCAGGCCTGACCCCCCCCCCCCCAGATGGGGGTTGAAAGACTGTTGTACATTACATGGAGGGAACAAGCCCTTTGACATGATACAATAGAATTATATTACTTAAACACTTCAACCACAAGACACTCTTGGCTCTTCTTATCACTTAGGCGTTTTCTCTCTGAGGGTGATCAAACAATGAAATTCTTATCACTAACTAAATTATGGTTGGAGCCAGCAACTTGTGTTTAGAAAATAGTTTCTTAAAGCTAAACACAGTTAACTCCTTCAGTCCTGACAGAAGGGTCTGTCACATAGCTCCCCCCTTGTGGAACACTCCGGCAGACCCGGCTTGACCCTTTTGCGGGTCAACCTGGGGATGACCGGACTAGGAGGTGGTAGGCATGTCAGTTTGCTGGGACAATCCATCTGTATTCCCGTTATGAGAGAGAATTCCTGTCCATACAAACAAGGGTTCAAATTCCTCAGTGCCCAGACCAGGGCCAAACAGTCCTTCAAAATCCCATCAGCTTCTTTACGAGTTTTCTGTACCTGCTCTTTATAGGTATCCACAATCCCTTCATACTGACATAGGGTGCCCTTGAGTTTCTGCACCTCACTATGAGCCAGCGTCAGCTTCTCCTCAAGTGTCGCTAAGTTTGTCTTTAAGGTTTCATGTCCCACTCTCAAGCTGGTGTTTTCTGCAGTCTGTCGGTGCAGCTTGTCTAGCAGAGATTCACGTTCTAAACGTGCTTTTTCCTCTGCGCTCCTCTTCTCCTTCATCAGCGCATTGTAACGGGACCTCCACATATCAATAGCGGATAGAGATTTACTGAGCTCAGCGTCCTGGGGCTTAACAGCAGGTGGGTCAGTCTCTGCTGCACGGATCTGGGCACGGGTAGTCACAGGGTTAACATCAGCGGGACCCATAGGAGCGTAGGCAGAAACAAGGGGGGCCAAGTCATTTCCAAGAAGAACATCAGCAGGTAAGTCCTTCTTGACCCCCACATTCACAGGTCTAGCGCCCACTCCCCAATCCAAATGTACCCTGGCAACAGGTAGGCTGAACACATCGCCCCCTGCTACCCTCACAGCCACAGTGTCTCCAGTGTACTGTTTCTCAGACACCAAGTTCTTTTGAAGCAAGGTCATGGTAGCACCAGTATCCCGTAGACCACTGACCTTCTTCCCATTCACTTTAACCAGTTGCCGGTTATTCCGGTGGGCAGCTTGCACAAGGTCTGCCTCATGTAGGATGCTCCAGCATTCTTGCGCCTCTACGTAGCGGGCCGCAGGCTGAGGATTACGTGGGATTCCGCCGGCGGGTCTTCTCCAGGACTGCGCTTGGTTCGCTGCGTTTAGGGGACACTCTGGTCTTTTGTGCCCTAGTTGCTTACATCTAAAGCACCGAATAGGTTGTGAGTAGCACCGCGAATTGAACAGGGCTCTCTGAGGGTAGTTCGTGGCCGGAGGCCGTGTGGTATAGCGGTGCGCCGGGGTTTGGTAACTGGCAGCTGCTGGGGTGACTGGGGGTCTGTACTCCACTCTAGCAGGGGGCTTAGTGGTAGCAGTGTCCAGTTTGCGGGCATCCGTATACTCATCTGCCAAGCGAGCCGCTTCCTGCAGGGTGGAGGGTTTACGGTCCCGAACCCACTCTCGAACTCCTGCGGGTAACTTGTCGAAGCAATGTTCCAACAGGAATAGCTGCAGCACCTCTTCCCCAGATACGGCTTGGCACCCCGCTATCCAGTGAGCTGCTGTGCGGTGCACCTTACATGCCCACTCAAGGTAGGAATCTCCAGCTAATTTAACAGTGTCTCTGAACCGCCTCCGGTATGCCTCCGGTGTAACCGCATACCTGGAGAGCAGAGCCTCTTTTATAGTATTATAATCCCCGACTTCCTCATCTGGAATGGCCCGAAAAGCCTCACTGGCCCGGCCGGATAATTTTCCAGATAATATCGTGACCCAGTCCTCTGCGGGTACCTTGTGTAGTGCACATTGCCTCTCAAAATCCGCAAGGTACCCATCAATCTCTCCTTCTGTTTCCAGGAAGTTTTTAAAAGCTGCAAAATTTACTTTTCTCTTTTCCATCTTAGTCAGTATTGTAATAATCCCCCTCTTCCTGAGGTTACTGGCTTGTGTAGTTGCTCTTCTGGGCGATAAGGTTCATTCCGTCGCTTGCCACCAATTGTTACGGTACCAACAGGATACCAAGGGTTAATACCAGGGAACAACGTCCTGCATAGGGAATCAGCAATTCACAAACCAGCCAGTTTTCAGGTTTAAACAGAATGACATTTATTAAAAGGCTATGCCTAGTATTTATGCAGGTCTGACCCCCCCCCCCCCCCAGATGGGGGTTGAAAGACTGTTGTACATTACATGGAGGGAACAAGCCCTTTGACATGATACAATAGAATTATATTACTTAAACACTTCAACCACAAGACACTCTTGGCTCTTCTTATCACTTAGGCGTTTTCTCTCTGAGGGTGATCAAACAATGGAATTCTTATCACTAACTAAATTATGGTTGGAGCCAGCAACTTGTGTTTAGAAAATAGTTTCTTAAAGCTAAACACAGTTAACTCCTTCAGTCCTGACAGAAGGGTCTGTCACATAGTTATTTTTAACCTTTTGTAATTTGTGTATATATGCAGCAATGTGTGGGAGAGGGAGTATTTGTAGAACATACAGTACTATAGGTCATATTATCATTTTTACAGTGTTTATTCTACCCACCCAGGAAGTATTTTTTTAAAAACCATGAAGAGGTCAGCTTTGTAATTTCTGAAAGAAGTTTTGCACAGTTGAACTTGCATGTGCTGTCGATCTGGGATGTTATGTGAGTGCCTAGGCTTACACACAATAAAAACACCATATCGGCAGTGCCGTACTCTTTTGAGAAAGCTGTTCAGCTGTGAAACATGTTAGGGAACGGTGGGGAGTGGATGGGAACTCCTAAGTTTTAAAATTTAACCTGCAACTTACTTGGTCTCAATATAATTGGATAAATCGAATAAGGGATATTATTGTAAGCTACTGATATTCCAAGAAAGGTTATTATTTCCAGCTTATAGTGAAGCCTTACTCAAACATAGACCAGTAGTTGCGGCAACAATCTATGCAGCTAGCAATCAGCGCTGAAATATTAGGAATATAAAAGGATTACGATGTGCTTGTATTTATAAAATATTCAGAAGCCGAACCACTTAGAAACTTCAGTTAAATTTTATTGAATAGAAAAGAGGCTAACAGGCAACAAATCTATTATTTCCAAAGCGGACTGTAATTAAATGCTAACTAGCGTGGCAACATTTGTTTCCAAATAATGGCGGCATTAATATTTTGCAGCATGCTTATTTAACCCTTTGGCTGCTAAGCCATTTCCCACCTGGGTGCTAATATTTTCTTTTCTTTTTTTTTCTTTTTTAATTTTTTTTTTTTTTTAACTTTTTTAATTTTTTTTACAGACTCCCAAGACTTACACTGTTGGAAAGGTTAGGCGATTACCTTTCCAACAGTGGGTCTTGGGTGTCTGTAGCTGCTTAGATGCCTGAGATACAGACTTCTAAGCAGCTTGCCCCCTCCTCCTATACTTAAAATTGTTGAGTATAAATAAAGTTGCACGGTGACGTCATCACGTAATTGCGCTTGACGTCACCGTGCATCACGTGAAGCCCCGGCGATGCCTGTCACTCTACAGGCATGATCGCCGGGGTAGGAGCAGTAAGGAGCCCCCAGATCTCCCTCAAGGTGGGAGAGTGCTCATGATGGCTCTGAGCCGTCATTAGCACCAGAGTGAGAAACTCTGTGACGGCTCAGAGCCGTCATTAGCCCTGAAAGGGTTAAGCAAGATACACAGGAGCGTATTTTGGCCTAGGTAAACAAGGCTATATTTGTAAGAAGCTTAAAGTATTATGCATGTATATAATGGGAGATTTTGCCCAAGGAGCTTATTATCCTAGGAGGTATAATAAGAGAGTTCACATGGAGCTTACAGTTTAGATGTATCTCTGAACCTTTTTAATTTAGTTAGCTAGCTATTGCCTTTAGTTCTGTTTCTGTTTGGGGAAGTATTGTCTGTGTTTGTGTTTTTTATATATATTTCAGCAACAGATAGATATATGAATGTCTGTGTATATGTTGCTGACCGTCTGTATGTGTAGAACTCTGTATGTGTCTGTTACTATGTGTATTTGACTATGTTTGCATACTTTCACCAAACTTTACCTAAACCCTGAAGGTCTGATATTCTTCTAAAACAACTGCTAGGCAATTTTTAGTTATGACAAAATGCTCCCATAATTATTTGCTTCATTTTTTTCAATTTTTAGTTACATTAATTACTACATTTTTGTATTTACAGTACTTTGGATTTACTTTATATAGAACTGTATTACCACAAAATTGTGGTTACCCAACATCACTGTCAACAATATTAAATGGAGTACATGACCGAGCTTATGTCACAGTTGACAAGGTGAGATTTTTTTTATTTCTCTTATATGATATATTTTTCACTATTATTCTGATATAAATAATTAAATTACATAGCTTAACTAAACCTTTTGAGCAACAGTGAGTTAATAGATTTGGGTCATGCTGCTTTGCTTTGTCATAAGGTCAGATGCACTTTAGGGTCCTTATGCAGCCTGACACCCCATGCTAAACATGGGGATTTTGGATCAGTTTTTTTTTCACTTCTTGTTGCAATGAAGCCTTCCTGTTTTTATGCTTTAGACACAAACATCTGATCATCCTTCCAAGCAGATCTTTAACATAGTTAAAGTGAAAATATATGATTATTATTTGTTGCAAGTGAGCTTACAGGCTTCATCTTTCATTTTATAGGTGGAAGCAGCATACAAACTCACACACATATGCATTACCCGGGTAAACCTGACATTACCCAAGCGGCTGTGGGTAAAGCCTGATGTAACATGATAAATCTTCTCAGAGTGCATTGAGTCACCACATCAAACATATATACTACGATGCACTGTAGTTCACACATATTCACTATCTTTTTTGCCACCGCCTGGGGGTTTCAAGGCAGGCGAAGCCCCTCTTGTAAACCTCATTCCCCAAGGTTCACTGGGGTAGATGCCAGAGGATCGGCAGGGCGTCTTCCATGAACCCCCCAGGCAGAGGCAAACAAAAATAGTGTATATGGGGGAATTGCATTACATCAGGCTATACCCACAGTCGCTTGGGTAATGTCAGGTTTACCCAGATTTCTCACTTTACCCGTAACTTATATACATAAACCCTACACACAACAATTTGTGTCTGCTAACATTCGAAGATAATCAATGTTGTCACTTTTTATTATTTTATTATAGTCTCCAACAAATATACTCTCTACTGTCTTTCTCCTACACGTATGGGAAAGTTACACAACATTTATATATTTTGCATTGCGTAATGTAGCAGTGTTAAAGACTAGGTAAGCAGCCAAAAGGACATATATTAGTTGTAATAAACAGGACTTTTCCTAATGAGAATAAAGTGTACTTATTAGGATTAAAGTTTTGTAAATATGTGTTGTTTTCTGTATATTTTGTAAATATGTTTTGTGTCTGTATATTTTGTTTTCAATAATATATTGTCTGGCATTTTATTTATTACAATTTTAAGAAGGGTAAATTCATAATGTATTTTTAATATTGACAGTATTTGTAACTTTGCAATATTAAGATTTTTTTAGATGTACTTTTTTGCGCTTAACATGGGTTAAACATTTCATATAAATAATATATTTATTTTTAAAGACACGATGAGTCCATGGATCATCATCCTTACTTGTGGGAATTACACCTCCTCGTCATCAGGAGGAGGCAAAGAGCACCACAGCAGAACTGCTATATATAGCTCCTCCCTTCCCTCCCACTCCAGTCATTCTCTTTGCCTACGTTAGTGATAGGAAGAGGTAAAGTGAGGTGTTAGATTAGATTATTCAATCAAGACTTTATTATTTTTAAATTAGTGCCAGAGAGTGCTGCTTTGTTCTAGGGTGTAGCCGTAGTCCATATCAGTCTCTTCAGTAGAGCTTTTGGTGGCTTTAGAGCAATAGGAACTGGTTGGACATAATTCTCACTGCGCCTCCTATACATTGATGCTGCTCTTCTCCTAACAGCCTAAGCAATGTTAACTCAGGCTTTCTGATTTTCCACAGGGCTATGGGAGGGAGAGGACCTCCTAAACCTGCTGAGCTGCCCTGCTGTCGAGCAGAATACAAAGGTAAGTGCTAACTTTGTTTTTATTCTGGGAATCAGTATCTCAGAGGCAAGTGGGTACTTTATCCTGTTCATAATGACATAAGGCTCAATCACAGAGATCCTTGTGTGGGGACATTTATCTCTCTTGTTAATAGAGAGTACTAAGGACAGCCATGAATACAGGCACTGGGGCTGGGGAGCTCATTTTTTATTGCTGCTTATTTTCTATCGGCTTCATTTTAGTACACTTAGGCCAATCGGGTTAGGTTTTTCTATGACGCCCATGATGGGCGGGGCTAGTGCTTCGCGCTCTTCCGATATTAACTGAGCAACTCTCGGCAGTAGCTGCCATAGTCTGTAAGGCTATCGGCACAGTGGGACTCTACAACCGCATGGTTTACAATGACCAGTTAAGCAAGCGGTTATAGCGTTATCAATCTTTCACTCCGGATCGTTCCAGCCCAAAGGAGGTTGAATACAGAGAATTCAGTCCGGATTGGCAGGTAGGCACCTCAGCAGAGTTGCTGAGGTGTAGGGGTGTTTGATAAAAGTTTTCTGTTTAGCTATGAGATACGTTATTAGCTATTGCAGTAAAAAAGTTAACTTTTAAATTTAAAGGCACAGCACTGGTTTGTTTTTTTTCTGTCATCAAATGTTTTGGTATTTATCATTTTGATTGTAAATTTGTTTTGAGCACATTTTTCTTAGTAGTAGACAAAATTTAAAGAGACAGTAACGTCTTTTAAAAAAAAAAAATATTATTGTGCTCAATATGGACTTAGGAGCCAGGGAAAATGTTACTTGCCCCATGTGTCTGGATGCAAATGTGGAACCACCAATCCCTTCTGCCCCTCATGTATTGAGAGGGCTTTAAGTTATAAACATAAGATTTTTCATGAGCAAAATTTCTCAAGGGCGGATGCTTCTTAGGAGTCTAATGACGAGAATCAGAGTATGCCGCAGCTTTCTCCCCAAGAGTCCCAATCTTTAACGCCCGCACAAGCAGTGCCCTGTACTTTGGCTCTAGCGCCTGCTGGAGTTACCTTAAAGGACATAGCTGCGCTTATGTCTTCCACAATTTCTGATGCGTTGTCTGCTTTTCCTATGCTACAAGGCAAGCGCAAGAGAAAAGACAACCATGTTAACAGTGAGGTTTCTGATGCAATGGTAGCAATCTCGGATGTACCCTCTCAGGAAACTGAGATGGAGGGTATGGAAGTTCTATCAGAAGACGAAATTTCAGATTCAGAAAGTTCTTTACCTTTGGCTGATTCAGAGGTTGTATCTTTCAGGTTTAAACTAGAAAACCTCCGTCTGTTACTCAGGGAGGTTTTGGTTACTTTAGACGACTGTGATTCCACAGTAGTAGTCGCTCCTGCGAAGTCCAGTTAATTGGACAGTTCCTTCTTACTCAGACGTTTTTCCAGTACCAAAACCAACTTCGGAGATTATTTCCAAGGAATGGGAGAGACCAGGTATTCCCTTTTCCCCATATCCTATTTTCAAGAAGATGTTTCCTATAGCAGACGCTACCAGGGAAACTTGGCAGACGGTTCCTAAGGTGGAAGGAGCTATTTCCACCCTAGCCAAGCGAACCACTATTCCCATTGAGGATAGTTGTGCTTTTTAAAGATCCCATGGACAAGAAGTTGGAGGGTCTACTTAAAAGGATTTATGTTCACCAGGGTCTGCTATTGCAGCCGGCTGCATGCATTGCTACTGTCACCAGTGCGACAGCTTATTGGTTTCATGCCTTGTCCGAGTCTCTTAAGACTGAGACTTCTTTAGAGGAGATCCAGGATAGGATTAAAGCTCTGAAATTAGCCAATTCTTTTATTACGGATGCTTCACTGCAAATTACTAAATTGGCAGCTAAGAGTTCAGGGTTTTCTATCCTAGCCCGCAGAGCCTTATGGTTAAAACCTTGGTCTGCGGACATATCATCTAAGTCTAAGCTTCTAGCAATTCCTTACAAAGGAAAGACCTTGTTTGGGCCTGGTCTGAAGGAAATTATCTCTGATATCACGGAAGGTAAGGGTCATCTCCTTCCTCAAGATAAAAGAAGCAAACAGAAAGGACGACAAAGTAATTTTCGTTCCTTTCGAAATTTCAAGGGCACTTCCTTCTCTTCCTCCTCTAAACAGGAAAGAAACTATTCGCAATCTAAGCCTACTTGGAGACTCAACCAGTCTTGGAACAAGGGTAAGCAATCCAAGAAGCCAGCTGCTGATTCCAAGTCAGCATGAAGGGCTTGCCCCCGATCCGGGATCGGATCTGGTAGGGGGCAGACTTTCTTTCTTCTTTCAGGCTTGGTTGCGGGATGTTCAGGATCCCTGGGCTATAGAAATAGTGTCTCAGGGATACAAGCTGGAGTTCAAAAAATTTCCTCCTCGAGGAAGGTTTTTTCTTTCAAGATTATCTGCAAACCAGATAAAAAAAGATGCGTTCTTACATTGTTTAAGAGACCTCTCCTCCCTGGGAGTAATTTGTCAACAAGCAAGGTCTCATACCGACATTGTACTATCCTTCCTGAGAACTCACGGGTGGAAGGTAAATCTGGAAAAGAGTTCCTTAATCCCGAAGTCAAGGGTGACTTTCTTGGGGACTCTAATCGATTCTACATCTATGAGGATTTTTCTGACAGAAGTCAGGAAATCAAAGATTCTAGATATCTGTCGAGCCCTTCAGTCCAATTCTCGGCCATCAGTGGCCCAGTGTATGGAAGTAATCGGACTGATGGTGGCGGCAATGAACATCATTCCGTTTGCTCGGTTTCACCTCAGACCTCTGCAGTTAAACATGCTCAGGCAGTGGAATGGAGATTATGCAGACTTGTATCCTCGACTAACCCTGGAACAGGAGACAAGGGACTCACTTCATTGGTGGTTGTCTCTGGATCATCTATCCCAGGGAACGTGCTTTCGCAGACCGTCCTGGGTGATTGTGACAACAGATGCCAGCCTTCTAGGGTGGGGAGCTGTCTGGGGTTTCCTAAAGGCTCAGGGAGTGTGGACTCAGACGGAGTCTGTTCTTCCTATAAACATCCTGGAACTGAAAGCGATCTTCATTGCTCGGCTCAGTTCATCAGATTCCAGACGGACAACATTACGACAGTGGCTTACATCAATCATCAAGGAGGAACGAGGAGTTCCTTAGTGATGACAGAGGTAGCCAAGATAATCCGGTGGGCAGAGGCCCATTCTTGCTATCTGTCAGCGATCCACATCCCAGGGGTGGACAACTTTTCTTTCAAGATTATCTGCAAACCAGATAAAAAAAGATGCGTTCTTACATTGTTTAAGAGACCTCTCCTCCCTGGGAGTAATTTGTCCCGTTCCTGTACAGGAACACGGCAGGGTTTTTATTCAAATCTGTTTGTAGTTCCCAAAAAGGAGGAAACTTTCAGGCCTATCCTAGACCTCAAGGGTCTAAACAAGTTTCTCAGAGTTCCGTCATTCAAGATGGAAACTATTCATACCATTCTTCCATTTATCCAGGAGGGTCAATTTATGATGACAGTGGACTTCAAGGATACATATCTACATGTTCCTATCCACAGAGATCACCACAAGTTCCTAAGGTTTGCCTTTCTGGACAAACTCAGTTTGTGGCTCTTCCTTTCTGGCTGGCCACGGCACCCAGAATTTTCACGAAGGTTCTGGGGTCTTTGCTGGCGGTTCTAAGACCGCGGGGCATTGCAGTGGTGCCTTATCTGGATGATTTTCTAATCCGGGCGCCATCTTGTCAACAAGCAAGGTCTCATACCGACATTGTACTATCCTTCCTGAGAACTCACGGGTGGAAGGTAAATCTGGAAAAGAGTTCCTTAATCCCGAAGTCAAGGGTGACTTTCTTGGAGACTCTAATCGATTCTACATCTATGAGGATTTTTCTGACAGAAGTCAGGAAATCAAAGATTCTAGATACCTGTCGAGCCCTTCAGTCCAATTCTCGGCCATCAGTGGCCCAGTGTATGGAAGTAATCGGACTGATGGTGGCGGCAATGAACATCATTCCGTTTGCTCGGTTTCACCTCAGACCTCTGCAGTTAAACATGCTCAGGCAGTGGAATGGAGATTATGCAGACTTGTATCCTCGACTAACCCTGGAACAGGAGACAAGGGACTCACTTCATTGGTGGTTGTCTCTGGATCATCTATCCCAGGGAACGTGCTTTCGCAGACCGTCCTGGGTGATTGTGACAACAGATGCCAGCCTTCTAGGGTGGGGAGCTGTCTGGGGTTTCCTAAAGGCTCAGGGAGTGTGGACTCAGACGGAGTCTGTTCTTCCTATAAACATCCTGGAACTGAGAGCGATCTTCATTGCTCGGCTCAGTTCATCAGATTCCAGACGGACAACATTACGACAGTGGCTTACATCAATCATCAAGGAGGAACGAGGAGTTCCTTAGCGATAACAGAGGTAGCCAAGATAATCCGGTGGGCAGAGGCCCATTCTTGCTATCTGTCAGCGATCCACATCCCAGGGGTGGACAACTGGGAGGCGGATTTTCTGAGCTGGCAGACCTTTCATCCGGGAGAGTGGGAACTCCATTCGGAAGTATTCTCCAACCTGATTCTCAAATGGGGTCGGCCGGAGTTAGATCTCATGGCGTCTCGTCAGAATGCCAAGCTCCCCAGATACGGGTCAAGGTCCAGGGATCTTCAGGCAGAGCTGATAGATGCTCTAGCAGTTCCTTGGTCCTTCAGCCTAGCATATCTTTTTCCCCCGTTTGCTCTTCTTCCTCGGGTCATTGCTCGAATCAGAGAGGAGAAGGCATCAGTGATTCTCATTGCCCCTGCTTGGCCTCGCAGGATTTGGTATGCCGATCTGGTGGACATGTCATCCCTGCCACCTTGGAGACTGCCATTGAGGAAGGATCTTCTCATTCAAGGGCCCTTCCTTCATCCAAATCTAATTTCTCTGAAGCTGACTGCTTGGAGATTGACCGCTTAATCCTATCCAAGCGGGGGTTTTCTGATTCGGTCATAGAGACCTTGATTCAGACACGTAAGCCTGTAACTAGAAAGATTTACCATAAGATATGGTGTAAATATCTTTTTTGGTGTGAATCCAAGGGCTACTCATGGAGTAGAGTTAGGATTCCCAGAATTTTGTCTTTTCTCCAAGAAGGATGGGAGAAGGGTTTCTCGGCAAGTTCCCTAAAGGGTCAGATCTCTGCCTTATCTATTTTGTTACACAAACGTCTGGCAGATGTCCCAGATGTTCAATCCTTTTGTCAGGCTTTGGTTAGGATCAGGCCTGTGTTCAAACCAGTTACTCCTCCATGGAGTTTGAATTTAGTTCTTAAAGTTCTTCAAGGGGCTCCGTTTGAGCCTATGCATTCCTTAGATATTAAGTTGTTATCTTGGAAAGTTTTATTTCTTGTTGCTATTTCTTCAGTGTCGGAGCTTTCGGCGTTGCAATATAATTCGCCTTACCTTATTTTCCATTCGGATAAGGTAGTTTTACGTACTAAATTAGGGTTCCTTCCTAAGGTTGTTTCAGATAGGAACATTAATCAGGAGATTGTTGTTCCTTCCTTGTGTCCTAATCCTTCTTCTCAGAAGGAACGTCTTCTACACAATTTGGACGTTGTCCGTGCTTTAAAGTTTTACTTACAAGCAACTAAAGTCTTTCGTCAGGCTTCTTCTCTGTTTGTAATTTTCTCTGGAAAACGTAAGGGTCAGAAAGCTACGGCTACCTCTCTTTCTTTTTGGTTAAAGAATATCATCCGCTTTGCATATGAGACTGCTGGACAGCAGCCTCCTGAAAGAGTTACGGCTCATTCCACTAGGGCTGTTGCTTCCTCATGGGCATTAAAAAAATGAGGCTTCTGTAGAACAGATTTGTAAGGCTGCAACTTGGTCTTCTCTTCAAACTTTTTCTAAATTTTACAAATTTGATACTTTTGCCTCGGCTGAGGCTGCTTTTGGGAGAATGGTTCTTCAAGCAGTGGTGCGTTCCGTTTAGGTTTCCTGTCTTGTCCCTCCCTTATCATCCCTGTACTCTAGCTTTGGTATTGTTTCCCACAAGTAAGGATGATGATCCGTGGACTCATCGTGTCTTTAAAAAGAAAAGAAAATGTATGCTTACCTGATAAATTTGTTTCTTTTTAGACACGATGAGTCCATGGCCCGCCCTGTTCGTTTTAAGACGGGGTGTTATTTTTTGTAAACTTCAGACACCTCTGCACCTTGGCTTTTCCTTTCTCTTCCTAACTTCGGTCGAATGACTGGAGTGGGAAGGAAGGGAGGAGCTATATATAGCAATTCTGCTGTGGTGCTCTTTGCCTCCTCCTGCTGACCAGGAGGTGTAATTCCCACAAGTAAGGATGATGATCTGTTGACTCATCGTGTCTAAAAAGAAACAAATTTATCAGGTAAGCATAAATTTTCTTTTTTACGCAAATTTAATGCAATTAGAAATAAAACTAGAGAACAACAAAAAATGTGTTAAATGGATATTTATATTCCTGTCATTTTAAATATTGAGGCATATGTTTTAAAACAAATTGTAAGTTATATGAGTCTCATATTTTATTGACCTCTCTTTTTTACATCATTTTATAGGTTCCTCAGGGGGTCCTTGAAAGGAACAAGCAGATCTCTATTAATATAACTGGCATTAAAGGAGCAGAACTTGATTTGTTAGTCGAAAGCATGGGCAGAGTTAACTTTGGCAGATTCAATAATGACTTTAAGGTATATTTGAATTAAAATGTTTTTTTGATGATGAGCCACCTATTGAGGTGAAATGTAAATATGTTATATGGTTAATACAAAAATATAAAAATAATTGTTGGGAGGTGTATGGTGGTAATATGTTCCTTCTGTAACTTAACAACAAGATTTCCTTACAAAAAATAACAAACGAAATTATCCAAAATAATAAAAAAATATTCCTATTCTTAAAAAACAAACAAAAAAAACCCCCACACAATCTAGAAATAAACTACAAATAGCGCTTAAAAGTGCCTTTTTCATTGTTATTTTTTGTAAGTGTACATTTTTTTTATTTTCTGTACTGTTAGGGTTATTTTTTTGTAAGGGTATTTATTTTATGTAATGTTAGTTTTTTTTTTTTTTTCAGTAATCTTTAAATAGTTAGTATCTTTTTAATTTTATTTAAGTATTTTTTAATTGAGGTTAAGTTAGGGGGTGTTAGGTTAGGGGTTTTTATACTTTGCGTTGTGGGTGTGGCAGTTTAGGTGTTAATAGTTTAATTAGATACTTTGCGTTGTGAGGGTGGCGGCTTAGGTGTTAATAGTTTAATTAAATACTTTGCATTGTGGGGGGTGCCGGTTTAGGGGTTAATATGTTTATTTAGTAGTTGTGATGTGGGTGGATGCCGGTTTAGGGGTTATAACATTTTATTAGTGATTGCGATGTGGGGGGCTGGCGGTTTAGGGGTTAATACATTTTATTAGTAATTGCAACGTGGGGGGATGGCGGTTTAGGGGTTTTGAATGGCTTTTTGACGTGTCGGTTTATTAATTTATTTTGGTTTTTATTTCTTTTTCAAGATACGATGAGTCCACAGATTTCATTCTTACTTGTGGGATATCGCCTCCTGGTCAGCAGGAGGAGGCAAAGAGCACCACAGCAAAGCTGTATAAATAGCTCCTCCCCCCTTCCCTCCCAACCCAGTCATTCTCTTTGCCTGTGTTAGTGATAGGAAGAGGTAAAGTGAGGTGTTAGTTTAGATTCTTCAATCAAGAGTTTTTTATTTTTAAAATGGTACCAGTGAGTGCTATTTTATTATAGGGTGTAGCCGTATTCCTTGTCAGCCTCTAGAAAAAAGTAGAGCTACAGGTGGCTTTAAAGCAATGGGAACTGGTGGGATTAAATTCTCACTGTGCCTCCCATACTGAGTGCTGCCCTTCAGATTATTATTATTATTATTATTATTATCATTTATTTGTATAGCGCCGCCAAATTCCGTAGCGCTGATGGTCTTAGCAGATATTAACTAAGGCCCTATATGTGTCCACAGAACTGCAGGAGGGAGAAGACCTCTTGATCCTGTGAGACCGGTCATGCTGTCGCTCAGCATAGAGGTAAGTGCAGTCCTTTATTATTCTGGTACATAAAATTAACTCAGAATAGACTATATGCTTACCTATCTGATAAGTGGGGAATTAGATTTCTCTTGTTAAGTGTATCCAGTCCACGGATCATCCATTACTTGTGGGATATTCTCCTTCCCAACAGGAAGTTGCAAGAGGATCACCCACAGCAGAGCTGCTATATAGCTCCTCCCCTCACTGCCATATCCAGTCATTCTCTTGCAACTCTCAACTAAGATGGAGGTCGTAAGAGGACTGTGGTGTTTTATACTTAGTTTATTTCTTCACTCAAAAGTTTGTTATTTTTAAATGGTACCGGAGTGTACTGTTTACCTCAGGCAGTATTTAGAAGAAGAATCTGCCTGCGTTTTCAATGATCTTAGCAGAAGTAACTAAGATCCTTTGCTGTTCTCACATATTCTGAGGAGTGAGGTAACTTCAGAGGGGGAATAGCGTGCAGGTTTTCCTGTAATAAGGTATGTGCAGTTAAAATATTTTTCTAGGGATGGAATTTGCTAGAAAATGCTGCTGATACCGAAGTAATGTAAGTAAAGCTTTAAATGCAGTGATAGCGACTGGTATCAGGCTTATTAATAGATACATACTCTTATAAAAGTGTAATATAAAACGTTTGCTGGCATGTTTAATCGTTTTTTACATATGTTTGGTGATAAAACTTATTGGGGCCTAATTTTTTCCACATGGCTGGCTTGAATTTTGCCTAGAAACAGTTCCCTGAGGCTTCCCACTGTTGTAATATGAGTGGGAGGGGCCTATTTTAGCGTTTTTTTGCACAGCAAAAATTACAGACACAGACACCCAGCTTCTTCCTGCATGATCCAGGACTTCTCTGAAGGGCTCAAAAGGCTTCAAAAGTCATATTGAGGGAGGTAAAAAGCCACAGTAGAGCTGTGGCAGTTGTTGTGACTGTTTAACCCCTTAACGACCAAGGACGTACGCCACACGTCCTCAAAAAAAATACAGTTAATGACCGAGGACGTGTGGCGTACGTCCTTGGTCTGGAAAGCAGCTGGAAGTGATCCTGCTCGCTTCCAGTTGCTTTCCGGTTATTGCAGTGATGCCTCGATATTGAGGCATCCTGCAATAACCTTTTTTAGCAATCCGGTGCAGAGAGAGCCACTCTGTGGCCCTCTCTGCACCGGACATCACCGGCTAAATTCGTTGGTGGGTGGGAGCCGGTTCGGGAGGCGGGTGGCGGCCATCGATGGCCCTGATGATGTGTAGGGGGGCGGGATCGTGGGCGGGGGTCATCGGGGGCGCGCACGTGCAGGGGAGGGCGGGCGCGTGCACGGGGAGGGAGCGGGTGGGAACCGCTGCACTACAGAAAAAAAGATGTATTAAAAGTTTTAAAATACAAAAAAGATGTATTAAAAGTTTTAAAATAGTATTTCTATACATTAGTCAGGGGGTGGGGGATTGCTCTGGGGGGGGGAAGCTACACTACAGAAAAAGTACATAACAATTAAAAAAAAACATTTATCTTGCAAACTGGGTACTGGCATACAGCTGCCAGTACCCAAGATGGCCCCCAATAAGGCAGAGGGGGGGATTAGAGAGCTGTTTTGGGGGGGGGGTTGGGGGCTAAGGGAGATCCTACAAAGTAGCATATGTAAATATGCTAAAAATGTATTTTTTTTTTTTTTAAAACTTTTATTTTAGTACTGGCAGACTTTCTGCCAGTACTTAAGATGGCGGGGACAATTGTGGGGTGGGGGAGGGAAGGGAGCTGTTTGGGAGGTATCGGGGGGTCTGATGTGTCAGGTGGGAGTCTGATCTCTACACTAAAGCTAAAATTAATCCTGCAAGCTCTCTACAAACTACCTAATTAACCCCTTCACTGCTAGCCATAATACACGTGTGATGCGCAGCAGCACTTAGCGGCCTTCTAATTACCAAAAAGCAACTCCAAAGTTATATATGTCTGCTATTTCTGAACAAAGGGGATCCCAGAGAAGCATTTACAACCATTTGTGCCATAATTGCACATGCTGTTTGTAAATAATTTCAGTGAGAAACCTAAAATTGTGAAAAATTTAGCGTTTTTTTTTTTTATTTGATTGCATTTGGCGGTGAAATGGTGGCATGAAATATACCAAAATGGGCCTAGATCAATACTTGGGGTTGTCTACTACACTACACTGAAGCTAAAATTAACCATAGAAGCTCCCTACATGCTCCCTAATTAACCCCTTCACTGCTGGGCATAATACACGTGTGGTGCGCAGTCGCATTTAGCAGCCTTCTAATTAGTAAAAAGCAAAACCAAAGCCATATATGTCTGCTATTTATGAACAAAGGGGATCCCAGAGAAGCATTTACAACCATGTATGCTATAATTGCATATGTTTTTTGTAAATAATTTCAGTGAGAAACCTAAAGTTTGTGAAAAAAAATTGTGAAAAAGTGAACAATTTTTTTTATTTGATCGCATTTGGCGGTGAAATGGTGGCATGAAATATACCAAAATGGGCCTAGATCAATACTTTGGGATGTCTTCTAAAAAACAATATATACATGTCAAGGGATATTCAGGTATTCCTGACAGATATCAGGGTTCCAATGTAACTAGCGCTCATTTTGAAAAAAAGTGGTTTGGAAATAGCAAAGTGCTACTTGTATTTATGGCCCTATAACTTGCAAAAAAAGCAAAGAACATGTAAACATTGGGTATTTCTAAACTCAGGACAAAATTTAGAAACTATTTAGCATATGTTTTTTTTGGTGGTTGTAGATGTATAACAGATTTTGGGGGTCAAAGTTAGAAAAAGTGTGTTTTTTTCCATTTTTTCCTCATATTTTATAATTTTTTTTATAGTAAATTATAAGATATGATGAAAATAATGGTATATTTTGAAAGTCCATTTATTGACGAGAAAAACGGTATATAATATGTGTGGGTACATTAAATGAGTAAGGGGAAAATTACAGCTAAACACAAACACCGCAGAAATGTAAAAATAGCCTTGGTCCCAAACGGACAGAAAATGGAAAAGTGCTGTGGTCATGGGGTTAAAAAACGTTTTTGTCATTTGTTATTCCGTTTTTGGTATTAAGGGGTTAATCATCCATTTGCAAGTGGGTGCAATGCTCTGCTAACTTATTACATACACTGTAAAAATTTCGTTAGTGTAACTGCATTTTTTCACTGTTATTTCAAAATTTGGGAAAATTTGTGTTTCTTAAAGGCGCAGTAACGTTTTTTATATTGCTTGTAAACTTGTTTTAAAGTGTTTTCCAAGCTTGCTAGTCTCATTGCTAGTCTGTTTAAACATGTCTGACACAGAGGAACCTACTTGTTCATTATGTTTGAAAGCCATGGTGGAGCCCCATAGGAGAATGTGTACTAAATGTATTGATTTCACCTTAAACAGTAAAGATCAGTCTTTATCTATAAAAGAATTATCAGCAGAGGGTTCTGTCGAGGGGGAAGTTATGCCGACTAACTCTCCCCACGTGTCTGACCCTTTGCCTCCCGCTCAGGGGACGCACGCTAATATGGGGCCAATTACATCAGGGACGCCCATAGCGATTACCTTGCAGGACATGGCTGCAATCATGAATAATACCCTGTCAGAGGTATTATCTAGATTGCCTGAATTAAGAGGCAAGCGCGATAGCTCTGGGGTTAGGAGAGATACAGAGCGCGCAAATGCTGTTAGAGCCATGTCTGATACTGCGTCACAGTATGCAGAACATGAAGACGGAGAGCTTCAGTCTGTGGGTGACATCTCTGACTCGGGGAAACCTGATTCAGAGATTTCTAATTTTAAATTCAAGCTTGAGAACCTCTGTGTATTGCTTGGGGAGGTATTAGCTGCTCTGAATGACTGTAACACAGTTGCAATTCCAGAGAAATTGTGTACGCTGGATAGATACTATGCAGTGCCGGTGTGTACTGATGTTTTTCCTATACCTAAAAGGCTTACAGAAATTATTAGCAAGGAGTGGGATAGACCCGGTGTGCCCTTTTCCCCACCTCCTATATTTAGAAAAATGTTTCCAATAGACGCCACTACACGGGACTTATGGCAGACGGTCCCTAAGGTGGAGGGAGCAGTTTCTACTTTAGCAAAGCGTACCACTATCCCGGTTGAGGACAGTTGTGCTTTTTCAGATCCAATGGATAAAAAATTGGAGGGTTACCTTAAGAAAATGTTTATTCAACAAGGTTTTATTTTACAGCCCCTTGCATGCATTGCACCTGTCACTGCTGCGGCGGCATTCTGGGTTGAGGCCCTGGAAGAGGCCATCCAGACAGCTCCATTGAATGAAATTATTGACAAGCTTAGAACGCTTAAGCTATCTAACTCATTTGTTTCTGATGCCATTGTTCATTTGACTAAACTAATGGCTAAGAATTCCGGATTCGCCATCCAGGCGCGTAGGGCGCTATGGCTTAAATCCTGGTCAGCTGACGTGACTTCAAAGTCTAAATTACTCAACATTCCTTTCAAGGGGCAGACCTTATTCGGGCCTGGCTTGAAGGAAATTATTGCTGACATTACTGGAGGCAAGGGTCATACCCTTCCTCAGGACAGGGCCAAATCAAAGGCCAAACAGTCTAATTTCTCCAACATTGGTGTGTCCGGTCCACGGCGTCATCCATAACTTGTGGGAATATTCTCTTCCCCAACAGGAAATGGCAAAGAGCACAGCAAAAGCTGTCCACATAGTCCCTCCTAGGCTCCGCCCACCCCAGTCATTCTGATTTGCCGCTGAACAAGCAGCATCTCCACGAAGATGGTGAAGAGTATGCGGTGTTTAGTTGTAGTTTTTTATTCTACTATCAAGAGTTTGTTATTTTAAAATAGTGCTGGTATGTACTATTTACTCTGAAACAGAAAAGGATGAAGAGTTCTGTTTGTGAGAGGAGTATGATTTTAGCAGCAGTAACTAAAATCGGTTTCTGTTCCCACATAGGACTGTTGAGATGAGATAACTTCAGTTGGGGGAACAGTTTGCAGACTTTTCTGCTTAAGGTATGACTAGCCATATTTCTAACAAGACTGTGTAATGCTGGAAGGCTGTCATTTCCCCCTCATGGGGACCGGTAAGCCATTTTCTTAGTCTCAAACAGAATAAAGGGCTTAATATGGGCTATAAAACTGGTAGACACTTTTATGGGCTAGATCGATTGCTTTATTTGGGCATTTTATACAGCTTGATGTTGAAATTCACACTTTATAACTTTGGGGAACGTTTTTTTACGTCTGCACTGGTTTAGACACCTTCCCAGTCAGGAAGGGCCTTCTATGTAGTAGGCAGAGCCTCATTTTCGCGCCATTACTGCGCAGTTACTTTTGAGAGCAGGACATGCAGCTGCATGTGTATGGGTCTGGAAGTAGTTGAAAAGGTCCCTAGAAGGCTTCATTTGGTATCGTATACCCCCCTGGGTTTGGTAAGGTCGCAGCAAAGGTTGTAGCTGGGACTGTAGAGGGGTTAAAACTATAAACGGCTCTGGTTTTGTCATTTTAAGGGTTAAAGGTTAAATTTGGGGTGCAATGCTTTGAATGCTTTAAGACACTGTGGTGAAAATTTGGTTAAAATTGAACAATTCCTTCATAGTTTTTCACATATTCAGTAAAAAAGTGTGCCCTGTTTAAAATTTAAAGAAACAGTAACGGTTTTGTTTTAAAACGGTTTTTGTACTTTATTGACAAGTTTAAGCCTGTTTAACATGTCTGTGCCTTCAGATAAACTATGTTCTGTATGTATGGAAGCCAATGTGTCTCCCCCTTCAAAATTGTGTGATAATTGTGCCATAGCGTCCAAACAAAGTAAGGACAGTACTGCCACAGATAGTAAAGTTGCCCAAGATGATTCATCAGATGAAGGGAGTAGACATAGTTCTACATCATCTTCTTCTGTGTCTACACCAGTTTTGCCCACGCAGGAGACCCCTAGTACTTCTAGCGCGCCAATGCTTGTTACTATGCAACAATTGACGGCAGTAATGGATAACTCCATAGCAAATATTTTATCCAAAATGCCTGCATTTCAGAGAAAGCGCGATTACTCTGTTTTAAACACTGTAGAGCAGGAGGGCGCTGATGATAATTGCTCTGTCATACCCTCACACCAATCTGAAGTGGCCATGAGGGAGGTTTTGTCAGATGGGGAAATTTCTGATTCAGGTAGAATTTCTCAACAGGCAGAACCTAATGTTGTGACATTTAAATTTAAATTAGAGCATCTCCGCGCACTGCTTAAGGAGGTGCTATCTACTCTGGATGATTGTGACAACCTGGTCATTCCAGAAAAATTGTGCAAGATGGACAAGTTCCTAGAGGTTCCGGTGCACCCCGACGCTTTTCCTATACCCAAGCGGGTGGCGGACATAGTGAATAAGGAGTGGGAGAAACCCGGCATACCTTTTGTCCCCCCTCCTATATTTAAAAAATTATTTCCTATGGTCGACCTCAGAAAGGACTTATGGCAGACAGTCCCTAAGGTTGAGGGGGCAGTTTCTACACTAGCTAAGCGCACTACTATTCCTATCGAGGATAATTGTGCTTTCAAAGATCCTATGGATAAAAAATTGGAGGGTTTGCTTAAAAAGATTTTTGTACAGCAAGGTTACCTCCTGCAACCTATTTCGTGCATTATTCCTGTCACTACAGCAGCGTGGTTCTGGTTCGAGGAACTAGAAAAGTCGCTCAGTAGAGAGACTCCGTATGAGGAGGTTATGGACAGAATTCACGCACTTAAGTTAGCTAATTCCTTTATTTTAGATGCCGCTTTGCAGTTAGCTAGATTAGCGGCGAAAAATTCAGGGTTTGCAATTGTGGCGCGCAGAGCGCTCTGGCTAAAGTCTTGGTCAGCGGATGTATCTTCCAAGACAAAATTGCTTAATATCCCTTTCAAGGGTAAAACCCTTTTTGGGCCAGAATTGAAAGAGATTATCTCAGACATCACTGGGGGTAAGGGCCACGCCCTCCCACAAGATAGGCCTTTCAAGGCCAAGAATAAGTCTAATTTTCGTTCCTTTCGTAATTTCAGGAACGGACCGGCCTCCAACTCTGCAGCCTCTAGACAAGAGGGTAATGCTTCGCAAACCAAAACAGCTTGGAAACCGATGCAAGGCTGGAACAAGGGTAAGCAGGCCAAGAAGCCTGCTGCTGCTACCAAAACATCATGAAGGAGTAGCCCCCGATCCGGGACCAGATCTAGTAGGGGGCAGACTCTCTCTCTTCGCTCAGGCTTGGGCAAGAGATGTTCAGGATCCCTGGGCACTAGAAATAGTTTCTCAGGGTTATCTTCTGGAATTCAAGGAACTACCCCCAAAGGGAAGGTTCCACATGTCTCACTTATCTTCAAACCAAATAAAGAGACAGGCATTCTTACATTGTGTAGAAGACCTGTTAAAAATGGAAGTGATACACCCAGTTCCAACTGTGGAACAAGGAATGGGGTTTTACTCAAATCTGTTTGTAGTTCCCAAAAAAGAGGAAAGTTTCAGACCAATTCTGGATTTAAAGATTCTAAACAAATTTCTAAGAGTGCCATCGTTCAAAATGGAAACTATTCGAACGATTTTACCTACAATCCAGGAGGGTCAATTTATGACTACCGTGGATCTAAAGGATGCGTATCTACATATTCCTATCCACAAAGATCATCATCAGTTCCTAAGGTTCGCCTTTCTGGACAAACATTACCAGTTTGTGGCTCTCCCATTCGGGCTAGCCACTGCTCCAAGGATTTTCACAAAGGTACTCGGGTCCCTTCTAGCGGTTCTAAGACCAAGAGGCATTGCAGTGGCACCTTACTTGGACGACATTCTGATACAAGCGTCGTCTCTTTCAAAGGCAAAGGCTCACACAGACATCGTTCTGGCCTTTCTCAGATCTCACGGGTGGAAGGTGAACATAGAAATGAACATTTTCCTGACAGATGTCAGAAAGTCAAAACTTCTAAACGCTTGTCAAGTTCTTCACTCTGTTCCACGACCTTCCATAGCTCAGTGCATGGAAGTAGTAGGGTTGATGGTTGCAGCAATGGACATAGTTCCTTTTGCGCGAATTCATCTAAGACCATTACAACTGTGCATGCTGAAACAGTGGAATGGGGACTATACAGACTTGTCTCCAGTGATTCAAGTAGATCAGAACACCAGAGACTCACTCCGTTGGTGGCTAACCCAGGATCACCTGTCCCAGGGAATGAGCTTCCGCAGATCAGAGTGGGTCATCGTCACGACCGACCCCAGTCTAGTGGGCTGGGGCGCGGTCTGGGACTCCCTGAAAGCTCAGGGTCTATGGTCTCGGGAAGAGTCTCTTCTCCCGATAAACATTCTGGAACTGAGAGCGATATTCAATACTCTCAGGGATTGGCCTCAACTAGCAAAGGCCAGATTCATAAGATTCCAATCAGACAACATGACGACTGTTGCTTACATCAATCATCAGGGGGGAACAAGGAGTTCCCTGGCGATGAGAGAAGTGACCAAAATCATAAAATGGGCGGAGGATCACTCCTGCCACCTATCTGCGATCCACATCCCAGGAGTGGAAAACTGGGAGGCGGATTATCTGAGGAGTCAGACATTCCATCCGGGGGAGTGGGAACTCCAGCCGGAGATATTTGCCCAGTTGACTCAATTATGGGGCATTCCAGACATGGATCTGATGGCGTCTCGTCAGAACTTCAAGGTTCCTTGCTACGGGTCCAGATCCAGGGATCCCAAGGCGACTCTAGTGGATGCATTAGTAGCGCCTTGGTCCTTCAACCTAGCTTATGTGTTTCCACCGTTTCCTCTCATTCCCAGGCTGGTAGCCAGGATCAAACAGGAGAGGGCCTCGGTGATCTTGATAGCTCCTGCGTGGCCACGCAGGACTTGGTATGCAGACCTGGTGAATATGTCATCGGCTCCACCATGGAAGCTACCTTTGAGACAGGATCTTCTAATACAGGGCCCATTCGAACATCCAAATCTAGTTTCCCTCCAGCTGATGGCTTGGAAATTGAACGCTTGATTTTATCTAAGCGTGGGTTTTGGGATTCTGTGATAGATACTCTGGTACAAGCCAGAAAACCTGTAACTAGAAAAATTTACCATAAAATATGGAAAAGATATATCTGTTGGTGTGAATCCAAGGAATTCTCATGGAGTAAGTTCAAAATTCCTAGGATCCTTTCCTTTCTCCAAGAAGGTTTGGGTAAGGGATTATCAGCGAGTTCTCTAAAGGGACAGATTTCTGCTTTATCTGTCTTGTTACACAAACGACTGGCAGCTGTGCCAGATGTTCAAGCTTTTGTTCAGGCTTTGGTCAGGATCAAGCCTGTTTACAGACCTTTGACTCCTCCCTGGAGTCTGAATTTAGTTCTTTCAGTTCTTCAAGGGGTTCCGTTTGAACCTCTACATTCCATAGATATCAAGATGTTATCTTGGAAAGTTCTGTTTTTGGTTGTTATTTCTTCTGCTAGAAGAGTTTCTGAGTTATCTGCTCTGCAGTGTAATCTGCCCTATCTGGTGTTCCATTCAGATAAGGTTGTTTTGCGTACTAAACCTGGTTTCCTTCCAAAGGTTGTTTCTAACAAGAATATTAACCAGGAAATAGTTGTGCCTCCTTTGTGTCCGAATCCAGTTTCAAAGAAGGAACGTTTGTTACACAATTTAGATGTAGTTCGTGCTTTAAAGTTCTATTTAGAAGCAACAAAGGATTTCAGACAAACGTCTTCTCTGTTTGTCGTTTATTCTGGCAAGAGGAGAGGTCAAAAAGCTACTGCTACCTCTCTTTCCTTTTGGCTGAAAAGCATCATCCGATTGGCTTATGAGACTGCCGGACAGCAACCTCCCGAACGCATCACAGCTCACTCTACTTGGGCTGTGGCTTCCACATGGGCCTTCAAGAACGAGGCTTCTGTTGATCAGATATGTAAGGCAGCGACTTGGTTTTCCCTGCACACTTTTGTCAAATTCTACAAATTTGATACTTTTCCTTCTTCAGAGGCTATTTTTGGGAGAAAGGTTTTGCAAGCCGTGGTGCCTTCCGTTTAGGTAACCTGATTGGCTCCCTCCCTTCATCCGTGTCCTAAAGCTTTGGTATTGGTTCCCACAACGGTGTGTCCGGTCTTCAACCTGACCTATGTTTTCCACCGTTTCCTCTGCTCCCTCGACTGATTGCCAAAATCAAACAGGAGAGAGCATCTGTGATTCTGATAGCGCCTGCGTGGCCACCTAGTGGACATGTCATCTCTTCCACCATGGACTCTGCCTCTGAGGCAGGACCTTCTAATACAAGGTCCTTTCAATCATCCAAATCTAATTTCTCTGAGACTGACTGCATGGAGATTGAACGCTTGATTCTATCAAGGCGTGGCTTCTCCGAGTCATTGATACCTTAATACAGGCTCGGAAGCCTGTCACCAGGAAAATCTACCATAAGATATGGCGTAAATATCTTTATTGGTGTGAATCCAAGAGTTACTCATGGAGTAAGGTTAGGATTCCTAGGATATTGTACTTTCTCCAAGAGGGTTTGGACAAAGGCTTATCAGCTAGTTCTTTAAAAGGACAGATCTCTGCTCTGTCTATTCTTTTGCACAAGCGTCTGGCAGAAGTTCCAGACGTCCAGGCATTTTGTCAGGCTTTGGTTAGGATTAAGCCTGTGTTTAAAACTGTTGCTCCCCCGTGGAGCTTAAACTTGGTTCTTAAAGTTCTTCAGGGAGTTCCGTTTGAACCCCTTCATTCCATTGATATTAAACTTTTATCTTGGAAAGTTCTGTTTTTGATGGCTATTTCCTCGGCTCGAAGAGTCTCTGAGTTATCTGCCTTACATTGTGATTCTCCTTATCTGATTTTTCATTCAGACAAGGTAGTTCTGCGTACCAAACCTGGGTTTTTACCTAAGGTGGTTTCTAACAGGAATATCAATCAAGAGATTGTTGTTCCATCATTGTGTCCTAATCCTTCTTCAAAGAAGGAACGTCTTTTGCATAATCTGGACGTAGTCCGTGCCTTGAAGTTTTACTTACAGGCTACTAAAGATTTTCGTCAAACATCTGCCCTGTTTGTCGTTTACTCTGGACAGAGGAGAGGTCAAAAAGCTTCGGCAACCTCTCTCTCCTTTTGGCTTCGGAGCATAATACGCTTAGCCTATGAGACTGCTGGACAGCAGCCCCCTGAAAGGATTACAGCTCATTCTACTAGAGCTGTGGCTTCCACCTGGGCCTTTAAAAATGAGGCCTCTGTTGAACAGATTTGCAAGGCTGCGACTTGGTCTTCGCTTCACACCTTTTCAAAATTTTACAAATTTGACACTTTTGCTTCTTCGGAGGCTGTTTTTGGGAGAAAGGTTCTACAGGCAGTGGTTCCTTCCGTTTAAGTTCCTGCCTTGTCCCTCCCATCATCCGTGTACTTTAGCTTTGGTATTGGTATCCCACAAGTAATGGATGATCCGTGGACTGGATACACTTAACAAGAGAATACATAATTTATGCTTACCTGATAAAAATTTTTCTCTTGTAGTGTATCCAGTCCACGGCCCGCCCTGTCCTTTTAAGGCAGGTCTAAATTTTAATTAAACTACAGTCACCACTGCACCCTATGGTTTCTCCTTTCTCGTCTTGTTTCGGTCGAATGACTGGATATGGCAGTGAGGGGAGGAGCTATATAGCAGCTCTGCTGTGGGTGATCCTCTTGCAACTTCCTGTTGGGAAGGAGAATATCCCACAAGTAATGGATGATCCGTGGACTGGATACACTACAAGAGAAACAAATTTATCAGGTAAGCATAAATTATGTTTTTTAACTTCAATCAAAAGTTTATTTTTCAATGGTACCGGAGTGTACTGTTTCATCTCTGGCAGCATTAGAAGAAGAATCTGCCTGTGATTTCTATGATCTTAGCAGAAGTAACTAAGATCCACTGCCGTTCTCACATATTCTGAGGAGTGAGGTAACTTCAGAGGGGGAATGGCATGCAGGTTTTCCTGCAATAAGGTATGTGCAGTTAACATATTTCTAGGGATGGAATTTGCTAGAAAAATGCTGCTGATACCGGATTAATGTAAGTTAAGCCTTAAATGCAGTGATAGCGACTGGTATCAGGCTTATTAATAGAGATACATACTCTTATAAAAGTGTAATATAAAACGTTTGCTGGCATGTTTAATCGTTTTTATATATGCATGGTGATAAAACTTATTGGGGCCTAGTTTTTTTCCACATGGCTGGCTTGATTTTTGCCTAGTAACAGTTTCCTGAGGCTTTGCACTGTTGTAATATAAGTGGGAAGGGCCTATTTTAGTGCTTTTCAGTGCAGATAAAAATACTGACAGAGACATTCAGCTTCCCTCTGGATGATACAGGACATCTCTGAAGGGCTCAAAAGGCTTCAAAGTCGTGTTTGAGGAGGGTAACAACCACAGTAGACTGTGGCAGTTGTTGTGACTGTGTTTAAAAAACGTTTTTGTAATTTATTATTCTGTTTTTGTTATTAAGGGGTTAATCATCCATTTGCAAGTGGGTGCAATGCTCTGCTGACTTGTTACATACACTGTAAAAATTTTGTTAGTGTAACTGCCTTTTTTCACTGTTATTTCAAATTTTGTCCATTTGTTTCTCTTAAAGGCACAGTAACGTTTTTTATATTGCTTGTTAACTTGCTTTAAAATGTTTTCCAAGCTTGCTTGTCTCATTGTTAGTCTGTACAAACATGTCTGAAACAGAGGATACTTGTTCATTATGTTTAATAGCCATGGTGGAGCCCCATAGGAGAATGTGTACTAAATGTATTGATTTCACCTTAAACAGTAAAGATCAGTCTTTATCTATAAAAGAATTGTCACCAGAGGGGTCAGTCGAGGGGGAAGTTATGCCGACTAACTCTCCCCACGTGTCGGACCCTTCGCCTCCCGCTCAAGGGACGCACGCTAATATGGCGCCAAGTACATCAGGGACGCCCATAGCGATTACTTTGCAGGACGTGGCTGCAATCATGAATAATACCCTGTCAGAGGTATTATCCAGATTGCCTGAATTGAGAGGCAAGCGCGATAGCTCTGGGGTTAGACGAGATACAGAGCGCGTAGATGCTGTAAGAGCCATGTCTGATACTGCGTCACACTATGCAGAACCTGAGGACGGAGAGCTTCAGTCTGTGGGTGACGTCTCTGAATCGGGGAGACCTGATTCAGAGATTTCTAATTTTAAATTTAAGCTTGAGAACCTCCGTGTATTGCTTGGGGAGGTATTAGCTGCTCTGAATGACTGTGATACAATTGCAGTGCCAGAGAAATTGTGTAGGCTGGATAAATACTATGCAGTGCCGGTGAGTACTGATGTTTTTCCAATACCTAAAAGGCTTACAAAAATTATTAGTAAGGAGTGGGATAGGCCCGGTGTGCCCTTTTCCCCACCTCCTATATTTAGAAAAATGTTTCCAATAGATGCCACTACACGGGACTTATGGCAGACTGTCCCTAAGGTGGAGGGAGCAGTTTCTACTTTAGCAAAGCGTACCACTATCCCGGTTGAGGACAGTTGTGCTTTTTCAGATCCAATGGATAAAAAATTAGAGGGTTACCTTAAGAAAATGTTTATTCAACAAGGTTTTATTTTACAGCCCCTTGCATGCATTGCGCCTGTCACTGCTGCGGAGGCATTCTGGTTTGAGGCCCTGGAAGAGGCCATCCATACAGCTCCATTGACTGAAATTGTTGACAAGCTTAGAACTCTTAAGCTAGCTAACTCATTTGTTTCTGATGCCATTGTTCATTTGACTAAACTAATGGCTAAGAATTCCGGATTCGCCATCCAGGCACGTTGGGCGCTATGGCTCAAATCCTGGTCAGCTGATGTGACTTCAAAGTCTAAATTACTCAACATTCCTTTCAAGGGGCAGACCTTATTCGGGCCTGGTTTGAAAGAAATTATTGCTGACATTACTGGAGGTAAGGGTCATACCCTTCCTCAGGACAGGGCCAAATCAAAGGCCAAACAGTCTAATTTTCGTGCCTTTTGAAATTTCAAGGCAGGTGCAGCATCAACTTCCTCTGCCTCAAAACAAGAGGGAACTTTTGCTCAATCCAAGCAGGCCTGGAAACCTAACCAGTCCTGGAACAAGGGCAAGCAGGCCAGAAAGCCTGCTGCTGCCTCTAAGACAGCATGAAGGAGCGTCCCCCTATCCGACAACGGATCTAGTAGGGGCAGACTCTCTCTCTTCGCCCAGGCGTGGGCAAGAGATGTTCAGGATCCCTGGGCGTTGGAGATCATATCTCAGGGATATCTTCTGGACTTCAAAGCTTCTCCTCCACAAGGGAGATTTCACCTTTCAAGATTATCTGCAAACCAGATAAAGAAAGAGGCATTCCTAAGCTGCGTGCAAGATCTCCTTGTAATGGGAGTGATCCATCCAGTTCCGCGGACGGAACAAGGACAGGGGTTTTATTCAAATCTGTTTGTGGTTCCCAAAAAAGAGGGAACCTTCAGACCAATTTTGGATTTAAAGATCCTAAACAAATTCCTCAGAGTTCCGTCATTCAAGATGGAAACTATTCAAAGCATTTTACCCATGATCCAAGAGGGTCAGTACATGACCACAGTGGACTTAAAGGATGCCTACCTTCACATTCCGATTCACAAGAATCATCATCAGTTCCTGAGGTTTGCCTTTCTAGACAGGCATTACCAATTTGTAGCTCTTCCATTCGGGTTGGCTACAGCCCCAAGAATTTTTACAAAGGTTCTGGGCTCACTTCTGGCGGTCCTAAGACCGCGAGGCATAGCGGTGGCTCCTTACCTGGACGACATCCTGATACAGGCGTCAAGCTTTCAAATTGCCAAATCTCATACAGAGATAGTTCTGGCATTCCTGAGGTCGCATGGGTGGAAAGTGAACGAAGAAAAGAGTTCTCTATCTCCTCTCACAAGAGTTTCCTTCCTAGGGACTCTAATAGATTCTGTAGAAATGAAAATTTACCTGACGGAGTCCAGGTTATCAAAACTTCTAAATGCTTGCTGTGTTCTTCACTCCATTCCGCGCCCCACGGTGGCTCAGTGCATGGAAGTAATCGGCTTAATGGTAGCAGCGATGGACATAGTGCCATTCGCGCGCCTGCATCTCAGACCGCTGCAATTATGCATGCTCAGTCAGTGGAATTGGGATTACACAGATTTGTCCCCTCTACTAAATCTGGATCAGGAAACCAGAGATTCTCTTCTCTGGTGGTTATCTCGGGCCCATCTGTCCAAAGGTATGACCTTTCGCAGACCAGATTGGACAATTGTAACAACAGATGCCAGCCTTCTAGGTTGGGGTGCAGTCTGGAACTCCCTGAAGGCTCAGGGTTCATGGACTCAGGAGGAGAAACTCCTCCCAATAAATATTCTGGAGTTAAGAGCAATATTCAATGCTTTTCTGGCTTGGCCTCAGCTAGCAACACTGAGGTTCATCAGATTTCAGTCGGACAACATCACGACTGTGGCTTACATCAACCATCAAGGGGGAACCAGGAGTTCCCTAGCGATGTCAGAAGTCTCCAAGATAATTCGCTGGGCAGAGACTCACTCTTGCCACCTGTCAGCGATCCATATCCCAGAACTGGGAGGCGGATTTTCTAAGTCGTCAGACTTTTCATCCGGGGGAATGGGAACTCCATCCGGAGGTGTTTGCTCAATTGGTTCTCCGTTGGGGCAAACCAGAATTGGATCTCATGGCGTCTCGCCAGAACGCCAAACTTCCTTGTTACGGATCCAGGTCCAGGGACCCAGAAGCGGCACTGATAGATGCTCTAACAGCGCCTTGGTTCTTCAACCTAGCTTATGTGTTTCCACCGTTTCCTCTGCTCCCTCGTCTGATTGCAAAAATCAAATCAAACAGGTGATATCGGTGATATTGATAGCGCCTGCGTGGCCACGCAGGACCTGGTATGCAGACCTAGTGGACATGTCATCCTTTCCACCATGGACTCTGCCTCTTTCTCTGAGACTGACAGCATGGAGATTGAACGCTTGATCCTATCAAAGCATGGCTTCTCCGAGTCAGTAATTGATACCTTAATACAGGCACGAAAGCCTGCCACCAGGAAAATTTACCCCAAGGTATGGCGTAAATATCTTCATTGGTGTGAATCCAAGAATTACTCATGGAGTAGGGTTAGGATTCCTAGGATATTGTCCTTCCTCCAAGAGGGTTTGGACAAAGGATTATCAGCTAGTTCTTTAAAGGGACAGATTTCTGCTCTGTCTATTCTTTTACACAAGTGTCTGGCAGAAGTTCCAGACGTTCAAGCATTTTGTCAGGCTTTAGTTAGAATTAAGCCTGTGTTTAAACCTGTTGCTCCTCCATGGAGCTTAAACTTGGTTCTTAAAGTTCTTCAAGGGGTTCCGTTTGAACCCCTTCATTCTATTGATATCAAACTTCTTTCATGGAAAGTTCTTTTTCTGATGGCTATTTCCTCGGCTCGAAGAGTCTCGGAGTTATCTGCCTTACATTGTGATTCTCCTTATCGGATCTTTCATTCAGATAAAGTTGTTCTGCGTACACAACCTGGGTTTTTACCTAAGGTGGTTTCTAACAAGAATATCAATCAAGAGATTGTTGTTCCATCATTATGTCCTAATCCTTCTTCAAAGAAGTCTTTTGCATAATCTAGACGTAGTCCGTGCCTTGAAGTTTTACTTACAGGCTACTAAAGATTTTCGCCAAACATCTAACCTGTTTGTTGTTTACTCTGGACAGAGGACAGGTCAGAAGGCCTCGGCAACCTCTCTTTCTTTTTGGCTTCGGAGTATAATCTGTTCAGCCTATGAGACTGCTGGACCGCAGCCCCCTGAAAGGATTACAGCTCATTCTACTAGAGCTGTGGCTTCCACCTGGGCCTTTAAAAATGAGGCCTCTGTTGAACAGATTTGCAAGGCTGCAACTTGGTCTTCGCTTCATACCTTTTCCAAATTTTACAAATTTGATACTTTTGCTTCTTCTGAGGCTGTTTTTGGGAGAAAGGTTCTACAGGCAGTGGTTCCTTCCGTTTAAGTTCCTGCCTTGTCCCTCCCATCATCCGTGTACTTTAGCTTTGGTATTGGTATCCCACAAGTAATGGATGATCCGTGGACTGGATACACTTAACAAGAGAAAACATAATTTATGCTTACCTGATAAATTTATTTCTCTTGTAGTGTATCCAGTCCACGGCCCGCCCTGTCCTTTTCAGGCAGGTCTAAATTTTAATTAAACTACAGTCACCACTGCACCCTATGGTTTCTCCTTTCTCGGCTTGTTTCGGTCGAATGACTGGATATGGCAGTGAGGGGAGGAGCTATATAGCAGCTCTGCTGTGGGTGATCCTCTTGCAACTTCCTGTTGGGAAGGAGAATATCCCACAAGTAATGGATGATCCGTGGACTGGATACACTACAAGAGAAATAAATTTATCAGGTAAGCATAAATTATGTTTTTTTATGTGGACTTCCCTTATTTCTTGGAGACATTATATAACTTTATCCCTACGTGTCAAAAGAGGTTAAGTTATTAGGCAGTTTTCTGCAGTCTCAGAAGCAACATTTACTTCCTTCAGTACTGCTTTCAAGGGCTTACATTACTTAAAGGGACATTAAACCCCAATTTTTTCTTTCATGATTTAGAAAGAGCATGCAGTTTTAAACAACTTTCTAATTTACTTCTATTATCTAATTTGCTTCATGCTCTTGATATTCTTTGCTGGAAAGCATATCTAGATAGGCTCAGTAGCTGCTGATTGGTTGCTGCACATAGATGCCTCATGTGATTGGCTCTCCCATGTGCATTGCTCTTTCTTCAGCAAAGGATATCTAAAAAATTAAACAAATTAGATAATAGAAGTAAATTGGAAAGTTGTTTAAAATTGTATTCTCTATCTGAATCATGAAAGAAAAAATGTGGGTTTAGTGTCCCTTTAAGTTTTCAGCCCAGGAGAGTTATCCTGTTTCAGTTTTAACTTGCTAATACAGGATGTCATGAGGAATAAATTATGTTGCTTGTCCCTGCTTCAACATGAATGTATTTACAGGGCGTTGTTACATGTCTCTGCCTCCAACGGCTTATATTACTAGAAAACTAACAGCTGACAGAGAGGTTTATTCGGTTTTCAGCAATTACTTCATGTCCTTGGAGTTTGAATTTAGTTCTTAGAGTTCTTCAAGGGGTTCCGTTTGAACCTATGCATTCCATAGATATTAAGTTATTATCTTGGAAAGTTTTATTTTTGGTTGCTATTTTTTCTGCTCGAAGAGTATCAGAGCTTTCAGCATTACAATATCATTCTCCTTATCTTATTTTTCATGCGGATAAGGTGGTGTTGTGTACTAAACCTGGGTTTCTTCCTAAGGTTGTTTCAGTTAAAAGGACACTGTACCCAAAATTTTTCTTTTGTGATTCAGATTGAGCATGACATTTTAAGCAACTTTCTAATTTACTCCTATCATCAAATTTTCTTCATTCTCTTGGTATCTTTATTTGAAATGCAAGAATGTAAGTTTAGATGCCGGCCCATTTTTGTTGAACAACCTGGGTTGTCCTTGCTGATTGGTGGATAAATTCATCCACCAATAAAAAAGTGCTGTCCAGAGTACTGAAACCAAAAAAAAAGCTTAGATGCCTTCTTTTTCAAATAATGATAGCAAGAGAACGAAGAAAAATTAATAATAGGAGTAAATTAGAAAGTTGCTTAAAATTGCATGCTCTTTCTGAATTACAAATGAAAAAATTTGGGTACAGTGTCCCTTTAAGCACATTAATCAGGAATTGTGGTTTCATCTTTGTGTCCTAGTCCTTCTTCTCAGACATAATTTAGGTGTGTTACATAATTTAGGTGTGGTTCGTGCTTTAAAGTTCTACTTGCAAGCTACTAAGAACTTTTGTCAATCACCTTCTTTGTTTGTGTTTTTTTTCTGGGAAACGTAGGGGTCAGAAAGCTACGGCTACCTTCTTTATGGCTGAAGAGTATCATCCGTTTTGCATATGAGACTGCTGGACAGCAGTCTCCTGAAAGACTTACGGCTCATTCCACTAGGGCTGTGGCTTCCTCTTGGGCATTCAAAAATGATGCTTCTGTTGAACAGATTTGCAAGGCTGCGACTTGGTCGTATCTTCACACTTTTTCCAAATTTTACAAATTTGATACCTTTGCCTCAAATAAGGCTGTTTTTGGGAGGAAAGTTCTTCAAGCAGTGGTGCCTTCCATTTAGGTTCCCTTTCTTGTCCCTCCCGTTTCATCCGTGTACTATAGCTTTGGTATTGTATCCCACAAGTAAGGATGAATATCTTGAAAAAGAAAAGGAAATTTATGCTTACCTGATAAATTTGTTTCTTTTTCGATACGATGAGTCCACGGCCCGCCCTGTTCTTTGAGACAGGTTATTAATTTTTTGTTAAACTTCAGACACCTCTGCGCCTTGGCTTTTCCTTTCTCTTCCTAACTTCGGTCGAATGACTGGGTTGGGAGGGAAGGGAGGAGCTATTTATACAGCTTTGCTTTGGTGCTCTTTGCCTCCTCCTGCTGACCAGGAGGCGATATCCCACAAGTAAGGATGAAATCCGTGGACTCATCGTATCGAAAAAGAAACAAATTTATCAGGTAAGCATAAATTTCCTTTTTTACGTGTGATTTTAGTATAAAAATACAATTATATAAAAATAGTGCAAAGAGGAGGATTGAGTATACTGTTTTATCAATCAAAGATGGACCAAAGGCTGCACAGTGGTTTCAACGCTTTATTACTTAAATATACACATTAAGCTTGATAGCCGTCTATTCTCCACCCATATTTCAAATAGTAAACACATACACAAAAAATATAAAAAGCATGAGAGGCAAAGAGAAGCAAAAATGTTGTAAAAATATATCACACCATAATAAAAATCTTGATACTGCAGTATGCTGCTAAGAAAATCATGACACTCTTTCTTACGTAATTAAATAACCTCAAAGGCTGACATAAAAAATGAAAGAGAGAAAACCAAATGTGTCAAGTCCTAAGCTTTATGCATAAAGCAATTGAATTAGTAGTTGGGCCCCAGAATTGAACAGCGAAAATGTAAACGTTCCAGAAGTTCTAAATTTGTAAACCAGACACTCAAGTGTTAAAAAACACGCACTGGTATTGATGTCGAGAACTTCTTATTGCAATACAGTCAAATCAATGTTAAGTTGGCGCTATGCGCTGATGACTGTGTGACTTGTAACTTTATACAATTTCATCTGTAACATTTTCAGGGGTAGTCTCCACTTTGTATCAAGTGTGCGATAAGGAAAAGATACAACATGGTATCGGCAGTCTTTTCAACAGCTTTAACACAGACTTCTCATGGGTAGCAAGACTTTTTTGGCCAAACCTCACCTGTAATACACAGACGCTTCATCCTCCACTAGACAGGGTTAGAACAGCTGTGATTCTGTGGTTTCACAGCATGTATGGTTCTTTTTTGGGGTTGGCGTCTTCGCTTGCCGTTTGTGCTGCAGTGCATCAAAACACCTGTTCGTCTATTCAGCGTGGTTGCTTACTCTGCCTATTCGTAGCTCTTACGTCATCAGTGACTCATCAGACATGACGCGTTTTGCCCCTCCCACAAAGGGCTAAAGTCGGGGCCTCATCAGATATCCAACTTAACATTGATTTGACTGTATTGCAATAAGAAGTTCTCTACGTCAATACCAGTGCGTGTTTTTAACACTTGAGTGTCTGGTTTGCAAATTTAGGACTTCTGGAACGTTAACATTTCTGCTGTTCAATTCTGGGGCCCCACTACTAATTCAATTGCTTTATGCATAAAGCTTAGGACTTGACACATTTTTATGTCAGCCTTTAGGTTATTTAATTACATAAGAAAGAGTGTCATGATTTTCTTAGCAGTATACTGCAGTATCAAGATTTTTATTATGGTGTGATATATTTTTACAACGTTTTTGCTTCTCTTTGCCTCTGATGCTTTTTATATTTTTTGTGTATGTGTTTACTATTTGAAATATGGGTGGAGAATAGACGGCCCATTGCTATCAAGCTTAATGTGTATATTTAAGTAATAAAGCGTTGAAACCACTGTGCAGCCTTTGGTCCATCTTTGATTGATAAAACAGTATACTCAATCCTCCTCTTTGCACTATTTTTATATTATTCTTTATGGACAGCTGGCACTTTTGAGTTAACGCATTAGATTAATAGTGTAGCACCACTATTTTTATTCTTTGTTTAAAAATAAAATTAGTATTTATTTCTTAGTTACACGTGCAATATACTGGCGACGCCAGAAATGTGAAGTTGCGCACATTTATGAAGCTCGCCAGTTTTTTCTACTTTATCATATTGTGGCGTGTTTTATGTGATTCACCCAATGTGCGAGGTGAACTTACGGGGGACATTTTTAGCAGTTGCCCTGAAAAATATGCAACATATGTAATCGCGCCCAAAGAGTGAAAATGCTAAAGCCTCCATTTTTCGAAAATAAATAATAATAAATAGATACACAAAATAAAGTATAAAAGTAAGAAGTAAAAAAAAAAACAAACAAAAAAAAACCGGTAAACCATTAAAGGGACAGTCAACACCAGAATTGTTGTTGTTTAAAAAGATAGATTATCCCTTTATCACCCATTCCCCAGTTTTGCATAACCAACACACTTATAATAATAAACGTTTTACCTCTGTAATTACCTTGTATCTATGCCTCTGCAAACTACCCCCTTCAGTTCTTTTGACAGACTTGCATTTTAGCCAATTAGTGTTCACTCCTAGGTAACTTCACGTGCATGAGCTTAATGTTATCTATATGAAACACATGAACTAACACCCTCTAGTGGTGAAAAACTGTCAAAATGCATTCAGATTAGAGGCAGCCTTCAAGGTCTAAGAAATAAGCATATGAACCTCCTATGTTTATCTTTCAAAAATATGTTCATTATTTAAATAGGAAATGTAATTTTAAACAACTTTCAAATTTACTTTTATTACCAATTTTGCTTTGTTCTCTTGGTATTCTTAGTTGAAAGCTAAACCTAGGAGGTTCATATGCTAATTTCTTAGACCTTGAAGACTGCCTCTAATCTGAATGCATTTTGACCACTAGAGGGCATTAGTTTATGCATTTGATATAGATAACATTGAGCTCATGTATGTGAAGTTACCCTGGAGTAAGCACTGATTGGCTAAAATGCAAGTCTGTCAAAAGAACTGAAATAAAGGGGGGGGGGAGGCTTAGATACAAGGTAATCACAGAGGTAAAAAGAGTATTTCTATAACCGTGTTGGTTATGCAAAACTGGGGAATGAGTAATAAAGGGGTTATCTTTCTTTTTAAACTAAAAAATCCTGGTGTTGACTGTCCCTTTAAACAGAAAATATATAAAGAGAGCTTTCAGAGCACTTTTTTGTTTCATATGTAAAGGGACATAAACCCAAAAATGTTCTTTCATGATTCAGATAGAACTATTTTAAACAACTTTCTAATTTACTTATCTTATTAAATTCTCTGTTTTCTTGTTATGCTTTGTTGAAAAGTGTGCATGTGTCTGCAGCACTATATGGCAGCAGTTTTGCAACAATATTATACATCTGTATATATCTCTTCAATAATGAATAACAGGAGAACAATGCAAATTTGATACTAGAAGTAAATTGGGGGGAAAAATTAAATTGTATGCTCTATCTAAATCATCAAAGAAATATTTGGGTTTCATGTCCCTTTAAGTGGTTTATTTTTATTTTCTGTAGTGCAGGTTTTCTTCTCTAACCTTGCCACTGTTTTCAGCCATCTTTGTTACTAGCAGCTAGTCTGCCAGTAATTTTTTTTTAATGCATTTAAATAATATATATATTATTTATTATTTGTTTTCTGTAGTGTAGAGACCCACCTCCCCCTCCAATCTATATATTTTTTGTAGCATTGGGCCCCATCCTTTCCTCCCCCTGCTACGCTGGGCTGCCCTCCCACCTGCCTACTTCCCTACCACACCTTCCACCAACACAGATGATAGTTACAGAGACAGTGTCACTGTTTGTAACTATCGGGCAATCAGTACTCCCTTTGATATGAAGGCAGATGCTCACGAACAGCAAGTTTCGGATGTCAACTGAGACTGCAAGGGCTGCAAGCAGGTCTGATGTTAAAGCCTGCACTAAGTGCCAATGTTAGAACTTTACATACTCCTACGTACCATTACCTGCCATATATGAAGTATAGTGGGAGTAGTATCGCATGACGTAGATCTATGTCGGATTGGGCAAAGAGGTTAATACCTCCTCTTCAGAACTATACAGCAAATGTACCACAAGTCCTGCTTAACTACATCCACCCCAAGGTTATTTTGCATAGCTCATCAAACCATAAAATCTCTAAAACTTTTCACACCTCTGATTATAGACCACCAAACTCTGCTTTTACGTTAAACTATAATAATTTCAAAATATTTGTAATCCATCAGCATTTTTATAATTTTGCTATAACACTACTTTTACCTAAAAGCAAAAAAAAAAAATACTAAAAGTAAATTCCTAATACATCTCTCCACATGAACTGTGCACTGAAAGGTGCATACTTTTAAAAAAAACGATTCACCTAAACCATACTTTTTAAACGCACTTCCAGCAGTAACATAATTGGGTATACAAGTTTAATTTTACTTGTATGTCCTTTTTTACATTTAGGGCTAGATTATAAGTGGAGGATACGTTATCTTTTCTTTCATAAAATGTTGATGGTCCTCCATAACATATGGGATATATTTCCCGCCACTAGGAGGAGGTCAAGAACCCATACAAAACCATCCCATCTCATGCTAGTTTTTGTTCTTGGCCTCGTAGGAGATGGTTGAGAATATTGTTCCAGCTACTTGATTATGGATTACAAATTGGGAGCTCAGACCTATGTTAGACCCAGAGTCCCTGAGGAGTATCATTTACAAAGAAGAAAGAAAATACTTCACAGCAGCTTTTTTCTCAGCTATCTGGTGCCTCTGTGACTAGATTTCTACTGCAACAGTTGGGGCTGGATCACTAACAGATTCTTATCTGATAGTGCCTGCCAGTCCTAGGAAGGGGGTGAGTGGGTATACAGGAGCTGCCAGGGGGTACTTAAGGGTGTCACTTATTTTCTTGGGGCTTGTTAACGTGTCATTCTATACTGTTATAGAAGTACAAATGTGGAACAAAATATTTCTGTCCACACTGATATTTCTTTAGAGGAGTCAGTTTTTGATATCCCTCTAGTTACATATATTTGTTTTTTTTGCAAATCTGTTCCAGTATGCCAGGTCAACAAAAAATTTGAGAATTGTGTACCTCCATTTCTCAAAGGGAAGTTTTCCCAATACTTGTCACTCACAGGGACTCTTCTGATTTTACTCCTAAATTTAAAAGCAGCATGTATAAAATTGAGACCGATTGTTTTACGGCAGTCCCAAAACCAAGTAAGCGTACATATGGGGCTTATCTCAGTCTCATAAGGTTAATGTGCAAAATCCGTCCCTTCAACTGCAAGTTCCTGCTCTCTTACAGCAGAGCTCTGACACTGAGGATGCAAATATATTTAATTCTGTTGGGGAAGTGTCATCAGATGAACAGGAGCCTGGCCTTATCCTGAATATGACATTGCCTTTAGATTTAAGATGGAGCATATCTGCAATTTATTGCAGGAGATATTAAAGGAAAAAACCTGCTTAAAACAAGCCTGTTAATTAGTTACATATTGTTTTCAAAGCTCCAATAAAAGTTACACAGGTTTTTCAGGTCCCTGATTTGGTCTCTGACTACATTGCTAAGGAATGGGAAAGCCAGGCATACAGTTTGCCACTTCTACAAGATTTAAGAAAATTTACCCCATTCCAGAACAGAATGTGGAAGTGTGGGAAACAATCCCTAACATTAACCCCTTAACGACCGACGACGTATAGGGTACGTCCTGCAAAAAAAGGCTGTTAACGACCAAGGACATACCCTGTACGTTGTCGGCTAAACTGAGCGCTGGAAGCGATCGAGATCGCTTCCAGCCACTCTAACAGTATTGCAGTGATGCCTCGATGTTGAGGCATCCTGCAATACTGTTCCCGACTGCCGGGACCGGATTGATCACTCCCGGTTTCGCTCCACGTGGAGCCCGGCAGTCTAACAGAGCATCAGTAGCGATCGGACAGGCTTCTGATGCTCTGCTTGTGTGATTCTACATTTCATACACTTCAGCGACAACAGCCTGTGCCCCCCTAGGTAGCATCCCTAATTTGATAGGCTGTATAAAATCCGCCCCCTGATTGCCCAGGTTTCTGCCAGGTTTGCAGAGGCTTATACACCTGGAAGGAATATATGTGTTGATGAATCCCTAATGAAGTATAAGGGAAGGCTGGGATTCAAGCAGTATATTCCTTCCAAGCGCTCCAGGTATGGGGTAAAGGTGTATAAGCTCTGTGAGAGCGAGACTGTGTATACTCAGGCCTTCCAGGTGTATGAGGGAAAGGATAGCCACTTTGACCCTCCAGGTTGCCCAGAACATATGGGAACCACTGGCGAGATTGTCTGGGACCTGATATTACCCCTAATGAACAAAGGGTATCACTTGTACTTAGATAATTATTATACAAGTGTCCTTTTCTTCAAGCTACTGTATTGCTTTGATACAGTAGCTTGCAGTACAATTAAAAAGAACCGCGCAGGTTTCCCTGGACAACTTGCACGCACCCGGCTACGAAGGGGGGAGACCTCAGCTCTGCCCCAAGAGGAGCGGTTGGCACTTAAGTACAGAGACAAGAAGGATTTATACCTTCTTACCACCATCCACACAGAGAGGACGGTGGCGGTCTCTGTACGTGGCAGAGCTGACATCATAAGCCAGTGTGCATCAAGTCTTATAACCAGCATATGGGTGGGGTTGATCTGGCAGATCATCTGCTGCAGCCCTACCTAATTATGCGGAAGACAGGGGCCTGGTACAAAAAGGTTGCAATTTACTTTATGAAGATTTGCAACCCAAAACACTTTTTTATTGTTCAAAAAAGCAAACCCTGGAATGAAACAGATTTTTTAACAGTTTCAGCTCTAGATCATTTCGGGGATTTTGTACCAAGATGCACCTGCTCCCCGGGAGGTGATGGGAGAGAGCAGAGTTGGGGCTACCCATTTTATTTTTAAAATCCCCCCCTACTGCCGCAAAGCAGAAACCACAAAAAAATGCAGAGTCTGTACCAAGAGGGGGCAGAGAAGGGACACCATATATTACTGTCCTGATTGCCCTGGACAGCCTGGACTCTGCATTAGGGACTGCTTTAAGCAGTACCATACAATGGTCCATTTAAAAAAAAAAATTGCTGTTCTTCTTTTTTGGTTATGTTTACTGTTAGAGGATTTTTTTGGTTGTTTTTTTACATTTCACTACTCTATTTTCTTTCTAATGACGCAGTGAGTCCACGGATCATCTTAATTACTGTTGGGAATATCACTCCTGAGCAGCAGGAGGAGGCAAAGAGCACCACAGCAAAAGCTGTTAAATACCACTTCCCCTACCCACAATCCCCAGTCATTCTCTTTGCTTGTATCAGTTGCAATGAGGGGTAAAGTTAGGTGTCTGACTCTTCAATCAAGAGTTTATTTTTTAAGCAGAGCAAGTTTGCTCTGGTTTTCTTTGGGGTTTAGCCGTAGTCCATGTCATTCTCTTCAGTAGAGCAAGTGGTGGCTTTTAAGCATTTGGGAACTTGTGGGTTATAATCCCCACTAGGCCTCCCAAGTAATTTCATGCTGCACTTGGTTGAAAGTTTGAGTAAGTTTACTCAGCCTTTTCTTTTTTCCACAGGTCCATGTGAGGTAGGAAGCCCCTCTCATACAAAGTGAGCTGTCCTGCTGCCGGACAGATTTCTCTTGTAAAGGTGTATCCAGTCCACGGGTTCATCCATTACTTGTGGGATATTCTCCTTCCCTACAGGAATCTGCAAGAGGACACCCACAGCAGAGCTGTCTATATAGCTCCTCCCCTAACTGCCAGCCCCAGTCATTCTCTTGCAGCTCTCGACAAGAAAGGAAGTATCAAGAGAGATGTGGTGACTTAGTGTAGTTTTTACCTTCAATCAAAAGTTTGTTATTTTTAAACGGTACCGGCGTTGTACTGTTTTTACTCTCAGGCAGAAATTGGAAGAAGACTTCTGCCTGGAGGTTTGATGATTTTAGCGGTTTGTAACTAAGGTCCATTGCGGTTCTCACACATAACTGAAGAGTATGGAAAGAAAACTTCAGTTGGGGGGACGGTCTGCAGATTGCCTGCTTTGAGGTATGCTCAGTATATTTTTTTTCTAGAGAGATGATAAGGTCTAGAAAATGCTGACAGTGCCTGGTATATTTAAGGTAAGCCTGATACAGTGATTTAACAACAACTGGGATCATGCTTGCAAAAAGGGATAATATTCATGTTAAAACCTATATTACTTAGTGTAAAAACGTTTGCATGATTTATAAATAAAAACGTTTTTTCTCTGAGGTTGATAAATCTTTATTTGGGGCCTAATTTCCACATGGCTTGTTAGATTACTCCTAGGAGTACTTTTTTAAGGCCCTCTGACTTTGAGTGCATGGTGGGAGGGGCCTATTTTCGTTTTCAGTCTGAGACATCCAGCTTCCCTGAAGGAGTCCTCTGGCTTATAGGATCTCTATAGAGGGTTTTGTTCCTGCAAAAATCGTTTTTAAGGGCAGGTAGGAGCCACAGCAGGGCTGTGGCAGTGTGTTTGACTGTTTGTTAACAGGTTTTAAGTTTTTCTAATTCGTTTTTGGGCCTGAGGGGTTAATCATCCATTTGCAAGTGGGTGCAATGCTGCTTTAGTCCCTTATACACACAGTAAAAATTTTGTAGAGTTTACTACTTTTTTTCACTGTTTTGCAGTTTATGTGGTAGTTTTTTTCTCTTAAAGGCACAGTACCGTTTTTTATTATTGCTTTTTTCACATTTATTAAAGTGTTTTCCAAGCTTGCTGGTCTCATTACTAGTCTGTTAAACATGTCTGACATAGAGGAAACTCCTTGTTCATTATGTTTAGAAGCCATTGTGGAACCCCCTCTTAGAATGTGTACCAAATGCACTGACCTTTCTATAAGTTATAAAGACCATGTTATGGCTTTTAAAGATTTATCACCTGAGGTTTCTGAGACTGACAAAAGGGAAGTTATGCCATCTAGCTCTCCCCACGTGTCAGAACCTATAACTCCCGCTCAAGGGACGCCAAGTACATCTAGCGCGTCCAATGCGTTTACTTTACAAGACATGGCGGCTGTTATGAATCATACCCTCACTGAGGTATTGTCCAAACTGCCAGGGTTACAAGGAAAGCGATACAGCTCTGGGGCTAGAACAAATACAGAGCTCTCTGACGCTTTAGTAGCTATGTCTGATATACCCTCACAATGTGCAGGAGTTGAAGCAGGAGAGCTTCTATCTGTGGGTGACTTCTCTGATTCAGGGAAGGCGTTACTTCAGTCTGACTCTGAAATGACAGCATTTAAATTTAAGCTTGAACACCTCCGCGTGTTGCTCAGGGAGGTTTTAGCGACTCTGGATGACTGTGACACCATTGTAGTCCCAGAGATATTGTGTAAAATGGACAAATACTTTGCAGTGCCTGTTTACACTGATGTTTTTCCAATCCCTAAGAGGTTTTCAGAAATTATTACTAAGGAATGGAATAGACCAGGTGTGCCGTTCTCTCCCCCTCCTGCTTTTAAGAAAATGTTTCCTATAGATGCCGCTACACGGGACTTGTGGCAGACGGTCCCTAAGGTGGAGGGAGCAGTCTCTACCCTAGCTAAGCGTACAACTATTCCTGTCGAGGACAGTTGTGCTTTCCTAGATCCTATGGATAAGAAATTAGAGGGTTTCCTTAAGAAAATCTTTATACAACAAGGTTTTATTCTCCAGCCTCTTGCATGCATTGCCCCAGTCACTGCTGCAGCGGCTTTCTGGTTCGAGTCTCTGGAGGAGGCTTTACAGGTAGAGACCCCGTTGGATGATATCCTTGACAGGCTTAAAGCTCTTAAGTTAGCCAATTCATTTATTTCTGACGCCGTTTTTCATTTAACCAAGCTAACGGCTAAAAATTCAGGTTTTGCCATTCAGGCACGTAGGGCGCTATGGCTTAAATCCTGGTCAGCTGATGTCACTTCAAAGTCTAAACTTCTCAATATCCCCTTCAAAGGGCAGACCCTATTTGGGCCTGGACTGAAGGAGATCATTTCTGATATTACTGGAGGAAAAGGCCACGCCCTTCCCCTGGATAGGTCCAACAAGTTAAGGACCAAACAGACTAATTTTCGTTCCTTTCGAAACTTCAAGAGTGGCGCAGCTTCATCTTCCTCTTCTACAAAACAAGAGGGAAATTTTGCCCAGTATTCCGATACACAGGGATCATCATCATCAGTTTTTCAGGTTCGCCTTCCTAGACAGGCATTACCAGTTTGTGGCTCTTCCCTTTGGGTTAGACACGGCACCAAGAATCTTTACGAAGGTTCTAGGGTCCCTTCTCGCGGTTCTAAGACAGCGGGGTATAGCAGTAGCCCCTTACCTAGACGACATCCTGATACAGGCGTCAACTTTTCAAATCGCCAGATCCCATACGGACATTGTTCTGGCATTCCTAAGGTCTCACGGGTGGAAGGTGAACGAAGGAAAGAGTTCTCTCTCACCTCTCACAAGAGTTTCCTTCCTAGGAACTCTGATAGATTCAGTAGAAATTAAGATTTATCTGACAGAGGTCAGGTTGTCAAAACTTCTAACTTCCTGCCGTGCTCTTTATTCCATTTCTCGTCCGTCAGTGGCTCAGTGTATGGAGGTAATCAGATTAATGGTGGCGGCAATGGACATAGTTCCTTTTGCCCGCCTACATCTCAGACCACTGCAACTTTGCATGCTCAATCAGTGGAATGGGGATTACACAGATTTGTCCCCTCTACTAAATCTGGATCAAGAGACCAGGGATTCTCTTCTCTGGTGGCTATCTCGGGTCCATCTGTCCAAGGGAATGAGTTTCCGCAGGCCAGAATGGACTATAGTAACGACAGATGCCAGCCTTCTGGGCTGGGGTGCAGTCTGGAACTCCCTGAAGGCTCAGGGTTCGTGGACTCAGGAGGAGGCCCTCCTTCCGATAAACATTCTGGAACTAAGAGCGATATTCAATGCTCTTCAGGCTTGGCCTCAGCTAGCTGCGGTCAGGTTCATCAGATTTCAGTCGGACAACATCACGACTGTAGCCTATATCAACCATCAGGGGGGAACAAGGAGTCCCCTGGCAATGTTGGAGGTTTCAAAGATAATTCTGTGGGCAGAGGTTCACTCTTGCCATCTCTCAGCTATCTATATCCCAGGAGTAGAGAACTGGGAGGCGGATTTTCTAAGTCGGCAGACTTTTCATCCGGGGGAGTGGGAGCTCCATCCGGAGGTATTTGCCCAGTTGATCCAACTTTGGGGCAAACCAGAACTGGATCTCATGGAGTCTCGTCAGAACGCCAAGCTTCCTTGTTACGGGTCCAGGGTTCCCAAGGCAGCGCTGATAGATGCTCTAGCAGCGCCCTGGTCCTTCAGCCTGGCTTATGTGTTTCCACCGTTTCCTCTGCTCCCTCATCTGATTGCCAAGATCAAGCAGGAGAGAGCTTTGGTGATCTTGATAGCCCCTGCGTGGCCACGCAGGACTTGGTATGCAGATCTGGTGGACATGTCATCCTTTCCACCATGGACTCTGCCGCTAAGGTAGGACCTTCTACTTCAAGGTCCCTTCAAACATCCAAATCTAATTTCTCTACGTCTGACTGCTTGGAGATTGAACGCTTGATTCTATCAAAGCGTGATTTTTCCGAATCAGTCATTGATACCTTAATTCAGGCTCAAAGGCCTGTCACCAGGAAAATCTATCATAAGATATGGTGTAAATATCTTCATTGGTGTGAATCCAAGGGTTACTCATGGAGTAAGGTTAGGATTCCTAGGATATTATCTTTTCTCCAAGAAGGATTGGAGAAGGGTTTGTTAGCTAGTTCCTTAAAGGGACAGATTTCTGCTCTGTCTATTCTTTTGCACAAACGTCTGGCTGAGGTTCCAGACGTTCAGGCGTTTTGTCAGGCTTTAGTTAGAATCAAACCTGTGTTTAAAACTGATGTACATGTTTTTTGTTTGTGTATTAATGGCTACCGGGAGGTTTGTTAGGTCACGCCCACAATAGGAGGGCTTATCTGAGATAGCAGGGACGTTTTTGGCGCAATTTTAGCTGTTTCCTGTTGTTCCTGAATGTTGTAGCTCTGTTGCATAGCTCCTCAGAGGTGGTTCAGCGTTCTCTCCGGTGCGGCTGTATGGTGGTCCGGATCATTTTCTGACTTTGTTTCCGGCAGCAAGGAGGTCAGGTAGGCACCTCAGCAGAGCTTGCTGAGGTGTGGAGGTTGCCTGTTGTTTTTTTGTGGGACTGCTGCTCTGTCTGAATTTCAGGGACTATAACGTTTGTGTCTCTTTTTGCATTCATTTTGTGAAAAATTGTTGCTGTAAGATTTATTGTGCAGTTTATTTAAGGATTTTCTAGTTAAAAAAAAAAAGTCTGTTTAAAATTTAAAGGGACAGTAATTTTTTATTGATTAAGGTTTTTTCCTTTGGAATAAGATGGACCAAGAGGCCCTGTAAGCTGTTGCTTGTTCTCTATGTTTAAATACTAATGTTGAGCCTCCTATCCCTTTTTGTTCCTCTTGTATTGAGAGAACATTACATTATACATTACAAGGATAGACTTTGATTCTGAGCCTTCACTGTCTAGGGCGGATGTTGTTCAGAAGTCTCCTGTTCAGGCTAATCCGCAGCTTTCTCCTCATACGTCCCAATCTTCTGCAGTGCCCTGTGTTTCGTCTCAGGTTGGTTTTTCCTTGCAGAATATGGCTACCCATATATCCTCGGCAGTATCTGAGGCTTTGTCTGCTTTTCCTATGTTATAGGGGAAGCGCAAGAGGAAGTATAAGGTTTCTGATTCTGTTGCAATTGTGTCTAGTGTTTCTTCTCATAAGTCTTAGGAGGAAGATACTTTAGTAGCATCTGAGGGTGAGATCTCGGATTCTGATAGTGTAACTCCTTCTTCTGAACCTGAGGTTGTTTCCTTTAGGTTTAAGCTGGAGCACCTCCGTTTGTTACTCAAGGAGGTTTTGGCTACCTTGGATGACTCTGAGGCGTCAGTCATGGTTATTCCTAAGAAATCTAGTAAACTTAATATGTTTTTTAATGTCCCTTCCTTGGTGGAAGTTTTTCCTATATCAGATCATGTTTCAGATATTATTGCACGAGAATGGGAGAAGCCTAGGATTCCTTTTTCCACTTCTCCAATTTTTAGGAAGATGTTTCCTATTGCTGATTCTATTAAGGAATCTTGGCAAATGGTTCCTAAGGTGGAGGGAGCAGTTTCCACACCTATGGATAAGAAGTTGGAAGCTTTGCTTAAAAAGATTCATGTTCACCAGGGGTATCAATGGCAATCGGCTGCATGTATTGCTACGGTTACTAGTGCGGCGGCATATTGGTTTGATGCATTGTCTGATTCTATTCAGCAAGATACTCCTCTTGAAGAATTTCAAGATAGAATCAAGGCTTTGAAGTTGGCTAATTCCTTTATTGCAGATGCTTCTCTACAGGTTATCAAGTTGGGAGCTAAAATTTCTGGTTTTGCCATTTTAGCTAGCAGAGCTTTATGGTTAAAATCCTGGTCTGCGGATGTGTCCTCTAAGTCTAAGCTTTCTATTCCTTAAAAGTGTAAGACCTTGTTTGGGCCAGGTTTGGCTGAGATTATTTCTGATATTACGGGAGGGAAGGGACATTCTCTTCCTCAGGATAAAAGAAATAAAGAGAAAGGCCGGCAGAGTAATTTTCGTTCCTTTCGTAACTTCTCTGGTAAATCTCCCTCTTCTTCCTCCAAGCAGGAACAGTCCAAGCCATCTTGGAAGTCAAATCAGTCATGGAATAAGGGTAAAAGGTCCAAGGAAGCCTGTTGTTGACGCAAAATCAGCATGAAGGGTCTGCCCCCAATCTGGGAATGGATCTTGTGGGGGGAAACTCTTTCTTTACTCAAGCTTGGGTTCAAGATGTTCAGGATCCCTGGGTGGTAGATATGGCGTCCCAGGGTTACAAACTGGAGTTCAAGAATTTTCCTCCCAGAGGCAGGTTTCTTCTCTCCAGGTTATCTGTAAACCAGATAAAAGGAGAGGCGTTCTTACGTTGTGTTCAGAATCTTTCCGACATGGGAGTGATAGTTCATGTTCCGATTCAGGAACAGGGTCTGGGTTTTTATTCCAATCTCTTCGTCATTCCCAAAAAAGAAGGGAACTTTCAGACCTATTTTAGATCTCAAGAGTTTAAAACAAGTTTCTCATGGTTCTGTCTTTCAAGATGAAAACTATTTGTTCCATTCTTCCTTTGGTTCAGGAAGGTCAGTTCATGACCACAGTGGATCTAAAGGATGCGTATCTGCATATTCCCATTCACAGGGATCATCATAGGTTCCTAAGATTTGCATTTCTAGACAAACATTTTCAGTTTGTAGCTCTTCCTTTTGGTCTGGCAACAGTTCCCAGAATTTTTTCAAACGTCCTGGGAGCATTGTTGGCGGTGCTTCAATTGAGGGGGGTTGCAGTGGCTCCTTATCTGGACGACATTCTAGTTCAGGCTCCATCTTTTCAACTAGCAAACTCCCACACAAAGTTGTTGTTGTTTTTTCTGTGCTCCCACGGTTGGAAGGTGAATTTAGGAAAAAGTTCCTTAATTCCGGCTACAAGAGTGGTATTTTTGGGGACCATTTATAGGTTCTCTAGAGATGAAAAGTTTTCTGACACAAGCAAGAAAGTCAAAGATTTTCAATACGTGTCTTGCTCTTCAGTTCCTTCCTCGGCCGTCAGTGGCTTAGTGCATGGAGGTTATTGGTCTGATAGTTTCAGTCATGGAGATCATTCCGTTTGCTCGGTTCCATCTCAGACCTCTGCAGTTATGCTTGCTCAGGCAGTGGAACGGGGATTATGCGGATCTATCTCCAAAGATTGTTCTAGATCAGATGTCCAGAGATTCTCTTCCATGGTGGTTGTCTCAGGATCTTCTCTGTCAGGGAACTTGCTTTCCCAGACCTGCCTGGGTGATTGTAACCATGGATGCCAGTTTGCTAGGCTGGGGTGCTGTCTGGGGTTCATTAAGGGCTCAGGGTCTATGGACTCGAGAGGAGTTGGTTCTTCCAATAAATGTTTTGGAACTTAGAGCAATTTTCAATGCTCTTCTAGCCTGGCCTCCGCTAGCTTCAACCCAGTTTATCAGGTTTCAGTTGGACAACATAACGTCAGTGGCTTACATCAATCATCAGGGAGGAACTTGGAGTTCATTGGCCATGACAGAGGTAGCCAAGATTATTCAGTGGGCGGAGATTCACAACTGTTGTCTGTCTGCTATCTATATTCCAGGGGTGGACAATTGGGAAGCAGATTTTCTGAGCAGACAGACTTTTTATCCGGGGGAACTTCATCCAGAGGTATTTTCCAGCTTGATTCTCAGTTGGGGGCAGCCGGAGTTGGATCTCATGGCATCTCGTCAGAATGCCAAGCTCCAGAGGTACGGGTCGAGGTCAAAGGATCCTCAGGCTGTTCTGATAGGTGCTCTGGCAGTTCCTTGGACTTTCAGTCTGGCATATGTGTTCCCTCCGTTTGCTCTTCTTCCTTGGGTCATTGCTCGGGTTAAACAAGAGAAGGGCATTGGTGATTCTCATTGCTCCGGTATGGCCTTGCAGAATCTGGTTTACAGATCTGGTGGAGATGTCTTAAGTAAGGATCTGCTTCTGCAGGGTCCCTTCTCTGAAGCTGACTGCTTGGAGATTGAACGCTTGATTCTTTCTAAGCGTGGTTTTTCTGAGTCAGTCATTGAGACTATGATTCAGGCTCGTAAGCCTGAGACTAGGAAGATTTATTATAAGATGTGGCGTAAATATTTGTATTGGTGTGAATCCAAAGGCTACTCGTGGAGTAGAGTTAGGATTCCTAGGATTTTGTCTTTTCTCCAGGAGGTTTTGGAGAAAGATTTATCCGCTAGTACCATGAAGGGTCAAATTTTTTATCTATTTAATTGCACAAGCGCCTGGCGGATGTGCCAGATGTTCATTCGTTTTGTCAGGCCTTGGTTAGAATTTGGCCTGTGTTTAAGTCTACTACTCCATCTTGGAGTCTTAATTTGTTTCTTAGAGTCCTTTAACAGGCTCCGTTTGAACCTATGCATTCTTTGGATATTAAGATGTCATCTTGGAAGGTTTTGTTTCTGGTGGCTATTTCTTAGGCTCAAAGAGTTTCGTAGCTTTCAGCCTTACAGTATGAATCGCCTTTTCTTATTTTTCACTCTGATAAGGTAGTTCTGCGTACTGCCTTGAGTTTTCTTCCCAAGATTGTTTCTGATAAGAATATTAATCAAGAGATTGTTGTTCCTTCTTTGTGTCCTAATCCTTCTCATAAGGAGCATTTGTTGCACAACCTGGATGTGGTTCGTACATTGAAATATTATTTGCAGGGGACTAAGGATTTTTGCCAGTCTTCTTCTTTATTTGTTGTCTTTTCTGGGAAGTGTAAGGGTAAGAAAGCTATGGCTACTTCTCTTTCTTGTTGGTTGAGGAGGGTTAGTCGCTTGGCACATGAGACTGCTGGTCAGCAGCCTCCTGAGAGAATCACATCTCATTCCAGGAGGGCTGTTTCATCTTCTTGGGCTTTCAAAAATGGAGCTTTTGTAGATCACCTTTGCAAGGCTGCGACTTGGTCATCTTTGCATACTTTTTCTAAATTTGACAAATTTGATACTTTTGCTTTAGCAGAGGCTTCTTTTGGGAGAAAGGTTTTTCAAGCAGTGGTGCCTTCTGTTTAGGTTAACCTCTAGCTTGGGTATTGGTTCCCGCCCTGTTTTTCAGACAGTTTTCTTTTCTATAAACTTCAGGCGCCTCTGCCCCTTAGATTTCTTCCTTTCTCCTTTCCCTTTGGTCGAATGACTGGGGATTGTAGGTAGGGGGAGTGGTATTTAACAGCTTTTGCTGTGGTGCTCTTTGCCTCCTCCTGCTGGTTAGGAGTGATATTCCCAACAGTAATTAAGATGATCCGTGGACTCACTGTGTCAAGAAATAAATACATTTATCAGTTAAGAATAAATTATGTTTCTTTTACAAGATAATGACGAGTCCACGGATTTCATCCTTACTTATGGGATATCGCCTCCTGGTCAGCAGGAGGAGGCAAAGAGCACCACAGCAGAGCTGTATATACTCCCTTCCCTCCCACCCCAGTCATTCTCTTTGCCTGTGTTAGATAGGAGATGGCAAAGTGAGGTGTTAGTAAAGATTCTTCAATCAAGTGTTTATTTTTAAAGTGGTGCCACTGAGTGCTACTTTGTGCTGGGGTGTAGCCTAGACCAAATCAGTCTCTTCAGCTCAAAAAGAGAAGCATTTGGTGGCTTTAGAGTAATGGGAACTGGTGGGACATAATTCTCACTGCGCCTCCTATATATGTTTGCTGCCCTAATACTTATAGCCTAAGTATTTTAACTCAGGCTGATTTTCATCCACAGGGCTATGGGAGGGAGAGGACCTCTGAAAACCTGTTTGGACTGCCATGCTGTCGCACAGCATTCAAGGTAAGTGCTAACTTTATTATCTCTGGGGACGAAGATCATCTCAGAAGAAAGTGAGCACTACTTTTATGCCCAGCAGAGCACAGTTCATAAGAATGTGAGCTTCTGCATTACAGGGGTTTTTTGTGTACAGATTATATAGTATATTCTGTCTTTTATACTTCCTCCCGGGGGTGATACTAAAGATGGCGACCGGGAGATTATATATGAACCTTCATAAGTCCCTGCAGTATAATTACAGTAAATATGTGAAGCTTCTGCAGTGTATTTTGGTTTTTGTACTTCCTCCTGGTGCCGATAATAAAGCATGGCGACCGGGAGACTACATAAGAACCTTGTTAGGTTTCTGTTGTATAGTTATAGGTATTTATGTACAGCTTCGTCAGTGTATTCTACTTGTTATACTTTTCCCTGCGCCTATACTAAAGATGGCGACCGGGAGGTGACATTAGAGCCTTGTTAAGTTTCTGTGTGACGCAACGGCAGCATATTCTGTTTGTTTGTACTTACTCCCGGTGCCTCTACACTACGGCACAGCAACCGGGAGATTGCAGGACGGGCCGGTGTATTTAACCTGTACAGTTCTTTTTTTATGAAGCGCTCCCGGTGCCTGTTATAGAGCGTGGCGACAGGGAGGTTGCCTACCACACTGTTTTTCTTCACAGTGGTAGGCATGCATATACTACACAGTCTGTTGTGTTTTCCTACTTGCTCCCGGTGCCTATAAAGTTAAGCTACTGGGTGATTGCATGGGGCAGTGTGTCTCATTTTAATGGCGCAATATGGTGTGCGTAGTGTTTATTTGACTCCCGTAATCGAAAGTAGATGGTTTGACGACCGGGAGATTGCTCTATATTATCTATAGAACAGTTTATTTCTACACGGTTTATTGTTATTTTATCGCTCCCGGCACTTATACTTTAAAATGGCGACCGGGAGTTGGCTTAGGTAACGCCCACGACGGGCGGAGCTTGGCGCTGTGTTGGTACGCGCTTCTTTGTATGGGGAGAAGTTCAGCGTGGCGCCTGGGGGAATCCACTTCCTTCCTCTTGCTTCCGGTTATCGGAACATTTTTTATCACATTAATTGCGCTTCAGTCAGCGGTATAGTGACAACTTAGTGAAGACTGCCTTTCATCTCGGCGGGGTCTGACTGAGATGTACAGGTGTTGCAGTTCCTCTCGCTTCTTATCCTATAATAAATGTTTTCATATCAGCATTTACAGTCATAGTCCCAGTAGTATATATGGAATGCTCCTGACATACCAAGGGACTGAATCTTTTAGGTGTCTACCTTAACTGTGCAGATAGATTGAGGGGGTGTATAATTGATTTTATGTCACACATGCAGTACCCTGCGGTTCCTCACTAATTTCATTGGGGGTTAATCGCAAAGCATCGCTTCCTTTGTATCATGGCGATCACTTGTATAGAGTAACATTTAAAACATATATATAAAAAAAAAAGTTACCTTTTAAAATTTAAAGAGACGGTAACGGTTTTTTGGCTCAGAACGCCTACTACGGGCTCCTTGTTCTGTAAGATGATTAACTTTGTGGTACTGCTAATCCCTTTCTATTTCTCATTTTTTGAAGGGATCTTTATCTTGATGAAGATACTCTTGTCCCAGCTTACCACTTTTTAAGTGACACTGCGCATGATATCCTACTAATTCCTAAAGGTCAACACATGCGGTGCTCTGCTTTTCCTGTATTAATTTTGGGCTATTTGGTTCTGACAGCCAACGGTGTACATTGCCGCCGTCTCTAGTGCAGCGGCGTATTGCATTGATGTGCTATACGAGGCTTTCTCTGGCTGTGATCCAAGGCCTGATACAGCCCTCAAATTTATCATTGCTTTCATTTAGGAGGCGTACCTTCAGGAACCTACTCCCAGCTGATGAGTGGCAATAACCACGAAACAGCTGTCCTGGGATTGGCTGAAATCACTGTACTAACCCTGGCTTAGCATAAAAGCTGTGTAATGCAGCAGTGTTATGGCATAAAGGGAAGTCTGCCTTAGAAAGCAGGCTAAAAGTAAGAAGGGTGAGTCATTGGGTAGACTTCTCTCTTTGTCCAGGTTTGGATAAGAGATGTTCAGGATCTCTGGACACTTGAAATTGTGTCTCAGGGGTATCATTAGGAGTTCAGAAATTCTCCCCCCAGAGGATGATTTCTTTTTTTTTTGGTTATCTGTAGACCAGATAAAAGGAATGGTGTTCTTACGTTGTGTAAGAGATTTCTTTTCCATGGGAGTAATATGTCCCGTTTTGACTCGGGAACAGGGACAGGAATTTTTACTTAAATCTGTTTGTAGTTCCCAAGAAGGGAACATTCCGACCCATTTTAGACCTTAAAGAGTCTAACCAAGTTTTGCAGGGTTCCCTCTTTCAAGATGGAAACTGTTCGTACCATTCTTCCATTGATCCAATAGGTTCAATTTATGGCTACCGTGGATCTAAAGGATGCATGTCTCCATGTTCCTTTCCACAAAGATCAGGATCAACATTTTCAGTTCGTGGCTCTTCCTTTTGGTCTGGCCACAAGCACCCAGAATTTTAAAAAAGGTTCTGGGGTCTCTGCTAGCGGTTCTCAGGCCGTGAGGCATTGCAGTGGCGCCTTATCTGGACGACATTCTGATCCAGGCGTCGTCTTATCAACTAACAAGTTCTCATACTGACATTGTCCTGTCCTTTCTGCGGACTCACGGGTGCAAGGTGAATCTAGAAAAGAGTTCACTAATTCCTCAGACAAGGGTTCCTTTTCTGGGAACTCTAATCGACTCTCTATCCATGAGAATCTTTTTGACGGAAGTCAGAAAGTTAAAGATTCTGGAAGCCTGCCGTCCCTTCAGTCCAATCCTCGGCCGTCAGTGGCTCAGTGCATGGAGGCAATTGGATTGATGGTGGCAGCAATGGTCATTATTCCGTTCTCTCGTTTTTCATCTCGGACCTCTATAACTGAGCATGCTCAGACAATGGAATGGAGATTATAAAGAATTTTCTCCTCAAATAGATCTGGATCAGGAGACAATAGTCTCTCTTCTTTGGTGGTTGTCACAGGATCATCTGTCCCAAGAGACGTGCTTCCGCAAACCCTCATGGGTGATAGTGACAACGGACGCCAGTCTACTAGGATGGGGTGCAGCCTGGAATTCCCTGACGGCTCAGGGTCTGTGGACTCGGTCGGAGTCTCTACTTCCAATCAATATTCTGGAGTTGAGGGCAATATTCAAGGCTCTTCAGGCTTGGCATCAGTTGGCTTCAGCCAAATTCATCCGATTTTAGTCGGACAACATCACGACTGTGGCTTACATCAATCATCAGGGAGAAACAAGCAGTTCCTTAGCGATGACAGAAGTATCCAAGATATTCTGGTGGGCGGAGGCTCACTCTTGTTATCTGTCAGCAATCTATATCCCAGGAGTGGACATCTGGGAAGTGGATTTTTTGAGCAGACAGACGTTTCTTCCGGGGGAATGGGAAATCCATCCGGAAGTCTTTACCACCCTGATTCTCAGATGGGGCAGGCCGGAGCTGGATTTCATGGCATCTCGTCAGAATGCCAAGCTCCGGAGATACGGATCCAGGTCCAGGGATCCTCAGGCCGAACTGATAGATGCCTTGGCAGGGCCTTGGTCGTTCAACCTAGCTTATGTGTTTCCACCGTTTGCTCTCCTTTCCCGGGTGATTGCTCGGGTCAAACAGGAGAGGGCTTCAGTGATTCTCATCGCTACTGCATGGACTCGCAGGACTTGGTATGCCGATCTGGTAGACATGTCCTCTCTGCCACCGTGGAAGCTTCCATTGAGGCGGGACCTTCTCATTCAGGGACCCTGCCATCATCCGAATCTAATTTCTCTACAGCTGACTGCTTGGAGATTGAATTCTTGATTTTATCTAAGCGAGGGTTCTCTGATTTGGTCATTGATACTTTGATTCAGGCACGTAAGCCTGTTTCTAGAAAAATTTACCATAAGATATGGAGTAAATATCTTTTTTGGTGTGAATCCAAGGGTTACTCATGGAGTAAGATTAGGATTCCTAGGATTTTATCCTTTCTCCAAGAAGGATTGGAGAAAGGGTTGTTGGCAAGTTCCTTAAAGGGACACATTCTGTTCTATCTCTTTTGCTTCACAAACGTCTGGCAGATGTTCCGGATGTTCAATCTTTTTGTCAGGCTCTGAACAGAATCAAGCCTGTGTTTTGACCAATTGCTCCTCCTTGGAGATTGAATTTAGTTCTTAATGCTCTTAAGGGGTTCCGTTTGAAGCTATGCATTCCATAGATATTAAGTTGTTATCTTGGAAAGTTTTATTTTTTGTTGCTATTCTTATGCTCGCAGAGTTTTTGAGCTTTCAGCATTACAATGTGATTATCCTTACCTTGTTTTTCATTCCGAAAAGGTGGTGCTGCATATCAAACCTGTTTTTTTTCCTAAGGTTGTTTCTAACAAGAATATTAATCGGGAATTGTTGTTCCTTCATTGTGTCCTACTCCTTATTCTAAGAGGAAGCGTCTGTTACATAATTTGGACGTAGTCCGTGCCCTGAAGTTCTACTTACAGGCGACTAGGGAATTTCGTCAATCATTTTCATTATGTGTTGTCTTTTCTGGGAAACGTAGGGGTCAGAAAGCTACGGCTACCTCTCTTTCTTTTTGGCTGAAGATTATCATCCATTTTGCATATGAGACTGCTGGACAGCAGCCTCCTGAAAGAATTACAGCTCATTCCACTAGGGCTGTGGCTTCCTCATGGGAATTTAAAAATGATGCTTCTGTTGAACAGATTTGCAAGGCTGCAACTTGGTCGTCTCTTCACATTTTTTAAAAATTTGATACCTTTGCCTCGTCCGAGGCTATTTTTGGGAGAAAGGTCCTTCAAGCAGTGGTGCCTTCCGTTTAGGTTCCTGTCTTGTCCCTCCCTTTCATCCGTGTCCTATAGCTTTGGTATTGTATCCCATAAGTAAGGATGAAATCCGTGGACTCGTCATATCTTGTAAAAGAAAAGGAAATTTATGCTTACCTGATAAATTTATTTATTTTACGATATGTCAAAAAGCAATGTGTGTGTAAAAATTAAAATTGAAAAATTACCACCATACAGTTTCTCCAATTTTTTGGCTAAAACGGTTGCATCAAAGGCATTAAAGCACACCATATACAATACCTTGGGGTGTCAACATTTCAAAAATTATACACTATTATGGCAATAAATAAAAATGGGGTATGTGATAGGCCCCAAACTAAAGATAGGCCTAACAGAAGAAATACTCTCACTTTTAGCTAATTTTACAAGTCATAAAATTGTAACAGAACCTTCCCAAAATCCTGGCAAACCTATGCATGGGGGCATAGGTGTACTCAGGAGGTCTTGCAGAAAACAACCGGGGTGTTGTTTTGCAATAACTTACAACAGTCTCCCCTAAATCATAGTCAAAAAGCAATGTGTGTGTAAAAATGAAAATTGAAAAATTACCACCATACACTTTCTCCATTTTTTTTGGCTAAAACGGTTGCGTCAAAGCACACCATATACAATACCTTGGGGTGTCAACATTTCAAAAATATACACTGTCGTGGCAATACATAATAATGGGGTATGTGATAGGCCCCAAACTAAAGATAGGCCTATCAGAAGAAATACCCTCACTTTTAACTAAATTTACAAGTCATAAAATTGTAACAGAACCTTCCCAAAATCCTGGAAAACCTAATACTGGGGGGCATAGGTGTACTCAGGAGGTCTTGCAGAAAACAACCTGGAGTGTTTTTTTCCAATAACTTACAACAGGCTCTCCTAAATCATAGCCAAAAAGCAATGTATGTGTACAAATGAAAAAATACCACCACACACTTTCTCCAATTTGTTTGGCTAAAACAGTTGCATCAAAGGCATCAAAACAGCCCATATACAATACCTTGGGGTCTCAACTCCTGAGATATATGCACGTTCATGGTGAGCAAATAAATTGGGGTATGTAAACAAGCCCCCCAAAAGAAGATAGTCAAAGAAGTTATGTTAAATTTGAAAAAATCACAAACACATGTCAGAAGTTTGGCATTGCAAACCTTAAGCAACCCAACAAACCTATGCATAGGTGGTATCACTGTATTCAGGAGATCTAGCTGAACAAATATTGGGGTGTTCTTTGGCAGTAACACATAACAGGAATTAAGAAACCATGCCTAAAGTACAATTTGTGTGAAAAATAACACAAAAAATGAGTTTGACAACGACTGATGGTTGAATTAGTGCATGGAAAGTGTTAAAATACCTACATTTCAAATACCCTAGGGCAGTGCTTTCCAAACATTAGTGTGTTGGTGTGCCCCTGCTTTAACACAAATTGTTTGGAATTCAAAAAAAATTTTTGGTTCCAGACTTTCTGCCTGCCTGCTACGCATATCACGTGGTTGGCACCTAGTGGGTTACAGATCATCTTAACCTATTGGCACAGCTCAGCGGGAACTGAAACTATTCCCATTGGCGGCTTTGTCAGCACATTGGCTCCTGACTGCACGTGTAGTCTCTTTAATCAGTTTGTGACTGCCTGTGTAGTCAGTGAGTGGTACAGCAGTAGTCAGTCAGACTCACAGAACTCTGAGGGTGGCAGCTTAAACGCTGAGCTGAAGTCAGAAATCAATGGGGGAGGTTTTTTTGGGGGGGTGGTTGCAACTAGCTCCCAGTAGTGCATTGCTGCTTCTGCTCTTGATATATGGATAGAAATTGGAAGCTTAAAAATGCTTGATGATGAAATATGAGTGTCTTTATCTAATATTCCACCAAATATTCAGAAACTGTGTTCATTCCATCAACCTCATACATAGTAAGTAGCTACTGGTGTTATTAAACGTTTTTTTAATTCTTGCACATACTTACATAGTGTTACTTGTAAATACATTTTATTATTAAATAATTTATGTATGTGCCCTTATCTCTTAAAACAAGTTAATTTAACCTCCTGTTTGCTAGCACAACTGAATTACTGTGTTGCAAAATGATGTAGGTCTAAAAAGTGTGTCACCAACATGAAAAGTTTGGAAAGCTCTGCCCTAGGGTGTCTACTTTTCAAAAATATATGGTTTGATGGGGTAAATTACATTGGCTGGCTTCAGAAATTACCTAAATAGGACATGGGTGCATGAAGACAGATGTGAAAATTCCAATTTGGAAAACTGGAATGCGCCCCCTTAAAAAAAAGGCCTCTTAGCCCCCTGAGAACCCAACAAACCTATTCATGGGTGGTATCACTGTACTCAGGAGATGTTGTTGAACACATATAGAGGTGGGTTTTTTTGCAGTAACACATAAAAATTCATGCCTAAAGTATAATGTGTGTAAAAAATAACATAAAAAAATGACTACCCAAAAGTTTGACAAAAACTGATGGTTGAATCAGTGCATGGAAAGTGTTAAAATACCAGCATTTTAAATACCCTAGGGTGCCTACTTTTCAAAAATATATGGTTTGATGGGGGTAAGTTACATTGGCTGGCTTTAGAAATGTCCCAAATAGGACATGGGTGCATGATGACGGATGTGAAAATTCTAAGTTGGAAAACTGGAATGTGCCCCCTAAAAATAAGGCCTTTTAGCCCCCTGAGAACCCAACAAACCTATTCATGGGTGGTATCACTGTACTCGGGAGATGTTGCTGAACACATATTGGGGTGTTATTTGGCAGTAACCCTTAACATTCTCAATAAATGTATTCTTAAATTGCTATTTTTTTTCTTTCAAACTTTGGCATAGATTGGTGGTAAAATGGTTGCATGAAAAGAGTCAAAATACTTCAAGTTTAGGTTGTCTTCTTTTTAAAAATATATACATGTGAAGGGATTCCTGACAGATATCAGTGTTCCAATGTAGTGCTTTATTAGTAAATATGCTAACATATGTTAGCTAATGTACTTACAGGTGTTTTGACCTTTTTATTGATTACATTTTGCCAAATACATATATGTTTTTGAGCTGTGATGATATTTGGTATTTTTCCCATTAAATTGTTTCATAATCCACTTTATAATGGGCTGCAAATTTGCAATTAAATAAATAACACATAAATCATGCTCCTTAGGAGTATTATAAAATCGTCATCAAAACAAAATAAATCATTACGAAACTTTATCTTTACATACCTGTTTATTTGGTGCATGTGCATATGTATATAAACATAAAAACAATTCATTTTTTGCTAATGGTTATTGTCAGTAGTAAGCATGAAAATGGGACAGGGATTATCAACATTATATGAATGGCCAATTGCCTGGCCTGTAAGAAAAGTATTTTGTCAATTACCAATAGTAGCAACAGGATAATAGGTGACGAGAGAGCGATTGGTCATGTGACTGTAGACGTAGTCATACAGGCTATGGGGGAGTTGCCAGACGGCGTCCCCATAGGTACGTCAGATCAGGAACGCTGATGTAAATATGAGACGTTTATTACTCTACTTCCATAAGCCCTCCCACACATGTCACTTGGAGGTATGAGATCTTATGTGGCGCTATGATTGGATAGCAAGGGGACTTCTATTAACCATAATAATGGGGATATTTAAGATAGAGCCTATATTCAAAGAACTAAAATATTTACTAAAGAGTATCTTTCTAAATGCACGCTCTTAAGCTGTTTATGTCATCCTAAGATGTAACCTAAGTGTTAATAGTGAATGTAGTGAGAGTTCTATATTCCTAACATGATATGGGAATAAAGCCGAACATACATACACAGACCTACTCATAATGGACATATCGTTAAATCTATATTTAAAATAACATGGTTAGTGTAAAAACTGTCAGAAATCGGAAATAGTTATAATAATGGTATGAAAATAGATGCTCTAAGTGATGGGTGTGATGATAAATGTATAAAGTGTATACTAATATGTGCAAGCGGCAATCGACCTATTGAATAATTAATAATGTTAATGGATCAATAATATATATAATACTATATCGGTCATGATACTCCAATTGATGAAGTCTAATAAGTCATAAATATATTAGTGAAATATCCGCCGTAGCGCTAAGGAATCTTAGATAACTAATGTGAATAAAATAGTAATTTATGAAGTGGAATACATATATAGAGACTCATTTGTACTCTGACTCTCAATTTATTTCTTGCTATATATCTTGTTGCCGTTTATCTTGTTGTGTATATTTACACTTTGTTTTTATTTTTCTCAGATGTGGTGGAGAGATACCCACCTGCATATAGTCATATGATATTGTGCTATAGATACATAGAGTTGCATGTGGATAACATTTCATTATCTTATCAAGAGTATCAAATAAGATAAGACACACCATCTATGATAGATTTGACTTTGGAAAGCATCTTTTTATAACAAATCTATCTATAACACATATACCAGCGCCCCCTATTAGGATTTCTTGTATTAGTAATACCTTTGTTTTATATATACATGTGAAGGGTTATTCCGGGATTCCTGACAGATATCAGTTTTACAATGTAACTATCGCTAATTTTGAAAAATAAAAAATGGTTTGGAAATAGCAAAGTGCTACTTGTACGTATTGCCCTATAACTTGCAAAAAAAGCCAAAAACATTTAAACATTGGGTATTTCTAAACTCAGGACAAAATGTAGAAACTATTTAGCATGGGTGTTTTGTATTGTAGATGTGTAACAGATTTTGGGGGTCAAAGTTAGAAAAAGTGGTTTTCTTCTTAAATGTATCCCCCATAGGCTTCTAATTATGTTTATTTATATGCAGCCACTTAACCAATTAAAGGGATAGTAAACACCCAAAATTTTATTGTTTAAAAAGATAGATAATCCTTTTATTTACCATTCCCCAGTTTTGCATAACCAACACTGTTATTGAAATATACTTTTTTCGTAATTACCTTGTATCTAAGCTTCGGCAGACTGCCTCCTTATCTCAGATCTTTTGATAGACTTGCATTTCAGGCAATTAGCGCTGACTCTTAAATAACTCCACGTGCATGAGCACAGTGTTATTTATATGAAACACCTGAACTAACGCCCTCTAGCTGTGAAAAACTGTCAAATGCAGTCAGATAAGAGGCGGCGTTAAGTCTTATAAATTAGCACATGAGCCTTCCTAGGTTTAGCTTTCAACTAAGAATACCAAGAAAACAAAGCAAATTTGATGATAAAAGTAAATTAGAAAGTTGTTTAAAATTACATGCCCTATCTGAATCATGAAGTTTAATTTGAACTTTACTATACCTTTAATCTGAAAGAAATCAAAGAAACTTGTGAGTATGTCTTGAGCAGTTTAAAGACTGGTGCTACAAAGTTGAATTCTCACAATCCCTGATAACTATCCAGAGACAGCAACAAGCTATCCCTTGAATAATAATGAAAGCCTTAAAGTTTAATTTCAATTAAAAGAATCAGTGTAGTGTTTTTTAAATCTAAATCTTGTTTCAAGTATTATATCAACAATAATCCATGTCCTGTGAGCTTGTGATTCTCATTATCTTAGTAGCATCAGGATATGAAACACATTTCATGATTATGTAACTGCTTCATCAGTATTATCCCCTTAGTGACCAGACCATTTTTCAATTTTCTTACCGTTAAGGAACAGGGCTATTTTTACATTTCTGCCGTGTTTGTGTTTAGCTGTAATTTTCCTCGTACTCATTTACTGTAACCACACATATTATATACCATTTTTCTCGCCATATAATGGACATTATTTTCATCATAGCTTATTATTTACAATAAAAACTTAAATTATGCTTACCTGATAATTTTCTTTTCTTCTGACGGGGAGCGTCCACAGCTGCATTCATTACTTTTGGGAATTCAGAGCCTGGCCACCAGGAGGAGGCAAAGACACCCAGCCAAAGGCTTAAATACCTCTCCCACTTCCCTCATTCCCCAGTCATTCTTTGCCTTTCGTCACAGGAGGTTGGCAGAGAAGTGTCGGAAGATTAAAGATAGTCTCTTATGGAGGGTAGTACTCTTCGAAATGGGACTGGAGTTTTAAGTAATCCTGTCCTGATGAAGGTTAGAGTCTGGAGATGCAGGGAGGGTCTTTCTGCAAAACCATCCAGACTCATGTTAACAGCTCCTTAGCAATCAGCGTTGATGAGTTTCGCTGCCTGCTTTCTTCACTCAAGTCCATGTTAGAAGCGATGCTACTATCTGTCACACTTGAAGGGCTGTGTTCCTGTTTCACAGCGTAGATTCCGGTAAGAACGTTTAATTTTACTTCGATGTTTGAATGTAATGTAACGAAGAAGTCAGGGTCTCAGTGGGACTCCTTTATCTTTATGGAATTGAGGGTTAATATCTCCTGAGGGGAGTTATTCAACAGGGGGGACTTTAACCATGTGTCTTATGTGTCTGTCTACTAATGTATAGTGATGCTTGGGCTCGGGGCTATACCGGAACATAACAGCCTTTTTTGTCAGGTTGCGCGGCCTTTGTGGCCTTGGCGTGCTTTTCTCTGGCCTGCACGGTGTACCTTGTGACTAGGCATGGTCACGTTCTGTTCTCCATTTCCGTATTCCTGAGCGCGTTGCGACCAAGAGAGTCTTTTTCGCTAGTTGTCTTGGTCATAGTCGGTGGTGAGTGCCCCAGCCATTGGGGGTGTAAAGGTGCTGTTTTTCTTTTTTATATCCATAATTTCTATCCAAGTAATAGAGGATTCTGATTTTTTTGGAGACGGATGTCTCTGATTCAGATTCTACTTCTTGCGAAGAGTAAGAAATGGCCCGGGTAATCCATGCCCATCAGTTATGTTCTGCATGCCGCTTTAGAGTGCTCTTTTCTCCCGAAACAGGGAACTTAGAGTTTGCCAAGCCATCTGCCCCTGGGGATCCCATATCCCATGATGTGCGTGCCCTAGAACTTTCTTTGGCTACGCAAGCAGGTGTCCCTAATGCCTTTACCCCTTCTCTGCAAGGCGGTTTGTTTCCTCCAGAGGTTACAGCACGGTTCCGCATGGCCATATCTATGGCGTTGGCGCATTTATATCTTCCAGGAAGGGAGGTGTTGCTGAGATACTGTCCATGTTCTGTTAACCAGGGCTCGTCAGGCGTGGGATCGTCTGGGTCAGATCAGCCCTCTGGGGAAGCGGTTTCCTCTGGGGCTTCAGGGGCCCAACCCTCGGGTCGGGGTTATCAGTTGCCCAGACGGAGGTAAGTCTTGCTTTTCCTTATAGACTGGCGTGCCTTCGTGTTCTGCTGCGGCATGTTTTGGCAGTGCTGGAGGACCCCTCTCTGTTTGGTCGTTAGAGTTCATTCTCTATACGTTTTTGTCCTGTTGCAACCTTGGTTTGCGCTTGGAGTTCTGCTGGGGTTCTTTTTACCCTAGTTGTTGGTCTTTAGATCTCTTGTTGAATTCTTCTTCTTCTTCCCTCCCGGGGGTATGTAGAATGCGTTGGCTTGGAGCCTGCAGGACTTGTCTCCTCTGGGACTTTGCACTCGTTAGAATCTAGTGATTCTGAGTGGTCTCTAAATAGGGCCTTACTGGTTTTAACTGATGGGCAGTTACTTGGTCCTTTCAGATTTTATCCTTCTGTTTCTTGTGAAGCAGGTTTTTTTTCAGGCTGTGGTGCCCTCCGAATGGGCCGCCTCATCTACCCGCCCTTTTTTTGCATTTAGGGTCCTTTATAGCTTGGGTATTGTTTTCCCAAAAGTAATGAATGCAGCTGGGGACTCTACCCGTTTAAGAAGAAAAACTTAAATTATGCTTACCTGATAATTTTCTTTTCTTCTGACGGGGAGAGTCCACAGCTCCCCGTCCATGTTTTTTATATGGGGTGGCCGTTTCTTTATTTTTTATTCTTCTGGCACCTTTTCTCTAACATAGGTGTGTCCGGTCCACGGCGTCATCCTTACTTGTGGGATATTCTCTTCCCCAACAGGAAATGGCAAAGAGCCCAGCAAAGCTGGTCACATGATCCCTCCTAGGCTCCGCCTACCCCAGTCATTCTCTTTGCCGTTGTACAGGCAACATCTCCACGGAGATGGCTTAGAGTTTTTTAGTGTTTAACTGTAGTTTTTATTATTCAATCAAGAGTTTGTTATTTTAAAATAGTGCTGGTATGTACTATTTACTCAGAAACAGAAAAGAGATGAAGATTTCTGTTTGTATGAGGAAAATGATTTTAGCAACCGTTACTAAAATCCATGGCTGTTCCACACAGGACTGTTGAGAGGAATTAACTTCAGTTGGGGGAACAGTGAGCAGTCTCTTGCTGCTTGAGGTATGACACATTCTAACAAGACGATGTAATGCTGGAAGCTGTCATTTTCCCTATGGGATCCGGTAAGCCATGTTTATTAAGATAGTAAATAAGGGCTTCACAAGGGCTTATTAAGACTGTAGTCTTTTTCTGGGCTAAATCGATTCATTATTAACACATATTTAGCCTTGAGGAATCATTTAATCTGGGTATTTTGATAAGATTATATCGGCAGGCACTGTTTTAGACACCTTATTCTTAGGGGCTTTCCCAAATCATAGGCAGAGCCTCATTTTCGCGCCGGTGTTGCGCACTTGTTTTTGAGAGGCATGACATGCAGTCGCATGTGTGAGGAGCTCTGATACATAGAAAAGACTTTCTGAAGGCGTCATTTGGTATTGTATTCCCCTTTGGGCTTGGTTGGGTCTCAGCAAAGCAGATACCAGGGACTGTAAAGGGGTTAAAGTTAAAAACGGCTCCGGTTCCGTTATTTTAAGGGTTAAAGCTTCCAAATTTGGTGTGCAATACTTTTAAGGCTTTAAGACACTGTGGTGAAATTTTGGTGAATTTTGAACAATTCCTTCATATTTTTTCGCAATTGCAGTAATAAAGTGTGTTCAGTTTAAAGTTTAAAGTGACAGTAACGGTTTTATTTTAAAACGTTTTTTGTACTTTGTTATCAAGTTTATGCCTGTTTAACATGTCTGAACTACCAGATAGACTGTGTTCTGAATGTGGGGAAGCCAGAGTTCCTTCTCATTTAAATAAATGTGATTTATGTGACAATGACAATGATGCCCAAGATGATTCCTCAAGTGAGGGGAGTAAGCATGGTACTGCATCATTCCCTCCTTCGTCTACACGAGTCTTGCCCACTCAGGAGGCCCCTAGTACATCTAGCGCGCCAATACTCCTTACTATGCAACAATTAACGGCTGTAATGGATAATTCTGTCAAAAACATTTTAGCCAAAATGCACACTTATCAGCGTAAGCGCGACTGCTCTGTTTTAGATACTGAAGAGCATGACGACGCTGATAATAATGGTTCTGAAGGGCCCCTAAACCAGTCTGATGGGGCCAGGGAGGTTTTGTCTGAGGGAGAAATTACTGATTCAGGGAACATTTCTCAACAAGCTGAACCTGATGTGATTACGTTTAAATTTAAGTTGGAACATCTCCGCATTCTGCTTAAGGAGGTATTATCCACTCTGGATGATTGTGACAAGTTGGTCATCCCAGAGAAACTATGTAAAATGGACAAGTTCCTAGAGGTCCCGGGGCTCCCAGAAGCTTTTCCTATACCCAAGCGGGTGGCGGACATTGTAAATAAAGAATGGGAAAGGCCCGGTATTCCTTTCGTCCCTCCCCCCATATTTAAAAAATTGTTTCCTATGGTCGACCCCAGAAAGGACTTATGGCAGACAGTCCCCAAGGTCGAGGGAGCGGTTTCCACTTTAAACAAACGCACCACTATACCCATAGAAGATAGTTGTGCTTTCAAAGATCCTATGGATAAAAAATTAGAAGGTTTACTTAAAAAGATGTTTGTTCAGCAGGGTTACCTTCTTCAACCAATTTCATGCATTGTCCCTGTCGCTACAGCCGCGTGTTTCTGGTTCGATGAGCTGGTAAAGGCGGTCGATAGTGATTCTCCTCCTTATGAGGAGATTATGGACAGAATCAATGCTCTCAAATTGGCTAATTCTTTCACCCTAGACGCCACTTTGCAATTGGCTAGGTTAGCGGCTAAGAATTCTGGGTTTGCTATTGTGGCGCGCAGAGCGCTTTGGTTGAAATCTTGGTCAGCTGATGCGTCTTCCAAGAACAAGCTACTTAACATTCCTTTCAAGGGGAAAACGCTGTTTGGCCCTGACTTGAAAGAGATTATCTCTGATATCACTGGGGGTAAGGGCCACGCCCTTCCTCAGGATCGGCCTTTCAAGGCCAAAAATAAACCTAATTTTCGTCCCTTTCGTAGAAACGGACCAGCCCAAAGTGCTACGTCCTCTAAGCAAGAGGGTAATACTTCTCAAGCCAAGCCAGCTTGGAGACCAATGCAAGGCTGGAACAAGGGAAAGCAGGCCAAGAAACCTGCCACTGCTACCAAGACAGCATGAAATGTTGGCCCCCGATCCGGGACCGGATCTGGTGGGGGGCAGACTCTCTCTCTTCGCTCAGGCTTGGGCAAGAGATGTTCTGGATCCTTGGGCGCTAGAAATAGTCTCCCAAGGTTATCTTCTGGAATTCAAGGGGCTTCCCCCAAGGGGGAGGTTCCACAGGTCTCAGTTGTCTTCAGACCACATAAAAAGACAGGCATTCTTACGTTGTGTAGAAGACCTGTTAAAAATGGGAGTGATTCATCCTGTTCCATTAGGAGAACAAGGGATGGGGTTCTACTCCAATCTGTTCATAGTTCCCAAAAAAGAGGGAACGTTCAGACCAATCTTAGATCTCAAGATCTTAAACAAGTTTCTCAAGGTTCCATCGTTCAAAATGGAGACCATTCGAACAATTCTTCCTTCCATCCAGGAAGGTCAATTCATGACCACGGTGGATTTAAAGGATGCGTATCTACATATTCCTATCCACAAGGAACATCATCGGTTCCTAAGGTTCGCATTCCTGGACAAGCATTACCAGTTCGTGGCGCTTCCTTTCGGATTAGCCACTGCTCCAAGGATTTTCACAAAGGTACTAGGGTCCCTTCTAGCTGTGCTAAGACCAAGGGGCATTGCTGTAGTACCTTACTTGGACGACATTCTGATTCAAGCGTCGTCCCTTCCTCCAGCAAAGGCTCACACGGACATCGTCCTGGCCTTTCTCAGATCTCACGGATGGAAAGTGAACGTGGAAAAGAGTTCTCTATCTCCGTCAACAAGGGTTCCCTTCTTGGGAACAATAATAGACTCCTTAGAAATGAGGATTTTTCTGACAGAGGCCAGAAAAACAAAACTTCTAGACTCTTGTCGGATACTTCATTCCGTTCCTCTTCCTTCCATAGCGCAGTGCATGGAAGTGATAGGTTTGATGGTAGCGGCAATGGACATAGTTCCTTTTGCGCGCATTCATCTAAGACCATTACAACTGTGCATGCTCAGTCAGTGGAATGGGGACTATACAAACTTGTCTCCGAGGATACAAGTAAATCAGAGGACCAGAGACTCACTCCGTTGGTGGCTGTCCCTGGACAACCTGTCACAAGGGATGACCTTCCGCAGACCAGAGTGGGTCATTGTCACGACCGACGCCAGTCTGATGGGCTGGGGCGCGGTCTGGGGATCCCTGAAAGCTCAGGGTCTTTGGTCTCGGGAAGAATCTCTTCTACCGATAAATATTCTGGAACTGAGAGCGATATTCAATGCTCTCAAGGCTTGGCCTCAGCTAGCGAGGGCCAAGTTCATACGGTTTCAATCAGACAACATGACAACTGTTGCGTACATCAACCATCAGGGGGGAACAAGGAGTTCCCTGGCGATGGAAGAAGTGACCAAAATCATTCTATGGGCGGAGTCTCACTCCTGCCACCTGTCTGCTATCCACATCCCAGGAGTGGAAAATTGGGAAGCGGATTTTCTGAGTCGTCAGACATTGCATCCGGGGGAGTGGGAACTCCATCCGGAAATCTTTGCCCAAGTCACTCAACTGTGGGGCATTCCAGACATGGATCTGATGGCCTCTCGTCAGAACTTCAAAGTTCCTTGCTACGGGTCCAGATCCAGGGATCCCAAGGCGGCTCTAGTGGATGCACTAGTAGCACCTTGGACCTTCAAACTAGCTTATGTATTCCCGCCGTTTCCTCTCATCCCCAGGCTGGTAGCCAGGATCAATCAGGAAAGGGCGTCGGTGATCTTGATAGCTCCTGCGTGGCCACGCAGGACTTGGTATGCAGATCTGGTGAATATGTCATCGGCTCCACCATGGAAGCTACCTTTGAGACGAGACCTTCTTGTTCAAGGTCCGTTCGAACATCCGAATCTGGTCTCACTCCAGCTGACTGCTTGGAGATTGAACGCTTGATCTTATCGAAGCGAGGGTTCTCAGATTCTGTTATCGATACTCTTGTTCAGGCCAGAAAGCCTGTAACTAGAAAGATTTACCACAAAATTTGGAAAAAATATATCTGTTGGTGTGAATCTAAAGGATTCCCTTGGGACAAGGTTAAGATTCCTAAGATTCTATCCTTCCTTCAAGAAGGATTGGAAAAAGGATTATCTGCAAGTTCCCTGAAGGGACAGATTTCTGCCTTGTCTGTGTTACTTCACAAAAGGCTGGCAGCTGTGCCAGATGTTCAAGCCTTTGTTCAGGCTCTGGTTAGAATCAAGCCTGTTTACAAACCTCTGACTCCTCCTTGGAGTCTCAACTTAGTTCTTTCAGTTCTTCAGGGGGTTCCGTTTGAACCCTTACATTCCGTTGATATTAAGTTATTATCTTGGAAAGTTTTGTTTTTGGTTGCAATTTCTTCTGCTAGAAGAGTTTCAGAATTATCTGCTCTGCAGTGTTCTCCTCCTTATCTGGTGTTCCATGCAGATAAGGTGGTTTTACGTACTAAACCTGGTTTTCTTCCAAAAGTTGTTTCTAACAAAAACATTAACCAGGAGATTATCGTACCTTCTCTGTGTCCGAAACCAGTTTCGAAGAAGGAACGTTTGTTGCACAATTTGGATGTTGTTCGCGCTCTAAAATTCTATTTAGATGCTACAAAGGATTTTAGACAAACATCTTCCTTGTTTGTTGTTTATTCCGGTAAAAGGAGAGGTCAAAAAGCAACTTCTACCTCTCTCTCTTTTTGGATTAAAAGCATCATCAGATTGGCTTACGAGACTGCCGGACGGCAGCCTCCCGAAAGAATCACAGCTCATTCCACTAGGGCTGTGGCTTCCACATGGGCCTTCAAGAACAAGGCTTCTGTTGATCAGATATGTAGGGCAGCGACTTGGTCTTCACTGCACACTTTTACCAAATTTTACAAGTTTGATACTTTTGCTTCTTCTGAGGCTATTTTTGGGAGAAAGGTTTTGCAAGCCGTGGTGCCTTCCATCTAGGTGACCTGATTTGCTCCCTCCCATCATCCGTGTCCTAAAGCTTTGGTATTGGTTCCCACAAGTAAGGATGACGCCGTGGACCGGACACACCTATGTTGGAGAAAACAGAATTTATGTTTACCTGATAAATTACTTTCTCCAACGGTGTGTCGGGTCCACGGCCCGCCCTGGTTTTTTAATCAGGTCTGATAATTTATTTTCTTTAACTACAGTCACCACGGTATCATATGGTTTCTCCTATGCAAATATTCCTCCTTAACGTCGGTCGAATGACTGGGGTAGGCGGAGCCTAGGAGGGATCATGTGACCAGCTTTGCTGGGCTCTTTGCCATTTCCTGTTGGGGAAGAGAATATCCCACAAGTAAGGATGACGCCGTGGACCGGACACACCGTTGGAGAAAGTAATTTATCAGGTAAACATAAATTCTGTTTTTCACCCTGATATTTCTCCTACTGTTCCTTGTTCCCTTGGCAGAATGACTGGGGGATGAGGGAAGTGTGGGAGGTATTTATGCCTTTGGCTGGGGTGTCTTTGCCTCCTCCTGGTGGCCAGGTTCTGAATTCCAAAAAGTAATTAATGCAGCTGTGGACTCTCCCCGTCAGAAGAAAAGAAAATTATCAAGTAAGCATAATTTGTTTTTTTTTATTTTTTTCATCATATTTTATATATTTTTTATAGTAAATTATAAGATATGATGAAAATAATGGTATCTTTATAAAGACCATTCTATGGCGAGAAAAATGGTATATAATATGTGTGGTTACAGTAAATGAGTACGAGGAAAATTACAGCTAAACACAAACACGGCAGAAATGTAAAAATAGCCCTGGTCCTTAACGGTAAGAAAATTGAAAAATGGTCTGGTAACTAAGGGGTTAATACTGATGAAGCAGTTACATAATCATGAAATGTGTTTCATATCCTGATGCTACTAAGATAATGAGAATCACAAGCTCACAGGACATGGATTATTGTTGATATAATACTTGAAACAAGATTTAGATTTAAAAAAACACTACACTGATTCTTTTAATTGAAATTAAACTTTAAGGCTTTCATTAATTATTCAAGGGATAGCTTGTTGCTGTCTCTGGATAGTTATCAGGGATTGTGAGAATTCAAGATTGTAACACCAGTCTTTAAACTGTTCAAGACATACTCACAAGTTTCTTTGATTTCTTTCAGATTAAAGGAATAGTAAAGTCCAAATTAAAGCTTCATGATTCAGGTAGGGCATGTCATTTTACTTTCTAATTTACTTTTATCATCAAATTTGCTTTGTTTTCTTGGTATTCTTAGTTGAAAGCTAAACCTAGGAAGGCTCATATGCTAATTTATAAACCTTTGAATGCCGCCTCTTATCTGACTGCATTTGACATTTTTCACAGCTAGAGGGCGTTAGTTCAGGTGTTTCATATAAATAACACTGTGCTCATGCACGTGGAGTTATTTAAGAATCAGCGCTAATTGCCTGAAATGCAAGTCTATCAAAAGATCTGAGATAAGGAGGCAGTTTGCCGAAGCTTAGATACAAGGTAATTACGAAAAAGGTATATTTCTATACCCGTGTTGGTTATGCAAAACTGGGGAATGGTAAATAAAAGGATTATATATCTTTTTAAACAATACAATTTTGGGTGTTTACTATCCCTTTAATTGGTTAAGTGGCTGCATATAAATAAACATAATTAGAAGCTTATGGGGAATACATTTGGTCCAACAAACTCAATAAAATATTTTTTGTGCTGGAGTAGCTGACCATCTAATAAAAAAGGGATTGCATGTTCACCTGAAAACTTTATTAGAAAATAAATATTACACTATGGAGTACTTTCTGCACTTTCCATTTTCATTTTGTTTTAATATATTTATTTATGCATAGACACCGCCATTAGTATACTCACCAAAAATATGAAAAGGATTTGAATAATTAAAGGGCAATGCAACTCTTATTTGTGTAACATTTACTTTTAAATATATTTTAAAAAAACTTTAAATGTGTTCATTAGCGCTGTAGATTCTGTTGGCGCTCTTCAAATACCTGATGATAATAATTAAGACAAAAACAGCAGATTGTACTAGCAACTTGCTTGTTTTTTTGTATGTTTTATTTTTGTTTTCTCTTGTACCTCAATGTATTTTTTTATGTGAATTTTAGGGTTTGATTACCAACTTAACTCTCAATGGAACAATACTAGGTAACTGGACAATATACCCATTGGACATAGACAACGCTGTGATCAATGGACTTGTATCAAAGAAACATGATTTTCAATTATCCAGCTACTCTCTGCCTACTTTTTTTAAAGGCAGTTTTTTTATTCCTAGTGGCATTCCAGATTTACCCCAGGATACATTTGTGAAATTCCCTGGGTGGACCAAGGTATGTATTAAAGTTGTGGAATTATTCTAATTGTCATCAGTATTTTATCATATCGTATATATTTGTTAAGAAAAGCAGCACCACTGCAGGGTTAACATTTCAACTGTTTTTACTGTAACAATGTCATACATAATTTCATTACAACTCCACTATCGCCTTGTCATTGACAATTTGGTCCTTATAATATAGATCACAAATCATGCACTAATCATCAGCCATGGCATACTGCTTTAACACCCTACTTATGAGTATTTTCCCACACTGCTGAGCGAATAAATCTTGCAGTTCAGCTGGCTCTTCATCACGTCAAGTTACTTCTATTATCTAATTTGCTATATTTGTTTTTCAGGAATAGCAATGCACTACAGGGAGCTAGCTGCACATATAAGCCTCTTGTCATTGGCTCACCGAATGTGTTCAACTAGTTCTTAGTAGTGCATTGCTGCTCATTCAACAAAAGACACCAAGAGAATTTTAAAAAATTGAAGTTAATTGAAAAGTTTTTTTAAAATTGTATTATCTATTTTCTTCTTAAATGGGAAGAGTCCACAGCTGCATCCATTACTTTTGGGAAATACAGAGCCTGGCCACCAGGAGGAGGCAAAGACACCCCAGCCAAAGGCTTAAATACCTCCCCCACTTCCCTCATCCCCCAGTCATTCTTTGCCTTTCGTCACAGGAGGTTGGCAGAGAAGTGTCAGAAGTTGGAGAGAGTCTCTTATGGAGGGTAGTACTCTTCGCAATGGGACTGGAGTTTTAAGTAATCCTATCAGCCTCTCAGCGAGAGCATGGATGAAAGTTAGAGTCTGGAGATGCAGGAAGAGTTTTCCTGCGAACCCATCCCGACTCCTATTAACAGCTCCTTGGCAATCAGCATTGACGAGTTTTGCTGCCTACCTTTATTCACTCAAGTCCATGTCAGAAGCGAGGCTACTATCTCACACTTGAAGGGCCGTATTCCTGTTCCACGGCGTAGATTCCGGTAAGATTGTTTCATTTTATTTCGATATGTGAATGTAATGTTAACGAAACAAGGTAGGATCCCAGTGGGACTCCTTTTATCTTAATAAGGAATCATGGGTTAATATCTCCTGAGGGAGGTTATTGAACAGGGTGGACTTTAATCATGTTTGTTATATGTTATATGTTTTTATCTGCATATGTGTAGCAATACCTAGGCTCACGGCTTTTATGGAACATAAACGGCCTTATTTTAATGACGCGATCTTTCCAGATTGCGCGCTCTTTTTGTGACTGTGACAGTGCACTTCGTGACGTGTGCGGTTACGTTGTTTCTCACTTCCGTATGCTGACTGTGCAACAGAGAGAGTCTAGCTCGTGGGTTGTCTGGTTCACAGGAGGTGGGGAGTGTCCCAGCCATTGGGGGTGTTAAAAGGGTGCCAGTTAATTTTTGTAATCCCAAGATTATGGAGGATTCTGATATGTTAGACACGGATGTCTCCGATACAGAGAAATGCGTCTTGTGGTGAATATGAAATGGCCCGGGTAATCAATACCGATTGGTTATGTTCTGATTGCCGTTCTAGAGTACTCTCTTCCCCCGAATCAGGGCGCTTAGAGTGCGTTGAGCCATCTGCCTCCGAGGTTTCCATGTCCCGTGAGGCGCGTGCCCCAGACCCTTTCTCGACTACACAAGCAGGTGTCCCTATGGCCTTTACCCCTTCTCCGGAGGGTGGCTTGTTTCCTCCAGAGGTTACGGCATGGTTCCGCATTGTAATTTCTATGGCACTGTCTCATATCTCCCAAGTGAAATATTTGTAAGATATTGTCCGTGTTCTGTTAACCAGGGCCCGTCAGGCGTGGGATTGCCTGATTCAGTTCAGCCTTCTGGGGAAGTGTTGGCCTCTGAGGCTTCAGGGGCCCCAACCTCGGGGCCAGAGTCTTTCATTGATCCAGCGAGGGATGATTTTGCCTTCCGTTGTAGGCTGGCATGTTATAGGCTTCGTGTTCTTTTAAGGCATGTTTTGGCGATGTTGGAGGATCCCAGTTCTAGTGGGCCGAGGGATCCGAGGCCTTAGATGCTGGATGGCAAATTGGATTTGATGTTTGGGGATGAAGCCAATCTCCTTAACGTCTCCATTTTTTTTTTTTTTAGGTTTCCCTTCCAGTTCTGGCCTTGGGTGAATGGGGCCTCTGATCAACTGGTCCCGTTGGTGTTCTCATTCACCTTGGGCGTTCACCCGATGGGTGCTGCCTTCATTTTATTTTTTGATCCAGATGGATGTGTTTAATTTGTTTTTTCTTAAGCTCATGTCTGTTAGATTTTCATTTTTGAGAATGTTCTCTCTCGGAAGTTGCACACTTTTTGAATAATAGAATTATGTTTTCTTGTTCATTTATCGATCCTTTGGGTCTAATTTTCTTGGACCTTGGGCAGTTCTGGAGTGTCCTTATACCAGGCAGGTACTGGCCGGACGTTTTTCAGCTGCTACCTGGGTTCATGTCACCCTCGTGGTGGTGATTTAATCCTGTCGGATTCTGAATGTCACTTTGCCTATTGCTATGGATTCTGGGCTCGGATCCTATCGAAATATGAGGCCTACTATTTAAATACAACCTCTCTGATAGGAGGGTTGTAAGTACCGATCTAGGGTCGGCTGTTTCGGGCTACTCGCCTGGGATACGGATCTATTTTTTGCAGAAGTCATCATGGTTCTTTCAGGTCCCTGGGGACTCAGAACCGTCATTCCATTCCTTTGGAGTTGGGAGATGTGAGTGACCTATGTGGTCTGGTGTTCCGAGTGGTGAACGATTTGCGTCTTCACTCGAATTTCTTACGGATGTTGACTCTTAACCTATTAAACATTTATCTTCGGTTGCAGAGTCTCCTTCCTTCCCGCCTTGGGTGGATCATCTGGTCTGGAAGCGCGGGCATGGCCTTCTTCCTCTGCTCAGAGTGGGGTTCCTCTAAGAGGTGGTGTGCAGGGGTTCCCTGCCTTCTGTGGGGTGCTGAAAGGCTCCAGCTTTTACCTTGTTACAGAAGTTTCTTTTTGGAAGATCGATCCTACAAGGATCTCTTGCTGTTGTCTCTTCCATATTATACCCTTGGTCTGACCACGTTCTCGACGTTTGGATGTTTCCATCCTCGTTGCAACTTTAGCTTTGGGGCTTGACAGTGAAGAGTCAAGATCGGTTACAGACGGTCAAGATCGTTTACAGTTAGGACTTTAGATGGTGTGCTACTAATTGTAGGAAGTAACTTAGGGTTCCTCTGGAAGTAAGATCTTTAGATCGATTCCGTTTTTCGAGGACCCTGGCCTAGGTCCATGTTTCTCTTTAGATGGGTGTGGACGGTTCAGTCTCACCTTAGGTGTTTGTGGTCCTGTGTACCTCTCAGAGGGGGGCGGGGCTCTGTTTTTTGTGGGAGATGCCTATCTGCCTGTGGCTTAGGCTCTAGGTTTTTCTGACGGGTCCCTACTGGTCTTCTGGCGCATTTGATGTTCCTGTAGATTCCAGGTGTCTTCAACTGGGTTGGCAATATGGCTGAGGGGTCTCGCCTCTATAGTAGGGTGGTTTTACGTTGCTTTAGTTCCCTTCTCTTCTGAGTTACCTTAGTATCTGATGTGTCCCACGATGACTTAGTGGTAAACTGTGTTTCCCTGATAGCTGATGGTCCAGAGTTCAAATCCAGCTATGGCTATGTACTCTTCATAATGCAAGTGCTACAAATGTCCTTGCCTAAAGCAGCTTTATATGGTGACCTGTGGGTCCTTGTTTTTCCTGCCTTGTAAGGGTCTTTTCCCTTCTTGCGTTTTCAGAATCCTGGAAAGGGAGATGCAATGTAGTGACTGGTCCCACCGTTCCTGCAACAGGAGGCTGAGGGTTTGAACCCTGTTGGGGCTCCTGCTAAATGTTGGATTCTGATATATAGATGTTGGGGGTCTGAGGGCCCTCTTCCCTTGGGAAGTGTTCCTTTTTTGAGAGAGACAGCAGTGTAGGGGGTCTCGTACCTGTGCACAATGTCTATTCTGAATCACGGTAGAATGCCGTTTGTTGTAGCGGTCAGAGGTCTACCCAGGGGCTTTGTTCCTTGTTGACCCTTTTTTTCTCTTCCAGGGAAGGGAAGGTCGGGTATCGGTTATTCTATGCAGTGCTGACCGTTTCCTTCCAAAGTCGGTCCTCCCCTTTGGTAGGAGGACTTTTGATGTCCTCTTCTTTTCTACTGGCGTCTGGTACTGGGAGGGAGCTCTCCTTGGAGCCCGGTATTCGGAGGGCTATGAGCCCTTGGAAGGTTTGCAGTTTGAAACCAGCTACAGCTATTTAACTTGAATGTGTGCTAGCAGGCTTTAAATCGCCTTTTGATGGTTTGGGTTTCGCGATGGTTAAGTCAGCTTTCCTACCTGGGAGCTGGTCCTTGAGAGTTCCTGTTCAGACGGTTTTGGTGTTCTCTTGGAGAGCTCTTTACTAACTGCTGCAATAGTTATCCTATTTCCGGTGTCTCTGCTTGCCTAGCCTGCAGGCTTCGATCCGATATGAGGCATCAGGGAACTCATGTTTTCTGGAGTACCTTATGGTATGGTACTGGATCAGGGATATGAGGGTGTCCCTCGAGTAATTTTTTGGGACGTGTATTAATCTCTTTTTTTATTTGGTTCTTGTGTTTCTATGGAGTTATTCTCCCTGGGCGATGCTATCATAAGACAACCATGGGTTGTTCTATGTTTGTTCAGCCGTGTGGTATGATCCTTTGGATTTTTCCTGGGAATCTTTTCTCCCTTTTGGGGGCAGATAACGGTCCTTGTCTTTGGCCGGGTACCTTCATGGGAGTCGTGACCCGCGGGGCTGTCTCCTCGGAGGCTGTTTGGGCTCGACGGACTCTGGGATTGAGTGTGTTCTAGTTCGGCTTTGCTGGCGGTGTAACTAATGTGCAGTTACCTGGGCTTCGGGTTTTCTCCCATATCTATATTTTTATAGGGTGTCGGGTAATTCAGACTGTGGTGCCTTTTGAAAGGGCCGCATTTTTTGTACCCACCCGTTGTTTGCATTCAGTGTCCTCTAGCTTGGGTATTGTTTACCCAAAAGTAATTAATGCAGCTGTGGACTCTTCCAGTTTAAGAAGAAAAACATAAATTATGCTTACCTGATAATTTTCTTTTCTTCTGACGGGAAGAGTCCACAGCTCCCGCCCGTGTTTTTATCTATGAGGAGGCGGTAACTTTTTGTTCTTCTGGCACCTTTTTTCACCCTGATATTTCTCCTACTGTTCCTTGTTCCCTTGGCAGAATGACTGGGGGATGAGGGAAGTGGGGGAGGTATTTAAACCTTTGGCTGGGGTGTGTCTGCCTCCTCCTGGTGGCCAGATCCTGTATTTCCCAAAAGTAATGAATGCAGCTGTGGACTCTTCCCGTCAGAAGAAAAGAAAATTATCAAGTAAGCATAATTTATGTTTTTAATCATGTAAGAAAAAGTTTGGGTTTTAGAAACAAAAAGAGTACAACAACCAGGGTGCAAGCAATTAATATCCACGGAAGGCATGCACTCTCTGGAAAGAATTTTTTTCAAATGTGCTTTATGGTGCACGTTACAAACAAGTGACATTTCAGGGTTCTCACTCCTTCATTAGTGAAAATGAACAAACGCAGCAAACAATTTAACAGGTGTATCACCTCTCCCTCTCATCAAAGAACCGCCTACAAATACAAAATAACTAATCACAAATTATATCACATTTGAATTCAAAATAAAATATTCAATTACAAATATTAATTCAGGGAAGTATTTATGTAATAATAATAGCCATAACTAGGGAATTTACACCCCTTCTCAAATTGATGGAGGTATCTAATATTAGTTTCAAAACCTTAATATGAGCATTTCTCTATCCAATATTAGTCCTCACAGTGGGTAATTAAATCCCATAGGCAACTCCATATTTGTATTTAAATACCACCTTTCATTGGAAGGACATATGTTTTTTTATCAATATCATACATACTCATTGCTGATCTCATTCCCGTATAAGGCTAAAGAAATTATTCTCACAGCACCTATTGGCTATCAGTGTGTTTGACATATATAGTGCTTAACTGTTTGCACGCAGGTTAAATTGCGCTCATGTAAGTTGAGCGCAATCGTGATGTACGTTAGAATGATTACCGAGATCTCAGAGCTGTGGTTAACTGTTTTGCAAAAATAAAAAGTGTCACAAAACACATTACAAAGTACAGTTACACTCTTAATAACACTGTCTTATAAAAATGATTAAAAAAAATATTGCACACAAAAGTTATAAGGGCTCAAAGAAATGAGGTCTCAGGTGTTAGGGAAAAACAGCTGGCAAAGACCTTTAACATTGAGATACATACATATAAATATCTAAAGATGCAAATGTATTTATATGTCTGTATATGTGTACAAATGTATTTATGTACATAAGTGTATATATGTATTTACAGACATATATACACATATAAATACATGTGTACATATATATAGACATATATAGAGGTGCATTGGAGCCCTTTGCAATTAAGTAGATGAAAACATGAAAAACCATATTTCTGCAATATTTATTTTTAATAAAGTGTTATAGTGTGTATTTACTGTAAATGTTTCACATCCAATGTTCTGCACATAACAGAATATGTTCTATGTATTTTTAAATAGATATCCCTATATATATATATATATATATATATATATATATATATATATATATATATATATATATATATATATATATACATATAGCTGATTATACATATATAGGTATAATTAGGTGGCCATGCAACGAAGTTGCAGGACAACCTATTGTTATTGTCAGGATTATTATTAGGTGGCCAGCAACAAAGTTGCAGGACAACCTATTGTTATTGTTTGGATTATTATTATTATTATTAGGTGGCCAGCAACAAAGTTGCAGGTCAACCTATTGTTATTGTTCGGATTATTAGGTGGCCATGCAACGAAGTTGCGGGACAACCTATTGTTATTGTCAGGATTATTAGGTGGCCATGCAACGAAGTTGCAGGACAACCTATTGTTATTGTCAGGATTATTATTATTATTAGGTGGCCATGCAACGAAGTTGCAGGACAACCTATTGTTATTGTCAGGATTATTATTATTATTATTATTAGGTGGCCATGCAACGAAGTTGCAGGACAAGCTATTGTTATTGTCAAGATTATTTTTTTTTTTTATTATTATTATTATTATTATTCTGCCACTTATTCAAATGCTTATAAAAACAACAGCATAACTTTAAAACTCATGAAACTTGGCACTATGCTAAAGATCTATGCTGTGCATAATCCTATGCAAAATAAATCTCATAGGTCATGTGATCTAGCAGCCATATTGCTTTTTGCAACAAATTTCGACAACCGCTTGAAAATCTTCTTCTCCCGAGCCGCTTATGTTACAGCTGTAAAACTTGCTGTGTGTACTGCTGTACTGACCTATAATAAAGTTTGTTCAAGAGAAGTGATTTAGTCACATGACCTAGCTGCCATTTTGAATTGTGCAAAAATCTTTAAACATCTTCTTTTCTGCAACCGCAAAGTGCAATGAAGCGCAATTTTGCACATGTGCTCCTTGCAAGGTCCTCTACCAAGTTTGTTCAAACTGCGAATTTTCCATAATCAACATGGCTGCTATGAGCCATTCGCCTTTTTATCATTGTTTAATTGCGTAAATTTGCACTTTATGCATTATGTTTACACTATTTAACTATATTACAGTGTAGCAGACATATGAGTACACATAGTCATGAGCCCTAAAGGCAATATTGCAGTAAAAATTCGCACTGCGCAGTCGCCTTCGTGAAATAAAAAATTTGCAAATTTTCATAAAACTTCTGCAAATTGTAGAGGTCTATAGTGAGCATTAGTATGTGCAATTTGAAAGCCATACAATGCATAGCTTGGTGGCCATTTTGTTTCGTATGCGCATTTTTAAAAAACTACAAAAATCTTCTTCTCCGAAACCGCTCATGGCACAGACTTGAAATTTTGTTTACAGAGTTATCTTATGACTAATATTCAGATTTTTTCAAGAGAAGTTGATAGGTCATGTGGTTTGGCAGCCATTTTGAATTGTTCAAAAACGCTTAACGATATTTTTAAATTAATAATAAAAAAAAAAACATTTTACAAAAATGCTTTATTTTTGCCATGTTCATTGAGATCTATGGTGACAATTATTGTGCATAATATGGAGGCTGAATATAATATGATCTGGCAGCCATTTTGTTTTATGTGAATATTTCGAAAATCTATTTTCTCTGCAACTGCTTATGTTAGAACTGTGAAACTTGCTGTATAACCTTATATTGTGACCTAGAGTCACAGTTGTTCATGTTGAAGGAATTGGTCCCAAGCTGTGGCAGCCATATTGGTTTACGCGAAAATGTCGAAAATGTGTTTTCTTTCCAACCGCTATGTTAAAGCTGTGAAATTTGCTGTATAACCATATATTGTCACCTAGAGTTACATCTGATCGTGACGAAAGTACTGGTCATATGGTGGGGCAGCCATCTTGAAAAACGCAAAAATTTCAAAAATGTGTTTTCTTTCCAACTGCTAATGTTAGAATTGTAAAAACTTCAATAAAACTTTATATTGTCAGTTAGCTGCTTGTATGCCATTGCAATATTGATGCGCATGGCCACCTCTATCGCTGCTTGCAGCTATATTTATGATTATTATTATTCTTTTTATTCCGCCAAGCTTTGTATTCAATTGCCCATAACTGCTTAACTGTTTTTGCAAAGCTCTTGAAATCAGGTATGCTGGTACAGCTTATTGCTGTGCTACATCTCATGCAAAATTGAACTCATAGGTCACATGCTCTGGCAGCCATATTGCTTTTTGCGACAAATTTCGACAAACGCTTAAAAATCTTTAGCTCTGGAACTGCTTATGTTACAACTTTGAAACTCGCTGTGATTAGTGCTACTATCACCTGAAATTGCTATTGCTCAAGAGAAGTGCCTTGGTCACATGATGTGGCAGCCATCTTGCATTTTGCAAAAATATTCAAACATCTTCTTCTCCTAAACCGCTTAGTGCAATGACACGCAATTTTGCACATATGCTCCTAGCAAGGTCCTCTACCAAGTTTGTTCAAACTGCGATTTTTCCATAATCAACATGGCTGCTTTGAGACATTAACCTTTTTATCGCCATTTAATTGCGTAATTTTGCACTTTATACATTAGTTTTACAATATTTAATAATATTACAGTGTAATAGACACATGATTACACATAGTCATAACCCTTAAAGACAATATTGCAGTTAAAATTCGCATTGCGCAATCGTCTTTGTGAAATAAAACATTTGCAAATTTTCATGAAACTTCTGCAAATTGTAGAGGTCTATAGTGAGCATTAGTATGTGCAATTTGAAAGCCATACATTGCATAGCTTGGCGGCCATTTTGTTTCGTATGCGCCATTTTTAAAAACTATAAAAATCTTCTTCTCCGAAACCGCTTATGGGACAGACTTGAAATTTTGTTTATAGAGTTATCTTATGACTAACATTCAGATTTGTTCAAGAGAAGTTGATACATCATGTGGTTTGGCAGCCATTTTGAATTGTTCAAAATTGCTTAACGATATATTTAAATTAATAATAAAACAAAAACCGTTTTACAAAAATGCTTTATTTTTGCCATATTTATTGACATCTATAGTTAGCACTATTGTGCATAATTTAGAGGCTGTATATCTTACGATCGGGCAGCCATCTTGGTTTACACAAAAATTTTGAAAGTCTATTTTCTCTGCAACCGCTTATGTAAGAACTGTGAAATTTGCTGTACAGTCTTATATTGTGACCTAGAGTCACAGTTGTTCATGTTGAAGGAATTAGTCACAAGCTGTGGCAGCCATATTGGTTTACGCAAAAATTTTGAAACTGTTTTCTTTCCAACCGCTTATGTTAAAACTGTGAAATTTGCTGTATAACCATATATATTGTCACCTAGAGTTACATTTGTTCATGTTGAAAGTATAGGTCATATGGTGTGGCAGCCATTTTAAAAAAACACAAACATTTCGAAAATGTTTTTTTTTTTCGAAATGCTTATGTTAGAACTGTAAACAGTTGTTATATAACTTTATTTTGTGACATAACTACTTATATGGCATTGCAAAAATAAAGCGCTGGCCACCTCTATTGCTGCTTGCAGCTATATTTATTTATTATTATTATTATTAGGTGGCCATGCAACAAAGTTGCAGGACAACCTATTGTTATTGTCAGGATTATTATTATTATTAGGTGGCCATGCAACGAAGTTGCAGGACAACCTATTGTTATTGTCAGGATTATTATTATTATTATTATTATTATTTTTTTTTATTATTCCGCCACTTTTTCAATTGCTTATAAAAACAACAGCATAACTCAAAAACTCATGAAACTTGGCACAATGCTAGAGATCTATGCTGTGCATAATCCTGTGCAACTTAAATCTTATAGGTCATGTGATCTAGCAGCCATATTGCTTTTTGCAACAAATTTCGACAAACGCTTGAAAATCTTCTTCTCCAGAACCGCTTATCTTACAGCTGTGAAACTTGCTGTGTGTACTGCTCTACTGACCTAGAATAAATTTTGTTCAACAGAAGTGATTTAGTCACATGACCTAGCTGCCGTTTTGAAATGTGCGAAAATCTTTAAACATCTTCTTCTCTGCAACCGCTGAGTGCAATGAAGCGCAATTTTGCACATGTGCTCCTTGCAAGGTCCTCTACTAAGTTTGTTCAAACTGTGAATTTTCCATAATCAACATGGCTGCTATGAGCCATTCGCCTTTTTATCGCTGTTTAATTGCGTACATTTGCATTTTATGCATTCTGTTTACACTATTTAACTATATTACAGTGTAGCAGACACATGAGTACACATAGACATGACCCCTAAAGGCAATATTGGCGTAAATATTTGCACTGCGCAGTCGCCTTCGTGAAATAAAACATTTGCAAATTTTCATAAAACTTCTGCAAATTGTAGAGGTCTATAGTGAGCATTAGTATGTGCAATTTGAAAGCCATACAATGCATAGCTTGGCGGCCATTTTGTTTCGTATGCGCGTTTTTTAAAAACTACAAAAATCTTTTTCTCCGAAACCGCTTATGGCACAGACTTGAAATTTTGTTTACAGAGTTATCTTATGACTAACATTCAGATTTGTTCAAGAGAAGTTGATAGGTCATGTGATTTGGCAGCCATTTTCAATTGTTCAAAAACGCTTAACGATATTTTTAAAATAATAATAAAACAAAAACCGTTTTACAAAAATGCTTTATTTTCGCCATGTTTGTTGACATCTATGGTGAGAATTATTGTGCATAATATGGAGGCTGTATATCATATGATCTGGCAGCCATTTTGTTTTATGCGAATAATTCGAAAATCTATTTTCTCTGCAACTGCTTATGTTAGAACTGTGAAACTTGCTGTATAACCTTATATTGTGAACTAGAGTCACATATGTTCATGTTGATGGAATTGGTCACAAACTTTGGCAGCCATATTGGTTTACGCGAAAATTTCGAAAATGTGTTTTCTTTCCAACCGCTTATGTTAAAGCTGTGAAATTTGCTGTATAACCATATATTGTCACCTAGAGTTACATCTGATCGTGATGAAAGTATTGGTCATATGGTGGAGCAGCCATCTTGAAAAACGCAAAATTTTCGAAAATGTGTTTTCTTTCCAACTGCTAATGTTAGAATTGTAAAAACTTCAATAAAACTTTATATTTTCAGTTAGCTGCTTGTATGTCATTGCAATATTCATGCAATGTTATTATTATTCCGCCACTTTTTCTATTGCCCATAACTTTTGAACTGCTAAAGCAAAGCTCTTAAAATCAGGTATGCTAGTACAGCCTATTGCTCTGCTACATCTCATGCAATATTGAACTCATAGGTCATAAGGTTACGCAGCCATATTGTTTTTTGCGACAAATTTCGAGAAACGCTAAATAATCTTTAGCTCTGTTACTGCTTATGTTACAGCTTTGCAACTTGCTGTGCTCACTGCTGCTATTAACTAAATTTGCTGTAGCTCAAAAGAAGTGCCTTGGTCACATGATGTAGCAACCATCTTGCATTTTGCGAAAATCTTTAAACATCTTCTTCTCTTAAACCGCTTAGTGCAATAAAGCGCAATTTTGCACATATGCTCCTTGCAAGGTCCTCTACCAAGTTTGTTAAAATTGCGATTTTTCCATAATCAACATGGCTGCTGTAAGACATTAACCTTTTTATCGCCATTTAATTGCGTTATTTTGCACTTTATACATTAGTTTTACAATATTTAACAATATTACAGTGTAATAGACACATGATTACACATAGTCATAACCCTTAAAGACAATATTGCAGTTAAAATTCGCATTGCGCAGTCGCCTTCGTGAAATAAAACATTTGCAAATTTTCATGAAACTTATGCAAATTGTAGAGGTCTATAGTGAGCATTAGTATGTGCAATTTGAAAGCCATACATTGCATAGCTTGGCGGCCATTTTGTTTCGTATGCGCTGTTTTAAAAAACTACAAAAATCTTCTTCTCCGAAACCGCTTATGGCACAGACTTAAAATTTTGTTTACAGAGTTATCATACGACTAACATTCAGATTTGTTCAAGAGAAGTTGATAGGTTATGTGGTTTGGCAGCAATATGTGGTTTGGCAGCAATATTGGCGTAAATATTTGCACTGCGCAGTCGCCTTCGTGAAATAAAACATTTGCAAATTTTCATAAAACTTCTGCAAATTGTAGAGGTCTATAGTGAGCATTAGTATGTGCAATTTGAAAGCCATACAATGCATAGCTTGGCGGCCATTTTGTTTCGTATGCGCGTTTTTTAAAAACTACAAAAATCTTTTTCTCCGAAACCGCTTATGGCACAGACTTGAAATTTTGTTTACAGAGTTATATTATGACTAACTTTTTTACAGAGTTATCTTATGACTAACTTTTGTTTCGTATGCGCTGTTTTAAAAAACTACAAAAATCTTCTTCTCCGAAACCGCTTATGGCACAGACTTAAAATTTTGTTTACAGAGTTATCATACGACTAACATTCAGATTTGTTCAAGAGAAGTTGATAGGTTATGTGGTTTGGCAGCCATTTTGAATTGTTCAAAAACGCTTAACGATATTTTAAAATTAATAATAAAACAAAAACAGTTTTACAAAAATGCTTTATTTTTGCCATGTTTATTGACATCTATGGTGAGCACTATTGTGCATAATATGGAAGCTCTATATCTTATGATCAGGCAGCCATCTTGGTTTACGCGAAAATAACAAAAGTCTATTTTCTCTGAAACCGCTTATGTTAGAACTATGAAATTTGCTGTATAATCTTATATTGTGACCTAGATTCATGATTGCTCATTAGGAGAGAATCAGTCACATGATGTGGCAGCAATATTAGTTTTATTTTTATCGTAATTATTTATAATTCAATACTGCCTCTTTTGATTCAATTGCTCACAAAACACAAATTACTTATGCTAAACTCTTGAAATCAGGTATGCTGGTACAGCCTATTGCAATTCTACATCTCATGCAACATTGAACTCATAAGTCATATGGTTAGGCAGCTATTTTGTTTTTTGCGACAAATTTCGAGAAAAGCTTAAAAATCTTCAGCTCTGGAACTGCTTATGTTGCAACTTTGAAACTTGCTGTGCTCAGTGCTGCTATGATCTAGATTTGCCATTGTTCAACAGAAGTGCCTTGGTCACATGATGTAGCAGCCATCTTGCATTTTGCGAAAATCTTTAAACATCTTCTCTTAAACCGCTTAGTGCAATAAAGCGCAATTTTGCACATATGCTCCTTGTAAGAACCTCTACCAAGTTTGTTAAAATTGCGATTTTTCCATAATCAACATGGCTGCTGTGAGACATTAACCTTTTAATCGCCATTTAATTGCGTAATTTTGCACTTTATACATTAGTTTTACAATATTTAACAATATTACAGTGTAATACACACATGATTACACATAGTCATAACCCTTAAAGACAATATTGCAGTTAAAATTTGCATTGCGCAGTCGCCTTCGTGGAATAAAACATTTGCAAATTTTTATGAAACTTGTGCAAATTGTAGAGGTCTATGGTGAACATTAGAGTGTGTAATATGAAAGCCATACATTACACAGTGTGGCGGCCATTTTGTTTCGTATGAGCTGTTTTTAAAAACTACAAAAATCTTCTTCTCCGAAACCGCTTATGGCACAGACTTGAAATTTTGTTTACAGAGTTAGCTTATGACTAACGTTCAGATTTGTTCAAGAGAAGTTGATAGGTCATGTGGTTTGGCAGCCATTTTGAATCGTTCAAAAACGTTTAACGATATTTTTAAATTAATAATAAAACAAATACCATTTTACAAAAATGCTTTATTTTTGCCATTATTATTGACATATATAGTGAGAATTATTGTGCATAATATGGAGGCTGTATATCATGTGATCTGGCAGCCATTTTGTTTTATGCGAAAATTTCACAAATCTATTTTCTCTGCAACTGCTTATCTTAGAACTGTGAAACTAGCTGTATAACCTTATATTGTGAACTAGAGTCACATTTGTTCATGTTGAAGGAATTTGTCACAGGCTATGGCAGCCATATTGGTTTATGCGAAAATTTCGAAAATGTGATTTCTTTGCAACTGCTTATGTTAAAGCTGTGAAATGTGCTGTGTAGCTATATATTGTGACTTTGCAGCTTGTATGCTTTGCAAAGGTGATGCGCATGGCCACCCCTATTGCTGCTTGCAGCTATATTATTATTTATTGCTTGTATTACTAAAATTATTTTTCCGCCATTTTTTTCAAATGCTTATAATAACCATAGCATAACTCAAAAACTCGTGAAAATTGGCACAATGCTAGAGATCTATGCTGTGCATAATCCTGTGCAACATAAATCTCATAGGTCATGTGATCTAGCAGCCATATTGCTTTTTGCTTCAAATTTTAACAGACGCTTGAAAATCTTCTTCTCCGGAACCGCTTATGTTACAGTTGTGAAACTTGCTGTGTATATTGCTGTACTGACCTAGAATAAAGTTTGTTCAAGAGAAGTGATTTAGTCACATGATCTAGCTGCCATTTTGAAATGTGCGAAAATCTTTAAACATCTTCTTCTCTGAAACCACTAAGTGCATTGAAGCTCAATTTTGCACATGTGCTATTTGCAAGGTCCTCTACCAAGATTGTTCAAACTGCGAACTTTCAATAATTAACATGGCCGCTATGAGCCATTCGCCTTTTTATCGTTGTTCAATTGCATAAATTGGCACTTAATGCATTATATTTGCACTATTTAACTATATTACAGTGCAGCAGACACATGATTACACATTGTCATGACCCCTAAAGGCAATTTTGCAGTCAAAATTCGCACTGCGCAGTCGCCTTCGTGAAATAAAACATTTGCAAATTTTCATGAAACTTCTGCAAATTGTAGAGGTCTATAGTGAGCATTAGTATGTGCAATTTGAAAGCCACACAATGCATAGCTTGGCGGCCATGCGCTGTTTTTAAAAACTACAAAAATCTTCTTTTGCGAAAATCTTTAAACATCTTCTTCTCTTAAATCGCTTAGTGCAATAAAATGCAATTTTGCACTTATGCTCCTTGCAAGGTCCTCTACCAAGATTGTTAAAATTGCGATTTTTCCATAATCAACTTGGCTGCTGTGAGACATTAACCTTTTTATCGCCATTTAATTGCGTAATTTTGCACTTTATACATTAGGTTTACAGTATTTAACAATATTACAGTGTAATAGACACATGATTACACATAGTCATAACCTTTAAAGACAATATTGCAGTTAAAATTTGCATTGCGCAGTCGCCTTTGTGAAATAAAACATTTGCAAATTTTCATAAAACTTCTGCAAATTGTAGAGGTCTATAGTGAGCATTAGTATGTGCAATTTGAAAGCCATACATTGCATAGTTTGGTGGCCATTTTGTTTCGTATGCGCCATTTTTAAAAACTATAAAAAATCTTCTTCTCTGAAACCGCTTATGGGACAGACTTGAAATTTTGTTTATAGAGTTATCTTATGACTAACATTCAGATTTGTTCAAGAGAAGTTGATACGTCATGTGGTTTGGCAGCCATTTTGAATTGTTCAAAATTGCTTAACGATATATTTAAATTAATAATAAAACATAAACCGTTTTACAAAAATGCTTTATTTTTGCCATGTTTCTTGACATCTATAGTGAGCACTATTGTGCATAATATGGAGGCTGTATATCTTACGATCGGGCAGCCATCTTGGTTTACGCGAAAATTTCGAAAGTCTATTTTCTTTGCAACCGCTTATGTAAGAACTGTGAAATTTGCTGTACAGTCTTATATTGTGACCTAGACTCACAGTTGTTCATGATAAAGGAATTAGTCACAAGCTGTGGCAGCGATATTGGTTTACGCAAAAATTTTGAAACTGTGTTTTCTTTCCAACCGCTTATGTTAAAGCTGTGAAATTTGCTGTATAACCATATATTGTCACCTAGAGTTACATTTGTTCATATTGAAAGTATAGGTCATATGGTGTGGCAGCCATTTAAAAAAACGCAAACATTTCGAACTACTTTATATGGCATTGCAAAAATTATGCGCTGGCCACCTCTATTGCTGCTTGCAGCTATATTTATTATTATTTTTTTTTATTATTATTATTCCGCCACTTATTCAAGTGCTTATAAAAACAACAGCATAACTCAAAAACTCATGAAACTTGCCACTATGCTAAAGATCTATGCTGTGCATAATCCTATGCAAAATAAATCTCATAGGTCATGTGATCTAGCAGCCATATTGCTTTTTGCGACAAATTTCGACAACCGCTTGAAAATCTTCTTCTCCAGAACCGCTTATGTTACAGCTGTGAAACTTGCTGTGTGTACTGCTGTACTGACCTAGAATAAAGTTTGTTCAAGAGAAGTGATTTAATCACATGACCTAGCTGCCATTTTGAATTGTGCGAAAATCTTTAAACATCTTCTTCTCTGCAACCGCTAAGTGCAATGAAGTGCAATTTTGCACATGTGCTCCTTGCAAGGTCCTCTACCAAGTTTGTTCAAACTGCGAATTTTCCATAATCAACATGGCTGCTATGAGCCATTCGCCTTTTTATCGCTGTTTAATTGCGTAAATTTGCACTTTATGCATTATGTTTACACTATTTAACTATATTACAGTGTAGCAGACACATGAGTACACATAGTCATGACCCCTAAAGGCAATATTGCAGTAAAAATTTGCACTGCGCAGTCGCCTTCGTGAAATAAAACATTTGCAAATTTTCATAAAACTTCTGCATTAGTATGTGCAATTTGAAAGCCATACAATGCATAGCTTGGCGGCAATTTTGTTTCGTATGCGCGTTTTTTAAAAACTACAAAAATCTTCTTCTACAGACTTGAAATTTTGTTTACAGATTTATCTTATGATTAACATTCAGATTTGTTCAAGAGAAGTTGATATGTCATGTGGTTTGGCAGCCATTTTGAATTGTTCAAAAACGCTTAACGATATTTTTAAATTAATAATAAAACAAAAACCATTTTACAAAAATGCTTTATTTTTGCCATGTTTATTGAGATCTATGGTGACAATTATTGTGCATAATATGGAGGCTGTATATCATAAGATCTGGCAGCCATTTTGTTTTATGCGAATATTTCGAAAACCTATTTTCTCTGCAACTGCTTATGTTAGAACTGTGAAACTTGCTATATAACCTTATATTGTGACCTAGAGTCACAGTTATTCATGTTGAAGGAATTGGTCACAAGCTGTGGCAGCCATATTGGTTTATGAGAAAATTTCGAAAATGTGTTTTCTTTCCAACCGCTTATGTTAAAGCTGTGAAATTTGCTGTATAACCATATATTGTCACCTAGAGTTACATCTGATCGTGATGAAAGTATTAATCATATGGTGGGGCAGCCATCTTGAAAAACGCAAAAATTTTAAAAATGTGTTTTCTTTCCAACTGCTAATGTTGAATTGTAAAAACAGAATTTATGTTTACCTGATAAATTTCTTTCTCCTACGGTGTATCCGGTCCACGGCTTCATCCTTACTTGTGGGATATTCTCAATCCCTACAGGAAGTGGCAAAGAGAGCACACAGCAGAGCTGTCCATATAGCTCCCCTCAGGCTCCGCCCCCCCAGTCATTCGACCGACGGTTAGGAGAAAAAGGAGAACCATAGGGTGCAGTGGTGACTGTAGTTTACAAAAAATAAATTTAAACCTGACCAAAATGCCAGGGCGGGCCGTGGACCGGATACACCGTAGGAGAAAGAAATTTATCAGGTAAACATAAATTCTGTTTTCTCCTACATTGGTGTATCCGGTCCACGGCTTCATCCTTAATTGTGGGAACCAATACCAAAGCTTTAGGACACGGATGAAGGGAGGGAACAAGTCAGGTAACCTAAACGGAAGGCACCACTGCTTGCAAAACCTTTCTCCCAAAAATAGCCTCTGAAGAAGCAAAAGTATCGAATTCGTAAAATTTGGCAAACGTATGCAGTGAAGACCAAGTCGCTGCCTTACAAATCTGTTCAACAGAAGCTTCATTCTTGAAAGCCCATGTGGAAGCCACAGCTCTAGTAGCGTGAGCTGTAATTCATTCAGGAGGCTGCCTTCCAGCAGTCTCATAAGCCAACCGGATGATGCTTTTCAGCCACATCAAGATTGTGTAACAGACGTTCCTTGTTAGAAACTGGATTAGGACACAGAGAAGGAACAACTATTTCCTGGTTGATATTCTTATTGGAAACCACTTTTGGAAGAAAACCAGGTTTGGTACGTAAAACGACCTTATCTGTATGAAACACCAGATAGGGTGAATTACACTGCAAAGCAGACAATTCAGAAACTCTTCTAGCAGAAGAAATAGCTACTAAAAACAAAACTTTCCAAGATAGTAACTTAATATCTATGGAATGTAGAGGTTCAAACGGAACCCCTTGAAGAACTGAAATAACTAAATTTAGACTCCATGGAGGAGCCACAGGTCTGTAGACAGGCTTGATTCTGACTAAAGCCTGTACAAACACCTGAATATCTGGCATGGCTGCCAGACGCTTGTGTAATAAAACAGACAGAGCAGATATCTGTCCCTTTAAAGAACTAGCTGACAGACCTTTCTCAAATCCTTCTTGGAGAAAAGATAGTATCCTTGGAATCCTAATCTTACTCCATGAGTAACCCTTGGATTCGCACCAGCAAAGATATTTCCACCATATCTTATGGTAAATTTTCCTGGTGACAGGCTTTCTAGCCTGGATCAGAGTATCTATAACTGATTCCGAAAACCCACGCTTAGCTAGAATCAAGCGTTCAATCTCCAAGCAGTCAGTTGCAGAGAAACTAGGTTTGGATGTTCGAATGGACCTTGAATTAGAAGGTCCTGCCTCAAAGGCAGCTTCCATGGTGGAACCGATGACAAATTCACCAGGTCTGCATACCAAGTCCTGCGTAGCCACGCAGGAGCTATCAGAATTACCGAAGCCTTCTCCTGTTTGATCCTGGCTACTAGCCGGGGGAGAAGGGGAAACGGTGGAAAGACATAAGCTAGATTGAACGACCAAGGCGCTACTAAGGCATCTACCAATGTTGCCTTGGGATCCCTGGACCTGGACCCGTAACGTGTAACTTTGGAGTTCTGACGTGACGCCATCAGATCCAGATCTGGAATGCCCCATAGCTGGGTCAGCTGAGCAAAAACCTCTACGGGTGGAGTTCCCACTCCCTCGGATGGAAAGTCTGACGACTCAGATAATCCGCTTCCCAGTTGTCCACTCCTGGGATGTGAATTGCTGATAGATGGCAGGAGTGATCCTCTGCCCATTTGATGATCTTGGATACCTCCCTCATCGCCAGGGAACTCTTTGTTCCCCCCTGATGATTGATGTACGCTACAGTCGTCATGTTGTCCGACTGAAATCTGATGAATTTGGCCTCCGCTAATTGAGGCCATGCCTGGAGCGCATTGAATATCGCTCTCAATTCCAAAATGTTTATCGGGAGAAGAGATTCTTGCCGATACCATAGACCCTGAGCCTTCAGGAGGCTGGGGTCGGTCGTGACAATGATCCACTCCGGTCTTCGGAAACTCATTCCCTGAGACAGGTGATCCTGAGACAACCACCAGAGTCTCTGGTTTGCTGGTCCATCTGAATCTGGGGAGACAAATCTGCATAATCCCCATTCCATTGTTTGAGCATGCACAGTTGCAATGGTCTTAAATGAATTCGAGCAAAAGGAACCACGTCCATTGCCGCAACCATTAGTCCTATTACCTCCATGCACTGAGCTATGGAGGGTTGAGGAATGGATTGAAGAACTCGACAAGTGTTCAAAAGTTTTAATTTCCTGACCTCTGTCAGAAAGATTTTCATTTCTACCGAGTCTATTATTGTTCCCAGGAAGGGAAATCTACAAAAGGTTATACAGACTGCGCAAAGGTTAGGGTATATATGCTTTAAGATTTAAGGGGATATTTCTCCTAAATCCCCAGGGGAAAAGACAACAGAGAACAATTAAAATCTAAAGCGCCAGTACAGGCAAAATATACCCAAGAAAAAGAGAGCATGCAATTTAGTGTTTATATAAAAAATAATTTATTCTTCAACAAATGTCACAAAAAGAACCTAAAAATAAAAATATGTATAACATGAGATGAAAATCTCCTAGGTATAAATTAAACCTTATACAAGATTTCAGACAATAAAATATGTGATTGGCCAATCTCTATTAAAATGTGAGTAATCTATAAAAGCATTTACACAAGGAAAATTACACATATATTGTAGGTTACTAATGTAAGCAACTAGAACTGTATGTATCAGAATATCAAGCAATTTGTAACACAATATCTATCATCAAATTATCTACTGATAATCTAAGAGTATGTGCGCTAAGTGCATAAACCAAATAGCTTCCGTTAAATATGGCTAAGTCAGCATATCAGTAAAATGTCCACAAAGGTGCAGATGAATATGAGTGATTTACTGGTATCCGTGATTCCTTTAGTGTAGCACAGTGTTTTTTTAGTGCTCTAATGGATCCACTAGAAACTACAGGTACCTGTTTAAGTGATCCTTTTAAGTTTATGGGAGTGTCTGGTTTGAGATGTGGGGTGCCGGCTCTACAGCTGATCCTTTCTTTTCTTCCTCTTGATGCACACTAGGAGATCCGCAACGCGTTTCCGCTGAAATTACTTCAGCCTTTGTCAAGCTAGTGTGCATCAAGAGGAAGAAAAGAAAGGATCAGCTGTAGAGCCAGCACCCCACAGCTCAAACCAGACACTCCCATAATACTAAGCTAATCAGCGCCCTAACCGGTATAGGCGAGAACTGAGCAAGAGACAGAAGTGTTTGTAGCTGGGGTTTACAGCGTGGCTTCAAGATCAGCAAAAACAGTTACACTGCTTGTCTTATTTTGGAGGCATTTTCTTCTAAAAGGTGACATCGGACAAAGAAGACAGCTCATTCCATTCTAAGAGCAGAACTTAAAAGGATCACTTAAACAGGTACCTGTAGTTTCTAGTGGATCCATTAGAGCACTAAAAAACACTGTGCTACACTAAAGGAATCACGGATACCAGTAAATCACTCATATTCATCTGCACCTTTGTGGACATTTTACTGATATGCTGACTTAGCCATATTTAACGGAAGCTATTTGGTTTATGCACTTAGCGCACATACTCTTAGATTATCAGTAGATAATTTGATGATAGATATTGTGTTACAAATTGCTTGATATTCTGATACATACAGTTCTAGTTGCTTACATTAGTAACCTACAATATATGTGTAATTTTCCTTGTGTAAATGCTTTTATAGATTACTCACATTTTAATAGAGATTGGCCAATCACATATTTTATTGTCTGAATTCTTGTATAAGGTTTAATTTATACCTAGGAGATTTTCATCTCATGTTATACATATTTTTATTTTTAGATTCTTTTTGTGACATTTGTTGAAGAATAAATTATTTTTTATATAAACACTAAATTGCATGCTCTCTTTTTCTTGGGTATATTTTGCCTGTACTGGCGCTTTAGATTTTAATTGTTCTCTGTTGTCCTTTCGCAGGAAGGGAACCCTTGTGAACGGGGACAGAGAACTTTTTTCTATGTTCACCTTCCACCCGTGAGACCTTAGAAAGGCTAGAACAATGTTCGTATGAGCCCTTGCTTTGTGAAAGGACGACGCCTGTATTAAAATGTTGTCTAGGTACGGTGCTACTGCAATGCCCCTTGGCCTTAGCACCGCTAGAAGGGACCCTAGCACCTTTGTGAAAATTCTGGGAGCAGTGGCCAATCCGAAGGGAAGAGCCACGAACTGGTAATGCTTGTCCAGAAAGGCGAACCTCAGAAACTGATGGTGATCTTTGTGGATAGGAATATGCAGGTACGCATCCTTTAAGTCCACGGTAGTCATATATTGACCCTCCTGGATCATTGGTAAAATTGTCCGAATGGTTTCCATTTTGAATGATGGAACTCTGAGGAATTTGTTTAGGATCTTTAAATCCAGAATTGGCCTGAAAGTTCCTTCCTTTTTGGGAACTACAAACAGGTTTGAGTAAAATCCCAGTCCTTGTTCTGCTGTTGGAACTGTGTTTATCACTCCCATTTTTAAAAGGTCTTCTACGCAATCTAAGAATGCCTGTCTCTTTATCTGGTCTAAAGATAAGCGAGACATGTGGAACCTTCCCCTTGGAGGAAGGTCCTTGAATTCTAGAAGATACCCCTGAGAGACAATTTCTAGTGCCCAGGGGTCCGGAACATCTCTTGCCCAGGCCTGAGCAAAGAGAGAAAGTCTGCCCCCTTCTAGATCCGGTCCCGGATCGGGGGCTACCCCTTCATGCTGTCTTGGTAGCAGCAGCAGCAGGCTTTTTGGCCTGTTTACCCTTGTTCCAGCCTTGCAATGGTTTCCATGCTGGTTTGGGCTGGGGTGCGTTACCCTCTTGCCTAGTGGCTGTAGAGGTAGAAGCCGCTCCGTTCCTGAAATTGCGAAAGGAACGAAAATTAGACTTATTTTTAGCTTTGAAAGGTCTATCCTGTGGAAGGGCATGGCCCTTTCCCCCAGTGATATCTGAAATAATTTCTTTCAACTCTGGCCCGAATAGGGTCTTACCCTTGAAAGGAATATTAAGCAATTTTGTTTTGGACGACACATCCGCCGACCACAATTTTAGCCAAAGCGCCCTACACGTCACTATTGCGAAACCAGAATTTTTCACCGCTAATTTAGCTAACTGAAAAGCGGCATCTGTAATGAAAGAATTAGCCAACTTCAGGGCGTGAATTCTATCCATGACTTTATCATAAGAAGTCTCCTTCTGGAGCGAGTTTTCTAATTCCTCAAACCAAAAAGCAGCTGCAGTGCTTACAGGAATAATGCAAGAAATTGGTTGAAGAAGAAAACCTTGTTGAACAAAAATTTTCTTAAGTAAACCTTCTAATTTTTTATCCATAGGATCTTTAAAAGCGCAACTGTCTTCTATTGGTATAGTTGTGCGCTTAGCTAGCGTTGAAACTGCCCCCTCTACCTTAGGGACCGTCTGCCACGCGTCCCTTCTGGGGTCAACAATGGGGAACATTTTCTTAAATATAGGAGGGGGAACAAAAGGTACACCTGGCTTCTCCCACTCCTTATTCACTATATCCGCCACCCTCTTAGGTATCGGAAACGCATCAGTGTGTACTGGGACCTCTAAGAATTTATCCATTTTACACAATTTTTCTGGGACCACCAAAGGGTCACAATCATCAAGAGTAGCTAGGACCTCCTTAAGTAGAGCGCGGAGGTGTTCAAGCTTAAATTTAAATGCTATGGTATCAGGCTCTGCCTGCTGAGAAACTTTTCCTGTGTCAGAAATTTCTCCCTCAGACAGGCCCTCCCTCACCGCCAAGTCAGATTGATGTGAGGGTACTACAGATAAATTATCCTCTGCTTGCTCATTTTCTGTATTTAAAACTGAGCAATCACGCTTCCTAGGAAAAGCTGGCAGTTTGGATAAAAATGCTGCGAGAGAATTATCCATTACTGCTGCTAACTGTTGCATAGTAATAGCAATTGGCGCGCTAGATGTACTGGGCATCGCTTGCGCGGGCATAGCTGGTGTTGACACAGAAGGAGAGGATAGTGAGCTATCCTCACTACCTTCAGCTAAAGAATCATCTTGGGCTATATCTTTAAGCGTGATTGTACGGTCCTTAAGCTGTTTGGACGCTATGGCACACTTCACACATAAATTTAATGGGGGAACCACCTTGGCCTTTGAACATACAGAACATAGGTTATCTGAAGGGTCAGACATGTTTGACAGACTTAAACAGATCTTCAATGCAATAAAAATTATTTTTGACAAAAACGTTACTGTGTCTTTAAATAATAAAAGTGCACACTTTATTACTAAAACATCAAAAAACCATCAAATAAACATCCGATTTTAATGAAATTTTCACCACAGTGTCTTAATGCTTTGAAATGATTGCACACAAATTTTCAGACCAATTAACCCCTTAATGCCCAAACCGGAGCTAATAACAGCAATTAACCTGTTAAAACACTACAGTACTATGCCACAGCTTCCACTGTGGCCTTTACCTTCCTTAGGGATTATTTTAGTAGGAAATAAGCCTCTCTGGAGTCTTTTCTGATGCCTCTGGACTCCCCACGTGAAGCTGCATGAACTGCCTAAGCAAAACAACTGTGCAATTGAGGCCTGAAAATGAGGCCTCCTCCCTCTTCATTCCAGAGTGGAGGGGCCTTTCTGACTAGAATAGGTGTCCAAATAAGTGCCAGGCGCAAAATAAAACCCCAAAAGTGTTTTAAAGTCTGAAAAAACACCTTATTTATAGTGAAAACATGCTAAAAAGCAATCGATTTAGCTCACAATAGTGTCAACCAGCATAGAGCCCTTAATATAAGCCATAATTTTATACAGAGTCTAAGAAAAATGGCTTACCTATCCCAGAGGGGATTGCTGACAGTCTTCTAGCATTACTAGGTCTTGTTAGAAAAATGACTGATCATACCTGAAGCAGTTAAGCCTGCAAACTGTTCCCCCCAACTGAAGTTCTCTGGTTTCAACAGTCCTGCGTGGGAACAGCAATGGATTTTAGTTACTGGTGCTAAAATCATATTCCTCTCGACAGAAATCTTCATCACTTTCTGCTGCAGAGTAAATAGTACAAGCCGGCACTATTTTAAAATAACAAACTCTTGATAGAAGAATAAAAAACTACAACTAAACACCACATACTCTTTACCACCCCCGTGGAGATGCTACTAGTTAGAGCGGCAAAGAGAATGACTGGGGGGGCGGAGCCTGAGGGGAGCTATATGGACAGCTCTGCTGTGTGCTCTCTTTGCTACTTCCTGTAGGGATTGAGAATATCCCACAAGTAAGGATGAAGCCGTGGACCGGATACACCAATGTAGGAGAAAACTTCTATAAAACTTTATATTGTGACTTAGCTGCTTGTATGTCATTGCAATGTCGATGCGCATGGCCACCTCTATCGCTGCTTGCAGCTATATTTATATATTGTACCAAAATGCCATCATATATTATGCTATGTGCCGAACACTGGAATGGGAAATATTTTCATGTCGGGTTAGCACATATGACTTCTATGGGGGAATAGGTTATTTTTTGCGTGACAGTCTAATTACAGTAGAAGTAAGTAAATAACTTTTTACTTTCAACTCATACCAGTGCAACCCGACGGCCGCAAAACGTTTACTTATAGCGCAATTAGCACTCTAGCGGAAATGCTAAATATCGCTTCACTTTAATCTGGCCCTAAATGTTCTAAGATTAAAAAGAAATGTAACGCTTCGATGTACATACTAAGTATTCAGAGGTTGTGCATCAAAACCTGTTTGGTGGCATTTTCCAGTTAAGAGCCCTTAATGGATAGATTGTAGCAACTTCTATAATAGTTTAATAGTGTTTAGATATGGTGAGTCCATGGCGTCCTCAATTACTGTTGGGAATATCACTCCTGGCCAGCAGGAGGAGGCAAAGAGCACCATAGCAAGAGCTGTTAAGTATCCCTCCCCTTCCCACAATCCCCAGTGATTCTCTTTGACTTCAGTGCAAGGAGGAGGTGAAGTTTGGTGTCTGTTAAAGATTTTTCTTCAAACAAGATTTTATTATTTTGAAAGCCAGAGTAGGTTTGCTCTGATCTTTCCTGTCAAGACTGGGTCTAGCTGTACTCCACGTTAGTCTCTTCAGTAGGGCTGTAGTAGCTTTCAAGCAGTTAGGAACTTGTGGGTGGGCCTCACTGCGTTTTCCTAACAAGTTGCTGCCCTTGCATAGAAAGCCAGTAGGTTTACTCTGTCCTTTCTTGTATTCACAGGTCTCTGTGAGGAGTGGCTTCCTCTCATACCGGGTGAGCTGTCCTCCTACCAGACAGCCAGAGGTGCAGGTAAGTGCCATTTTTGTTTATTTATGAGAAACCAGAAACTCTGGCACTCAAGTAGTACAGCTGCACGTTATTTGGCACTTGACACCTGCATTGTCTAACAGGAATAATTTGGCAGGGAGCAGGCACTGGGGCTTTAGAGAGTGTATTGTATTTCACTGGTGGCTCAGTATTTTTACTTGGGGACCCGGTAGCATAAGGATGGGTCCAGTACATGTCTCAATTTAGGATCTAACTCCTAAGACATGTCACGGAATAATAATTCTCCTTTGTATTTTTATTAATGGACCGATGAACAAACCACCAAGTTTCTTACTAGGTATCTGGAGTCTGAGATTCTTTGTGGACAGCCACACTAGATCACCTACAGAAAATTGTGGAGGGTTGCGTCTTCTGAGATCATAGTATTTCTTTTGAGTTTGTTGAGAAGAGAGAATATTATCTTTTAAATCCTTGAAGATGTGTTTTAGCTTAACAAAATGGTCGACTGCTGTAGGGCAGGTGGTAGTGGTATTAGCCCCCTTTTCAGAAAATGGTACGGATGTGGGATGGTATCCATAGTTTGCTTGGAAAGGTGTCATCTTTATAGATGAAGTGAATGAATCGTTAAAAGCAAATTCGGCCATTGGTAAATATTGTAACCACTCAGTTTGTTGATATGAACAATAGCAACAAATGTACTGTTCCAAAGACTGATTTAAACATTCGGCCTGACCATTTGTTTGGGGATGGAAAGAGGTTGTGAACCTATGATCAATTTTAAGTATGACATAGGGCTTTCCAAAACCTGGAGGTAAATTGAGTACCTTGGTCCGTTGTTAGAGTTGAAGGGAGTCTGTGTAATCTCACGACATTGGCAAGAAAAAGCTCGGCAGTCTCAGAGGCAGTGGGTAGTTTGTTAAAGGGTATGAAATGTGCCATCTTGGTTAAAATATCAATCACTACCAAGATGGTGTTCATCTTTGAAGAAGGTGGGAGAGCAACAATGAAATCCAATGAAAGATGCAGCCAGGGTCGTTCTGGAACAGGCAGAGGTATTAAGAGTCCCTAGGGAGGTCTTTCTTCAGGTTTAGAAGTTGCACAAAGAGTTCATGTTAGCACATAGTCCTGTACACTTTTCCTCATTGATGGCCACCAATAATGCCTGGATAAATGTTCTAAAGTTCTTAACACCCCCGGATGTCCTGAGAGGGGAGAATCATGATGAGTCTTCAATAGCAGGAGTCGTAACGGTTTTGGTACGTATATTTTATCATCATGATAGTATAGTCCATCTTCTGTTTTGATGAGTACGGAGGAAGGAAGCTGATCATCTGAGTTCAGGGATGTCTTTAGTTCTCTAAGAAAGGTAGTAGTAACTCCAAGGAATTTATCAGGGGGTATAATGAATGTCATGGGTGATATATTGCTAGGTTTTGGATCTTTACGAGAGAGAGCATCTGCTTTGCCATTCTTGCTTGAGGGTCTGTAAATTATATGGAAATTGAAATGTGTGAAGAATAGATTCCAACGAACCTGACGGGATGACAAGGTCTTATTGGAATGTAAGAATTCCAGATTTTTGTGGTCGGTATAAACGATGATTTGTTGTTTTGTCCCTTCTAAAAGATGTCTCCAATGTTCGAGAGCTCTTTTAATTGCTCGGAGTTCCTTTTCCCCAATGGGATAATTAATTTCGGCTGGAGCTAATACGTTGGAGAAAAATGCAATGGGGTGTAATGGTTCAGTTATAGAGGTTTTCTGAGACAATACTGCTCCAATCGCGTAATCGGAAGAATCTACTTCCAGAGTGTATTGTAAATTCGAATCAGGAAACCTTAGAATAGGAGCACTGGTGAACATAGTTTTGAGTAAATTGAAGGCATTTGCTGCTTCATCATTCCAATGGAATGATTTAGATGTGCTGGTGAGTTGGGTCAATGGTTTAGCTATCTTAGAGAAATTTTTGATGAACTTCCTATAGTAATTGGAGAAACCAAGGAAGCATTGCAATTATTTCTTGGTAGTTGGATATGGCCATTCTTTTACAGCGTTTACTTTGTCTTGCATACTGATGCCAGAAGGGGTAATATGGTATCCCAGGAATGAGATCTCAGTAGTGTGGAATTCACATTTCTCCGGTTTGGCATACAAACAGTGTGTTCTGAGCCTGGAAAGAACCCACCGAACATGTTTGACATGTTCTTCATATGTGTTGGAATATATTAAGATGTCATCCAGGTAAACAACTAAGCAAACATCAAGGAGATCTCTGAAGACATAGTTTATAAAATATTGGAAGGTCGCTGGGGTATTATACAACCCAAAAGGCATGACTAGGTATTCATAAAGACCATACCTAGTTCTAAACTCTGTCAGCCACTCATCGCCTTCTCTTATGCGAACCAGATTGTAGGCACCCCTCAAATCCAACTTAGTGAAAATTTTTGCCCCGGTAAGCCGTTCTATGAGTTCTGGGATTAAAGGGAGTGGATAACGGTTCTTTATGGACCTTTTGTTTAGTTCACGGTAGTCTATGATTGGGCGTAAAGAGTCGCCTTTGTTTTTTACAAAAAACATCCCTGCTCCTGCTGATGAGGTGGACGGCCTGATGAATCCTTTACGGATATTTTCTTCTAAATAGGCTTTGAGGTGGTCAAGTTCTGGCTGACTCAGAGGGTAGAGATGTCCGTAGGGTATGGTAGATCCTGGTTTTAGGTCAATTGGGCAATCATACACCCGATGAGGTGGTAGACTTTCTGCCTCCTTTTTGCTAAAAACATCAGAAAAGTCACGGTATTCTTCTGGAAGTGCTGATGTTATTTCTTGAGTTTGCAGAATTTCTCTGGAGAGGAGGCAAGAGCGCTGACATTCTGATGAGTTGAATATGATTTCTGATGTTTTCCAGTTGATGGTGGGTTGATGTTTTTATAGCCAGGTGATACCTAATACAACAGGAAAAAGAGGTGAAGGTAAAACATCAAACTCTATATATTCTGTATGACCAGATGGGGTCTTTACTAATAACGGAATAGTTTGATGGGTGATTGGTCCAGAGGCGATATTAGTGCCATCAATAACACGAATTGACAAAGCAGTGGGTTTCAAAACAATAGGTATTTTATTTTTTATTACAAGAGCTCTATTAATAAAACTGCCATAGGTTCCTGAATCCAGTAAAGCTTCAGTGCAAAGGTTGGTTTGCTCCTACTGCAAAAACAAAGAAAGAGTACAATAAGTAGGATTTATACTATGAGTGTTAGACACATTAATTTTATTCAACTCACATTTCTTAGATCTCTGGAGAATTGGGCAATCCTTTACAGTATGTGTTTGGTTGGAACAATACATACAAAGCTGGTTTGCTCTACGGCGGCTCCGTTCTTCTGGGGTCTAAGGTCCCCTGGCAAGCCCTATCTCCATAGGTTCTGCTGCTGGTTTAGTTCATGGAGAAAATAAAGGGGTGGTTGAGTATGAGCGAGGAACAGGATCTGTATGGTAGCATTCTGTGCGCCTTTCTCTCAATCTGCGGTCAATCTGAATTACCAACTTCATGAGTAGTTCCAAGGTTTTAGGGAGATCAGTGCGAGCCAACTAATCTTTGACGTAATCAGCTAAACCAAGCCGGAATTGATTCCTTAGTGCGATTGGGTTCCACTGAGAGTCTGTCGCCTTCCCTGTTTCAGGCTGCGCATAGAGGCTTCAGCAGTCAACTGGACATTGGTATCCATATACAGTTCATCCATTGTGTTCAGGAACTCATCCAATGATCCTAGTATAGGATCATCATTCTCGAAAAAGGAATCTGCCCACACCCTGGGTTCAGCTCGTATAAAGGAAATAATGGTAGGACTTTAATTCTCTCTGTACAATAAGTTTTTGGTTTTAAATTAAAGAGTAATAAACAAGTGTTTTTAAATTGATAATATGATTTTCTCTCTCCTGAGAAAGTCTCTGGTATATAGACTATAGGTTCAGGGGTGGAATCTGGAAACTGGGAGATTGAATCCCTAATAACTCTCATTAGGGATTGGGTCTCTATTTCAAGCTCTCTTAAGCCTTCATCCAGTTGATCCACTCTCTGGGATAAATTGTAGACTAACTGTGGCAGGTCTGTTGGATCCATAGTTATGGCTTAGTAATTATGTAAGGATCAGTGTAACTTTCACAAGTAAGTGTGAAACTTAGGTTTCAAGTGGATCTCAGCTACAGACTAGGTTGATGTACTGTGAATTTAAATGTTGGAATGTAACACAGATTATCATAAACTTCTAGGAGGTTTTTTAGAAGCAGTGATTTTATACTGTGTAGTTGTTAGTAGTAATGAGATTGCATATGACTTGCTTTATGTAAGCAGCTACAGTTGAACAAGCAAAGTTGTGCTGTTATTGATTGCACAGATAGACTGCTGGAGGAGTGTTTAAAGAGGAGTGTTCCTTTAAATTCTCTGCATAATAAAATGTTAGTTTCACTCAGCAGTAAATATGAGAAGACAGAGAAATGTTACAATTACAATTAACAGGCAAACAGGCAGCAAAGAAACCTGTTGTAAAGCTCTGCAGCTGCAAACAGAAATTAAAGTGATGACGTCACAAAGGGGCGTGTTCCGGTCACAGAGCTTTGTTATCCTGTGCTGTTTCCAATGTTAGAACAAGTCAATACATACAGTAAAATTGTTAAAGTGATAAATACCTCCTAGACCAAGCCTGTGGCAGCTGTAAGAGAGTTGTAGGAAAAAGTAGTTGCTCTTTAACTAGTAAGTCCGAAATCGGAAGTGGATGCCTGTCAGCTCTCTGTGAAATGGAATTGTAGTGAAAAAGCTTACAGTTCTTAGAAGTATCAGAAGAGGCTGTTGCCAGCTGGATTTATCCCATGAGAGGGAAGTAGGAAGAGCTTCAAGTTGGTAATGTTTCTCCTGGGAGTCTGTAGTCACAATCAGAGAAGTAAATTATTTGCAAGGAGCTTAGGATCTAGCAGCTTTAGGTCTCCTAGATGAAAATTACTAAGCACCTAATGAGAGGTGCACAGGTGTTATGAAGGGAAGTTGGGAGGAGTTAGTGATGCAAGTGCAGGAATCCTGACACATTCCCATGCTTCAGGGAAGACGCAAGAGGAAAATTAGAGAATCAGATAGTAAGGTTTCTGATCCAGTCCAGGGTAACCATGTTGCTCTTTCTCATAAGTCTGAACAGGAAGATACTTCGGTAGCCTCTGAGGGTGAGATCTCAAATTCGCATAGTGTAATTCCTTCTTCTGATGCTGAAGTTGTTTCCTTCAGATTTAAGCTTGAACACCTTCGTGTTTTGTTAAAGAAGGTTTTGGCTACCTTGGATGACTCCGATACCCCTGTCGTTGTAAATTAAATAGAAACTTTGATGTCCCCTCCTCTGTGGAAGTGTTTCCGATGCCAGACCGGGCTACAGAGATTATTGCCCGGGAATGGGAGAGACCTTGAATTCCTTTTTCACCATCTCCGGTTTTTAGAAAGATGTTCCCGGTAGCTGACTCTCTATTAAGGAGTCATGGCAGACGGTACCCAAGGTAGAAGGGGCAATTTCTACCCTGGCTAAATGGACTACTATTCCTATTGAGAATACTTGCTCTTCCAAGGATCCTATGGACAAGAAGTTAGAGGCTTACTTGAAAAAGATATATATTAATCAGGGTCTCCAATGGCAACCAGCGGTGTGTATTGCTACCGTGACAAGTGCTCTTCAAACAGAGACTCCTTTGGAGGAAATACAAGATAGGATTAAGGCTCTTAAGCTAGCCAATTTCTTTTATTACTGATGCCTCTTTGCAGGTCATCAAGTTGGGAGGAACTTGGGGTTCCTTAGCCATGAAGGAGGTGGCTCGGATCATTCGGTGGGCATAAGCTCACAATTGCTGTCTTTCTGCTATCCACTTTCCAGGAGTGGACAACTAGGAAGCCGATTTCCTGAGCAGACAGACTTTTCATCCCAGGGAGTGGGAACTCCATCCGGAGGTGTACTCCAGGTTAACCATCAAATGGGGGGTACCGGAGTTGGATCTGATTGCGTCTCGACAGAACATCAAGCTTCCAAAGTATGATTCAAGGTCGAGGGATCCTCAGGCCTTTCTGATAGATGCTTTGGCAGTTCCTTGGAACTTCAAGATGGCATACCTTTTTCCTTTGTTTGCTCTCCTTCCACGAGTTATTGCTCGTATCAAGCAGGAGAGCGCGTCGGTAATTCTAATCGCTCTGGCATGGCCTCGCAGGATCTGGTATGCACACCTAGTGGAAATGTCGTCTGTGCCACCGTGGAGACTACCCCTGAGGAAGGACCTCCTGATTCAGGGTCCCTTCCTTCATCCAAATCTCATTTCTCTGAAGCTGACTGCTTGGAGATTGAACGCTTAATTCTGTCTAAGCGTGGGTTTTCTGAGTCTGTCATTGAGACCATGATTCAGGCTCGTAAGCCTGTAACTAGACAGATTTACCATATATCTTTATTGGTGTGAATCCAAGGGCTACTCTTGGAGTAGGGTCAGGATTCCAAGAATGTTGTCTTTTCTCCAGGAAGGTCTGGAGAAGGGTTTATCTGTCAGTACTTTGAAGGGTCAAATTTCTGTTTTATCTATTTTTCTGCACAAGCGCCTGGCGGATATCCTGGATGTGCAATCTTTTTGTCATGCCTTGGTCAGAATGAGGCCTGTGTTTAATTTTGTTGCTCCACCTTGGAGTCTTAATCTTGTTCTTAAAGTTTTGCAACAAGCTCTGTTTGAGCCAATGCATTCCATAGATATTAAGTTGTTATCTTGGAAGGTTCTGTTTCTTATTGCAATCTCCTCTGCTCGGAGAGTTTCGGAACTCTCAGCTTTACAGTGTGATTCGCCTTATCTCCTATTTCATGCGGATAAGGCAGTTCTTCGTACCAAGTTTGGTTTTCTTCCTAAGGTTGTTTTGGATATAAATATTAATCAGGAAATTGTTGTTCCTTCTCTCTGTCCTAATCCTTCCTCTCATAAGGAACGTTTGTTGCATAATTTAGATGATGTGTGTGCTATTAAATTCTATTTGCAGGAGACTAAGGATTCTCGCCAGTCTTCGGCATTGTTTGTTTGTTTTTCTTGGAAACGTAAAGGTCAGAAAGCTACTGCTACTTCTCTCTCTCTTTGGTTGAGAAGTATTATTCGGTTGGCGTTTGAGACTGCTGGACAGCAGCCGCCTGAGAGAGTCACAGCTCACTCCACTAGGGCTGTTTCTTCTTCTTGGGCTTTCAAAAATTAAGCTTCTGTAGAACAGATTAGCAAGGCTGCAACTTGGTTCTCTTTGCATACTTTTTCCAAATGTTATAAATTCGATACTTTTGCGGAGGTTTTTTTTGGGAGAAAGGTTCTTCAAGCAGTGGTGCCTTCTGTTTAGGTCTTCCTGTCTTGTCCCTCCCTAGTCCTCCGTGTCCTTTAGCTTGGGTACTGGTTCCAAACAGTAAATGAGGACGCCGTGGATTCACCATATCTTAGGAAAGAAAACAAAATGTATGCTTACCTGATAAATTTCTTTCTTTCCGATATGGTGAGTCCACGGCCCCACCCTGTGTTTTTAAGACAGCTTTTTTTGACTAAACTTCAGGCACCTCTATACCTTGTGTTTCTCCTTTTCTCCATTTTCCTTCAGTCGAATGACTGGGGATTGTGGGAAGGGGAGGGATACTTAACAGCTCTTGGTGTGGTGCTCTTTCCCTCCTCCTGCTGGCTAGGAGTGATATTCCCAACAGTTATTGAGGACGCCGTGGACTCACCATATCCGGAATGAAAGAAATTTATCAGGTAAGCATAAATTTTGTTTTTCGCTTTCCTTTTTTTCTTTTTCTTTCTTCCAGATGATTATAGTATGGTTAGATATCTTTGACTACACTAGACAGCTTAGTGGTCCCTTCTGTTGTCATCAGATTGAATAAGGGATCTCCAAATTATGGTAGAAAGTTACATTAATTCTGGGGGATCCTAAAATGGCTATACTATTTCAGTGGCTATTACTGCAATGACATCTTAGCACCTGATTGGGGCAGTGGGATAGTAGCGGTTGGTAACTGCCTCCACTAGATGTTTGGCGGAGAGCGGGACATGCCACCAAACAGATATTGATGCGCAACTTCTGAATACTTAGTATGTACATCAAATCGGTACATTTCTTAGGATCTTTTTCATCTTAGAGCATTTAGTATATAAACCGAAGTGCTGTAGTATTTAGGATCCTTTTAAGGTATGATTCAGTTAAGCACTATATATGTGAAGCACACTGATAACCTATAGGTGCTGTGAGAATAATTTCTTTAGCTTTGTACGGACATGAGATCAGCAACGAGTGTGTATGATATTGATAAAAAATATATGTCCTTCCAATGAAAGGTGGTATTTAAATACAAATATGGAGATGCTTATGTGAGTTAATTACCCACTGTGAGGACTAATATTGGATAGAGGAATGTTAAGGTTTTGAAACAACTATTAGAAACCTCCATCAATATGAGAGGGGATGTAAATTCCCTAGTTATGGCTTTTATTATTACACAAATACTGCCCGGAATTAATATTTGTAATTTAATATTTTATTTTGAATTTAAATGTGATATCATTTGTGATTTTTTATTTTGTAGTTGTAGGCGGTTCTTCTTTGATGATGGTGAGGAGTGATACACCTGTTAAATTAAATTGTTTGCTGTGTTTGTTCATTTTCACTAACTTGTGCACAATAAAGCATAATTGAATTAAATTATTTTCAGAGAGTGCATGCTTGCTGTGGACTCACAGGCCTCTATTTATCAAAGGTCTTGCTGACCTGATCCGACAGTGCGGATCAGGTCCGCAAGACCTCGCTAAATGCAGAGGGCAATACGCTCTCCGCATTTAACATTGCACCAGCAGCTCACAAGAGCTGCTGGTGCAACGCCGCCCCCTGTTGACTGGCGGCCAATCGGCCGCCAGCAGTGAGGTGTCAATCAACCCGATTGTACTCGATCGGGTTGAATTGCGGCAATGTCTGTCCGCCTGCTCAGAGCAGGCGGACAGGTTATGGAGCAGCGGTCTTTAGACCGCTGCTTCATAACTGCTGTTTCTGGCGAGCCTGCAGGCGTGCCAGGAACACGGGGCATCAAGCTCCATTTGGAGCTTGATAGGTAGGCCCATAGACTTAAAGATAGAAAGCACTTACTTTTTTGTGTGTGTGTTGTTATTTTTCAAAAACATGTTCACGGCTGAGGGTTTTTAACAGCCAAAGCTATTTGCATTTGTGATCACTTGAAAGTCATTCTTAGAATATTGGCTGAAAATTAGACAGTGATCAACCCCTTGTTCAACATAGCGACTAATCCTTCTTTAGATATATCAGCAAAAGGAGAAAAACTATAGGTGGAATAGTAAAACTGAAAACAGTAGAATGGTGGATAGAGACAAGCAAATTAGATCTTAATGATTTTACAAAAGATTATGAAGATAGAATGACTACATTAAAAAATGCTACTAAAAATGGACATGGTACATTTTTTTTGCAGAGTATTAGGTTTTATTGGCATTATCAAATATTAAACAAAAAATAAGTCTGTGGTCTTTAAGGGTTTTAAATTAACTTCTGTTCTAAATGCCCCATTAAGTGATCTGTGAAATCAATTACTTGTTGTTAGGAGTTCTAGATGACTGGAGTATAAGCAATGTAGTATCTCTCCATAAAAAGGGTAGTAGGGAAGACTCTGGTATCTTCAGTCATGTCAGTTTAACTTCAGTAGGGAAATTAATAGAAACTCTCTTAAAAGGAAGAATTATGATTTACATATAGGATAACAATATAGAGAACCGAAAACAGCATGGTTTTACTTCAGCAAGATTATGTAACTTAAGTGCTAGACCAGGGTGGAGCAGTATATGTAGCATATCTAGATTTCAGCAAAGCATGTAACACCGTCCCATACCATAAACTAATTCATAAACTCTAGACATAAAAATGGTGAAGTTAGTAGAATGCTGGCTTAAGGATACACAGCACAGTGTCTTAATAAATAGAGTGCATTCAGCAGATGAGATAGTTTCTACTGGTGTTCCTAAGGGGTCAGTTCTGGGAACTGTTTTTAACATTATCAGCAAAGAGCTACAAGGGAAGGTATGTTTATTTGCAGATGATACAAACATTTTAGTAGTGGAGGAATGGACCAAATTAAAAGATTAAAAAATTGGAGGATTGGACAAAAATTTGTATAGACAACTAACAAAGAATTCCTAGGCTAAGTATAAGGCTGTTCTATGGACTAAATAAACTTACACTTTTAGGAAATTTTGGCCAGACTTTTTTAGCTTATATTTCTTACCTGCTGTCAAAATCTGTTTATGTTTCTATGTTTTTGGAAACTGCTCACTGTTATCTGTTGTTTTCAGTGGGTACGCCTGAACTTCTGCCCATGCTGCAGTTAGCAACATTTTTTCCCAATACGGGGTAAATCTCAGTAGTATAAATCATTAAAGAAAAATAGTTGATAATCTTTACACACAGCTCAAAGTTATCTGGGGGTTTTTTTCATTGGGTGCACTTGGACCATTCTGTAGCTGTGCCAAAAAAGGGTACATTTCTATATTCCAAAAGTTGTTATGGGCCGTTATATGTTTGCTAGTAAAATATTAAAGTTAGTTGGCTTGAATGGATTATCATAATAATATGTATTGCTGTGACAGCGCACCATAAAGGGCTGATAGTAAAGCTGCCGGGCAAGCAGCAGCCACCTCAAACTAATTCACCCCTCTGCTAGTACTTCCAGAACCACCTCTTCCTAAATGCCAGTGCATTTTCATTGTTAGCTTTTCAAATTGCTCTTCCTGTTTTTGGGGCATCTTCAGATCTTCAAACCACTTTTCATATTTTTGGGAGTCATTTATTTAAAATATTCTATTTCTAATTAATGCAGTATCTTCATCTGCATATTCCATGTACAATTTAAGGGCCTAAGGGGCAGCGGATGATCTGGTGGATGTTTTGTTTAATGTTCATGTTTTTAAATGATTGTTCCTATTTTGTAGCTTTGTATTTCTTGTATAATTCCATAGCTTAAAGAGGGCTGATGAATGTTCTGTTTGGTATGTTTGGTTATTTCCAAATTGCTGTTTTGGGTTTTTTTCAACTATTTAATTAGTTGCGTATATTATTTATAAGAAATATGTCAAGGCAGATTCAACCAGGTAGCGCCTCTAGTAATATACCACTATTTGCCATGGCTTTGGTGGTAAACTGGATGCCCTTACTGCCTGCTTACCCTCCTGCCAAACTTGTACTGCTATTGCTCTTTCAAGTTGTAAATCTGTATTCCATATACTACCATGTGCAAAAACACCTATGGTGCCTGTAATGCCCACCTGACTTCCTGTCTGTGGCTGCTATTGTTGCACTTTCAAGTTGCAAAGCTTTTCTCTGTGTACCACCATATGAGACCGGTGCTGTGCTGCCCTGAGTGCCAGACTGCCTGGCTGACCTCCTGCCCATTTGTGGTGCTGCTGCTCTTCTAGTTTTTGAAACCTTTCTGCTTGCCATTTTTGCTGCAGTTCCAACTTGTGAAAATGTATTCTGTAAAATAACACCATATCTCACAGCTTTGGTGCTACCCTGGGTTTCCCTTGTTTTGACTTGTTTCACCATACCCAGCACATCCTCTACTGCCTTGTATGTCCTGCAGCTTCTTTACTGCTAGGAAATAAATATCATTTTGTAGCATATTTCATTGGCCTTCATTTTCCCACTTAATTTTGTACTGCTTTGTATTTGTCTAACTTGCAAGTATTTGTCTAGGGTGAGCCAAGGTAACTAGAAATTTCTGTATCTTGGCTCATATATATTAAATAAATATATATAAATATTTACAGTACAAACTCAGTTATTCATTTTATTAAATATGAATATTGCATAAAAACCTTTTATTCTTCATGTTTTCAGCTTCTTTACTGCAATGGGCTCCAATGCACTTCTATATATGTCTATATATGTATACATATGTATTTGTGTTTATATGTAACATAGTAGATGAGGTTGAAAAAAAGTCCATCGAGTTTAACCTATGCAAATCTAATATACTTACAAAAAAGCTCCAGATGAGCTTAAATTAATCCTATTAAAAGGTGACACATTTAACACAAGCAATCATATCAATTAATTCTGTTTCTAGCCAGAAATGTATCCAAACCATTTTTAAATGTATCTAAGGTATTGGCATTCACTACCTCCCTTTGGTAATGAGTTCCACAATTTTATTGCTCTTACTGTGAAAAAACGTTTATGTTGCAGGAGATAAAATCTCCTTTCCTTCAGCCTTAAATTGTGACCTCTTTTTACAAACAATCTTCTTAGAATAAACAGAGCTTCTGCCATCTTTGTATATGGGCCGTGAATATGTTTATATAAAGTAATCATGTCACCTCTCAAGCACCTTTTTCCTAGAGAAAACAGACCTAGTTTGGCTAAGCACTCCTCATAACTTAAATTCTCAATTCCCCTTATTAGCTTTGTGGCCCTTCTCTGAACTTTTTCAAGGTCTGCCATGTCTTTTTTTTGAGATTGGTCCCCAGAACTGCACTCCATACTCATATTGAGGTCTTAACATAGGGTGACCAGACGTCCCCGATTTCCGATAATTTACAAATGATGTCCCCGGGAAGACAATCCCCCTGAGTGTTACCACATGTCAGGGTACACAGGACCGGACACGCAAACTCCCTTACTCCAAGAAGCGTGCAGAGAACATTCAGAGTGACTGGTGCTACCTTAAAAAGGGGCGTAGTTAACTGCTACAGAACTAGCTGAGACTATTCCACTCGCTGTGCACTCTGCCCTCCCTGACTTTCCCCTCACCCAGCAAGATCCAGAGGGTCTACACGTGACAGAGCAGGTAGATTTGCGATGACAGCACCCTGGCTAAGACACTGAAGCACACACCAGTATTTTTATGCAAGCAAACAATTCTGAAATGTGCTCAGCTTAGTGAGAGCACTGTCACAGCTAAAAGTGTTTAATGTTTACATGAGAAAGTGGCACAGGCTTTGCAGCTTGTTATACTGAGCTGACATGGTAATTGCTTGATGTTTTTGTAATGAGGGCAATTCCCTCCCCTTTAGCTTGCCTGTTATTGCGGTCATGTGATCCATCACAACCTGCAGTGTAGCTTCTAAAAACTGTTTGCTTCACTAACTCTGTGCTGGGGGTGAGTAGAGAATCCCTTTGCAGGGGTAGTCTGTTATTCTCTTGCTGCCATGAAAACGGATACTACAAACTCTGCCTACTTCAGAGTGCACAGGTCATCATCATTAATCAAGAAGCTGTCTGTGAAGAAAACATTTATGTTGTGACTTGTGCATACTACATTTGTGTGATCTGTCTATGCTGAGGCTAGCTCTATACCTGTGCTCCCTGTTTGTCTTTTTGGTTATTAGCTTGTTTAAATATATTGTAAAATGAGAAGGGGTTTACTCTGGGAGAGGTCCCCTGATGATTTATTGGCTAGCAGGCAGACTTTAATACACATTAGCTGAGGATACACCGGCTAAGTCTGAATATATTGTGGTATTAATTAGTCTTTCCAATAGGTATACATTTGACAATAAATACCAACCATAATAAATGTAAAAAATAAAATAAAAAATCAGGCATTAGTATTCTTCTTCTGATGAGAGGAATGTGGGTTCCATAAATCTGAGGATCAGCAAATGAACACCCCTTCCACGTGCCACTCCAATGAAAACGGGGCTTTTATTTTTTAAAACAGAAAGAGAGTGTTTGTGTGTGTGGGAGAGAGAGTGTGTGGGGGAGATGGTGTGTGTGTGGGGGGGAGATGGTGTGTGTGTGGGGGGGAGATGGTGTGTGTGTGGGGGAGATGGTATGTGTGTGGGAGAGAGTGTGTGTGGGAGAGAGAGTGTGTGTGTGTGTGTGTGTGTGTAAGAGAGAGTGTGTGTGTGGGGGGGGGTAGAGAGTGTGTGTGTGGGAGAAAGTGTGAGTCTGTGTGTGGGAGAGAGAGTGTGGGAGAGAGTGTGTGTGTGGGAGAGAGAGAGTGTGTGTGTGGGAGAGAGAGAGTGAGTGTGTGTGTGTGTATGGGGGGAGTGTGTGTGTGTGGGAGAGAGTGTGTGTGTGTGTGGGAGAGAGTGTGTGTGTGTGGGAGAGAGTGTGTGTGTGTGTGGGAGAGAGTGTGTGTGTGTGTGGGAAAGTATGTGTGTGTGTGGGAGAGAGTGTGTGGGTGGGGGAGATGCTGTGTGTGTCGGAGAGGTGGGAGAGAGAGTGTGTGTGTAGGGGAGATAGTGTATGTGGGGGGGGGGAGAGAGTGTATGTGGGGGGGGGGGAGAGAGTGTGTGTGTGGAAGAGAGTGTGTGTGTGTGGGAGAGTGTGTGTGTGTGGGAGAGTGTGTGTGTGTGTGGGAGAGTGTGTGTGTGTGTGGGAGAGTGTGTGTGTGTGTGGGAGAGTGTGTGTGTGTGTGGGAGAGTGTGTGTGTGTGTGGGAGAGTGTGTGTGTGTGGGAGAGTGTGTGTGTGTGGGAGAGTGTTTGTGTGTGTGGGAGAGTGTGTGTGTGTGTGGGAGAGTGTGTGTGTGTGTGTGGGAGAGTGTGTGTGTGTGTGTGGGAGAGTGTGTGTGTGTGGGAGAGTGTGTGTGTGTGGGAGAGAGTGTGTGTGTGAGAGTGTGTGTGTGGGAGAGTGTGTGTGAAAGAGAGTGAGACTATGTGTGGGGGAGACAGTGTGTGTGAGAGAGAGTGTGTGTGTGGGAGAGTGTGTGTGAAAGAGAGTGAGACTATGTGTGGGGGAGAGAGTGTGTGTGGGTGTGGGAGAGAGTGTGTGTGTGGGGGAGTGTCGTGGGGGAGTGTGGGTGTGTGGGAGAGAGTGTGTGTGAAAGAGAGTGAGAGTGTGTGTGGGGAGAGAGTGTGTATGAAAGAGAGTGAGAGTGTGTGTGGGAGAGTGAGAATGTCTGTGTGGAAGAGAGTGAGAGTGTGTGTGTTTACATTTAAATAGACAGCAACATACTAGACCATCTACACTCATGTGACACTCATGACAGAGTTGTGTATAAAACAATATTAACAATGAGTGGGTGGAAATCCTGGTGAGTTCCCACAATTTTTTTGTATGACTTGACCCCTGGTTACAACTCAGTTGTCAGTTTAATAAATAACTTATAAATATGCTAATAAAATAGTTTTTCTTCTGTTAAGTGTGATCAGTCCACGGGTCATCATTACTTCTGGGATATTACTCCTCCCCAACAGGAAGTGCAAGAGGATTCACCCAGCAGAGCTGCATATAGCTCCTCCCCTCTACGTCACTCCCAGTCATTCTCTTGCACCCAACGACTAGATAGGATGTGTGAGAGGACTATGGTGATTATACTTAGTTTTATATCTTCAATCAAAAGTTTGTTATTTTAAAATAGCACCGGAGTGTGTTATTATCTCTCTGGCAGAGTTTGAAGAAGAATCTACCAGAGTTTTTGTTATGATTTTAGCCGGAGTAGTTAAGATCATATTGCTGTTTCTCGGCCATCTGAGGAGAGGTAAACTTCAGATCAGGGGACAGCGGGCAGATGAATCTGCATAGAGGTATGTAGCAGTTTTTATTTTCTGACAATGGAATTGATGAGAAAATCCTGCCATACCGATATAATGTCATGTATGTATACTTTACACTTCAGTATTCTGGGGAATGGTACTTCACTAGAATTACACTGTAAGAAATACATAAAGCTGTTTAATAACTAGAGATTATGTTTAACGTTTTTGCTGGAATGTAAAATCGTTTTCATTTGCTGAGGTACTGAGTGAATAAATGTTTGGGCACTATTTTTCCACTTGGCAGTTGCTTAATCTGTTTTCTGACAGTTTCTGTTCTCCCTCACTGCTGTGTGTGAGGGGGAGGGGCCGTTTTTTGGCGCTTTTACTACGCATCAAATATTTCAGTCAGCAACTCATTGTATTCCCTGCATGATCCGGTTCATCTCTACAGAGCTCAGGGGTCTTCAAAACTTATTTTGAGGGAGGTAATTTCTCTCAGCAGAGCTGTGAGAATTATAGTTTGACTGAGATAAAAAACGTTTATTCTGTAATTTGTTTCCTGCTTTCAGAATTTGTTATCTTTGCTAATGGGATTAAACCTTTGCTAAAGTTGTGTTGTTTACAAGGATTGAGGCTATAACTGTTTCAATTTATTAATTTTCAACTGTCATAGATCTTCTGTGCTTCTTAAAGGCACAGTACGTTTTAATATTATTCTAATTGAATTGTATTTCCAAGTTGCAAGTTTATTTGCTAGTGTGTTAAACATGTCTGATTCAGAGGATGATACCTGTGTCATTTGTTGCAATGCCAAAGTGGAGCCCAATAGAAATTTATGTACTAACTGTATTGATGCTACTTTAAATAAAAATCAATCTGTACAAATTGAACAAATTTCACCAAATAACGAGGGGAGAGTTATGCCGACTAACTCGCCTCACGTGTCAGTACCTACATCTCCCGCTCAGAGGGAGGTGCGTGATATTGTAGCGCCGAGTACATCTGGGCGGCCATTACAAATCACATTACAGGATATGGCTACTGTTATGACTGAGGTTTTGGCTAAATTACCAGAACTAAGAGGTAAGCGTGATCACTCTGGGGTGAGAACAGAGTGCGCTGATAATATTAGGGCCATGTCAGACACTGCGTCACAGGTGGCAGAACATGAGGACGGAGAACTTCATTCTGTGGGTGACGGTTCTGATCCAAACAGACTGGATTCAGATATTTCAAATTTTAAATTTAAACTGGAAAACCTCCGTGTATTACTAGGGGAGGTGTTAGCGGCTCTGAATGATTGTAACACAGTTGCAATACCAGAGAAAATGTGTAGGTTGGATAAATATTTTGCGGTACCGACGAGTACTGAGGTTTTTCCTATACCTAAGAGACTTACTGAAATTGTTACTAAGGAGTGGGATAGACCCGGTGTGCCGTTCTCACCCCCTCCGATATTTAGAAAAATGTTTCCAATAGACGCCACCACAAGGGACTTATGGCAAACGGTCCCTAAGGTGGAGGGAGCAGTTTCTACCTTAGCTAAGCGTACCACTATCCCGGTGGAGGATAGCTGTGCTTTTTCAGATCCAATGGATAAAAAGTTAGAGGGTTACCTTAAGAAAATGTTTGTTCAACAAGGTTTTATATTGCAACCCCTTGCATGCATTGCGCCGATCACGGCTGCAGCGGCATTCTGGATTGAGTCTCTGGAAGAGAACATTGGTTCAGCTACTCTGGACGACATTACGGACAGGCTTAGAGTCCTTAAACTAGCTAATTCATTCATTTCGGAGGCCGTAGTACATCTTACTAAACTTACGGCGAAGAATTCAGGATTCGCCATTCAGGCACGCAGGGCGCTGTGGCTAAAATCCTGGTCAGCTGATGTTACTTCTAAGTCTAAATTGCTTAATATACCTTTCAAAGGGCAGACCTTATTCGGGCCCGGGTTGAAAGAGATTATCGCTGACATTACAGGAGGTAAAGGCCATGCCCTGCCTCAGGACAAAGCCAAAGCCAAGACTAGACAGTCTAATTTTCGTTCCTTTCGTAATTTCAAAGCAGGAGCAGCATCAACTTCCTCTGCACCAAAACAGGAAGGAGCTGTTGCTCGCTACAGACAAGGCTGGAAACCTAACCAGTCCTGGAACAAGGGCAAGCAGACTAGGAAACCTGCTGCTGCCCCTAAAACAGCATGAATTGAGGGCCCCCGATCCGGGATCGGATCTAGTGGGGGGCAGACTTTCTCTCTTCGCCCAGGCTTGGGCAAGAGATGTTCAGGATCCTTGGGCGCTAGAGATAATATCTCAGGGATACCTTCTGGACTTCAAATACTCTCCTCCAAGAGAGAGATTTCATCTGTCAAGATTGTCAACAATCCAGACAAAGAAAGAGGCGTTTCTACGCTGCGTACAAGAGCTCTTGTTAATGGGAGTAATCCATCCAGTTCCACGATCGGAACAGGGACAGGGGTTTTACTCAAATCTGTTTGTGGTTCCCAAAAAAGAGGGAACTTTCAGACCAATCCTGGACTTAAAGATCCTAAACAAATTCCTAAGAGTTCCATCGTTCAAGATGGAGACTATTCGGACAATTTTACCTATGATCCAAGAGGGTCAGTACATGACCACTGTAGATTTAAAAGATGCTTACCTTCACATACCGATTCACAAAGATCATTATCGGTACCTAAGGTTTGCCTTCCTAGACAGGCATTACCAGTTTGTGGCTCTTCCATTCGGATTGGCTACAGCTCCAAGAATCTTCACAAAGGTTTTGGGTGCTCTTCTGGCGGTACTAAGACCGCGGGGAATCTCGGTAGCTCCATACCTAGACGACATTCTGATACAAGCTTCAAGCTTTCAAACTGCCAAGTCTCATACAGAGTTAGTGCTGGCATTTCTAAGGTCACATGGATGGAAGGTGAACGAAAAGAAAAGTTCACTTGTTCCACTCACAAGAGTTCCCTTCCTGGGGACTCTTATAGATTCTGTAGAAATGAAGATTTACCTGACAGAGGACAGGCTAACAAGACTTCAAGGTGCTTGCCGCACCCTTCATTCCATTCAACACCCGTCAGTGGCTCAATGCATGGAGGTAATCGGCTTAATGGTAGCGGCAATGGACATAGTACCCTTTGCACGCTTACACCTCAGACCACTGCAACTGTGCATGCTAAGTCAGTGGAATGGGGATTACTCAGACTTATCCCCTTCTCTGAATCTGGATCAAGAGACCAGAAATTCTCTTCTATGGTGGCTTTCTCGGCCACATCTGTCCAGGGGGATGCCATTCAGCAGACCAGACTGGACAATTGTAACAACAGACGCCAGCCTTCTAGGTTGGGGTGCCGTCTGGAATTCTCTGAAGGCTCAGGGACAATGGAGTCAGGAGGAGAGTCTCCTGCCAATAAACATTCTGGAATTGAGAGCAGTTCTCAATGCCCTCCTGGCTTGGCCCCAGTTGACAACTCGGGGGTTCATCAGGTTTCAGTCGGACAACATCACGACTGTAGCTTACATCAACCATCAGGGAGGGACAAGAAGCTCCCTAGCTATGATGGAAGTATCAAAGATAATTCGCTGGGCAGAGTCTCACTCTTGCCACCTGTCAGCAATCCACATCCCGGGAGTGGAGAACTGGGAGGCGGATTTCTTAAGTCGTCAGACTTTTCATCCGGGGGAGTGGGAACTTCATCCGGAGGTCTTTGCCCAAATACTTCGACGTTGGGGCAAACCAGAGATAGATCTCATGGCGTCTCGACAGAACGCCAAGCTTCCTCGTTACGGGTCCAGATCCAGGGATCCAGGAGCAGTCCTGATAGATGCTCTGACAGCACCTTGGGACTTCAGGATGGCTTACGTGTTTCCACCCTTCCCGTTGCTTCCTCGATTGATTGCCAGAATCAAACAAGAGAGAGCATCAGTGATTCTAATAGCACCTGCGTGGCCACGCAGGACTTGGTATGCAGACCTGGTGGACATGTCATCCTGTCCACCTTGGTCTCTACCTCTGAAACAGGACCTTCTGATACAGGGTCCCTTCAAACATCAAAATCTAACTTCTCTGAAGCTGACTGCTTGGAAATTGAACGCTTGATTTTATCAAGACGTGGGTTTTCTGAGTCAGTTATTGATACCTTAATACAGGCTAGGAAACCTGTTACCAGAAAGATTTACCATAAGATATGGCGTAAATACCTATATTGGTGTGAATCCAAAGGTTACTCTTGGAGTAAGGTTAGGATTCCTAGGATATTGTCTTTTCTACAAGAAGGTTTAGAAAAGGGTTTATCTGCTAGTTCTTTAAAGGGACAGATCTCAGCTCTGTCCATTCTGTTACACAAACGTCTGTCAGAAGTTCCTGACGTCCAGGCCTTTTGTCAGGCTTTGGCCAGGATTAAGCCTGTGTTTAAAACTGTTGCTCCACCATGGAGTTTAAACCTTGTTCTTAATGTTTTACAGGGCGTTCCGTTTGAACCCCTTCATTCCATTGATATAAAGTTGTTATCTTGGAAAGTTCTATTTTTAATGGCTATTTCCTCGGCTCGAAGAGTCTCTGAATTATCAGCCTTACATTGTGATTCTCCTTATTTGATTTTTCATTCGGATAAGGTAGTCCTGCGTACTAAACCTGGGTTCTTACCTAAGGTAGTTACTAACAGCAATATCAATCAAGAGATTGTTGTTCCTTCTTTATGCCCAAATCCTTCTTCAAAGAAGGAACGTCTACTGCACAACCTGGATGTAGTCCGTGCTCTAAAATTTTACTTACAGGCAACTAAGGAATTTCGACAAACGTCTTCTCTGTTTGTCATTTACTCTGGGCAGAGGAGAGGTCAAAAAGCTTCCGCTACCTCTCTTTCTTTTTGGCTTCGTAGCATAATTCGTTTAGCTTATGAGACTGCTGGACAGCAGCCTCCTGAAAGAATTACAGCTCATTCTACTAGAGCTGTGGCTTCCACTTGGGCCTTCAAGAATGAGGCCTCTGTTGAACAGATTTGCAAGGCTGCAACTTGGTCTTCGCTTCATACTTTTTCCAAATTTTACAAATTTGACACTTTTGCTTCATCGGAGGCTATTTTTGGGAGAAAGGTTCTTCAGGCAGTGGTTCCTTCTGTATAAAGAACCTGCCTATCCCTCCCGTCATCCGTGTACTTTTGCTTTGGTATTGGTATCCCAGAAGTAATGATGACCCGTGGACTGATCACACTTAACAGAAGAAAACATAATTTATGCTTACCTGATAAATTCCTTTCTTCTGTAGTGTGATCAGTCCACGGCCCGCCCTGTTTTTAAGGCAGGTAAATATTTTTTAATTTATACTCCAGTCACCACTTCACCCTTGGCTTTTCCTTTCTCGTTGGTCCTTGGTCGAATGACTGGGAGTGACGTAGAGGGGAGGAGCTATATGCAGCTCTGCTGGGTGAATCCTCTTGCACTTCCTGTTGGGGAGGAGTAATATCCCAGAAGTAATGATGACCCGTGGACTGATCACACTACAGAAGAAAGGAATTTATCAGGTAAGCATAAATTATGTTTTTTTTACCGTTTTCCAATTAAAAAAAATAAAAACGTCCCCGGATTTCATTTTAAAAATCTGGTCACCTTATCTTAACAGGGATTTATATACAGGGAGTGCAGAATTATTAGGCAAATGAGTATTTTGACCACATCATCCTCTTTATGCATGTTGTCTTACTCCAAGCTGTATAGGCTCGAAAGCCTACTACCAATTAAGCATATTAGGTGATGTGCATCTCTGTAATGAGAAGGGGTGTGGTCTAATGACATCAACACCCTATATCAGGTGTGCATAATTATTAGGCAACTTCCTTTCCTTTGGCAAAATGGGTCAAAAGAAGGACTTGACAGGCTCAGAAAAGTCAAAAATAGTGAGATATCTTGCAGAGGGATGCATCACTCTTAAAATTGCAAAGCTTCTGAAGCGTGATCATCGAACAATCAAGCGTTTCATTCAGAATAGTCAACAGGGTTGCAAGAAGCGTGTGGAAAAACCAAGGCGCAAAATAACTGCCCATGAACTGAGAAAAGTCAAGCGTGCAGCTGCCAAGATGCCACTTGCCACCAGTTTGGCCATATTTCAGAGCTGCAACATCACTGGAGTGCCCAAAAGCACAAGGTGTGCAATACTCAGAGACATGGCCAAGGTAAGAAAGGCTGAAAGACGACCACCACTGAACAAGACACACAAGCTGAAACGTCAAGACTGGGCCAAGAAATATCTCAAGACTGATTTTTCTAAGGTTTTATGGACTGATGAAATGAGAGTGAGTCTTGATGGGCCAGATGGATGGGGCCCGTGGCTGGATTGGTAAAGGGCAGAGAGCTCCAGTCCGACTCAGACGCCAGCAAGGTGGAGGTGGAGTACTGGTTTGGGCTGGTATCATCAAAGATGAGCTTGTGGGGCCTTTTCGGGTTGAGGATGGAGTCAAGCTCAACTCCCAGTCCTACTGCCAGTTTCTGGAAGACACTTTCTTCAAGCAGTGGTACAGGAAGAAGTCTGCATCCTTCAAGAAAAACATGATTTTCATGCAGGACAATGCTCCATCACACGCGTCCAAGTACTCCACAGCGTGGCTGGCAAGAAAGGGTATAAAAGAAGAAAATCTAATGACATGGCCTCCTTGTTCACCTGATCTGAACCCCATTGAGAACCTGTGGTCCATCATCAAATGTGAGATTTACAAGGAGGGAAAACAGTACACCTCTCTGAACAGTGTCTGGGAGGCTGTGGTTGCTGCTGCACGCAATGTTGATGGTGAACAGATCAAAACACTGACAGAATCCATGGATGGCAGGCTTTTGAGTGTCCTTGCAAAGAAAGGTGGCTATATTGGTCACTGATTTGTTTTTGTTTTGTTTTTGAATGTCAGAAATGTATATTTGTGAATGTTGAGATGTTATATTGGTTTCACTGGTAAAAATAAATAATTGAAATGGGTATATATTTGTTTTTTGTTAAGTTGCCTAATAATTATGCACAGTAATAGTCACCTGCACACACAGATATCCCCCTAAAATAGCTAAAACTAAAAACAAACTAAAAACTACTTCCAAAATATTCAGCTTTGATATTAATGAGTTTTTTGGGTTCATTGAGAACATGGTTGTTGTTCAATAATAAAATTAATCCTCAAAAATACAACTTGCCTAATAATTCTGCACTCCCTGTATAGTGACAGAATTATGCTTTCCTCCCTTGAATCAATGCCTCTTTTAATACATGCTAGTATCTTATTGGCCTGCATTGTGCACCCATCTTTAGCTTGTTATCTATTGCTTTGCTAAGTCTAGTCCCATTTAAATAATACATTGCCTGCTTATTTTTACTTCCAAAATGTAGAATGTTGCATTTTCCTGTATTAAATTTAATTTTCTATTTGCTTGCCCATACTTCTAATTTTGTAAATTCTGTAAATACATATATACACATAGAAATACATATGTACACACACACATATATAGATATATATTTAGACATGTGTATGCATGTATCTCTATGTTAAATCCCTTTTGCATGCCTTTTTTTCCTGAGACCTCGTATATTTGAGCTTTTATAACTTTTTTATGCAATATTTTTTAAAAATATTTTCTCCAACATAGGTGTGTCCGGTCCACGGCGTCATCCTTACTTGTGGGATATTCTCTTCCCCAACAGGAAATGGCAAAGAGCCCAGCAAAGCTGGTCACATGATCCCTCCTAGGCTCCGCCTACCCCAGTCATTCTCTTTGCCGTTGTACAGGCAACATCTCCACGGAGATGGCTTAGAGTTTTTTAGTGTTTAACTGTAGTTTTTATTATTCAATCAAGAGTTTGTTATTTTAAAATAGTGCTGGTATGTACTATTTACTCTGAAACAGAAAAGAGATGAAGATTTCTGTTTGTATGAGGAAAATGATTTTAGCAACCGTTACTAAAATCCATGGCTGTTCCACACAGGACTGTTGAGAGGAATTAACTTCAGTTGGGGGAACAGTGAGCAGTCTTTTGCTGCTTGAGGTATGACACATTCTAACAAGACGATGTAATGCTGGAAGCTGTCATTTTCCCTATGGGATCCGGTAAGCCATGTTTATTCAGAAAGTAAATAAGGGCTTCACAAGGGCTTATTAAGACTGTAGACTTTGGGAGTAATTCATCCTGTTCCATTAGGAGAACAAGGGATGGGGTTCTACTCCAATCTGTTCATAGTTCCCAAAAAAGAGGGAACGTTCAGACCAATCTTAGATCTCAAGATCTTAAACAAGTTTCTCAAGGTTCCATCGTTCAAGATGGAAACCGTTCGAACAATTCTTCCTTCCATCCAGGAAGGTCAATTCATGACCACGGTGGATTTTAAGGATGCGTATCTACATATTCCTATCCACAAGGAACATCATCGGTTCCTAAGGTTCGCATTCCTGGACAAGCATTACCAGTTCGTGGCGCTTCCTTTCGGATTAGCCACTGCTCCAAGGATTTTCACAAAGGTACTAGGGTCCCTTCTAGCGGTGCTAAGACCAAGGGGCATTGCAGTAGTACCTTACTTGGACGACATTCTGATTCAAGCGTCGTCCCTTCCTCAAGCGAAGGCTCACACGGACATAGTCCTGGCCTTTCTCAGATCTCACGGATGGAAAGTGAACGTGGAAAAGAGTTCTCTATCTCCGTCGACAAGGGTTCCCTTCTTGGGAACAATAATAGACTCCTTAGAAATGAGGATTTTTCTGACAGAGGCCAGAAAATCAAAACTTCTAAACTCTTGTCGGACACTTCTTTCCGTTCCTCTTCCTTCCATAGCGCAGTGCATGGAAGTAATAGGTTTGATGGTAGCGGCAATGGACATAGTTCCTTTTGCGCGCATTCATCTAAGACCATTACAACTGTGCATGCTCAGTCAGTGGAATGGGGACTATACAGACTTGTCTCCGAAGATACAAGTAACTCAGAGGACCAGAGACTCACTCCGCTGGTGGCTGTCCCTGGACAACCTGTCACAAGGGATGACCTTCCGCAGACCAGAGTGGGTCATTGTCACGACCGACGCCAGTCTGATGGGCTGGGGCGCGGTCTGGGGATCCCTGAAAGCTCAGGGTCTTTGGTCTCGGGAAGAATCTCTTCTACCGATAAATATTCTGGAACTGAGAGCGATATTCAATGCTCTCAAGGCTTGGCCTCAGCTAGCGAAGGCCAAGTTCATACGGTTTCAATCAGACAACATGACGACTGTTGCGTACATCAACCATCAGGGGGGAACAAGGAGTTCCCTGGCGATGGAAGAAGTGACCAAAATCATTCAGTGGGCGGAGACTCGCTCCTGCCACCTGTCTGCAATCCACATCCCAGGAGTGGAAAATTGGGAAGCGGATTTTCTGAGTCGTCAGACATTGCATCCGGGGGAGTGGGAACTCCATCCGGAAATCTTTGCCCAAATCACTCAACTGTGGGGCATTCCAGACATGGATCTGATGGCCTCTCGTCAGAACTTCAAGGTTCCTTGCTACGGGTCCAGATCCAGGGATCCCAAGGCGACGCTAGTAGATGCACTAGTAGCACCTTGGACCTTCAAACTAGCTTATGTATTCCCGTCGTTTCCTCTCATCCCCAGGCTGGTAGCCAGGATCCATCAGGAGAGGGCGTCGGTGATCTTGATAGCTCCTGCGTGGCCACGCAGGACTTGGTATGCAGATCTGGTGAATATGTCATCGGCTCCACCATGGAAGCTACCTTTGAGACGAGACCTTCTTGTTCAAGGTCCGTTCGTACATCCGAATCTGGTCTCACTCCAGCTGACTGCTTGGAGATTGAACGCTTGATTTTATCAAAACGAGGGTTCTCAGATTCTGTTATTGATACTCTTGTTCAGGCCAGAAAGCCTGTAACTAGAAAAATTTACCACAAAATATGGAAAAAATATATCTGTTGGTGTGAATCTAAAGGATTCCCCTGGGACAAGGTAAAGATTCCTAAGATTCTATCTTTTCTCCAAGAAGGATTGGAGAAAGGGTTATCTGCAAGTTCCTTGAAGGGACAGATTTCTGCCTTGTCTGTGTTACTTCATAAAAAGCTGGCAGCTGTGCCAGATGTTCAAGCCTTTGTTCAGGCTCTGGTTAGAATCAAGCCTGTTTACAAACCTTTGACTCCTCCTTGGAGTCTCAACTTAGTTCTTTCAGTTCTTCAGGGGGTTCCGTTTGAACCCTTACATTCCGTTGATATTAAGTTATTATCTTGGAAAGTTTTGTTTTTGGTTGCAATTTCTTCTGCTAGAAGAGTTTCAGAATTATCTGCTCTGCAGTGTTCTCCTCCTTATCTGGTGTTCCATGCAGATAAGGTGGTTTTACGTACTAAGCCTGGTTTTCTTCCGAAAGTTGTTTCTAACAAAAACATTAACCAGGAGATAGTCGTGCCTTCTTTGTGTCCGAAACCTGTTTCGAAGAAGGAGCGTTTGTTGCACAATTTGGATGTTGTTCGCGCTCTAAAATTCTATTTAGATGCTACAAAGGATTTTAGACAAACATCTTCCTTGTTTGTTGTTTATTCTGGTAAAAGGAGAGGTCAAAAAGCAACTTCTACCTCTCTCTCTTTTTGGATTAAAAGCATCATCAGATTGGCTTACGAGACTGCCGGACGGCAGCCTCCTCAAAGAATCACAGCTCATTCCACTAGGGCTGTGGCTTCCACATGGGCCTTCAAGAACGAGGCTTCTGTTGATCAGATATGTAGGGCAGCGACTTGGTCTTCACTGCACACTTTTACCAAATTTTACAAGTTTGATACTTTTGCTTCTTCTGAGGCTGTTTTTGGGAGAAAGGTTTTGCAAGCCGTGGTGCCTTCCATTTAGGTGACCTGATTTGCTCCCTCCCTTCATCCGTGTCCTAAAGCTTTGGTATTGGTTCCCACAAGTAAGGATGACGCCGTGGACCGGACACACCTATGTTGGAGAAAACAGAATTTATGTTTACCTGATAAATTACTTTCTCCAACGGTGTGTCCGGTCCACGGCCCGCCCTGGTTTTTTAATCAGGTCTGATAATTTATTTTCTTTAACTACAGTCACCACGGTATCATATGGTTTCTCCTATGCAAATATTCCTCCTTAACGTCGGTCGAATGACTGGGGTAGGCGGAGCCTAGGAGGGATCATGTGACCAGCTTTGCTGGGCTCTTTGCCATTTCCTGTTGGGGAAGAGAATATCCCACAAGTAAGGATGACGCCGTGGACCGGACACACCGTTGGAGAAAGTAATTTATCAGGTAAACATAAATTCTGTTTTTTTATTAGACAGTGTTATTATGAGTGTAACTGTACTTTTAAATATATTTTTGATGTGTTTTGTGCAACTTTTTTGTCAAGCATAACAGTTAACCTGAGCTCTAAGTCGAGTTATCCCAATGCAGGTTAAATTCTCTTGCGCTCAAGCAAAAACGTTTTCTTTCAAATTGTAATTTGCATGCTTTTATTGTGAACCAGGAGTCCAGACATGAAGTAGTATACCACACAACTCACAGAGCAGTGATTCAATAAAAAAAATTATCGTTACATTTTATGATTATAAATTTGCTTGGAACGTGTGTTTTTTTTTATTTTTTTTATATCAAGTAGTTTTTTATTGAGAGTTACTTTTACAGCAAACAAAAAAGTTGGAAACAAAATGGTTACATCATATCTTGTTTTGTGTTGAGCCAGTGACCTCTTTTTCCATTTTCAAACCTAAACAATAATTACTAACTTGTTCTGAAATCTCCCCTTCCCCGCAGGATAAGTCCCACAATTTAAAAAAAAAATTCAGCTCATGCCCTTACACTTCATGGTGTTGCCGAGCTTTCTCTACTGCTGATTATTGTTGCAAGTTATACCCTAACCTGTAGGGTAATCTTTAATTGACTCCCATGGTCTTGGATGCTCGACTGTCGATTTCTTTTCCCCCTGGGACTCGACTCTCTTAATCTGTAGGTTTATTCCTGTTTCCATTCTCCCTTTAGTTGGACATTTAGTATGTATTCTGAGTTGCGGAACGGAAATAGTATTTGTTTTTGAACCTGTCGTGGCTGGACTAGGATACATTTTTCCATGAATGCCTTAACCCTTTTATTTACATCTCCCAGGGTGTCAACCTGTTCTACTGTCATTAACTGTGTCAACAAGTGTTTGAGTTGTCTAAGTGTTGGTGGGTTCTTATTTCTCCATTCATTTAAGATTAGTTTTCTTGCTAAGAGTATAATGTTGTGTATGAGCAGTTTTTTTTTGCCTAGTTTACTAGGAATATCAAGAAGTATTATCGCTCTATCGTCTAGTGTAAGTATAATAAAGCTGAGTGTGGCCATCCATGTTTCTGTCATTGCCCAGACTTTGGTTAGTCGTGGGCAATTTTTTAATAAGTGTAGGTAGCCTGGGTTTGGGTAGTGGCATTTGACACAAATGTTGTCCGCCTGTTTCGCCCATTTGCTGTACATACCGGGTGTTATATAGGTTTTGTGTAATGTTTTGGTGTGCATTTCTCTTATGTCTCCTAATAAGGTAGCTTTCCTGACTTTGTCAATACTTTTCGTGATTTGTTCTTTGGTTATGTGTATTTGCAGGGTTTCCGACCATTTGTGTCTGATGGCTTCCCTATGTTTTTGATTCTGTTTTGAGATTAGCATTCTGTATAGAGGTGTAATAGAACGGTTTCCTTGTCCAGTGAGGAGCACCATTTTTGAGATGACGTCAGTGTTATCTGTAAAGTTGATGTGTTTCTGAAGATGAGTAATGTAGTGTTTCGGCAGTGAATAGGCATTTTGCAAATCCTCAAAGTTACGAATGTGTCCGTCTGTTTCTGATATGAGTTGTCCTACTGAGTGCAGGCCCCTTTCCTTCCACAATCTGAAGGGCCTAGTCGTTAAACCTGCTAAAAACTCTGGGTTTCCTCTTATAGGTACACTATATAAGTGACTCTATGAAAAGGAGAGATCCCTCTGCTACTGTGTTCACTTTATGTTTTTCCATATGTGGCAACATTGCCAGAGACCATGGTCTCACCATGTCTCCCTCAATCTCTACATGAATGAAATGGGCTGTATTATTCAACCAATCCAACACATATTTACTGGACGTCGCCCAGTTATATAGTTCCAGGTTTGGTAATCCGAAGCCTCCGGTTGTTATAGAACACGTTAGCTTCCCTACGTTTAGTCTGTGTTTTTTCCCTGACCAGATAAAGTTTGTAAATTGTGTGTTAAGGTATTTCAGATCTTTTTTATATAATAGCATGGGTAACATTTGGAGGGCGTACAGAATCTTGGGGAATAAGATAATTTTTATTAAGCATATCCTACCCGACACGGATACTGGCAGCGTCTTCCAGTTTTGAAGGTCCTCCACTATTTTATTTATAATCGGGCTATAGTTAAGAGAGTACCACTTGGACGGGTCTTTTGATAGAATTATGCCCAAATATTTGACGTTATCTTTTAGTATTTTAAAGTTGAATCCCAGGGATTCCTCCGAGTCATGCGGTGAGAGCCATAATATCTCGCTCTTATCTTTATTGATTTGGTAACCTGAAACCTGGCCAAAGTCTTCAATAAGAGACATTAACCTTGGTATTTCTGTCTTGGGGTCTGACATGAATAAAATCATATCATCCGCATAAAGTGAAAGGTGCAATGTTGTCTGACCTATTGTTATACCCTTTGTTTCTTCCCTAATTTTGCATGCTAGTGGCTCTATGGCTAGGTCAAAGAGGAGGGGAGACAGAGGGCACCCCTGTCTCGTTCCCCTGTGTAGTGAGAATCTCAGAGACAATGCTCCATTGACTATCACCGCTGACGCGTACACGCCGGCAACCGCCGCGCAGATAGGGCCATCAATTCCAAATTTGTGCAGTGTGTTAAACATATGGTCCCAAAGGACCTTGTCGAAGGCCTTCTCTGCGTCGATCGCCAGCATGCATGCCCCTTGAGGTGATGTCTCCCCCCGCCCTCCTCGGCTGTTCCAATAATGTTGTAATACCAATTGCTAATGTTGAGTACCGACGATCTGCCTTTAACAAACACCATTTGGTCATTGTGTATGACACTTGACATTACCTCTGCCATTCTATTTGCTAGTATTTTAGTAAATATTTTGTATTTACTATTTAATAGTGATATGGGTCTATATGATTCCCTGGCAGTAGGGTCTATTCCGGGTTTTGGGAGGATACAAAAATTCGCTTCTGTGAAACGGTCTCCTGTTTTACCCCCTTTTGTTATGTCACAGTACAGTTTTTCTAAGGGTCCTGTCACTTCCTCTATCATGAGTTTGTAGAATTCATTGGGCAGTCCATCAGGCCCTGCCGTCTTGTTTACAGGAAGGCTACCGACTACTGTTTTTATTTCCTGCAAACTAATTGAGGCATTCAATTTTTGTAAATTCTCTGCCGAAATTTGTGGTAATTGTATTCCCTCCCAGAGCCGATCTCTTTTTCCATCATCTACCTTGTGAGAATGATATAATTCTGCATAATAGTTACAAAACGCTTTTTGTTTTTCGCTTTCAGTGATTAACAGTTTGCGTTGTACCTTTAATGTTGGTATGACATTGGGTGGTCTGACTATTCTAGTAACATTCGCTAATATACTGCCCATCTTGTTGCCATGTCTATAGAACCGGGCCTTAGTTTTATTTATGGATTTCTGAGCATCTTGGAGGATAAAGATTTCTCCAACATAGGTGTGTCCGGTCCACGGCGTCATCCTTACTTGTGGGATATTCTCCTCCCCAACAGGAAATGGCAAAGAGCCCAGCAAAGCTGGTCATATGATCCCTCCTAGGCTCCGCCTACCCCAGTCATTCTCTTTGCCGTTGCACAGGCAACATCTCCACGGAGATGGCTAAGAGTTTTTTGGTGTTTAAATGTAGTTTTTATTCTTCAATCAAGTGTTTGTTATTTTAAAATAGTGCTGGTATGTACTATTTACTCTGAAACAGAAAAGAGAAGAAGATTTCTGTTTGTGAGAGGAAGATGATTTTAGCAGATGTTACTAAAATCGATTGCTGTTTCCACACAGGACTGTTGAGATGAAGTAACTTCAGTTGGGGGAAGCAGTTGGCAGACTTTTCTGCCTGAGGTATGATGGCCACATTTCTAACACGACTTGTTAATGCTGGAAGGCTGTCATTTTCCCTATGGGGACCGGTAAGCCATTTTCTTAGATTAAGTATAAGAATAAAGGCTTTATAAGGGCTTAAAAAACTGGTAGACATTTTTCTGGGCTAAAACGATTACTTGCTAAGCATATTTGACAGATTATAGCGCTTTTTAGTTATTATAATCTTGGGGATTGTTGTTAAAAAACGGCAGGCACTGTATGGACACCTTTTTCAGATGGGGGCCTTCTCTAGTCATAGGCAGAGCCTCATTTTTGCGCCACTAATGCGCAGTTGTTTTTGGAAGGCAAGGCATGCAGATGCATGTGTGAGGAGCTAAGATCCACTGAAAAAGCTTATAGAAGGCGTCATTTGGTATCGTATTCCCCTCTGGGCTTGGTTGGGTCTCAGCAAAGCAGATTCCTGGGACTGTATAGGGGTTAAATGTAAAAACGGCTCCGGTTCCGTTATTTTAAGGGTTAAAGCTTTCAAATTTGGTGTGCAATACTTTTAAGGCTTTAAGACACTGTGGTGAAATTTTGGTGAATTTTGAACAATTGCTTCATACTTTTTCGCATATTCAGTAATAAAGTGTGTTCTGTTTAAAATTTAAAGTGACAGTAACGGTTTTATTTTAAAACATTTTTTGTGCTTTGTTGACAAGTTTAAGCCTGTTTAACATGTCTGAACCACCAGATAAACGATGTTCTATATGTATGAAAGCCAATGTGTCTCCCCATTTAAATATATGTGATAATTGTGACATGGTGTCCAAACAAAGTAGGGACAATGATGCCACAGATAATAATAGTGCCCAAGATGATTCTTCAGATGAGGGGAGTAAGCATGGTACTGCATCACCCCCTTCTGTGTCTACAGTTTTGCCCACACAAGAGGCCCCTAGTACATCTAGTGCGCCAATACTTATTACTATGCAACAATTAACGGCTGTTATGGATAATTCTATTAAAAATATTTTATCTAAAATGCCTACTTATCAAAGAAAGCGCGATTGCTCTGTTTTAAACACTGAAGAGCAAGAAGACGCTGATGATAACGCTTCTGACATACCCTCACACCAATCTGAAGGGGCCAGGAGGGAGGTTTTCTCTGAGGGAGAAGTTTCAGATTCAGGGAAAATTTCTCAACAAGCTGAACCTGATGTTGTAACATTTAAATTTAAATTAGAACATCTCCGCGCACTGCTTAAGGAGGTATTATCTACTCTGGATGATTGTGACAATTTGGTCATTCCAGAGAAATTATGTAAGATGGACAAGTTCCTAGAGGTTCCGGTGCCCCCCGATGTTTTTCCTATACCCAAGCGGGTGGCGAACATAGTAAACAAGGAATGGGAAAGGCCCGGCATACCTTTTGTGCCTCCCCCTATATTTAAGAAATTATTTCCTATAGTCGACCCCAGAAAGGACTTATGGCAGACAGTCCCTAAGGTCGAGGGGGCGGTCTCTACTCTAAACAAACGCACTACTATTCCCATAGAAGATAGTTGTGCTTTTAAAGATCCTATGGATAAAAAATTAGAGGGTTTGCTTAAAAGAATGTTTGTTCAGCAAGGTTACCTTCTTCAACCAGTTTCATGCATTGTTCCTGTCACTACGGCAGCGTGTTTCTGGTTCGAAGAACTAGAAAAGTCGCTCGATAAGGAATCTTCGTATGAGGAGATTATGGACAGAGTTCATGCACTTAAATTGGCTAACTCTTTTATTCTAGATGCCGCTTTGCAATTAGCGAGATTAGCGGCGAAAAATTCAGGGTTTGCTATCGTGGCGCGCAGAGCGCTCTGGCTAAAGTCTTGGTCAGCGGATGTGTCTTCCAAGACAAAATTGCTTAACATCCCTTTCAAGGGCAAAACACTGTTTGGTCCTGATTTGAAAGAGATTATTTCAGACATCACCGGAGGAAAGGGCCGCGCCCTTCCTCAGGATAGGTCTTTTAAGGCTAGAAATAAGCCTAATTTTCGTCCCTTTCGCAGAAACGGACCAGCCTCTACTTCTACATCCTCTAAGCAAGAGGGTAATACTTCTCAACCCAAACCAGCCTGGAGACCGATGCAAGGCTGGAACAAGGGTAAGCAGGCCAAGAAGCCTGCCACTGCTACCAAAACAGCATGAAGGGATGGCCCCCGATCCGGGACCGGATCTGGTGGGGGGCAGACTTTCTCTCTTTGCTCAGGCCTGGGCAAGAGATGTTCAGGATCCTTGGGCACTAGAAATAGTTTCTCAAGGTTATCTCCTGGAATTCAAGGAACTACCCCCAAGGGGAAGGTTCCACAGGTCTCAATTATCTTCAAACCAAATAAAAAGGTAGGCATTCTTACATTGTGTAGAAGACCTGTTAAGGATGGGAGTAATTCATCCAGTTCCAATAAGAGAACAAGGGATGGGGTTTTACTCCAACCTGTTCATAGTTCCCAAAAAAGAGGGAACGTTCAGACCAATTCTAGATCTCAAGATCCTAAACAAATTTCTCAGGGTTCCATCATTCAAAATGGAAACCATTCGAACGATCCTTCCTACCATCCAGGAAGGTCAATTTATGACCACGGTGGATTTAAAGGATGCGTACCTCCATATTCCTATCCACAAGGAACATCATCAGTTCCTAAGGTTCGCTTTTCTGGACAAGCATTACCAGTTTGTGGCACTTCCTTTCGGATTAGCCACTGCTCCGAGAATTTTCACAAAGGTACTAGGGTCCCTTCTAGCGGTTCTAAGACCAAGGGGCATTGCAGTAGTACCGTACTTGGACGACATCCTGATTCAAGCGTCGTCTCTGTCAAAAGCAAAGGCTCATACGGACATCGTCCTAGCCTTTCTCAGATCTCACGGATGGAAAGTAAACATAGAAAAAAGCTCTCTTTCCCCGTCAACAAGAGTTCCCTTCTTGGGAACAATAATAGACTCCTTAGAAATGAGGATTTTTCTGACAGAGGTCAGAAAATCAAAACTTCTAAGCTCTTGTCAAGTTCTTCATTCTGTTCTTCGTCCTTCCATAGCGCAGTGCATGGAAGTAATAGGATTGATGGTTGCAGCAATGGACATAGTTCCTTTTGCACAAATTCATCTAAGACCATTACAACTGTGCATGCTCAGACAGTGGAATGGGGATTATACAGACTTGTCTCCGACGATTCAAGTAGATCAAAGGACCAAAGATTCACTCCGTTGGTGGCTGACCCCGGACAATCTGTCACAGGGAATGAGCTTCCGCAGACCAGAGTGGGTCATTGTCACGACCGACGCCAGTCTGGTGGGCTGGGGCGCGGTCTGGGAACCCCTGAAAGCTCAGGGTCTATGGTCTCGGGAAGAATCTCTTCTCCCGATAAACATTCTGGAACTAAGAGCGATATGCAATGCTCTCAAAGCTTGGCCTCATCTAGCAAAGGCCAAATTCATAAGGTTTCAATCAGACAACATGACGACAGTTGCATATATCAACCATCAGGGGGGAACAAGGAGTTCCCTGGCGATGGAGGAAGTGACCAAGATAATTCAATGGGCGGAGGATCACTCCTGCCACTTGTCTGCAATCCACATCCCAGGGGTGGAAAATTGGGAAGCGGATTTTCTGAGTCGTCAGACATTCCATCCGGGGGAGTGGGAACTCCACCCGGAAATCTTTGCCCAAATAACTCAATTATGGGGCATTCCAGACATGGATCTGATGGCGTCTCGTCAGAACTTCAAGGTTCCTTGTTACGGGTCCAGATCCAGGGATCCCAAGGCGACTCTAGTAGATGCACTAGTAGCACCTTGGACCTTCAACCTAGCTTATGTTTTCCCACCGTTTCCTCTCATTCCCAGGCTGGTAGCCAGGATCAACCAGGAGAGGGCTTCGGTGATCTTGATAGCTCCTGCGTGGCCACGCAGGACTTGGTATGCAGACCTGGTGAATATGTCATCGGCTCCACCATGGAAGCTACCTTTGAGACAGGACCTTCTTGTTCAAGGTCCATTCGAACATCCGAATCTGGTTTCTCTCCAACTGACTGCTTGGAGATTGAACGCTTGATTTTATCAAAGCGTGGGTTTTCAGATTCTGTAATAGATACTCTGATTCAGGCTAGAAAGCCTGTAACTAGAAAAATTTACCATAAGATATGGAAAAAATATATCTATTGGTGTGAATCTAAAGGATTCCCATGGAACAAGATAAAAATTCCTAGGATTTTATCCTTTCTACAAGAGGGTTTGGAGAAGGGATTATCTGCAAGTTCTCTGAAGGGACAGATTTCTGCGTTATCTGTTTTACTTCACAAAAGGCTGGCAGCTGTGCCAGACGTTCAAGCGTTTGTTCAGGCTCTGGTTAGAATCAAGCCTGTTTACAGACCTTTGACTCCTCCCTGGAGTCTTAATCTAGTTCTTTCAGTTCTTCAAGGGGTTCCGTTTGAACCCTTACATTCCGTAGATATTAAGTTATTATCTTGGAAAGTTTTGTTTTTGGTTGCAATTTCTTCTGCTAGAAGAGTTTCTGAGTTATCTGCTCTGCAGTGTTCTCCGCCCTATCTGGTGTTCCATGCAGATAAGGTGGTTTTGCGTACTAAGCCTGGTTTTCTTCCGAAAGTTGTTTCCAACAAGAATATTAACCAGGAGATAGTTGTACCTTCTTTGTGCCCGAATCCAGTTTCAAAGAAGGAACGTTTGTTACACAATTTGGACGTAGTCCGTGCTCTAAAATTCTATTTAGAGGCCACTAAAGATTTCAGACAAACTTCTTCTTTGTTTGTTGTTTATTCTGGTAAAAGGAGAGGTCAAAAAGCAACTTCTACCTCTCTTTCTTTTTGGCTTAAAAGCATTATCCGTTTGGCTTATGAGACTGCCGGACGGCAGCCTCCTGAAAGAATCACAGCTCACTCCACTAGGGCTGTGGCTTCCACATGGGCCTTCAAGAACGAGGCTTCTGTTGACCAGATATGTAAGGCAGCGACTTGGTCTTCACTGCACACTTTTGCCAAATTTTACAAATTTGATACTTTTGCTTCTTCAGAGGCTATTTTTGGGAGAAAGGTTTTGCAAGCCGTGGTGCCTTCCATTTAGGTGACCTGATTTGCTCCCTCCCTTCATCCGTGTCCTAAAGCTTTGGTATTGGTTCCCACAAGTAAGGATGACGCCGTGGACCGGACACACCTATGTTGGAGAAAACAGAATTTATGCTTACCTGATAAATTACTTTCTCCAACGGTGTGTCCGGTCCACGGCCCGCCCTGGTTTTTTTAATCAGGTCTGATGAATTATTTTCTCTAACTACAGTCACCACGGTATCATATGTTTTCTCCTATGCATATTTCCTCCTGTACGTCGGTCGAATGACTGGGGTAGGCGGAGCCTAGGAGGGATCATATGACCAGCTTTGCTGGGCTCTTTGCCATTTCCTGTTGGGGAGGAGAATATCCCACAAGTAAGGATGACGCCGTGGACCGGACACACCGTTGGAGAAAGTAATTTATCAGGTAAGCATAAATTCTGTTATCTCTCTGTTGTTTAGTCTCTGTGTATTTTTGTCTGTGTTGTGCTGTGGGATCTCTAAGGTATTTATTGTATGCATTTATGACTTGTTTTTATAGAAGATCTTCCTTTTGCTTGTGTTTCTTTTTAATCCCCGCTGCATATGCAGTGACTACTCCTCTAAGCACCGCCTTTGCGGTTTCCTAAAATAGTGACGGAGTGGAGGCATGGGCCTAGTTTATGTCTACAAAATGCAACCATTCTCTCTTTAGGTGGTTTAGTAGGTTAGAATCTCTATACAGGTAGTATAGGAATTTCCACCCCTCCCTTTTGGGTTGATTAGGCCCTACTGACAGGGACATTGATATCGGTGCGTGGTCTGATAATGTGACTGCATTGATTTTAGTGTCTATTATCTTGGGGCATAAATTGGTTGTTATCAGAAAAAGTCTATCCTCGACAGTGTTTGTTTGGAGGGTGATATACACGTAAAGTCCTTGTCGTCTGGGTGTCTGACTCTCCAGATGTTAGAACGTTTTATTTTTAATGTCAAGTAACTAACTGAACTTTTATGAAATTATTATATTTTAACTTGATCTATTTTGTTACAGGTTTAGCTCATTTCGATAGACTCAAAAACTATTGTTTTGACCTTGGATGTGTATTCAGACAATTTGTTGTGAAACAAATGTCACACACTAAAAAAACCAGACAATGCACATCCTTAGTTTATACCAGTTTATCTGAAATACATTTTTATTAATATGCATAACACGTCTTTTGTTTCATTTACATCTAATTTTTTTCTTGCATCTTATCTAGGGGCAAATTTGGATCAATGGATTTAACTTAGGACGTTATTGGCCAGCTAGAGGTCCTCAGGTGACATTATATGTTCCAAGACACATTTTGACAACATCCGCTGTAAATAACATTACTGTGCTGGAGTTAGAAAACTCCCCCTGCAATACTGGAAAATGTGTGGTGGAGTTTGTAGACAAGCCAATCCTTGATCAAAAGATAAAGCATGAATTTGAGTTCAACAAAAACAAATTTCATTAAATTGTCATGCTAAATAAAGTTTTACATTTTTCAGTGATATCTAAGATATTGAAAATAAAATGCAAATAAAAATATATTTGCTTATTATTCATTTTTACAGAATATGCCAAATATGTCTTGTTGGTAAAATATGTCTACAATAATATAGTGTTGCTTATACTGTTAAAATGTGAGTTCAATATCAAATTAAAGTTTTCCTAAACCTCATCTTATTTACTTCGTTGTCTTATGATTTTGTTGCATTATACAGATCATTATAATACTTAAAACTTAACTGAAAATATATCACAAAATCAGAGCAAGAGAGTGCTAAATATGACGTACTAATACATAGAAACATAGTAGATATGAAACTAAACATGAAAGAATAAATTATGTTTCTTCTATAAGATACGACGAGTCCACGGATTCATCCTTTACTTGTGGGATATTATCCTCCTGCTAACAGGAAGTGGCAAAGAGCACCACAGCAGAGCTGTCTATATAGCTCCTCCCTTGACTCCACCCCCCAGTCATTTTCTTTGCCTACTCTAATAGGAAGGGTAAAGTGAAAGAGGTGATAAAATGTTAGTTTTTATTTTCTTCAAGCAAGACTTTTTTATTTTAAATGGTACCGGTGTGTGCTATTTTCTCCCAGGCAGCAGATGGATGAAGACTTCTGTTATGTAGTTATTATGCAAATACTGTGACTCTGTTTGTTTATGATAATATTGCACTGCCTTATACTTCCTGTTTCCTGTTCCTACCTCTGACCTGGATGTAGTTATTTAGTTCAATATAATTCCTCACACTAACAGCTTGTAGTGTCTTTATTTCTATACATGAAACATGGTGTCAGAAGTAACTAAAATCAGGACTGAGCCTCTTGTTTGGACAAACAGCAGCTTTAAGATACAGCACAGCTTTGTGAGTTACAGCCTAAAACGTTTTTTTTTTCTTCTGATATTTGAGAGCTTAGAGACTTAAAGACAATATGACTGCCATGAATTGCATACCTCCCCAGAGGGAATGAGAATCAGTGGGGATTGCAGCAGCAATTGGGAAATTTTCAGAGCTGAATTTGAAGATTATTCTATGGCTACAGGGTTGAATGAGTAATCTGCAGCAGTGCAGGCAGCAACTCTGAGAAGGGTCATGGGCAGTGAATGCAAGCATGTGTATAAGCACAATCTGACCCTCACAGCAGAGCAGAAAGATAATGTTACAGCCATTTTAGATGCACTGGAAGCTTATTTTAAAAATGCTAAAAATTTTATATATGAAAGGTATATGTTTGGAGGGAGAATCTCTTGATAACTTTGTTACACGCTTGAGAGAAAAGGCAGCAACTTGTGAATATGGTACACTAAGAGATGAATTAATAAGGGACAAAATTGTTCTTGGTGTAGCTAGTTGAGAGCACACGCAGGCGTCTACTAAGAGAACATGACTTAACTTTAAACACAGCCATTGAAACATGCCATACAGCAGAGCTCACTGACAGACGTCTGAAAGTTATGGAACAGGACAGACAGCAGACTGACAGCATAAACATTGCATAAGCAAACCTCAACAACAACGCTGACTGTTTAGCACAAATGCTGCAAACCCTACAGCATGCAAATATTGTGGGACTGTGCATCAAAGAATTAAAGAGCAATGTCCAGCTTATGGGAAGTCTTGTAGGTCTTGTGGAAGAACAAATCACTTTGCTAACGTTTGTTTGTCAAGTAAAAGACAGCCATCACTATGAAAGTTACACACCATTGAGAACACATCTGCATATGAGGAAGAGCCACACACCGCTGAAGTGATATACAGTAATGAATTGATCGGCACTCTGCAAGCCAGAGGAAAGAAATGGTTTGTCACTTTAAATTTAAATAATAAGCCCCAATCCTGCCAGCTTGATTCAGGAGCAACATGTGATGTAATGTGTTTGAGAGACAAAATGATGTTAGCACCAGAAGTGCGTCTACTGCAAAGTGACACCAGACTAAAGTTATACTCAGATGAGATTATGAAATCTCTAGGACTCTGCAGGACAGAATGTGCCATACGTGGAAGGACACAGAAGCTAGAGTTTGAAATTGTGGAAGCCTGCCAAAAGCCACTGTTATCTGGCTCAACCTGTGAGCGTCTAGGGCTGATGCATTTCTCTATCCCCGCAGAGCTCAACGTGATGGACAATCAATTCAAAGAGCAATTGACAAAACATTTGCTATTACAGGAATTTAGTGATGTTTTTACTGGGCCAGTAGAATCTGTACCAGGGGAAGTTCATTTTGACCTTGACATGAGTATCCCTCCAGTATAATGCGCACCGCGCAATGTGCCAGTAGCCATAAAACAGGCAGTTAAGGTGCAGTTTGACCAGTATGAGGCTGATGGACATTTAGCAACAGTGACTGAACCAACTGATTGGATAAGTAACATGGTGATTGTAAAGAAGCCTGATAAGCTAAGAATATGCATAGATCCCAAATTCTTGAATCAGGCACTGAGGCGATCTCACAACATCATGCCAACTCTCGAGGATGTTTTGTACAAGCTGCCTAAGGCACGTCTGTTCACGCTTGTTGATGCCCGTGATGCATTTTTACAATGTAAGTTGGATAATGCAAGTAGCTACATGACAAGCTTCTGGACTCCCTGGGTCAGAAAAAGATGGCTCAAGTTGCCTTTTGGAGTATCAGTTGCACCAGAGGTGTATCAACGTAAACAACATGAACTATTGTCTGGACTCAGTGGTATCGAACCAATAGCTGATGACATCCTTGTGGTTGGCTGTGGGGACACAGATAGGGAAGCAGAGCAAGATCATGATGGCAAACTATTGGAACTAATGAATCGTTGTAGGCAGGTGAAACTAAGACTTGGCATGAAAAAACTGCAATTCAAGGTAAAAGAGGTCCGCTTCCATGGACACATACTATCCTTTGAGGGTTTGAAGGCTGACCCAGAAAAAATCAGAGCTATACTGGATATGCCACAGCCGGTAAATGTAAAATCCCTGCAGCGCTTTATAGGATTTGTTACCTACCTATCAAAATTCCTACCACACCTCTCAGAGGTTTGCGAGCCGTTGAGAAGGCTTCTGGACAAGGATGCAGTTTGGCATTGGCTTCCTAAGCATTATAATGCAGTGCAGGACATCAAACGTTTGGTCACTGATACACCTGTCCTGAAGTACTTTGATGTTGCAAAACCTGTAACTATTCAAAGTGATGCAAGCAAAAGTGGACTAGGGTGTTGCCTATTGCAAGCTGACCAGCCTATCGCTTTTGCTTCAAGGGCACTGACCCTTACTGAGCAAAACTATGCACAAATCGAAAAGGAATGTCTGAGTATTGTGTTTGCCTGCCAGCGCTTTCATCACTACCTCTATGGTCGTGACGAGATCACGGCAGAAACTGACCATAAGCCTCTGATATCTATTTTCAAGAAACCACTTCTGTGTGCACCATGTTGCTCACATTACAAAATTATTGCCTAAATGTTGTCTATAAACCTGGACCTGAAATGTACATTAGTGACACACTTAGCAGAGCTACAGCAGCAAGTGGTACACCTGAGAGTGCACAACACACAGTTTGCAATGTTCAACAGGATCTGGATGTCCTGTCGCAGATTAATCATTCAGACTATTTAAACGTTACAGACCAACGATTGCTTCAGATAAGACAGCACACAGAAATTGACGAGAGTTTGCAAGCACTTAAGTATGTTGTTCTGAATGGTTGGCCAGATTCAAAGGCAGAGGTGCCATTCATTGTAAGAGAATATTTGACTTTCCAAGACGAAATCGGCATTCAGGATGGTGTACTGTACAAGGGGTCAAGGGTCATCATTCCTAAATCATTAAAATCGGAGATGCTGACCCGTATTCATGCCAGTCACATTGGTGGTGAAGCATGCTATAGACAGGCACAAGATACCCTATATTGGCCTAACATGCAAAATGAGATTAGAGACTTTGTTAGCCATTGTTCAGCATGCAATGATTATGCGCAAGCACAACAGAAAGAACCCATGATGTCACATATGCTGCCCACACAGCCTTGGCAAATTGTAAGCATGGATTTACTGAATTATGCTGGGCAAGATTTTCTACTAATCGTTGATCACTACTCTGACTTTTGGGAGATTGAGCTCCTTCCCGACCTGTCTGCTGAAACTACAATCAAGCGTTGTAAAGCACAGTTTGCACGTCATGGACAGCCAGACAGGGTCATCTCAGATAATGGACCTCAGTTTGCATGTGAGCAATTCAGACTGTTCTCTACAGATTGGGGGTTTGAGCATCTTACGTCTTCCCCGCGGCACCCTCAAGCTAATGGCAAAGCGGAATCAGCTGTAAAGATAGTGAAGAATCTTTGCAAAAAGGCCAAGTATGAAGGTAATGACCCATGGAAAGCCATTCTACATTGGAGGAACACCCCAACTGAAGGCATGGACAGCAGTCCGGCACAGCGCTTGTTGTCAAGGAGGCTGAAGACTTCATTGCCAGTGGTAAATAAATTACTTGAACCTTGTGTGGTAACAGGGGTACTGGAGAAGCTGCGACAGAGAAAACAGATATCCAAACTGACATATGATGTGTCTGCCAAAGACTTATCTGAACTAAGCATTGGAGAGCCAATCCGTATGAAGCCGCTCCCTTGTGACAGGACTGGTCGCTGGAGACTGGGTGCTCCTCGCTCATATCTTGTGGATGTGGAAGGCAGTCTCTACCGCCGCAATCGAGTGGACCTGCGAGTGGCAGAACATCTCACCACACAAACTTATAAGCATCCAGCACTTGAGCATTCCGAGGCTCTCAATGCACCTAGTGATACTGGACAACATAAGCAAGGCAGAGACAATACTGCTGTCATATCAGAAAGATACAATGAGGATGCCATAATGCAGCCTCTTATACCAGCAGGGACAGAGGGCAGCTCCTTAACACCTTCTGGAGCTGAACAGCTTCACCCAGGCAAAATCCCTGTGGCCTTGCGTAGTGGTCGAGTTTCAAGACCTCCAGATAGACTCAATCTGTAGTGTATCTACCAGTAATGTAGTATGTTATGTTTATGACTGTTCGGGATCTGTTTTAGGTAAATTGTTAGCAAATTTTGGATTGAATGTAAAAAGGGGAGATGTTATGTAGTTATTATGCAAATACTGTGACTCTGTTTGTTTATGGAAATATTTGCATTGCCTTATGCTTCCTGTTTCCTGTTCCTACCTCTGACCTGGATGTAGTTATTTAGTTCAATATGATTCCTCACACTAACAGCTTGTAGTGTCTTTATTTCTATACATAAAACAACTTCTGCCTGGAGGCTGATGATCTTAGCAGTTGTTACTAAGATCCAGAGTAGTTCCCACAGAATGGCTGAGGAATACTTAAGAAACTTCAGTGTGAGGAACGTTTTTCATGCTATAAGCAGTGAGGTATGTTCAGTAATTTTTTTCTGGAGAGACTGTGTTATTTCAGAATTGGCTGACAGTATCCCCATGAGGGAAAGGGTAAGCAGTAATCCTAAAGTATAAAGAGGGTATTACTGGACTTGCATATTGGGCTATAAAAAAATGGTTGACACTGATGTTATGATGTTTGTGGGCAAACGTTTTCATGACTGGGAGTTACAGATAACGTTTTTTATGAAAGACGTTTTTCTACTTTATTAAGTATAGAGGGTACACATGGCTTCATTTATGGGTATATGAACACACATGGATAGGTTTTAGACCGCTCTGGTGTGGTTATTTTAGGCTGTGAGACATTGAGTGAGATGGCCGGGGCCTATTTTCGCACCTCAGTTGCGCTGTTGTTTTTCCCAGAAAAGCAGCAAGCTCCAACTCCGGTGGGCCTTTCAGAACAGTATTGGGCCTAATCGAAGGTTTAATCCGATTTTACAGACCCCTGAGGGCAGGTAGGCGCCACAGCAGGGCTGTGGTGAGGTGCAGGGAGTGTTTTTATTTGAAGTTAACTTTCTCCAACATAGGTGTGTCCGGTCCACGGCGTCATCCTTACTTGTGGGATATTCTCCTCCCCAACAGGAAATGGCAAAGAGCCCAGCAAAGCTGGTCACATGATCCCTCCTAGGCTCCGCCTACCCCAGTCATTCTCTTTGCCGTTGTACAGGCAACATCTCCACGGAGATGGCTTAGAGTTTTTTAGTGTTTAACTGTAGTTTTTATTATTCAGATATGTAGGGCAGCGACTTGGTCTTCACTGCACACTTTTACCAAATTTTACAAGTTTGATACTTTTGCTTCTTCTGAGGCTATTTTTGGGAGAAAGGTTTTGCAAGCCGTGGTGCCTTCCATTTAGGTGACCTGATTTGCTCCCTCCCTTCATCCGTGTCCTAAAGCTTTGGTATTGGTTCCCACAAGTAAGGATGACGCCGTGGACCGGACACACCTATGTTGGAGAAAACAGAATTTATGTTTACCTGATAAATTACTTTCTCCAACGGTGTGTCCGGTCCACGGCCCGCCCTGGTTTTTTAATCAGGTCTGATAATTTATTTTCTTTAACTACAGTCACCACGGTACCATATGGTTTCTCCTATGCAAATATTCCTCCTTAACGTCGGTCGAATGACTGGGGTAGGCGGAGCCTAGGAGGGATCATGTGACCAGCTTTGCTGGGCTCTTTGCCATTTCCTGTTGGGGAGGAGAATATCCCACAAGTAAGGATGACGCCGTGGACCGGACACACCGTTGGAGAAAGTAATTTATCAGGTAAACATAAATTCTGTTTTTTATAGCACAACGTTTTTTTTGGTAAGGGTTAAGTAGATTGTTATTTTTTTCACTAAATAAAGTGTTTTCAAGTCTGTTTGTGGTCATTACTAGCCTGTTTAACATGTCTGACATTGAGGAAAGCCAATGTTCTATGTGTTTAGAAGCCATTGTGTAACTATTTAATAACTACCTATTTAAAATAAATACAAACTTACCTGTGAAATAAAAGTAAAACCTAAGCTGCCTTACACTAAAACCTAACATTACAAAAAAACTACCATTACAAAAAACTAAAAAACGCTAAAATTACAAAAAATAAAAGAAATACCATTACAAAAAATAACAAACGAAATTATCCAAAACAATAAAAATTATTCCATTTCTAATACCCTGTTTAACAAAAAAAAAAAACCCAAAATAAAAAACCTAATCTATATATAATAATAATATATATAATAAACTACCAAGGGCCCTTAAAATGGCCTTTTGTAGGGCATTGCCCTAAAGTTAACAGCTCTTTTGCTACAAAACAAACACCCCCTTATAGTATACAGACCCCCACCCCCTAAACCCACAAAATAAAAATAAAGTAAAACCTAATCTACCCATTGCCCCGAAAAGGGCATTTGTATAATTCAGCTCCTTTTTTGCCCTTAAAAGGGCATTTAGCTCTCTTATGAAATGCCCAACCCCTAATCTAAAAATAAAAACCCACCCTAAAATGAAATAAAAACATTACACAAAATAAAAAACGAATTATCCAAAATAATAAAAATTATTTTTATTCTAATACCCATTTAAAAAAAACACCCCAAAATAAAAGAAATCTAATCTAGAATAAACTACCAATAGCCCTTAAAAGGGCCTTTTTAGGGCATTGCTCTAAGTTAAACAGCTTTTTTACCTGAAAAAAAATACAAAGACCCACTAACATTACAAACCCCCACCCCCTCAAACCCACAACATAAAAAAACTATCTAAAAAACCCTAATCTACCCATTTCCCTGAAAAGGGCATTTGTATGGGCATTGCCTTTAAAAGGGCATATAGCTCTTTTGCATTGCCCTGAAAAGGGCATTTAGCTCTTTTACAAAAAGCCCAAACCCTAAACTAAAAAGAAAAACCCACCCAAAAAAGTTTAAAAAAATCCTAACATTAACCCCCGAAGATCCACTTACAGTTGTTGTAAAAGAACCGCAGGCTTCCCGTGCCGTGCTCTCTCTAGTCCTGAGAACAAGGACCTGTGATATTCAGGATACCAACAAAGGGCGCGATCCGATATACGGCGCAGGTTTCGGCGCAAGCGTGGAAACCTGCGTCGCCCGTAATTTCACCTCGCACATCAGGGTATTACATATAGGGCGCTGGCATTTCCTAAGTGCCGTAAGTCGGATAAACTAGTGATGTCCAGAAATAAGCATAAGTACAAATTTCTGGAGTCGCCAGTGACTTACAGCACTTTAGTAACTGCCGGCGCCTAAGAAAACTAACTAAACTTTTAAATGTCCCGTAACTGTCTAACACGTCTCCCAAAAATAAGCCCACACGTATACCCCTATATCCGCAATCCCCCCTCTCACTCCTAATAATAAATGTATTAACCCCTAAACCGCCATAGCCCACAACGCAATACACCTATTAAAGTATTAACCCCTAAACCGCCATAGCCTATTAAATCTATTAACCCCTAATCTGCCGTCGCCAACGTCGCCCCCACTATAATATAGTTATTAACCCCTAAACCTAATTCTAAACCTAACCCTAACACCCCCTAACGTCATTATTATTTAAATAAATCTAAATAATATTACTATTATTTACTAAAGTATTCCTATTAAAACTAAATACTTACCTATAAAATAAACCCTAAGATAGGTGGCGGTGGGCTCCGGGAGCGGCGGTTTAGGGGTTAATACATTTTATTAGTTATTGCGGTGGGGGATTGCGGTTGACAGGTAGATAGACATTGCGCATGTGTTAGGTGTTAGGTTTTTTTTGGAAGGCATTTTTGAGAGTTATGGGGCTCCAATACTCAGCGCAAGGCTTGCTACGGCTGCATTTTATGGCGAGGTGAAAATGGAGTAAGATTTCTCCATTTTTGCCACATAAGTCCTTGCGCTGGATATTGGATACCAAATTGCGTGTCTTTTATATGTTAGTCTATGGGTAAAAAAATTACGTCCGACGGGTGAAATATACGTGCCGCATTTATATGCGGCGCTGTATATAGGATGCCAAAAATGTGCAAAAACCGGCGTCGCCGGCTTTTGCGGGCGACGCTGCATATCGGATGGGGCCCAAAGTCTCTAGAGAGTTACACAAACTCTGCCTATCGTGTCTGTAAATGCCAGCTCTCCTACAGACACTATAGGCAGTGTTTGTGTAACTCTCTAGATACTGTTCTTTTTAAGCAAGCCTTTAGGTATCCAGAAGATCACAGACTAGGTCCTTGTTCTCCGAACTAGTGAGAACACAGCACGGGAAGTCTGTGGTTCTTTTACAGACCAGGGACAAACCAAATTGTTTCAATTGAATTATTCACAATTAAAGGAGGGTAACAAGAGGGACCTCCAATCGTAGAATAATTGCCCATTCTCCTGGTTGGGCAAGATACAAATAAAGAAAATTAATATCCTACCTAGATTATTATATATTTTTCAATCAGTTCAAAATTAAATGCCTGTGTATGAGGGACACAAACCCCAAGTAAACAAAATGACACTGTATCGCCCTGTTAAATAGGAAGGCCTAGGGTTGCTTAGATTAGAAACATATTTCAACTCAGTATGCTTACAAATGATCTTAGATTGGCATAGAAAAGGTAATGGGAAATCCTGGATATTAATTGACTCTTTTATATTGAAGTCTCCTACACCATGAGTGTTATGCTGGCTTCCAAGGAGAAACAGACCCGGCTGGATATCCTATTATATCAGAACATATTTCACTTATTCAACACTCTTATTCAACATTATCCTAAAATCTCCATGTTGAGGTCGCCACTTTCTCCTTTTACACCTAATGCAGAATGGTTTTGGGGTCCGGAGTTTGAGCCCCACTATTTAAAGGTTTCAGAATTGGGTAACATAGTAACTATAATTAAGGTATTGATAGTTTGTATAGGGGGCACCCTTGTATAACCAACAATATTAAATACCTCTAAGTGTGATTATTCTAATGTATATCAATAGAATGATAAGAGTATTTACTGGTATTAGATTATATTCTGTAGTCACTAGTGTGTGGTTCACACATACAATATTAAACAGAGAGATTATACAAATCACACACTATAATATATAAGGTGAAGAAATAAATCAGATATTATAAACATATGTATATAAAAAATAGTTGTTAATAATAATAATAAATGTTTAAAAGTGAACTCGCTATAGAACGGTGTCTTCAAATTGTCGAGAAATATGAAATCTGGGCTGATCGAGGCAGCTGACTGTAAGGATCACAACCAAGATCCAATATCAGAATTCTGCAAAGAACAAAAAAACAGAAGCGCTACATGGCCCAATATTGTATGGAACAGAATTTGTGATAGGTGTTAGTGATTACACTCACATGTGGTCAGACACCCCTAGTGGTGTGGACGAGGCAGTCTGGGATCAGTAACAGTCACCCAGAAGACTGGACTATAGAATGTATCGGATCTATTTAGTGGAGCACCTCCCTTAGTGCTATAGAGGCAAGCTGGGATCAATAAAGTCACCCAGGAGACTTATTCCAAAGGGGTCAGGAAATTCCAATGTCCAATCTCAAGTTGATGGTGTTTAGATCAAAAACACAAAGTATGGCAGCAAGTGGTAAGTTTGAATAAAACTTACTTTATTAAAATAAGTATAATAAAATTGCAACGCGTTTCTCAGCCCACCAGTGGCTGTTTCATCAGGCATAATAAAAATGAACAAAATACACTTGCTATATACCATACTAACAGAGTTCATTAGTGAGCAACACCTGAAGTGGGTGTTATCCTTATACAACCAATTAATGAGTAACATCCAATCATAAATAAACATAGCACTATGACATCATTAGTTGAACTAAATAAATAATAATACAAGATACAAAGTTGTATTTACATTGCAGTGCAAATTAAATATTCATATTGCAGTACAAATACATCCTTTTATCTAATGCAGTATGGAATATCAAAGGGGTATCTGTAACAATCACATTTAGAAACATATGTATCATATTTAGCAGAAAATCCATATATAAAGGTCTGTGTATCATGATACTAATTGATGCCTACAGGACCTGGATTCCTTGTATCAATATTTATATCCCATAATTCTAAGCCAAAAAAGGAGCCCATGTGTGAACTGTGTGTAAACGTCTGTATACCATGATACTACTCGATGCCTAAAAGACCTTGATTCCTTGTGTCACATAATTCTACACCAAAAGAGAAACCCATGTAGCAAATGTTTATGTTTCTATTAAAATACGACAGAGTGTATCAACCTGACCGGACTTACTTTAAGTTGGATCTCGTCCCTGTTAATGCTTACATATTTGAAGCCGAGTTGTTTAAAACAGTAATAGTAGAGGGACTTTTTTTTTTTTTTTAAATTCTCTTTATTAAAAGGAAACAAAGCAGTTACAATAATCTCGTTCATTTCCATTCTTCAAAATACAGCATGTTTGTTTTGCAGATGTTTTTTTTTTGCATTACATATAAATACAATAACATTGGTTAGGCACAATATTCCCTGAGAATAATGTCCATCTCTCTAATATTTATTGCTGGATATGTGCTTCGTTCCTTTAAAAACAATTTTTTAATATTAAAAACTTCTAACAACTATTTACATTATAACCTTGGATCTTTAACAATTATCTCTTTGATGTCTCTGTTCTTAATTGCAGATTCAAAGGGAAGGAGAGGGGGGGGTGAAAAGGGAGAGGGACTTTTTTTATTCATAACGGCTAGTTCCGTATGAGGAGTAACCCTCATGTTATTACGTGGTGTGTGCTGATAGGGGTGTGTAACTGTCAAAATGTCAACACTCATTGGGAGCTCGGTATCAAAATCAGGGGCGGGATCCACTCTGGTTGGCGTATTCAGTTCTACGGACCTGCCTTGTATACAGTAGCATCACCAGTGGTGTTTACAACAAAAAGTTATTGATGTACCAAACCCTTATTGTTATAAACACCTTTTTCATTATGACAAACTGACGGATTCAATAAGACATCTGAGATAGTGACGTTGTTTAACGTGTCTAAAAGGGGTGTATACATCAATATACTCTATCAAGGTATTACATTGGTCAGTATAGTCAAATACGTCAAAGTAGGGGGCAAGGTCTGCTCGAGCATTGATCATTATATATTGCCAACTCTATGACACTAATACTTAGTATCTATATGTATGTGTATATATTCACGTGAACAGGGAATTAGACAGAATCCTTCAAAAGTGTAATGATGTATAGATCTGAAGTGAGATCTTCAAAATTGGTAGTCAGTTCATTTGAAGCGCTAAATTTACCGGTATTCTTATAGTGACAATGGTGACTGAGGAAGGAGCTAGGTGATACCTAATGTGATAGGTGTGGTGTAGTTGTAGATATTAATAAAACTACTTTAAATACAATTATAAATGAACCTAATAGGTCAGCAAAAATGTGAATGTGAAAAATACCTATATTCCTAATTGTCTCTCAAGACAAAATAGTATGCAGGGGTGATATGGATTAGAGTTACCTCATCATATGTAATAATAATACTATTGAGTCTAAAGATAATAGTGATATAAAATAAAGGGGGGTAAGTGCAAAGATCACCTGACAACGTTGTTTATGGGTGTTATTAAGATGTGATCTATTGTGAAGGGAGTGGCTGTAATCTACTGTATATATGTTCACTGTTAAGTGAGCCTAAAAAACCTTTTGTGAGGGGGGTGTAAGGCGATGGGATCATCTCTCATAGGACAGGGTGATATACTAATATGTGCAATCTAAGCTAAATGGAATCAAGTATGTGATAGTGTTATATCTATATGGAGTGAGTAAAGGATGTGGGATATAACATGATGACTATATGAGTATAAAATGATAATGTGCTAATGGACTGAGTCTTAATAAGAGAAAGTGATAAGTGTATGTGAGTGTGCGAAGGTGTGATATATGTGTAAGTGGCTATCAAAGCATGCATAGCCTGGATCAACCTCAGTGACTACCATCAGAGGTTAAAAATCCACCAGGTCTACGCATTCGTTGAGGCCATCAGGAACTAGAGTGTGAAGTTTGTGAATCCAATAGGTTTCTCTACGGCGTAGGCAGAGCATGGGGTTATGACTATTTCGAGATATCTGTTCTATAGGGATAATGGACATTGTTTTCGAACTCCCATTATGAGCATAACTACAATGTCTGGAGACACTGTGTTTCAAGAATTTTCTTTCTATAATTAAGGTATTAACTAATTGTAGACTTAAAAATGGGCAGGACCTCTCTGATATACTTAACGGTACATTCACAAAATGGCTAAAATATAATCAATTACAACATTCCCTTGCCTGTTCCATGACCTATGGACAAGGGCACTAACCCCCTTTGAACAGATGTACTTGGTAGAATCCCTGATCCTTCATACACTATCCTGGGCCAGGAAAATTATATTAGAGGCACAAGGGTCAAGTTCACCAAGTTACATTGATAGTTGGCATATGGAGTTTGGCAGAGAATTTACCAAATCTGAATGGAAAAACATATTTAAACACACAGATAATTATCCTCTTCTACACATTTCCTAGAACTAAATTACAAAACTCCTGACGTGATAGTATCTTAAGCTCACGAAAATAAAAAGCCTTTTCCCCAACACTTCAATTGTGTGTTGGAGAGGCTATGGGGATAGTGGATCACTCCTCCACATTTGGTGGAATTGTCTTTGGAAATGTATCTAAATATTTTACTTGGCACAGACTCTACCCTGCTGTTAGATCCCACAGTAACACATTTGAACCTGTTACCTAAATACCCATGCAAACTTTGCTTAACACTGGTTCTATTAACTTTAAACTCTGCATGATCTCTAATAGCAAGATTTTGGAAATCCTAAACCATCCCGATGGTCGAGATGTGGCTCATACACTTAGAAAACACAATATAGTTGGAGGAGCTACTTTAGAAACAATAAATTAGACTTTATTTATATTTATTTCCATTGGGAGAATAGTAAACAAGCTTTAGAAGACAAATTATCACTTGACCCAGATAAGACCTGACAATGGTTTAGACCATGGGCATCCAAGGGGGGGGGCACTTGCCCACCCCCCTAGAATTTGCAAGCACACAGTAATGGTCTCCTGTTGCCACTATAGATGGTATTAATAGGACCAGTGGTGGTGCAGGTACAAAGGTCTCAGTGACAGGCAAACCGTTCATAAATATTTTTTGTACCTCACATTGCAGCTGTACCAGTTGTGGCACAGCTGCTTTACTTTCATTCCCAGTGCTGTTCGAGCACAGTCTGCTCGTTCCCTCATTCTGAAGTTTCTGTGCAGTGACTCCCAAAAACGGGAGTGGATGCCTGTGTGTTATCATTTGCTTGGCTAACATTCTCTAGCTGGTGCTCAGGTGTAAAACGGGTGTGCTAGCAAGCTAATGCTCAGAATGAAGTTGTGCTGTTAAAGATAGAGATCAACAATGGTCATATAAGTGTCAATGTTTCTCTATTTGTGTTAAAGTGGATTTTATATGTATGTGTGTGTCACTGTAAGCAAATGTGTAAGTTTGTGTGCAAGAGTGTTAGTTTCTTCCTGTTTGTGTGTGTGTGCGCGTGCGTGTGTGTGAGAGAGCAAGAGTGTGAGTTTGTTCCTGTGTTTGTATGTATGAGCAACAGTATGAGTGTGTTCCTGTATGAGAGCAAGTGTGAGTTTGTTCCTGTGTGTGTGTGAGAGAGAGAGCAAGAGTGAGTTTGTTCCTGTGTGTGGATGTGTTTGAGCAAGAGTGTGAGTTTGTTCCTGTGTGTGGGTGTGTGTGAGCAAGAGTGTGAGTGTGTTCCTGTGCGTGTGTGAGAGCAAGTGTGAGTGTGTTCCTGTGTGTGTGAGCAAGAGTTTGTTTGTTCCTGTGTGTGGGTGTTTGTGAGCAAGAGTGTGAGTTTGTTCCTGTGTTTGTATGTATGAGCAACAGTTTGAGTGTGTTCCTGTGTGTGTGTGTGAGAGAGCAAGTGTGAGTTTGTTCCTGTGTGTGTGAGCAAGAGTTTGAGTTTGTTCCTGTGTGTGGGTGGGTGTGAGCAAGAGTGAGAGTTTGTTCCTGTGTGTGGTTGTATGTATGTATATATATATGTATATGTGTGTGTGTGGTGTGTGCGTATATATATATACATATATATATATATATATATATATATATATACTATATGTATGTATATGTGTGTGTATGTCTGTGTAAAAAAAATGTTTTTTCATCATATTGCAGCCCCAATTTTTGGGCAGGCTTCTAGATTTTCGGATCATATTTATGAAGCCCTGATATATTTTAAGTATAAGCACTCATTTGAGTCACTCTTGACACCAATGAGCTACCATGTTTAAAAATATGTGCAGCTTATGCGAGCAACAAGCAACGGTGTCTGCTTCACTGATATTATTATGCTTAGGGCATTTTATTTATTTTTTAGCCCCCCCCCGGAACAAAATCGGCAAAATCTGAAGATGCCCATGGTTGGGAAGAATGGTTTCTCTTGCTCCATTTAATATTCCTAAGCCCCCACCTGCCTCCATCTCACAATCTATAGACTCTCTTCTTTTCTCCTTTTTCCCTTAGGCATGTGTTTTCCTGTTTACTAATATGAGCTCAGACATAATACTTTATATTCTCCTGTATCTCAGTGTTAAATAATTTTGAAACTGTGTGACCAATATTCAGCAAGATTACAAGTTGTGCGGTACGGCTATACAGCTGAAAAATTGGCGCAGAATATGCAGGTCTCCCGTATTACAAGTTGCTAGCATTTTAGCCTTTACGAAACTCTCCATTCCACACTCAAAAAATGACTTTTGAGTGTGGAATTTTGAGGTCTCCCGTATTACGGTCAGGCTATTACGCTAGGGTTATAGCTTATACCGCCACGATCCATTCCGCTATCTGAGACCAGTAGTTATGGATTTTTCGAAACAAAAATATTTTACAAAGCTCATGACAAAAATGTTACAAAGTACACTAACACCCATAAACTACACTATTAACCCCTATTGTACTATAATAAACATATTAACCCCTAAACCGCTGCCCCCCCACATTGCTACTACTATAATAAACCTATTAACCCCTAAACCGCCGTCCTCCCACATAGTTAATACTAAACTAAAACTATTAACCCCTAAACCGCTTATCCCCCACATCGCAACACACTAAATTAAACTATTAACCCCTAAACCTAACACCCCCTAACTTTAAATTAAAGTTACAATATACTAGCTACATTCAAATAAATAAAAACTTACCTGTGAAATAAAAAAAACCTAAGATTAAACTATAAATTAACCTAACATTACTATTTTTAAAAAAAGAGCTGATTGCTTCAGGGCAATGCCCTACAAAAGGCCCTTTTAAGGGCTATTGGTAGTTTGTTAGCTTAGGGGGTGTTTTTATTTTGTGATTTTTTTTTGTTTTTACAGGGGTTTCAGATTAGGTTTCATTTTTATTATTTTGGATAATTTTGTTTATTATTTTTCGTAATTTTTTTTTTTTGGTAATGTTAGTTTTTTTTCATAGTGTTAGGATTTTTTAATATTGTAATTTTAAGTTTTTTTATTTTATTTATTTAAAAGTAGTTTTATTGTAAGGTTATTTTAAAGTTCGGGGGGGGTGTTAGGTTTAGGGGTTAATAGGTTTATTACAAAAGTTGTGATGTGGGGGGGGCAGCGGTTTAGGGGTTAATAGGTTTATTTAGGTGTTAGCGATATGGGGGGTGGCGGTTTAGGGGTTAATAGTTTTATTTAGTGTCAGTGATGTCGGGGGCGGCGGATTTGGGGTATTTAGACTAGGGGTTTATGTTAGGGTGGTATGTTTTTACGTAACCTTCTTGTCCCCATAGACAAAATGGGGATTGCGTTATAGCGATTGCCATTCCGCGATCGCAGGTGTTAGTTTTTTCTTTCTCTCCATTGATGTCTATGGGGGAAAACGTGCACGAGCACACCAAGTCAGCCCTTGGCTTTTGTGCGGTATGGAGCATATCGCACAACAAAAGAAGGTTTTTGTGAAACTTGTAATGGCAGCGCTATGGAGAGTGCGATACAGCTAATTTTCTTTCGTTATTTTTATTAGCGCACAACTTGTAATCTTGGTGATAAAACTATATCACCACAACTATGCGCTGTCCATGGGTAACAAAGATAAAAGGACAGTACAATATGAGACACCAGACAAAATTTAACACACAAATACAGGGGGAATTGGGAGCCCTGTTCCCGTGGGAACTTACAATCTAAATGGGTAGGAGGGTGATAAACAGGAGGTGGGGACTGCAAAGGTGGGAATGATGGTAGTGTGGTGTTAAATGAGGGCAACTATTAAGCAAGTGGAATTCATTAGTTACTGATTTGGTGATAGGCTTCCCTGAACAAGAAGGTCTTTAGGGAGCGTTTAAAGGAGGAGAGGTTGGGGGAAAGTCTAACAGCTCGAGGAAGTGCGTTCCAGAGGGTTGGTGCCGCACAAGAGAAGTCCTCTAGTCTAGCATGGGAGGAGGTGATGGTAGAAGAGGCAAGGAGTAGATCATTGTTGGATCTTAGGGGGCGAGCTGAAGTATATTTGTTGATGAGTGATGACAGGTAGGGGGGGGCTGCATTGGTAGGGGCTTTGTAGGTCAGAGTGAGAATTTTGAATTTAATTCTGCTGTGAATGGGGAGCCAGTGAAGGGACTCAGAGGAGTGCAGTGGATACAGTGCATCTGGAGAGGTGGATTAGCCTAGCAGAGGCATTTAGGATGGATTGAAGGGGGGAGAGAGGAAGGCCAGTTAGTAGGTTGTTATAGTAGTCAAGCCGTTAAATTACTAGGGAATGGATTCGCTGTTTAGTTGTTTCAGCACTCAGAAAAGGACGAATTTTGGAGATATTGCGTAGGTGGTTGTGAGAGGATGAAGAGAGCAATTGGATGTGGGGTATGAAGGACAGATTGGAGTCAAGTGTAACTCCTAGGCAGCGGACATGGGGTGATGGGGAGATAGTGGTGTCACCAACAGTGATAGTAAAGTTAGAAAATGGAGTAGAACTAGATGGGGGGATTAGAAGAAGCTCAGTCTTGGACAGGTTGATTTTTAGGTGGTGAGAGGCCATCCAGAAAGAAATACCAGATAAGCAGTCACTGATGTGGGAAAGGACAGAAGGAGAGAGTGCAGGGGTGGATAAGTAGATCTGAGTATCATCAGCATAGAGGTGATAGTTGAAGCCATAGCTACTGATAAGTTTACCCAGTGAGGAAGTATAAATAGAGAAGAGTAGAGGGCCTAGAACAGAGCCTTGAGGTATTCCAACAGACAGAGACAATGGAGAGGAGGAGTTGCCAGCAAATGAGACAGAAAAGGACCTATTAGAGAGATAAGAGTGTATCCAGGAGAGGGCAATGTCACAGAGCCCAAGGGAGCTAAGAGTCCATAGGAGATGGGGATGGTTAACAGTGTCAAAGGCAGCAGTCAAGTAAGATAAGTATAGAGTAGGGGCCATTGTTTTTAGCAGAAAGAAGAACATTAGTAACCTTGGTGAGGGCACTTTCAGTTGAGTGTTGGGGACGTAAGCCAGATTGCAGGGGGATAAAGCAATGAGTTGGAGGATAGGAAGTGGGTTAGGCGATCGAAAACTAGTTTTTCCAGGACTTTTGAAGCTAGCAGAAGCAGTGATATGGGGCAGTAGTTTGCAGGAGAATTGGGGTCGAGGGAGGGTTTTTTGAGGATGTGGGTGGACTTTGTTTGAAGGATGATGGAAATGAACCAGTAGTAAGGGATCGGTTGAATATGTGAGTAAGAGCTGGGGTGAGGGTAGAAGACAGAGAAGGTATTAGATGTGAAGGTATAGGGTCAAGTTGGCAGGTAGTGAAGTGTGAGGAAGATATTATGGAACTCACTTCATTCTCAGTGATTGGGGGGAAGCTACTGAGAGTGGTGGAGGGGGTGACCGGGGGCGGAGATGGAAGGTTGCAGTCTTGTGGTGGGATGTTACTTCGGATGGTGTTTTGTTGTAGTCTGCCAAATCTTGAGCACTAAAATCAGATGAAGGGGTGGTGCAGGTGGATAGAGGAGAGTGTTGGAAATGGAGAAGAGACATTTAGGGTTTGAGGAGTGAGAAGATATGAGAGAAGTAGACCCCTATGACCCCATCCCTCTAAACACACACAAATAGAACTGTGTATTCTATTTACTTCTTACAATCATATATTATTGCAAGACTCTCTTAACCTTTCCCATGTGCATAAGCTCATCATGCAAACTATAACCTAGATTACGATTTTTGCGGTAACAGGGGTGCAGTGCTAATGAGCAGTTTATGCTCACTGCTCACCTACAAACAATGCTGGTATTACGGGTCTTTTTAAACCCGGCATTAGCCACAAAAAAGTGAGCATAGTGCTGAATTTAGCTCCACATCTCACCTCAATACCAGCACTGCTTGCGGTAGCGGTGAGCTGGCTAAACGTGCTCGTGCACAATTTCCCCATAGGAAAACACCTGCAAAAAAAGCAGCGTTCAGCTCCTAACTGTTTACACCAATGCTATGGCACACATTCATATTGTACACAAGCCACTGGGATGAGTGCTCATTGAACGGAGCTTAGTTTAATTTCCAGGCTAAGGCTGAAATTCTCATTTTTTCTCATAAACACGAACACATTTCACATCTCCAAAGATGCAGGTCGCTATAAGCTCAGAATCTTTCACTTATAGCGAAGTCAATGGATTCCTATGGGGAAAGAAAATTTATGTCTACACCTAACACCCTAACATGAACCCAGAGTCTAAACACCCCTAATACCCTAATATTACACTTATTAACCCCTAATCTGCCTACCCCGACATCGTCGCCACCTGCATAATATTATTAACCCCTAATCTGCCGCGCCACCTACATTATACTAATGAACCCCTAATCTGCTGCCCCCAACATTGCCGAACCCTACATTATATTTATTAACCCCTAATCTGCTGCCCCCAATGTCACCGCAACCTAACTACACTTATTAACCCCTAATGTGCCGCCCCCAACGTCGCCGCCACTATAATAAATATGTAAGTTATTAACCTCTAACCCTAAGCCCCCTAACATAAATAAATAAAATAACTACAGTTAAATAAATTATTCCTATTTAAAAATAAATACCGTATTGTTCCGCATATAGGCCGCACCTGAATATAGGCCGCACCCTTAAAGTTTGGTGCCATTTTAAAGAAATTAAATTTTAAAGCTGCAATGTTTGCAAGTGAGACCAGCACTTTCAAATGTGTAAGCAGAGTCCCAATGTAGGGTGCCAGCTCCCAGGGGGATCCTTTTCCACTTCCCCAAGACCCAAGAGTATAAAATAAAACAAAGGAAAGATGCTGAACTCCTTAGTATGGTAATTTTAAATGTGAAAAAAAACGTTATTCAGGCATTAAAGCTATAATGGCTAAATAAAGGCTTTTTCACATTTGAAATTACCATACTAAGGAGTTCAGCATCTTTCCTTTGTTTTATTTTAACAGACCAGTATTAAAGCTACAAATTTTTATTTAACCTAATAGTACAGTATTTTTATCAGGTATGTGAGGGGGGAAAAAACAGTCTCTTACCAATATCACAGACAAAACTGACTAACATGGGACATCCTGTGCTCCGGCAACTTCCTCCCTACCCACACTGCAATACCCATAAGGCACATTCCTATAATCACCCTACCGGTATAATCATCCTCCTTGTACCGGTACTTGTATCAACCACGGACTCTGCATGCCATTCCGTTCAGCACACAGCTCCTACTGTGATGACATCATCATCTACAGCCACATCTGCCGCTCCGTCCCTGCAGACTGCAACGCCTGTGAAAGAAGCATTTAGCAAAGTCTTCGGTTCACTCCTAGAAGACTGCTAATGTTACCAATACCTGTGACTAAGCATTAGCAGTCTTCTAGGAGTGAACCGAAGACGTTGGTAAATGCTTCTTTCACAGGCGTTGCAGTCTGCAGGGACGAGCGGCAGATGTGACTGTAGATGATGATGACATCAAAGTAGGAGCTGGGTCTGAACGGAGAGGAATGCAGAGTCCGTAGTTACTCCCTCAGGGATCAACATATAGGGCTACCATATTAGTGCATACCCATACCACTGTATAAGTTACCGGTACATTCCTTACCCGGTATTTACTATAATAGGCAGGTTTAAGCAAAATTTAAAAAAAACAACAAAAAATACCGAATATAGGCCGCGCCCCACATAAAGGCCGCACTGCAACTTTAAAGGTCAAAATCAAGGGAAAAAAGTGCGGCCTATATGCGGAACAATACAGTACTTACCTATAAAATAAACCCTAAGATAGCTACAATATAACTAATAGTTACATTTGTATCTATTTTAGGATTTATTTTTATTTTACAGGCAACTTTGTATTTATTTTAACTAGGTACAATAGTTATTAAATAGTTATTAACTATTTAATAACTACCTAGCTAAAATAAGTACAAATTTACCTGTAAAATAAACCCTAACCTAAGTTACAATTACACCTAACACTACACTATCAGCTAATAGAACAGCCAATAGAATGCGAGTTCAATCCTATTGGCTGATTGCATCAGCCAATAGGATTTTTGATACCTTAATTCCGATTGGCTGATATAATTCTATCAGCCAATCGGAATTCAAGGGACGCCATCTTGGATGGCGTAATTTAAAGGAACCGTCATTCGCCGGGTAGTTGTCGGTCTGGATGGATGCTCCGCGTCGGATGTCTTCAAGATGGAAACGCTCCTCGTCGGATGGATGAAGATAGAAGATGCCGCCTGGATGAAGACTTCTGCCCGTCTGGAGGTCCTCTTCTGCCTGGATCGGATGAAGACTTCTGCCCCTCTGGAGGACCACTTCTGCCCGGTTGGGTGAAGACGGCTCAAGGTAGGGTGATCTTCAAGGGGTTAGTGTTAGGTTTCATTAAGCGGGTATTGGGTGGGTTTTAGAGTAGGGTTGGGTGTGTGGGTGGTGGGTTTTAATGTTGGGGGTATTGTATTTTTATTACAGGTAAAAGAGCTGATTACTTTGGGGCAATGCCCCGCAAAGGCCCTTTTAAGGGCTATTTGTAATTTAGTATAGGGTAGGGATTTTTTTATTTTGGGGGGCTTTTTTATTTTATTAGGGGGATTAGAGTAGGTGTAATTAGTTTAAAATTCTTGTAATTATGTTATTATTTTTTGTAATTTAGTGTTTTTTTTCGTACTTTAGTTTATTTAATTTAATTGTAATTAATTTTAGTTAGTTTAGGTAATTAATTTAATGATAGTGTAGTGCTAAGTATAATTGTAACTTAGGTTAGGGTTTATTTTACAGGTAAATTTGTACTTATTTTAGCTAGGTAGTTATTAAATAGTTAATAACTATTTAATAACTATTGTACCTAGTTAAAATAAATACAAAGTTGCCTGTAAAATAAAAATAAACCCTAAGATAGATGCAATGTAACTACGGTATTAGTTATATTGTAGCTATCTTAGGGTTTATTTTACAGGTAAGTATTTAGTTTTAAATAGGAATAATTTATTTAATTGTAGTAATTTTATTTTGTTTTATTTAAATTATATTTAAGTTAGGGGGGTGTTAGGGTTAGGGTTAGACTTAGGTTTAGGGGTTAATAAATTTAATATAGTAGCGAAGACGTTGGGGGCAGCAGATTAGAGGTTAATAAATGTAGGTAGGTGTCGGCGATGTTCGGGATGGCAGATTAGGGGTTAATAAAATTAAACTAGTTTTTGCGATGCGGGAGTGCAGCGGTTTAGGGGTTAATATATTTATTACAGTGGCGGCGATGTCTTGTTGGCAGATTAGGGGTTAAAAATGTTACTTAAGTGTTTGCGATGTGGGGGGGGGCTCGGTTTAGGGGTTAATAGGTAGTTTATGGGTGTAAGTGTACTTTTTAGCACTTTAGTTAAGAGTTTTATGTTACGGCATTAGCCCATAAAACTCTTAACTACTGACTTTTAAATGCGGTAGGAGTCTTGACAGGAGAGGGTGTACCGCTCACTTTCTCTAAGACTTGTAATACCGGCGTTATTCAAGTCCCATTGAAAAGATAGGATACGCAATTTGACGTAAGGGGATTTGCGGTATGCTCGAGTCGTGGAATAAAAGTGAGCGGTACACCAGTACCTGCCAGACTCGTAATACCAGCGGGCGTTAAAAAGCAGCATTGGGACCTCTCAACGCTGCTTTTTAAGGCTAACGCAAGACTCGTAATCTAGACGTATGAGTGCCTGACAACCTATTCTCTTTTCTCGTCATGCAGGGGGATTGCTAATCCAATGCTGCTGTCTGTGGTCCCCTTCACTACAGGCCATGATCGTTGGTGGTGTAGTGGATGGCACTCCTAAATCTGCATGGAAGTGCTGAACATGCTCACCATGAACATGCATGAGGGTCGGGACCAGGAAGTGTCAGACAGGGATCTAGATGGGGGGAGGTTGTTCAGTTCCTTGATTTTACTAGGTGCTCCAGCTAGATACATAAAAGAGCATTCAGAGCAAGGCTGAAGTAATGACTCCTTCATTCTGCTCTTTTTCACCCTGCTCTGTAGTATAATATTGTTGTGTTTTTTTTGTATGCTATTTGTTAACCTCAATAAAGAAAAAATAAAGAAAAAATAAAGAAAATCACACTTAAAAACAATGAGAAAAAAACCCTTTAAACCACCCCCAAAAGCTTCTATCTCATGTAGTGGTTGCCTACATACAGTATATATGTGAGTGGATATCTCTTCTTGGGTTCTATGTGTGTTGGGCATTTGTGGCCCTGTCTGAATTGCCATGTGTGAATATGGTGCTTTTATGTGTGCAAATGTGGGTGTTTGCATGTGTGTTTGCAAATGTGGGTGTATGTGTGCAAATACGAGTGTCTGTCAGTTCTTTTGTGTGTCTGTAGCCTTAGTTAACGGAATTCTGAATACTTCAATCCTTCACTATAACCAGTTTCTCCTGTACTTTAAAATGATTAAAAACACAATAATGTCCCCAATGACAGCCATAGAATTTCCAGTAGGTTCAGGTAGTCTTTAAAATGTTAAAACACATTTTTATATGCACCCTTTTGCCTATTTGCCAAATGTTAATTTCAAACAATTTTATTACAATCTAATAATAAGTAATGTAATAAAATTGTTTGAAAATAACATTTTCAAATAATCTTGTGGCAATGTTTTTTAAGTAACTGATTTATTTATATATTTTGCACTATTGGCTTTTTTTAAGATAGAAAGTGTTTGTCCTGCACATTTAACAAATGATCAATGGTATAAAATGAAATAATGTATTCTACAGTTGTGCAAGAATAGTGTAGAACAAGTTGTTTGCTCACTACTCTGCCACTCACAGCAAACGCATGCACATATACACAAACATACATACATACAAACACATGTACAGACACACACATGCACATTTACACACACACAAATGGCCAAGATTGAGCCAGGGCCAGGGTCGGTTGCCATAGCCGTGCCCTGCACAGGCACAACCGCAAGGCCAGATTACAAGTGGATCGCTAAATATAGCTTTAATGAAAGAGACATTTGCGCTCCACTGTGTAATACCAGTGCACCCTAATGTGCGCTAGTATTAGAAGTTTTCAGCAATGCGAATGCGACCTTGCGTTAGCATTTCTGGGAAGCATTGCGCTCAGGAGAGTGCGCTTCCATAGGCTCCTATGGGAGCCTCTTTCTGATGCCGTCATACATGGCATCAGAATTCACACGCGGGGTTAATAGGGCAGCGATGGATAGCAGTGCTAAATATATATATATGTATATGATTATAAAAATATATATTTGTGCTAATTATTTACTGGGAACACACGGTTCCCATAGTCCGCAATGTAAAAGCACTTTTCAGTGCCGTTTTTTTCGCCACACTTGCAAACTTTAGCCCCAAAATACTGCCTAGTGCAGTCATTTTCTTACACAAGACACAACTAAGATTTTAATCCACTCTCTCATCCTTTCCGCCTCAATTACTGTAACTCTGTCCTCTCTGGTCTCCCCAGCTGCCGCCTAGCTCCTTTACAATCCATAATGAATGCCTCTGCCAGGCTAATCTTCCTTACACGTCACTCTTCATCTGCTGCACCTCTCTGCCAATCCCTTCACTGGCTTCCTCTTGCCTCCAGGATTAGACACAACGTTCTCACTCTGACATACAAAGCCCTCAACTGCACTGCTCCCCCCTATATCTCAGACCTTGTCTCCAGATACTCTCCCTCCCGTCCCCTTCACTCTCCTCCTCTCTTGTTACCTCCTCACACTCCCGCTTACAGGACTTCTCCAGACTGGCTCCCATCTTGTGGAACTTTCTGCCTCCCTCCACAAGACTCTCCCATAATTTTGAAAACTTCAAGCACTCCCTAAAGACATAAGCCATGCACTGTCCTCAAGTTCAGGGATGCATACAACTTACACTAACTTCTCTTTATACCGTTTCCTCTCCTCCATTGCTATACCCTTCAACCACATTAGCATGTAAGCCTAAGAGCCATGCTGTTTGTAGATCACCTTCTTTAGAGCTGACTACAACAGTGCGACTCTTGGCAGGGCCCTCTACCCGTCTGATCCCTATAAATGTTTCCTTGTATTCTGCCTATGTTTATAGTGCTGTGGAATCTGTTGGTGCTCTACAAATAACTGATAATAAATAGTTACATAATTCCTTTTTTTTTTTTACAAAGTATCATGATTATATATTTAGCAGGGCTAGCTTTGCTACATTTATTAAGATCAAATTGTATGATGAAAATGGGGTTTGAGTAGGTTTGTAAATATTATATGTTAAATTTAAGATGTATAATTTGAATGGCACAGTGTTTACTTCAAGAAGTGTCCTATGTTAGATGGCTGGGCTGGCCTTACCCTACTTATCCCTCCACGCCTGCCTCGCTGACCTGCAGCTGTTGTTGTTACCCAGGGCCGACACCAGCAGAGCACTTGTCTGGACTCTGGTGCAGGCTGCAGACATGTGGGTGGCTGTGCGGCCTTTTTGCTGCTGGGCATGTTGCTCTGCACTCCCACCAGTAACAAGCTCGTGGACTCTTGCCACCTATATGAAAGAAATTTATATAAAAAATCTGATCTGTCTAGCAGACAAGGGTTTTAGTACTTTTCTTTGTTGAACGCTCATAAGCCATGCACTGTCCTCAAGCAAGCTTAAAATATATATATATATATATATATATATATATATATATATATCCTTCCTTTCTTTCTTTCCAATGGCATGGAGAGTCCATGAATACATTAATTACTGTTGGAAATTCACTTCCTGGCCACCAGGAGGAGGCAAAGACACCTCAGCCAAAGCATTAAGTATCTCTCCAACTTCCCATACTGCCAAAGTCCATTTGTATTCAAACCCCTAAATGACTTCCTGTCCATGAAGTGGAGGATAAATGCACATCACATTAATGTACAAATTAACTGGTCAACACCTTTTAAGCAAGTTCTTTTGTTTTCTCAGAAGCCCAAGCACCATTGGCACAAAGAAAATAATGATTGGGGTCTTAGACCCCCTGAGCACTATATTCGTGCTTACTTCCTTACCTCATAAGGAACTGTTCTGAGTGGGGTCCATGGCTGCGCTGCTGCAAGGAGAAAGGAAGGGCTGCCTCCAGTTCTGTACTGTCCTCTGTATTGTAGTGCAGGCTTATGAAGCCAGCATAGTACTTAAAGTTCTAACTACTATTCCTATAGAGGATAGCTGCTTTAAGGATCCAATGGACAAAAAGCTGGAGGCTTATTTGTAGAAGATGTATGTTCATTAAGGTCTTCAATGGCAACCTGCAGTTTGTATTGCCACAGTGTCAAGTGCGGCATCCTATTGATACGATGCCTTGTCTGATTCTCTTCAGGTAGAGACTCTCTTGGAGGAGATCCAAAACAGGATTAAAGCTCTCAAGCTAGCCAATTTCTTTATTTCTGATTCTATAATGCAGGTTATTAAACCGGGAGCCTATATATTTCGCTTTGCTGTGCTATCCCGCCTGGCGTTGTGGCTGAAATCTTGGTCAGCTGATGTTACCTTTAAGTCCAAGCTTCTGGCGCTTCCTTATAAGGGTAAGACTTTGTTTGGACCTGGTCTGGCAGAAATAATTTCTGATATTACGGGTGGAAAAGTGTCTTTTCTACCAAAAGACAAGAAGAATAGACCTAAAGGACGTCAGAGTAATTTTCGTTTCTTTTGTAACCTCAAAGGAAAGTCTTCCTTTTCCTCTTCCAAACAGGAACAGTCCAAGTCTTCTTGGAAACCCAATCAGTCTTGGAACAAGGGGAAGCAATCAAAGAAACTGAGCTGAGCTCAGTCTAAATCAGCATGAAGGGTTTGCCCCGATCCGGGATCAGATCAAGTGGGGGGCAGACTTTCTCTGTTTTGTCAGGCTTGGATACTGGATGTCCCAGATCCTTGGGCTGTGGACATAGTATCTCCGGGTTACAAAATAGATTTCAAAACGGGAACTTTCCTCCCTGGGAGTGATAGTTCCAGAAAAGGAACAGGGCCTAGGATTCTATTCAAATCTGTTTGTGGTTCCCAAAAAGAGGGAACTTTTCGACCTATTCTAGACTTGAAGTGTCTCAACAAGTTTCTCAGAGTACCGTCCTTCAAAATGGAAAACAATTCGTTACATTCTTCCTTTGGTCCAAAAGGGTCAGTTCATGACAACCATAGACCTAAAGGATCTTTATCTTCATGTTCACATCCACAGGGATCATCACAAATTCCTAAGATTCACTTTTCTAGTAAAACACTTTTAGTTTGTGGCTCTTCCGTTTGGCCTTGTCACAGTTCCCAGATTTTTTTCAAAGGTTCTGGGGGTTCTCTTGGCAGTGATCAGGTCTTGGGGAATTGCAGTGGCAGGCCAACCTTGATGACATCTTGGTTCAGGCACCATCTTTTCAACAAGCAAACTCACATACAGATATCTTGTTGTCTTTTCTACGTTCCCACGGATGGAAAGTGAATCTGGAAAAGAGTTACCTTGTTCCAGCTACATGGGTAGTTTTCTTAGGGTCCATAATAGATTCCTTATCTATGAAAATATTTCTGACAGAGGTAAAAAAAATCCAAAATTCTCTCCTCTTGCCTTTTTTTCTGCAGTCTACTGTTCGGCCATCAGTGGCTCAATGTTTGGAGGTAACTGGTCTGATGGTCGCTTCCATGGACATTATTTCCTTTGCTCGTTTCCATTTGAGAGCTCTGCAGATATGCATGCTCAGGCAATGGAACGTAGACCATTCGGATCTGTCTCAGAGGATAGATCAAGATCAGTCGACAAGAGACTCTCTCCCGTGGTGGCTTTCTCAGGATCATCTGTGTCAAGGCACATGCTTCCGGAGACCTTCCTGGGTGATTGTGACCACGAACGCCAGCCTGCTGGGCTGGGGTCAGTCTGGGACTCGTTAAAGATGCAGGGACTATGGACTCGGAGGAGTCTGCTCTCCCCATAAACATCTTGGAGTTGAGAGCGATTTCCAATGCTCTGATGGCTTGGCCTCAGTTGTCCTTAGCCCAGTTTATCAGGTTCCAGTCAGACAAAATCACCTCAGTGGCTTACCTCAACCACCAGGGAGAAACTCAGAGTTTCTTAGCCATGAAGGAGGTGGCTTGGACTGTTCAGTGGGTGGAAGCTCACAATTGTTATCTATCTGCCATTCACATTCCAGGAGTGGACAACTGGGAAGCAGATTTCCTGTGCAGACAGACATTTCATCCCGGGGAGTGGGCTCTCCATCCAGAGGTGTTCTCCAGGTTAACCCTCAAATGGGGGTGCCGTAGTTGGATCTGATGGCATCTTGGCAGAAGCCAAGCTTCCAAGGTACGGTTCAAGGTCAAGAGATCTGCAGGCCGCCCTGATAGATGCTCTGGTGGTTTCTTGGGATTTTAGTCTGGCATATCTGTTTCCTCCGTTTGCTCTCCTTCCACAAGTCATTGCTCGTATCAAACAGGAGAGAGCATCAGTAATTCTAATAGCTCCTGCATGGACTCGCAGGATCTGGTATGTAGACCTAGTGAAGATGTCATCTCTTCCACCTTGGAGGTTGCCTCTGTGGAAGGACCTTCTAATTCACTGTCCGTTCCATCATCCAAAACTCATTTCTCTGAAGCTGACTGCTTGGATTGAACACTTAGTTCTGTCTAAGCGTGGTTTTTCTGAGCCTGTCATTGAGACCATGATTCAGACTCGCAAGCCTGTTACTAGAAAAAATTACCACAAGGTAAGGCGTAAATACCTTTATTGGTGTGAATCCAAGGGCTACTCTTGGAATAGGGTCAGGATTCCTAGGATTTTGTCCTTTCTCCAGGAAGGTCTGGAGAAGGGTTTGTCAGTCATTACTCTGAAGCGTCAGATTTCTGCATTGTCTATTTTGTTATACAAATGTCTGGTGGATGTGCCAGATGCGCAATCTTTTTATCAGGCCCTGGTCAGAATCAGGCCTGTGTTTAAGTCTGTTGCTGCTCCTTAGAGCCTTAACCTTGTTCTTAAAGTTTTACAGCAGGCTCCGTTTGAGCCAATGCATTCCATAGATATTAAGTTGTTGTCTTGGAAGGTTTTGTTTCTTATTGCTATCTCTTCTGCTCAGAGAGTCTCGGCTTTGCCGTGTAATTCGCCTTACCTTATCTTTCATGCTGATAAGGCGGTTCTTCGTACTAAATTGGCTTCTTCCTAAAGTGGTTTCAGATAGAAATATTAATCAGGAAATTTTTGTTCCTTCTCTATGTCCTAATCCATCTTCTCATAAGGAACGTTTGTTGCACAATTTAGATGTTGTGCATGCTCTAAAATTCTACCTACAGGAGACTAAGGATTTCCGCTAGTCCTCTGCCCTGTTTGTTTGTTTCTCTGGAAAAAGTAAAGGTCAGAAAGCTACTTCTCTTTCTCTCTGGTTGAGAAGTATAATTTGTTTTGCTTATGAGACTGCTGGTTAGCAGCCTCCTGAGAGAATTACAGCTCACTCCATGAGGGCTGTCTCCTCTTCTTGGGCTTTTTAAAAAATGAAGCTGCTGTGGAACAGATTTGCAAGGCGCAACTTGGTCCTCTCTGCATACTTTTTCCAAAATTTCCAAATTTGATAATTTTGCCTCGGCTGAGGCTTCTTTTGGGAGAAAGGTTCTTCATCTGTGTCCTCTAGCTTGGGTATTGGTTCCCACTAGTAATTGATGACATTGTGGACTCTCCATATCTTAGGAAAGAAAACAAAATTTATGCTTACCTGATACATTTATTTATTTCCGGATATGGAGAGTCCATGGCCGCACCCTTAATTTAAGACAGTTATTTTTTTACTAAACCTCAGGCACCTCTACACCTTTGTGTTATTCCTTTTTCCATTTCCCTTCAGTCGAATAACTGGGGATTGTGTGTGGGGGAGTGACACTTGACAGCTTTGCTGTGGTGCTCTTTGCCTCCTCCTGCTGGCCTAGAGTGATATACCCACTAGTAATTGATGACGTTGTGGACTCTCCATATCTGGAAGTAAATAAATTTATCAGGTAAGCATAAAGTTTGTTTTTACTGTCCCTTTCAATGTGAAAAACAACAGTTTAAGTCTGTGCTAGCTGACAGGGGAGGAGAGCTCTAGGTTGGAAAAAAACATTTTCCAGACTTGTTGGTTCCCCTGAACCACGTTCTGCGCATGCCCTGCATATTTAAAAGAAGAATATGTTCTCCAGTGTTTAAGAGCGGGAACATTTGACAGGAAGAGTTGTCGGCAGCTGACAGATCCAGAGTTTATACTGAGCAGCAGCAACATGGTAAGGTAATCATTTGGAGATCACATAATGTACAGAATGTTAGAATACATTTTGGAACTAAAGTATTTTATCATGCATTTAAACAACTGTGCCTTATCCACGTAATGAACAGGAAGATCTGCAACACATTGTTAAGCATGGGAATTAAGAATTGTATAGAGTCAGAAAAGGAAATTTGCATAGATAGCTGTAACACAAACCATAATCATTTAAGTTGCATGTTAAACATAAGAGGAAGTTAGCTTTATTGCTCTAAGCAAGCAAAATTATAAACATTATAGTGTTTGTCTCAAAAATGCTATCTTAGTATAGTAACATCCTTGCAAAAGCCACTGATACTCATCAGTTCTCACAGTTATAACAATGGGCCACACTTATCTGATCATTATCAGCACTGCAGAGAAAATCTAAACAAGTGTTATTTGGCAAGAGATACCTATATATATAAAATTTCAAGTCCTAAGCTACTAGTAGCCAGGACAAAATGTTACTCGCAACTTCTAATCCCACCCACACCACTACTTCACCCCCTCTTTGCATATGTTTAGCTATAGTGAAACATTTTGTAATATTGCTTTTATTTTATACCATAACAAACTAAATAATGCTGCTTACAGTAATACATTTACAAAAATAATTTCATAGTATTTAGAAAAATTAATAAGAGATTCTGGGGAACCGAGGTCGAGTTTGCTACAGCAAATCATGTCTGCTCTCCTTTTAATAAATCTACCCCCATGAGTTTACGTGGGAGAGTGTGTGAGGTAGTGTATTTTACTGTGTCTGAGGGAGAGTGTGAGGGGAGAGTGTGTTTGTGAGAGTGTGAAAATGTGGTTTGTTATTAACTTTTACAAAACTTTCAAGTCTGACTACAATCAGGAATAAAGTACAAACCCATTTTAGACACTTTGCTAAAAATTGCAGAAATCGTATATATTACGGCCATTGAGGAAGTTCAGTATCTGATGTATATGAAACATGTTTGACCTGTGCTAACGATGTGTAACTACCTTTATGGATGCTGGTATTTATGGAATCATATTGTTCAATAAACTACTTGCTTTGCTTTTACTACTGAGAGTGACTGTTTGTGGATTGCCTACCTTGGATTGTCTTTCCTGGATTGTTGCACTGCCGTTTGGAGACTGAATGTCTGGAGACCGGGTGCCTTATTCTTGTTGTTGATGTGTTTTCGTGTGGAGGCGTTGGATGGAGCGCCATTGAATCTAGCACCGGTGGATGACGTCACTCGCATGGTCTGCGTGAGTAAGTCAACATGAAGGCGGCTGAATAGTTTGGTTTGGCGGTCAGGTTTGTTTTGGTGGGGTGAGTTTGGTCCTTCGAGCACTTCCAGTTTGTTTCTCTGTTGACGAGTTTCGCTGCCTGCTTTCTTCACTCAAGTCCATGTCAGAAGCTATGCTACTATCAAACTTGAAAGACCATGTTACTGTTCCAGGGCATAGATTCTGGTAAGATCATTTCATTTTTTATACATGTATGATAACGCAAGAAGACAGGGTCACAGTATGACTCCTTTTATCTGTATAGCATCAAGGGTTAATATCTCCTAAGTGGGATTATTGAATAGTGGGTAATAATCTTATATGTTTATTTGATTTTATGGTGAGATGTTATGGGCTCATAGACTGTTATGGAATATACAGGTTTCACTTTCACTTTGAGAGCCATGAGCTTACATGCTTGGCATGCTTTTTCTCATAGCAGGGACGGTCCTGCATTGTGCACCATGTGATTCTTTCCCTCTTTCTTGACCGGGTGTCTATCAGAGAGGATTCCTAAATCTCTGTACTGTCTGGGTCATGGGATATGGTGAGTGACCCAGCCATTGGGATATAAAGGTGCCATTTTTTTGAATAAAATAAGATGTTTTATTTCTTTAGTTCTCTGGTTATTGCGCTAGCGATGGAGGATTCTATTACTTTAGAGGGCACTCCCTCTATTCCTAAAAAATAATTCCTGTTTATATTGTGAAGAGGCCTTAGTTCTGCCCTCTCAATTATGTTCCATATGCCTTGATAATGTGATAATATCAAACATGTTTCATACCACTGAGCCGTCCACCTCTGAGGAGTTGTCGTCCAGTGAGGTGCGTACCCTACATTCTTATCTCTCTACACATGCAGTTTCCCATAGCATTGCTGATCCTCCATCTGGAGGGGGCATTTTTTTCACCAGACGTTACTTCACAGTTCAGACGGCGGTGTGTACGGCCTTTAATGCTTTACCTCACCTCACCCTGCTAAGCACAAGCAAAAGGTTACATATTGCACTCCTTCCCAGAGTACATAAGATCATTTTTTGGATTTAACTGATAGGGTTATCTGAGGATGAAGTTCTTTCTGAGACTTCCGAGTATGGACATTCTGGGTCAGAGTCTGCTGCCTCTAAACCTCCGGCTGCGGAGGAACCAGACTTTAGTTTTAGGAATTTGCGCTTTCTTCTAAAGGAAGTTTTTTGCAAATTCAGAGGTTCCAGAGGCCAAATTGCCTGATGAACCTTTCCTAAATTTGTTAGAGTTTGAGGACAGGGTGGTACCTTATCCTTCCCTGATCCTGTTAGATAGCAAACAATATTAAGAATGAATGGGACAGGATTGGATTCCTTGTTCCCCTCTTCTCCCTTTAAATTGTTTCCAGTCCTGGACTTTCAATGTAGTTGTGAGGTTCCGTCCCTAAAAGGGAGGGCGCTATCTTCACCCTTGCTAAACGTATTACTATCCCGCTTGAGGATAGTTCTTTGTTTAAAGAGCCCATGAATAAAGGATGGAAACTCTGTTATGAAAGATGTTTCAACATACAGGATATTTGTTTCAACCGGTGGCGGCTGTTGTCATGGTTGCTGGAGATACTACCTTCTGGTGGGACTCCTTATAGGATTTGATCAGGGTGGAGGGTCCCCTCGATGTTACTCAGGAAAGATTTATGGCCTGAAGGGTTGCTAATTCTTTTATCTGTGATGCTATTAGGCAGATTATTCACCCGAATGCTAAGGCTTCAGCTTTTTCTGTTCAGGCCAGTCGGGCTCTTGCTTGTCATGGTCTGCGGATATGACTTCCAAGTCTAGACTTCTTTCCCTCCCCTTTAAGGGAATGATTTTGTTTGGTCCAGACTAATTTATCTCCAAGGTCACAGGGGGCAAGGGTGCCCTCCTACCGCAAGAGAATATCAACTAGTCCAAGGGACAATTTTCGTTCTTTTTGTTCTGATAAAGCCCATGTTGGCAGTCCTCCGCTAAGCCAGAGCAAACCAGGAGCTCTTGGAAGCCGGCTCAGTCCTGGAATAAATCCAAGCAGAGCTAGAAGCCCGCTGAGTCTAAGTCGGCTTAAATGGGTGGTCCCCGGTCCACTTCTGGATCATGTAGGGGGCAGACTGTCGCTCTTTTCAGTCACTTGGTTCAGGGACATGCAGGATCCATGGGTCCTAGAGGTCATAGCTCAGGGTTACAAGATAGGTTTCAGGTCTCAGCCACCCAACGGCAGATTTTTCCTCTCTCTACTGTCTTTCTGACCAGAAAGGAGAGAAGCCTTTCTGGGGTGCGTACGGGATCTGTCCTCTTAGGAGTTATTGTCCCGGTGCCTATCACAGTGAGAGGTTTGAGATACTATTTAAGACTTTTTTGTGGTTCCAAAGAAGGAAGGAGCTTTCTGTCCGATTTTGTCAGGGTGCCAGGAATCAGACTGAGACGAGAAGTGCAAAAATAATCACACCTTTATAAATAGCAAAAAATAATAAAAGTCCACAAGTCAAATAACAAGTCAGGAATCAAAACCAGAGCTGGTAGTCAGATGAGCCGAGTCAGGAGCCAAAGCGAATAGTCAGACGAGCCGGAATCAGGAACAAGGAAAACAGCAGAGTCAGGAACAAGCCAGGGATCAGGAACCAGGAAGGACGTCAGGCAGCCAGGTAATACACAGGAACTCTCACAAACAGGTCTGAGACAACGCAAAGGCAAAGCATACTGAACAGAGGCCCTTTAAATAATAAGTGATGACATCATAATTCTGAGACTGCATCCTGTCTCACATGGATGATGCACACCAGTCTGGCCATAAAAGGAAGTGCAGGAATTGAGCAGCATCCCCCACAATGCACCATAGTCAGGAAGAGAGGTGAGTAAAATGGCTGCCAGCAGCACATGGCAAACACAACAGGGAAAAAACCCTGACAGTACCCTCCCCTCAACAACCCCTCCCCCGCGGGAGGACAAAAGGCTTATTGGGGAAACGGGCATGGAAGGCACGGAGGAGGACGGGAGCATGAACATCAGAGGAGGGAACCCAAGAACGCTCCTCCGGACCGTAGCCTCTCCAGTGAACCAAATACTGTACACGGCCCCTGGACATACGAGAGTCAATAATGCTGCTGACCTCATACTCCTCATGGTTGTCAACAAAGATAGGACGGGGGCGCGGCAACACAGTGGTAAACCGATTACAAACCAATGGTTTCAAGAGGGAGACATGAAAAACATTGGAGATGCGCATAGCAGGAGGAAGATCAAGAGCGTAGGCCACAGGATTAACCCGTCTGAGTATTCGAAAAGGACCAACATAACGGGGAGCCAATTTATTGGAAGGCACACAAAGGTTCAAGTTGTGGGAGGACAGCCAAACTCTCCCACCAACCAGGTAGGAAGGTGTGGGCAGAAGGAATACGATCAGCCTGGAACTTATGTCGCTGCATAGAACGATGAAAGCAATCTTGAATCTGCACGCACGTGGAACGGAGTTGCCGGAGATGCTCCTCCAAAGCCGGAATACCCTGAGACATGAATGAATCGGGCAACAAGGATGGTTAAAACCCATAATTCGCCATGAACGGGGATATCTTGGAGGAAGCATTAATAGCACTATTACGAGCAAACTCTGCCCAAGGTAACAGTTAAGACCAATTATTGTGGTGATCTGAGACATGGCAAAGGAGGAACTGTTCCAGAGCTTGATTAGACCGTTCCGTAGCCCCATTGGATTGAGGGTGATATGCCGAGGAGAAGGAAAGCTGGATCCCGTTTGAGCACAAAAGGAACGCCAAAATCTGGAGACAAACTGGCTACCCCGGTCCGAAACTATCTCCTTGGGTAACCCATGTAAACGGAAGACCTCCCGGGCAAAAATTGAAGCAAGCTCCTGAGCGGTAGGCAGCTTCATCAAGGGAATGCAATGTGACATTTTAGAAAAACGGTCAACCACCATAAGGATAACCATATGCCATTGGAAACAGGGAGCTTGACAATGAAGTCCATGGAAAGATGTGTCCAAGGGTGCTAACCATAGGTTGAAGAAGACCCACAGGAAGATGTCAAGGAGTGTTATTCTGTGCACAAACTGAGCAGGAGGCAACATACGCAGCAACATCAGAACGAAGACGTGGCCACCAGAATTGTCTAGTGACAGACCAAATCATTTGATTCTTGCCTGGGTGACCTGCGGCTTTAGGAAAGTGTGCATAAGTTTAGTTCGAAGATTCTCAGGAACAAAACCCTTACCACTAGGTTTCTCAGGAGGTGCATTGGTTTGTGCAGCCAGGATCTCCTCCCCCAAGGGAGAAGTCAAATTAGTACGTATGGTAGCCAAAATATGGTCAGAAGGTATAACAGGAGTAGGTACAGACTCCTCCATGGACAGAGGCGAAAATTGTCGAGAGAGGGCATCAGCCCTAACATTCTTACTGCCAGGCAGGTAGGAGACCACATAATTAAACCGAGACAAAAATAGCGCCCATCTGGCCTGTCGGGCGACAAACGTTTTGCTTCAGATGGATAAGTTAAATTCTTGTGGTCAGTAAGAATGAACACTGGCACGCTAGTACCCTCAAGAAGATGCCTCCATTCCTTTATAGGGCCATAATACCCAAATGTTTAAACACTTTAAAGTGATGCAGCATAGCTGTAAAAAGCTGACTAGAAAATATCTCCTGAACATCTCTATGTAAAAAAGAAAGATATTTTACCTCTAAAGTTCCTCAGTAGCCACCTCCCATTGTAAAGGATTTCTAAGCAGCATTTTAGTGTGTCTGTCCTGGGACAGCTGAAAGGAGGAGCCTCGTGAACTCTCATATTATTTCACCAATCAGGTAAAGGAAGCTTACTATGAAATCTCATGAGAGTTAAGTCAAATCTCATGAGATCACAGTAAGAGTTCATGACCTCAGCACTGCTGATGCTGATTGGCTGCTGTTCATTTCTTCATTTTTTTTTTTTTTTTTACCTGCAGCTAAGCAGCAGCTGAAGTATAACTTTTTACACAGAACTTACTCTGCTGAGCTGAGGAAATTGTGAGGTAAAATATCTTCCTTTTTTACATAGAGATGCTCAGGTGATATTTTCCTGTCAGCTTTTTACAGTTATACTGCATCAGTTTCAAGTGATTTAGCATATGAGTATTATGTCCCTTTAAGTGCCAAAATTATGGCCAGTAATTTCCTGTCGCCAATTTCATAATTGCACTCCGCTGGAGACAATTTCTTAAAGAAGAAACCACACGGATGTGGATCATTCTCTTTACGGGTCATGTCTGTGATAGGTTTGACCAAGGAAGAAAAGTTTTTAATAAACTTTCTATAGTATTTGGCGAACCCCAAAAAATGTTGAATAGACCAAAGACCAACTGGGCGAGGCCACTGTAGAACTGCAGATAACTTGTCAGGATCCATGGAGAACCCTGCAACGGAGATAACATAACCTAGAAAGGTAACTTGAGTCTGATGGAACTCACATTTCTCGAGTTTACAAAACAGGCCGTTCTCACGTAGTCTCTGAAGAACCCGTGAAACATCAGAACAATGAGCCTCAAGTGTGGGTGAGTGTATGAGGATGTCGACTAAGTACACCACAACACACTGTTGCAACATATCTCGTAGGACATCATTGATAAATTCCTGAAAAACAGCAGGAGCATTACATAGGCCAAAGGGCATTACAAGATACTCATAATGCCCGCTCCTGGTGTTAAATGCTGTTTTCCATTCATGGCCCTCCTTAATCCTAACGAGATTGTACGTTCCTCTCAAATCAAGTTTAGTACAGACCGCAGCTCCCTTGAGGCGGTCAAAGAGTTCCGTAATAAGCGGAATAGGGTAAGCATTCTTAACGGTAAGACGATTAAGACCCCTATAATCGATACATGGTCTTAACTCGCCATCCTTTTTCTTCACAAAGAAGAAGCCAGCCCCTGCAGGAGAGCAGGATTTGCAGATGATCCCCCGTGACAGAGCATCAGCAACATACTCTTCCATAGCACAATTCTCTGCAACAGACAGAGGGTACACCTGGCCCAGAGGAGGAATGGCTCTGGGTTGCAGGTCTATGGCACAATCGTAAGACCGGTGAGGAGGCAACGTACCGGCACGCACCTTGTCAAACATGTCTAGGAACTCTCGGTACTCCTCTGGCAATTGAGAAACCAAAGAAGTGCACAAGACTTTAACTGGTTTACGAAGACAAGTGGAAATACATTGCGGGGACCACTACAACATTTCGGACCTGTGCCAGTCGAGACTGGGATTGTGCTTTTGGAGCCAGGGATAACCCAGAACAACCGGAAAATGCGGAGAGTTTATCACCTGGAACTGGAGGGTTTCAAAATAGAGAGACCCAACAGCCATGGACAACAGAGCAGTTTCGTGAGTAACGAGTGCGGGCTGAAGGGGCTTGCCATCAATGGCCTCAATAGCAAGCGGAACAGACCGAGGCAAAACAGGAATGGAGTGCTTTGATACAAAAGCACTGTCAATGAAATAGACCGCAGCACCGGAGTCAACAAGAGCCTGGGTGACTATGGAGGAGTCCACCCAGTAACGGACAACCGTGACCAAAGGATTCTCCTTAAGCGGTTCTGGGGATGAGGATAAACCATCCAAGGTCTTCCCCCGACAGGACCTTAGGTGTGAGCGTTTCCCGGCCGTGTAGCACAAGACTTCAAAAGGTGGCCCTGTAACCCACAATAGAGGCAGAGCCCCTCAATCCTCCTAAAGGCCCTCTCCTCCGCGGAGAGACGCGTGAATCCCAGCTGCATCGGCTCAGCAGTACCTGGTGACTCGGCACCAGGAGGCATGGGAGGAGAGGGAAGCATGGGTGGGAACGAACACATAGGAGACAACGGAACAGGAGGCTTCCGCAAGCGCTCCTTGAAAGAGGGCCTCTCTCTGAGTCTGATGTCAATTAGGATTAAAAAAGACACCAATGCCTCGAGATCCTCTGGTAAATCTCTGGCAGCAATTTGTCTTTAATTGCATCAGAGAGCCCATGAAAGAAGATGGCAACAAGGGCTTCATTGTTCCAACCTACCTCTGCGGCAAACGTACGGAACTCAATAGCATACTGAGCAACAGATCCTGTACCTTGCTCAATGGACATGAGTCGTTTAGCAGCAGAGGAGGAGCAAGCCGGAACATCAAATACCCTTCGAAAGGAGGCCACAAATTCAGGGTAATTTGAAATTACAGGTTTATTAGTCTCCCACAAGGGATTAGCCCAGGCAAGAGCTGTGTCAGAGAGTAACAAGATGAGAAATCCCACCCTAGCTCTATCAGAGGGAAACGCCTGAGGTAACATCTCAAAGTAAATGCCCACCTGGTTCAAAAACCCTCTGTACTGAATAGGATCGCCTCCATATCGCTGAGGTAGAGGTGCAGAACCGGACATGCTCCTGGTAGGCATAGGTGCAGCAGCGGAAACAGGAGCACCCATAACTTGCGGGACACTTTGGTCCAAATGTGCAGTGCGAGTCAGCAGGGTTTTCAGGGCTAGTGCAAATTGATCCAAGCAATGAAACTGTTCATCCATCCTGGAAATGATGGCAGGTAAAGGTGGATTATTAGTACCATCAGGATTCATGGCCTTTGCGTAATGTCAGGGTGCCAGGAATCAGACTGAGACGAGAAGTGCAAAAATAATCACACCTTTATTAATAGCAAAAAATAATAAAAAGTCCACAAGTCAAATAACAAGCCAGGAATCAAAACCAGAGCTGGTAGTCAGACGAGCCGAGTCAGGAGCCAAAGCGAATAGTCAGACGAGCTGGAATCAGGAACAAGGAAAACAGCAGAGTCAGGAACAAGCCAGGGATCAGGAACCAGGAAGGACGTCAGGCAGCCAGGTAATACACAGGAACTCTCACAAACAGGTATGAGACAATGCAAAGGCAAAGCATACTGAACAGAGGCCCTTTAAATAATAAGTGATGACATCACAATTCTGAGACTGCATCCTGTCTGACAGGGATGATGCACACCAGTCTGGCCATAAAAGGAAGTGCAGGAATTGAGCAGCATCCCCCACAATGCACCATAGTCAGGAAGAGAGGTGAGTAAAATGGCTGCCAGAAGCACATGGCAAACACAACAGGGAAAAAACCCTGACAGATTTGCACCTTAAGTGCTTAAACAGGTTTTTAAATGTCCCCTCTAGTTCATTCTTCCCCTCGTTCGAGAAGGGCAGTTCACAACCATGATAGATCTGAAGGATGATCCTTTCATGTACCAATCCTCAAGGACCACTTCCAGTTCCTAAGGTTTGCGTTCCTGGACCAGCACTTCCAGTTTATTGATCTTCCATTTGGTCTAGCTACGGCTCCATAGACATGAGAATATTTCTAACAGACCAGAGACGTTGCAAGCTAGCTTCAACATGTCTTGCCCTCCAGACCTCCTTAAGGCCATATGTGGCTCGGTGTATGGATGTGATTGGTCTCATGGTGTCCAGCACAGACATAATTTCCTTTGCCAGGTTTCACTTCAGAATGTTGCAACTGTGCATGCTGAAGCAGTGGACAGGCGATCATTCGAATCTGTCTCAACAGATTTCTCTGGACAACCTATCGAGAGAATCGCTCTCTCTTGGTGTTTTTGTCCGGATCACTTGTCCCAATGGACGTCCGTCTCAAGACCATCCTGGGTGATTGTGACTACGGTTGCGAGTCTGTCAGGATGGGGAGCTGTTTAGGGGGCCAGGAAGGCACAGGGCCTATAGACTCAGGAGGAAAAGCTCCCTCCCATTCACATTTTGGATCTTTGGGCAATATACAATGCTCTGAAGGCTTGGCCTCTGCTGGGTTCATCCCAGTTTATCAGATTCCAATCAGGCAATATAACCTTGGTGGCTTACATCAACCGGGGGGAACGAGAAGCTCTATACATGCAAAAAAAAAGAAAGTAGATCTCACCAAATAAGTGAGGTCTAAAAGTCTAGGTAAAATAGCACCTATAAGTCTATATTACAATAATGAAAAATCAGATACAAAAGATCTATGCAAAAAATGTATAATATACTTATTAGGAGTACAAAAAATGAAACATATGAACATTTAAGATCATGCAAATAAGGGGTCCCCCATAGATGTATTATAGTACAAGGACATGGCTAAATAGAAAGCTAAAGTGGTGCACCACCTATGCTCAATGTAGCAGTTAATGCCAAAAAGGATATCCAAAGATTGCTTGAGAGAAATAGCAGATAGGCATAAATGCATAAGTGTTAGAAAGCTCAGCAAAGCAGTCAAATGCCAGCAAAGTTCTCCAATTTAGGCTGAATGGTAGTAGCGCAATAAAGCAAGCAGCAGAGTTTCAGCATAAAGCAAGACAAATCCGCAAGCAGTTGTGAAATCTTCAGACAACCTGGTACATTCTTGCACAATCACAGTCAATTACCTTCACTTAAGGCGAATAGATGATACATGATACATTCACTCACGGAACCAAAGGTACTGCACTTTTAGATAGCATGAAAATAGAACGCAGCCAGCGTTATCTTTCCGTACACCGGTCAACTGTTTACTTATCCACATGCAGTAATTCAACAGCAGGGAGTGTTCCAATGAGCCAAAGAGGGTAAATGCGGTGAAGAGGAGATCCTTAAACAAGTAGAAGTAGCGACAAACCAACGCGTCCCTGTGCGTGTTTCACTCCGCTATCATGGTCACTCAGAGCTTCTTCCAGGTTGTGACGTCCCCCCATAAAGGTTGCTATTTATTGGATACAGGTGTCACATGGGTTTCAACAACTGCTGAAATTCTTGAAAGACCATTACACAGTCACGCTAAAGCCACTTATGCGGTCTGCCTATTGAGTCTTTTCTTCTTTATATTTCTATGATCCAACACAGCGTATCTTGCAACCTTATTTAAACAGGGTGTCATGGATAAAAAGAATACACTTTTCATTATATCACCATTATTGGTTTTATGTGTTAATAACTTCAAAGACATTACAAAAATATACTGGTTCTTAGATTAAAAAAGACAACAGGGGCAAATTAATTGCATCTAATAATCAACAATATTGAATACAGTATACATTTAATATTTCACAAGAGATTATTCGCAGACTATTGAGACTATGCAGGAAAAGCAGGAACACTGCTTATTGTGTACCAGTTGTTGGATGTACATATATTTACAGAATGATTATGTTAAAAAAGGAGGCAAACTCCAATTTTTTATTTAAGCCATTAGGAGACAGGGTCTTCAGATTGTACATCACCCATCTCGTTTCTTTCTGGAGAAGGACTTTATCAATATTTCCTCCTCTTCTACTGGCCTTTACTGATTCAATACCAACAAACGTTAACTCATCAGTTTTAGATCTGTGGTACTGTGCAAAATGTCTTGCAATTGGACTATCAATATTGAAATCTTTAATGACATCTCAATGTTCTTTTTTTATTTCCCCCAAGTGGAAATTGAATTTCGTAATAAATCTAATCTTGGTGTCAGCAGTACCATTCTCAGGGTCTTTGTTTTGAAAAAGAAGGTCCCTTCTATTTTTATTTCTAGCTTTGAATAGGGCTCTTTTTACACATCTCCTAGAATACCCTCGTTCATGGAATCTGCTAGCCATCTCAGCAGCCTGTTTGTTGAAGGTATAATCATCTGAAGACCCTGTCTCCTAATGGCTTAAATGAAAAATTGGAGTTTGCCTCCTTTTTAACATAATCATTCTGTAAATATACTTACCTCCAACAACTGGTACACAATAAGCAGTGTCCCTGCTTTTCCTGCATAGTCTCAATAGTCTGCGAATAATCTCTTGTGAAATATTAAATGTATACTGTATTCAATATTGTTTATTATTAGATACAATTAATTTGCCCCTGTTATCTTTTTTTTATCTAAGAACCAGTATATTTTTGTAATGTCTTTGAAGTTATTAACACATAAAACCAATAATGGTGATATAATGAAAAGTGTATTCTTTTTATCCATGACACCCTGTTTAAATAAGGTTGCAAGATACGCTGTGTTGGATCATAGGAATATAAAGAAGAAAAGGCTCAATAGGCAGACCGCATAAGTGCTTTTAGCGTGACTGAGCGTGACTGTGTAATGGTCTTTCAAGAATTTCAGCAGTTGTTGAACCCCATGTGACACCTGTATCCAATAAATAGCAACCGTTACGGGGTGACGTCATAACCCGGAAGAAGCTCCAAGCAACCATACCATGAGAGCTGAGTGAAACGCGCACAGGGACGCGTTGGTTTGTCGCTACTTCTGCTTGTTTGGGGATCCCCTCTTCACCACATTTACCCTCTTTGGCTCGTTGGAACACTCCCTGCTGTTGAATTACAGCATGTGGATAAGTATACAGGTGTACCGGAAGATAACGCTGGCTATGTTCTATTTTCATGCTTTCTGGAACCTTTGGTTCCATGAATGTACCATGTATCATCTATTCGCCTTAAGTGAGTGTAATTGACTTTGATTGTGCAAGAATGTACCAGGTTGTCTGAAGATTTCACAACTGCTTGCTGATTTGCCTTGCTTTATGCTCAAACTCTGCTGCTTGCTTTATTACGCTACTACCAATAAGCCTAAACTGGAGAACTTTGCTGGCAATTGACTGCTTTACTGAGCTTGCTAACACTCATGCATTGTCTGTCTGCTATTTCTCTCAAGCAATCTTTGGATATCCTTTTTGGCATTAACTGCTACATTGAGCATAGGTGGTGCACCACTTTAGCTTTCTATTTAGCCATGTCCTTGTACTATAATACATCTATGGGGGACCCCTTACTTGCATGATTTTAAATGTTCATATGTTTAATTAATTTTTTGTACTCCTAATAGTATACATTTTTTGCATAGATATATTATATTATATCATAATATATTATACATTTTTTGCATAGATCTTTTGTATCTGATTTTTCATTATTGTAATATAGACTTATAGGTGCTGTTTTGCCTAGACTTTTAGACCTCAATTATTTGGTGAGATCTACTTTCTCTTTTTTGCATGTATAGAAATTCCTTTCTAGGTTGCACTATAAGCTTGATGGTATAGAATGTTATGAAGTGAGCATTACACATTTTTTATTTTTCTATAGGAACAAGAAGCTCCCTAGCTATGAGGGAAGTATCTCGGATTCTGGAGTGGGCGGAGACCCACATTTGTTTGCTGTCAGCAATCAACATTCCGGGGACAACTGGGAAGTGGTTTTCCTCAGCAGACAATCCTTTCATCCGGGGGAATGGTCTCTCCATCCCGAGTGTTTACAGAGATTTGCAAGAGGTAGATCTTATGATGTCTCCATACCAAGCTACCTAGATATGGGTCGAGGTACAGGGATCCTCAGACTTAGCTAACAGATGCATTAGCGGTGCCTTGGAGGTTCCAACTAATTTATCTTTTCCGGCCGTTACCACTTCTTCCTAGTGTAGTGGCTCGAATTAAGCAGGCATCAGTGATACTGATTGCTCCGTCTTGGCCGCAAAGGATATGGTTCATGGACTAGTGGGGTTGTCATCTCCTTCATGAAATTTACCTTGTTGCAGGGATCTGCTGACCAAGGTCTCTTTGTTCTTCTATGTCTAGATTCTCTGAGGCTGAATGCGTGGAGATTGAACGCTCAGTCCTAGCCAAGAGAGGGTTTTCTGAGAGTGTTATTTTTACTCTCATTCAAGCTTGTAGCTGGTTGCTCATTGCATCTATCATAAGGTGTGGAGGACCTACTTATTCTGTTTTCCAGGATGAACTGTTGAAGGGCTTTTCTGCAAGTCCCCTGAATGGACAGATTTTGGCCCTGTCTGTGTTACTGTCCGAGAGGTTCACTGTGCTTCCTGATGTGCAGTCATTTGTTAAGGCTCTGCTAGGATCAGACCTGTGTTTTGATCTATTGCTCTTCCTTGGAGTTTAAATCTTGTTCTTAAAGTTTTGCACAGGCTCCGTTGGAACCTATGCATGCAGTAGACATTAAATTGCTGTCTTGGAAGGTTCCTTTTCTATGGGCTATTGCTTCTGCGTGCAGAGTATCTGTGATTGCTGTCTTGCAATGCACCCTTCCTTATCTGGCTTTCCATGCTGATAAGGCTGTTCTACGAACCAAGTTAAGTTTTCTTCCTAAGGTTGTGTCAATTCGCAACATAAATCAAGAGATTGTGGTTCCTTCCTTATGTCCTAATCCTTCTTCATCGAAGGAACGTTTTCAGCGTAATTCTGGATGTGATTTGTGCCAGGAATTTAGACAAACTTCTTTTTTCTGTTTGTTCTCTTTTCTGGGAGGCGTGGGGGTCAGAGGACCTCTTCGACTTCCTTATCTTTTTGGCTGAGTGTCATCTGTTTAGCATAGAGACAGCTGGACATAAGCCTCCTCCTCTGGAAATAAGCCTCCTCATTCTACAGGAGCAGTGGTTTCCTCTTGGGCCTTCAAGAATGAGGCCTCTATGGATCAGATTTGTAAGGCGGCTACTTGGTCCTCCTTACATATTTTTTCCAGACTTTACAAGTTTGATGTTTTTGCTTCTGCTTAAGCTTTGGCTAGGGTGTCTTTGCATCCTCCTGGTGGCCAGGTGCTGTATTTCCTAAAAGTAATGAATGCAGCTGTGGCCTCACCCCATCAGAAGAAAAGACAATTATCTGGTAAGCATAATTTAAGTTTTTTGTAATGTTAGTTTTTTTTTTTTCATTTTTGGAACTTAGTTTTTTTATTTTTCGTTTATTTTTATTTTTTTAAATAGTTATGTTAGGTTTATTTATAATTTTAGCTTAAGTTTTTTTATTTCACTGGTAAATTTTATTTATTTTAAGATAGTTAAATTGTAACTTTAATTTAAAGTTGGGGGTGTTAGGTGGTTTAGGGGTTAATCGTTTAATAGTTAGGACTTGCGGCAGGTTTTTGGTGGCATTGGGGGTTAATAGGACTTGCAGTGGGTTTGTGGCAGCATAGTGGGTTAATAGATAGTACTTGCGGTGGGTTTATGGTGGCATAGGGGGTTAATAGTTAGGACTTGCAGTGGGTTTATGGCAGCATAAGGAGTTAATAGTTGGGACTTGTGGCAGGTTTATGGCGTCATAGGTGGCTAATAGATACTACTTGCAGTGGGTTTATGGCGGGCTAGGGGTTAATAGTTAGGACTTGCAGTGGGTTTATGGCAGGCTAGGGGTTAATAGTTAGGACTTGCAGTGGGTTTATGGCCACATAGGGAGTTAATAGTTAGGACTTGCTGTGGGTTTATGGTGGGATAGGAGGTTAATAGATAGTACTTGCAGTGGGTTTATGGCGGCATAGGGGGTTAATAGTTAGGACTTGCGGTGGGTTTATGGTGGCATAGGGAGTTAATAGTTAGGACTTGCAGTGGGTTAATGGTGGCATAGGGGGTTAATAGTTAGGACTTGCAGTGAGTTTATGGTGGAATATGGGTTAATAGTTAGATAGTAGCAGTGTGTTGGTGGTGGCATAGGGGTTAATAGTCAGTAAATTGCAGTGGGTATGTGGCGGTTTAGATGTTTATTAATTAGTGTTAGTTTGCCAGCGTGGAGTACTTCGGTTTAGGGGTATTAGGAGTAGCGGGTAGGCAGACAGCAATTATTCAAAGGTATCCTTTTACTATAAATCAGCAAAATGGTCATCGATGCTTGGTGTTGTCTAAGCCAGCTTCGCCGACCAAAGGCGTGTATAGTGAACTCCTCTCGGCAATGCCGCTATGTCGGGAACTTTGAAGATTCCAACAAGCTCGCTCTACATAGCGGCGGATCCCTTTAAATATAATTTGCTACCTCGTAGCACTTTTTGATCATCGGGGCCTAAATGTTATTACATTTAAATTTTGCACTTTCTATTTTGTATTTTCATTTGTATACAGCAGTGTATTTAGGATTTCAATTTTATAAATTCTACTTATGCCTTCACAGTTTCTGTATAACTTTAACAAATTAGGCTCACACTTTCTATATTTATGTGTTTCTTTAAAAATTAGATTGCACTTTGCATGTCTCTTATTTAAAGGGACATAATACTCATATGCTAAATGACTTGAAAGTGATGCAGCAGAACTGTAAAAAGCTGACAGGAAAATAGTACTTGAACATCTCTATCTAAAAAATGAAGATACTTTACCTCACAATTTCCTCAGCTCACCAGAGTAAGTGCTATGTAAACAGTTATTCTTCAGCTGCTGTCCAGCTGCAGGTAGAAAAAAAAAGTAAGAAATGAACAGCAGCCAATCAGCATCAGCAGGGCTGAGGTCATTAACTCTTTTACTGTGATTTCATGAGATTTCATAGTAAACTTCCTTAAACTAAATAGGGAAATAACATGAGTGTGCATGAAGCATGCTCCTTTGCAGGTCCAGGGAAAGGCATACTGATTTTCTGCTTTACATTTACAATAGGGTGTGAATACTTAGCTTCAATTTTACCCCAAAATGCCCTTTCTTGGATTTCACATGGGAGATAGAGGATAACTGGAGAACCCCTGGGGCTGATATAAAGCCTCCCTTTTAATCAATTTCAAATTAAACTGAAATGTTTTCACTACAATTTAACTTGCTTTTGTCTGTATTTTAGTATATATTACTTGTCTGTTAAAATAAGTGTATTGTGAATTTTAAGCAAACTTCACCTGCATACAGCTGGCGAGACAAATCAATGAGATTGATTTAAAATGTTTAAAATGAACTTGTTTAATATGTTTAGAAAATTTCACAAGACTGAGAGAGCTTCATACATACCCTGTGACCTCCCCTGTTTAGCCCAGGGAACTGCCCTGTCCCCCCCTCTTTCTGAAACTGTCAGTTGTAGTTTGGAATGCAAATACATGGTGCAATGTAATTTGTAAAAGCTACAATGAACTATACAAAGTATGATTTAGGTTATTAAAGTAACACAGTATAATCAGAATGTGTAAAATCACTGCTTGATCTAAATCTAAATTTATTAAAATATAAATAAGAGTGCAAAGATAAAAAGCAATCATACAAATTCTTCAAATTCAAATCAGCCAATAGAATGAAAGGAAAGCTTCAAATCATCCATTAGGAATGCAAGAATATCCCCATATAAAAGGGGTACCTTGGTACCTTGCATTCACAATTCAGTGTGTAGCTGGGGACCGCATGAAGAAGAGCACCCTGTACATTGTGTCAAGATGAGGACCTCAAGATGGACCGCCGGAGTAGAAGATGGATAAAGATGGAGCACCACCGCCATCAACATCGGTGAGTGCTAACTTGGGGGTTAGTGTTAGTTTTTTGGGGTGGATATTTTTTTTTAAAGATTAGGGTTTGTTTTTTTTCTTTAATGGGCAGCAAAAGAGCTGAATGTCCTTTTAAGAGCAATGCCCAGCCAAATGCCCTTTTCATGGCACTTTGTAGATTTTTTTAGATAGTTTTTATTTTTATTTTGGGGGGATGGGGGGTTTATGTTAGAGGGGTTAATGTGTTTTTTTATTATTTAAAAAAGATCTTTGCACTACTAATGGCCCTTTTAATGTGCTATGGTTAGTTTTGTTTTTTTATTTTAAGGTGGGCTTTTTTGGGTGGGTATTAGAATAGGAATACATATTTGTGTTAATTACTTTGTTATTTTCTGTAATGTTAGCCTTTTTTTTAGATTTTTTGTTGTAATGCTAGGTTTTTTATTTTTAATAATGGTAGTTTTTTTTTAAAGGTAAGATTAGGCTTTTATTTAATTTTACAGGTAATTTTTTTAAGGTAGTTAGGATTTTTTTGTAAATTTTAATTAGGGTTGTTAGGGGGTGTTAGGTTTAGTAGTTAGTGTATTACTGGTACTTTGCAATGTGGGGGGATGGCGGTTTAGGGGTTAATAGTATAGTATAGTTATTGCGATGTGGGTGGATGGCGGTTTAGGGGTTAACAGTATATTTAGTTAGTTTGCATGTGAGGGTGTGGTGGTTTAGGGGTTAATAGTGTAGTGGGAACTTTGCGTTGGGCTATGTGGCGGTTTAGGGTTTATTAGACTAGGGGCTTATGATTTGGGTTAGCGCGCAAGTAGGGTGTTTGTTTTTGTACTTTTTTTGCTACATTGACTTCTATGGAGCCGTAGGTTATTGCGCTAGCAGTAGGTCATTTGCACGAGTGGGATTAGCGCTAGAGCAATCATTTTTTACTTTCTACTCGTAATACCAGTGCAACCTAACTCGCGCAAATGACTTACCGATAGCGCAATTAGTACAATCACATGTTAGCTCTCCACTTGTAATCTAGCCCTATATACTGTATATATATATAAATTTAGTTTTTGGTAGAGGGGTTGTAAGAAATGTGCTTTTCCTTTAAGGAACTCAACAATAGCTTAAATTTTGCAGTTTCAATTTTATATAAATCTTACTGCAATTAAAGGTATAGATAATGTCTCTTCAACAAACTGTAGTTTTAATATAAGTGATTTTTGGTTGTTTGTTGCTGACAAGTTATATTGATGATTTAGTATGTCCTAGATTCCTTTGATAAGATCAGTCACTAAATCCCCCAAAAATGAATTTCATAATACAGGTAGTTTTCTTAGATAAACTTCACTTCAGTATCAGTTGTTATCCCCATTACGGAAACCCAGATGCAATCAAATATACAGTTTTCCAAAAGAAGGTTATGTACTTTTAATTCTGTGGATGATCCTGTGTTCAACTTGCAAGCGGATGTTTTACCTCTATTGTGAATCTTCCAAACTCTGTGATGCGGTAGCTACAGGATGATGGTTGGGGGAGGAGACAAACAGTACGAAGTCGTTCCGTTCAGCTAACGACATTCGTGACGTCACAAAAAGAAAACAAGAATGTCTTTACAGCAGTTCTTATAGTAAAGTAGAATTGCAACGGCTAAAACTTGGTAAGTCCAGTCACAGTCTTATACTTAACTTGGTTAGCTTTGTTGTGAGCGAATATGCTTGCGGCTGAGTCTTATCCTTGCAGAATCAGGTGCAGCTTGTCAGAATGGATTCACTCGTTACCTTATGTATCCAAACGAGTTGTTACAAAATAGTATTGCAGCAAGTACAGGAAAGTTCAGAGAATCTTTCAAAGTTGAAGATAGTTTGTTGAAGAAGCTGAATGGATAATCAGCTTAACTTTAAACCTTGTATTTATTTTATTTAGCTCAGGTCCAGAGCAGTTAGTATAACCACTTCAGAAAAATACTAAGCACTGATTAAAGGTTGGGTCGGTTTTTAAAGGAGGAGAAACTAATGATGATGTCAGAGTGATGATGAAATTTAAAGGTATAGTAGGTGAATGAATGAAATCCTGACAGGGGTAGAGCACTCAAGTGACAATTGCATGTAGCATAATCCAGTGCCCAGGGTGCCTCCGTAATGGGGTGTAGATAAATGAGCAGAAAGACACGGTGCACTCACTGGGACTTGAATTTTTTTCCTGTTTAATAGCAGTGACGTTTCGGGGGTTACCTCCATCCTCCACCTGTTTGCTTCTTAGCGCTACTGTCTGCGTTCTGGTGGCCTGTGACATCACGGATCCCCCGTGATCACGTGACCCGACGTGCATGTTACTATCACCACGGCAACCAGATGCCGTCACCATAGCAGCCTGAAAATACAAAGAAACAGATGACACCGTGAAGTTTAACATATATATGTGACTTACGCAAAAGAAGAATTTTCTAATAAATAAAATGTAATAAATTAAGCATATGATATAGTAACATAATATGAACAAATATTATAAACAAATAATATAAACAATACTAGTGTTGCACACAGAAATCGTCAGTGCTAAAGTGCTTTATATAAACAAATGAAGTCCATAAATAATCGTAAAGAAAATGTTCATGAAAAAATGTTCATGAAATGTGAGTTCAGATCAAAACAATTGTAGGGTAAATACCTCCCTTATACCGTCCTGCTAGATAAAGCAAAACTTGTACTCTCCAGCGAGTATTCTGGGGCTCATTCCAAACACTCCAACTCGTGGCAACGGCCCCTGAATCGGACGAGAAGATGACGTCACTCAGTGACAGGTATGGTAACCGAGATGATATCCGAGATGCTGCTCCTATGATGTTGAACTCAATCCTCTCAGCGTTACAGAAATGCAGATGAACATGGAAACAAAAGAAACGCAAAAACTCAATTCAAGTGAGTTTATTTAGAAAATGACAAACATGTACATAAAATCACACTTACAAGATTTGCAAGAATTATCAGCTTATTGTCAATGCAGACAATCAGGTAAGCGATTTACAGGATCAAGTCTGGAAAGGTGATATAAGACATGCCCTACACGTATAACCACCGTGTTTCCCAAAAAGGGCATTCGCCGGATTCAAGATTCTGAAGATTCTGATTTGTTTATATGTACCACTGATAAAAGCGAACTTCAGAATCTTGAAACCGGCGACTGCCCTTTTCGAGAAACACTGTGGTTATACGTGTAGGGCATGTCCTATGTCACCTTTCCGGACTTGATCCTGTAAATCGCTTACCTGATTGTCTACATTGACGATAAGCTGATAGTTCTTGCAAATCTTGTAAGTGTGATTTTATGTGTGTGTTTGTTATTTTCTAATTAAACTTACTTGAATCGAGTTTTTGCGCTTCTTTTGTTTCCATATATATGTGACTTGTAAGCAACAAAATAAAAACAATACAAGACGTTTCTATTCTAGGCTATACTGATGCTGGCATATAATCCTTAAACTGGCCCAAGACACCTACATTAAATATAAATACTAATATTAACCAATTGTCCATCCTGCTTAAAGGGATAAACACAATTATAACACTGGCAATCACACAAGGAGTGGAGGTGATAAAGTCACTTCCACGAAAGAATGCGGTTCTAGCACTCACTGTCTTAACCTATTATGCGGCGTCAACTTCCAGAGTATAAAACTTAACTTTTATTTATTTGGCTAAAATTATTGGAGAAGGGGGAAAAAAGGGAAACATAAACAATTAAAAACCTAGGATAGAGTAGTCATGTATAGATTCTGTTATATACAGTAATTGTGTAAATAGGCCTTTGGGGTATGATAGCCCAAATAATAGTATTACAGTATAATCTATACAGAAATCGGTGTGGCACACCGGCTCAATTAAATGAAGCTTTGTTAATGTTGTGTAGATTGCTATAACGCTACCCAGTGGGGGATTACTTCTGCTCAGCTTAGTTAGAGATAGTGGGTTTTCAGCAATAGCAAGGATATCAAATACAATAAGTAGTCAGTTTAATGCTGACATAATATGTTTATATATATATATTGCTGTCATCCATACTGTAAGGCTGTTATTTATTTGAAGTAATCAATCACACATAGGATAATCTACACAAGAAATGCTGAATTTATATGGGTTGTCCAGTGGGGGAAACAATACATGTGTTATAGTGTTGGGCTACTTCTTTTATCTAAGATACCTGAGATAAGATAACTGCCAGTTTTATGGTTCAGTTATTCATTATTGTATCAGTGTAAATCGCTTGAGACAGACAGTGTTATTACTGCTCTTGTCTATCCATTCACTCACTTCTTTATTTACTTATCGTAGGGTTAATGTCAAGTAAATTGGTTTACAGGAATTATAATGTCCCAATACCTCTTTTGTAATCACGTTTGACCCTTTGGTCTGGGATAGTTTTGTGTTAAGAGTGAACTAGATATTTAGTGTTATCAAGCTATTATTATTTCAGGCTTAAATGTAACCTGCTGTATCTATATTGTCATTCTGTTTCATAATAGCTGAGTGTGCATTGAAAAGGCACTAAGTATTCTGCATTACCACGTCAGAGTAGTGGTGTGGTATTAAACATAAGTACAAAAGGTAACTTTATTTTTATGTAGCAGAGGTTTTGTTACCGTGCTGTTCCTATGCAAGCCCCAATAAAATGTTATATACTATCAATGGTTGTTGGTATAATTAGATCAGCTTATTTTGGTGCGGTAATACCACTACAAAGAGTTAAGTATTTGGGTACAATTTTTTGCACCGGTGGTAGTTAGTAAAGTTCACTGAGCATTAACAGTACTACTTGCAGTGTTGTACAGCACCTGTGGTGAGTGTTATAGTGAGTTAGAATTCACTGAGCATAGATAGTACCACTTTAATAAGATCACGGTCAGTATTCAAATGTAAAGTTTTATTACAGAAGTAAAACGTAATATAGTTAATTTTAATTTTTTAGGCAGCAATAGTATACCTGCAGTAAGATCGCTACATGTATCTCAGTACCCTGTTAATATGTACACTTTAGCACACTTATGTAATATAGTTAGATGCTGTTATGAATACTGTTTTCTTATTCACAAAATAGTGTCGAGCTGCCGGCAGGCAGTGTATTCTGTTAGTCTGCTGTTATGAATCTATCTCTATGTTACTTGCCTGAATTGGCAGTAATTTGTAATATGTATGGTTTTGCTTGTAACCTAAATTAGCCCAGTTACCCACGTAAATACCCCATAATAGTTATAGCCGTGTTGTCTCACTCAACCGTTAACATATTATTAATTACGCTATGAGGAGGTCATAAATTTAGGCTTCTGGTATAAGCGATATGCCTCTGATTATGAGTCAGTGGATATCCCTCTAAGTATTGTTTCCTAAATAGTGTACAACGCTGACACCCTATGGATGCCGGTGAGCCACAGTAAAACGTAACAGACTACTTTCTCCTAATTTTAAAAAAAGAGCTGAACAGTGCTCTGTCTCTACACCTAACGCGTTTCGCCCGTACAGGGCTTTATCAAAGGCGGCGGGCCGCCCGTCTCTGTGAAATTTAAACCCGGTACAAACCGGAAGTTCCGCCTTAGAAATTTTCTGATTGGGCAAATCTTTGTGTCATTCCATGTTCTCGTTTTTTCATGTTGTGGGTCCCGGATGTTATTAAGGAGGATTTTTATGGATAAACTTAAGGTGGAATATGTTTCATTGAGATCGATTTGATGTATATATGTTATTATGTATATACATAAATCTATCATTCCATTCAAATATAATACCATCCATGGCAAGCTTGTTCAATTATATCGGAAATAATTTCAGTTACTTATATTCCTTCAATGCAATAGTAAATATGTATCTCTTTAGCTATATGTAATAAGTTTAAAATGTGGTTTTCAGATAATATGTCTTTTCCAATGTTTATAGTGTTTTGATGCAGGTACCAATTCAGAGGACCAGGTTGAATAGTTTAGTGATGTAACCTCATGAATCTTATACTAAGGTGATCGTATCTGTATTAATTGTTTAGTTATTTGTGAGTCTGCAGGATTTTACTCGAACTTTGTGTTTAGGTTTAGAGATCTTTAGTGGCTAGTCAGATGATGATTTTAAATTTAAAATCAACTGTTCAGATTTATGATGTTCTCGTTCTTGCTTCCGCTGTACTGAAAGATTTATTTTAGGGAAGTAATTGATGGAATGAAATGAGAGTAAGTACAGTGAAAATCTATACTAGAGTAAGAAAGTCCATGATTTCTTACATATTTTTATATTCCAGGACTTTCTTTATTCTATGAAGGCGTATGACTGGTGATTTTATAAAAAAATAATAAATAATAATAATTGTAATGACCATGCGTGCTATTAATGACGTGATGGTATGTGATTAAGTGTGAATGGTGAGCAATTTGATGTGTCTTAAACAATTGAAAACCGCAAAAAGAAAACCCAAGATCCCATGAAACAGCAAAAGAAACCCTAAAAATATAAAAGAACAATTTCTAAGTGGATAGTGAGGGTGTAAGTGGGAATATTTTATTCAAAAATATTTTATTCCTCAAAAGAATATATTTATTTATTTATAATGGTGAGGTATAATGTGTCTTGACATGTTGTGATGAGTGTATATATCCTGAGGTGAGTGAATGGTACGGTGATATGAAGTGATAAAAGAGATGTTATTCTCCTGTTTTTGTTTTAAGAAATGAGAAAGTGGAATTACTATACTTGTGTGGCGTGAATAAGAGTGATGATAATTTAATATACAGAATGTTCCCTTTATGGGGGTTGCTTATGTGAAAGTTAACGGTTGAGTGTTAGTGATGATTTAGTGCAAGATGTGACAATACTCAATTTATTGTCATTGTATTGAAAAGTTCTTGTTGTCATAGAGTATGTTGTATGAGTTCTTATTGAGTCCATCTAACGTAGAAATTCTCATCTTAGTCTCTTTCCAGATAGTGTGTTTACTTATATTAATGCATCTTGTAATCTAAACATGGTTATAGCTTATATTAGGAAAATGATGACTTCTCACCATTTTAGTGTAATTTTACAATTATTTCCCCATTGTTGATGGGATTGGAGTTTTAAGAAGATATTTGCCTAAGACAGTTTTTGAAAGGCAGGTACATAATTGATTCTTCTCTACATATTTTATAAAAATGTGAAATAATTGTTTTGTTCATTAAGACCTGTTGGATATACTGAATTGAGTAAGTATATCCATCTGCTCTCTGCTCGTAATAGAGCAGTTTCAAGATCTCCTCCTCTTATCCCTAGGCTCACTTTTTCTATGCCCCAGCAAACCATATCTTCTTGTTTCGAGTTGTGGTATTCCAAGAAATGTGTTGCTACGCTTGTAATGGATTTGCCATCCAATTTGTCCTTTGCTGCATTTTTGATGTTCCTTAGGTGTTCCATTAATCTGGTTCTTAATTTTCTGGTCGTCATGCCGACATAGTATTTGTCACATGTGCATTGGAGTACATAGATTATCCCTTCACTTTGGCAGCTGATGTATCTCCTAATTTTATGTGTTGTGCCAAAACGGTCCATGATGTTCGTGGTTTTCTTAATGTATTTACAAGTGCTGCAGTTTCCACATTTATGGCATCCTGGATTAAATGCAATTTTTGTTTTCTTTGGTTGGAAATGACTGCTAGTTAGTAGATCTTTTAAATTTTTAGTTTATAGCAGGTCTGTTTCCTAAACATCTTTTTAATGTGGGGTCAGTCATTAAAATATCCCAGTGCTTTGATATAATTTGTACTACTTCAGAGGTTTGTGAATTATATGTAAGGACCAACCTGGGTTTATTGTCATTGGTTTTAGTCTTTTTATGTAAAAGTTCTTGTCTTTTGGTTCTCTGAGCTCTATATTTGGCTTGTTTGATTTTCCTTTTACTGTAGCCTCTTTCTATTAGCCGTGAGGATACTTGTTTAGCTCGTATTTGAAATGTAGTGTCTTCCGAGCAGTTCCTCCTGGTTCTGAGGAATTCACCCGTTGGTAAACCTCGAATGGTACCTGGTGCATGCGCACTTGTACTGTGTAGGATGCTGTTGGTTGCTGTATGTTTTCTATACAGATCTGTTTGAATGTTGCCTTCAGGATCTTTTTTAATGGTAAGGTCTAAGAAATTTATTTCACTTTGACTTGCTTCATACGTAAGTTTTATGTTTAAGTTGTTCCTGTTCAATATACTTAAGAATGTCAGAAGTTCCTCTTGAGTTCCTTCCCAGATGAAAAAGATGTCATCTATGTACCTTATCCACATGGGTATAAGGTCTGTGTATATATTGTTTTTATCAGAGAACACTTCTTCTGCCTCCCACCATCCTAAAAAGAGATTGGCATAGGTCGGGGCACAGGCTGTGCCCATGGCAGTGCCCCGGACCTGTAAATAGTGTTGGTTGTCAAAAATGAATGTGTTGTTGGTTAGTACAAATTCCAGTAGGTTAAGGATGAAATCATCATGTGGTTTTCCCTCTTCAGATTTTTGTTCTAAGAAGTAGCGAACTGCTTGTAAACCATCTTTATGTTGAATTGATGTATATAATGACTCAACATCCGTTGTTACCAGCCATGTTGATTTATTCAAAGAGATATTATTTAGTCTCTGAAGGACCTGCATGGTATCTTGAACGTATGAGGGGAGCTCAGCAACATAATCTCTTAAGCGAAAATCTATATATTCGCTTGCTCTTTCAGTGAGGCATCCTATACCGGAGACAATAGGTCTTCCTGGTGGAGTTTCTTGATTCTTGTGAATCTTCGGTATTAGATAGAATGTTGCGGTCTTTGGTTTAGTTACATTAAGGTATTTTTTCTCTTTTTCATTGATAACCCCTTCATATGCAGCTTCCGTGATCAGTTTATTGTATTTCTTGTGGATATTAGTTGTTGGGTTATTAAACAGTTTCACATAGCAACTTGTATCCTTGAGTTGTTTGTATACTTCTTTTAAGTATAATGTGAGGGGCCAAATTACAATGTTACCGCCCTTATCTGAATTTCTAATGACAACTTCATCCCATTGTTGCATCTCTTGTAGTGCTTGTCTCTCTTTGTAGGTTAGATTATTGATTTTGGGAGGTATATTCAAACTGGTAATCTCATTGCAGACCATCTCATTGAATATGTCCAATTGTGGGGCATTTACATTTTGCGGTACAAAGGTAGATTTATTATGGATCTTATTTCTCCATTTTTTGTTCATACTTGGATCATTTTCATCTAGTAAACTCTGTAAATCTTGAATTTTTTGAATTTCCTCTGAGTTCCAGCCCCATTCTGGTTCTTTATCTGTAAAGAATTTTTTTAGGAGCAATTTCCGTATGTACAGTTGAATGTCTTTTATGACTTCAAACTTATCTACTGTTTGTGATGGACAAAATGAAAGTCCCTTTGATAATAAACAGATGTGGCTTTCTGAGAGTTGGATGTCAGACAGATTGATAATTCTTAGTGATTTGGGAGAATGGGCTGGGGGTCCTCTTGTATTGATTCCCATTCTTCTGATGGTTCGACTGTTGAAATGTCCTCCCTCTGGCAGGCTTTTTGTTTTTTCCTCCCCCCTCTTCTAGTTTGTCTTCTTCCCCGCCTGATTCTAAAAAATCCTTCCTCTTGTTACGACTGGACGATCTTGGGGCTAATGTTGTTGTTCTGTTGGGGATGGGAGTAGCTGTACCAGAGCTGCCTTCCTCTCCATCTGTGTCTGATACGTCACTCTCCACAATGGTTACCTTTGGATTTTTGTTTGGCTGTCTGTAGAATGATCTATTGCGCCATTTATATACTCTGTTATTGCTGAAGTCGTTAATATCTCTGTTCAATTTACCTTGTTTGGTATTTTTTAGTTCTAATTCATATTTGTCCAGTTCTTTCTGATAGGTTTTATATGATTTTTCAAATTCTGAGTTATCTTGGAATTGTTTTAGTATTTCATTTTGTTCTTTTATTTTAGTTTCCAATAGATCATATTCTGATTGGTCATTTTTCATGAGTATTTTCATTAGTTTTGTAGAACATTCTGAGAGTGCTTCCTCCCATTCTATACTGAGTTGTTGATTTTTAAATTCGTATGCCGGGAACAACTGAATTCTTAGACCTCTAGGTATGAGTTTCTTTTGGATATATTTTTCGAAAAAATGACGGTTCCACCATACTTTATCTTGTTTAAACATGGTCTTATGTAATTCTCTGAGGGCAAGTTTGATGTTTTTGCTTCTGCTTAAGCTTTGGCTAGGGTGTCTTTGCATCCTCCTGGTGGCCAGGTGCTGTATTTCCTAAAAGTAATGAATGCAGCTGTGGCCTCTCCCCATCAGAAGAAAAGACAATTATCTGGTAAGCATAATTTAAGTTTTTTGTAATGTTAGTTTTTTTTTTTTCATTTTTGGAACTTAGTTTTTTTATTTTTCGTTTTTTTTTTTTTTTTTTAAATAGTTATGTTAGGTTTATTTATAATTTTAGCTTAAGTTTTTTTATTTCACTGGTAAATTTTATTTATTTTAAGATAGTTAAATTGTAACTTTAATTTAAAGTTGGGGGTGTTAGGTGGTTTAGGGGTTAATCGTTTAATAGTTAGGACTTGCGGCAGGTTTTTGGTGGCATAGGGGGTTAATAGGACTTGCAGTGGGTTTGTGGCAGCATAGTGGGTTAATAGATAGTACTTGCGGTGGGTTTATGGTGGCATAGGGGGTTAATAGTTAGGACTTGCAGTGGGTTTATGGCAGCATAAGGAGTTAATAGTTGGGACTTGTGGCAGGTTTATGGCATCATAGGTGGCTAATAGATACTACTTGCAGTGGGTTTATGGCGGGCTAGGGGTTAATAGTTAGGACTTGCAGTGGGTTTATGGCGGGCTAGGGGTTAATAGTTAGGACTTGCAGTGGGTTTATGGCCACATAGGGAGTTAATAGTTAGGACTTGCTGTGGGTTTATGGTGGGATAGGAGGTTAATAGATAGTACTTGCAGTGGGTTTATGGCGGCATAGGGGGTTAATAGTTAGGACTTGCGGTGGGTTTATGGTGGCATAGGGAGTTAATAGTTAGGACTTGCAGTGGGTTAATGGTGGCATAGGGGGTTAATAGTTAGGACTTGCAGTGAGTTTATGGTGGAATATGGGTTAATAGTTAGATAGTAGCAGTGTGTAGGTGGTGGCATAGGGGTTAATAGTCAGTAAATTGCAGTGGGTATGTGGCGGTTTAGATGTTTATTAATTAGTGTTAGTTTGCCAGCGTGGAGTACTTCGGTTTAGGGGTATTAGGAGTAGCGGGTAGGCAGACAGCAATTATTCAAAGGTATCCTTTTACTATAAATCAGCAAAATGGTCATCGATGCTTGGTGTTGTCTAAGCCAGCTTCGCCGACCAAAGGCGTGTATAGTGAACTCCTCTCGGCAATGCCGCTATGTCGGGAACTTTGAAGATTCCAACAAGCTCGCTCTACATAGCGGCGGATCCCTTTAAATATATTTTGCTACCTCGTAGCACTTTTTGATCATCGGGGCCTAAATGTTATTACATTTAAATTTTGCACTTTCTATTTTGTATTTTCATTTGTATACAGCAGTGTATTTAGGATTTCAATTTTATAAATTCTACTTATGCCTTCACAGTTTCTGTATAACTTTAACAAATTAGGCTCACACTTTCTATATTTATGTGTTTCTTTAAAAATTAGATTGCACTTTGCATGTCTCTTATTTAAAGGGACATAATACTCATATGCTAAATGACTTGAAAGTGATGCAGCAGAACTGTAAAAAGCTGACAGGAAAATAGTACTTGAACATCTCTATCTAAAAAATGAAGATACTTTACCTCACAATTTCCTCAGCTCACCAGAGTAAGTGCTATGTAAACAGTTATTCTTCAGCTGCTGTCCAGCTGCAGGTAGAAAAAAAAAGTAAGAAATGAACAGCAGCCAATCAGCATCAGCAGGGCTGAGGTCATTAACTCTTTTACTGTGATTTCATGAGATTTCATAGTAAACTTCCTTAAACTAAATAGGGAAATAACATGAGTGTGCATGAAGCATGCTCCTTTGCAGGTCCAGGGAAAGGCATACTGATTTTCTGCTTTACATTTACAATAGGGTGTGAATACTTAGCTTCAATTTTACCCCAAAATGCCCTTTCTTGGATTTCACATGGGAGATAGAGGATAACTGGAGAACCCCTGGGGCTGATATAAAGCCTCCCTTTTAATCAATTTCAAATTAAACTGAAATGTTTTCACTACAATTTAACTTGCTTTTGTCTGTATTTTAGTATATATTACTTGTCTGTTAAAATAAGTGTATTGTGAATTTTAAGCAAACTTCACCTGCATACAGCTGGCGAGACAAATCAATGAGATTGATTTAAAATGTTTAAAATGAACTTGTTTAATATGTTTAGAAAATTTCACAAGACTGAGAGAGCTTCATACATACCCTGTGACCTCCCCTGTTTAGCCCAGGGAACTGCCCTGTCCCCCCCTCTTTCTGAAACTGTCAGTTGTAGTTTGGAATGCAAATACATGGTGCAATGTAATTTGTAAAAGCTACAAAGAACTATACAAAGTATGATTTAGGTTATTAAAGTAACACAGTATAATCAGAATGTGTAAAATCACTGCTTGATCTAAATCTAAATTTATTAAAATATAAATAAGAGTGCAAAGATAAAAAGCAATCATACAAATTCTTCAAATTCAAATCAGCCAATAGAATGAAAGGAAAGCTTCAAATCATCCATTAGGAATGCAAGAATATCCCCATATAAAAGGGGTACCTTGGTACCTTGCATTCACAATTCAGTGTGTAGCTGGGGACCGCATGAAGAAGAGCACCCTGTACATTGTGTCAAGATGAGGACCTCAAGATGGACCGCCGGAGTAGAAGATGGATAAAGATGGAGCACCACCGCCATCAACATCGGTGAGTGCTAACTTGGGGGTTAGTGTTAGTTTTTTGGGGTGGATATTTTTTTTTAAAGATTAGGGTTTGTTTTTTTTCTTTAATGGGCAGCAAAAGAGCTGAATGTCCTTTTAAGAGCAATGCCCAGCCAAATGCCCTTTTCATGGCACTTTGTAGATTTTTTTAGATAGTTTTTATTTTTATTTTGGGGGGATGGGGGGTTTATGTTAGAGGGGTTAATGTGTTTTTTTATTATTTAAAAAAGATCTTTGCACTACTAATGGCCCTTTTAATGGGCTATGGTTAGTTTTGTTTTTTTATTTTAAGGTGGGCTTTTTTGGGTGGGTATTAGAATAGGAATACATATTTGTGTTAATTACTTTGTTATTTTCTGTAATGTTAGCCTTTTTTTTAGATTTTTTTGTTGTAATGCTAGGTTTTTTATTTTTAATAATGGTAGTTTTTTTTTAAAGGTAAGATTAGGCTTTTATTTAATTTTACAGGTAATTTTTTTTAAGGTAGTTAGGATTTTTTTGTAAATTTTAATTAGGGTTGTTAGGGGGTGTTAGGTTTAGTAGTTAGTGTATTACTGGTACTTTGCAATGTGGGGGGATGGCGGTTTAGGGGTTAATAGTATAGTATAGTTATTGCGATGTGGGTGGATGGCGGTTTAGGGGTTAACAGTATATTTAGTTAGTTTGCATGTGAGGGTGTGGTGGTTTAGGGGTTAATAGTGTAGTGGGAACTTTGCGTTGGGCTATGTGGCGGTTTAGGGTTTATTAGACTAGGGGCTTATGATTTGGGTTAGCGCGCAAGTAGGGTGTTTGTTTTTGTACTTTTTTTGCTACATTGACTTCTATGGAGCCGTAGGTTATTGCGCTAGCAGTAGGTCATTTGCACGAGTGGGATTAGCGATAGAGCAATCATTTTTTACTTTCTACTCGTAATACCAGTGCAACCTAACTCGCGCAAATGACTTACCGATAGCGCAATTAGTACAATCACATGTTAGCTCTCCACTTGTAATCTAGCCCTATATACTGTATATATATATAAATTTAGTTTTTGGTAGAGGGGTTGTAAGAAATGTGCTTTTCCTTTAAGGAACTCAACAATAGCTTACATTTTGCAGTTTCAATTTTATATAAATCTTACTGCAATTAAAGGTATAGATAATGTCCCTTCAACAAACTGTAGTTTTAATATAAGTGATTTTTGGTTGTTTGTTGCTGACAAGTTATATTGATGATTTAGTATGTCCTAGATTCCTTTGATAAGATCAGTCACTAAATCCCCCAAAAATGAATTTCATAATACAGGTAGTTTTCTTAGATAAACTTCACTTCAGTATCAGTTGTTATCCCCATTACGGAAACCCAGATGCAATCAAATATACAGTTTTCCAAAAGAAGGTTATGTACTTTTAATTCTGTGGATGATCCTGTGTTCAACTTGCAAGCGGATGTTTTACCTCTATTGTGAATCTTCCAAACTCTGTGATGCGGTAGCTACAGGATGATGGTTGGGGGAGGAGACAAACAGTACGAAGTCGTTCCGTTCAGCTAACGACATTCGTGACGTCACAAAAAGAAAACAAGAAAGTCTTTACAGCAGTTCTTATAGTAAAGTAGAATTGCAACGGCTAAAACTTGGTAAGTCCAGTCACAGTCTTATACTTAACTTGGTTAGCTTTGTTGTGAGCGAATATGCTTGCGGCTGAGTCTTATCCTTGCAGAATCAGGTGCAGCTTGTCAGAATGGATTCACTCGTTACCTTATGTATCCAAACGAGTTGTTACAAAATAGTATTGCAGCAAGTACAGGAAAGTTCAGAGAATCTTTCAAAGTTGAAGATAGTTTGTTGAAGAAGCTGAATGGATAATCAGCTTAACTTTAAACCTTGTATTTATTTTATTTAGCTCAGGTCCAGAGCAGTTAGTATAACCACTTCAGAAAAATACCAAGCACTGATTAAAGGTTGGGTCGGTTTTTAAAGGAGGAGAAACTAATGATGATGTCAGAGTGATGATGAAATTTAAAGGTATAGTAGGTGAATGAATGAAATCCTGACAGGGGTAGAGCACTCAAGTGACAATTGCATGTAGCATAATCCAGTGCCCAGGGTGCCTCCGTAATGGGGTGTAGATAAATGAGCAGAAAGACACGGTGCACTCACTGGGACTTGAATTTTTTCCCATTTAATAGCAGTGACGTTTCGGGGGTTACCTCCATCCTCCACCTGTTTGCTTCTTAGCGCTACTGTCTGCGTTCTGGTGGCCTGTGACATCACGGATCCCCCATGATCACGTGACCCGACGTGCATGTTACTATCACCACGGCAACCAGATGCCGTCACCATAGCAGCCTGAAAATACAAAGAAACAGATGACACCGTGAAGTTTAACATATATATGTGACTTACGCAAAAGAAGAATTTTCTAATAAATAAAATGTAATAAATTAAGCATATGATATAGTAACATAATATGAACAAATATTATAAACAAATAATATAAACAATACTAGTGTTGCACACAGAAATCGTCAGTGCTAAAGTGCTTTATATAAACAAATGAAGTCCATAAATAATCGTAAAGAAAATGTTCATGAAAAAATGTTCATGAAATGTGAGTTCAGATTAAAACAATTGTAGGGTAAATACCTCCCTTATACCGTCCTGCTAGATAAAGCAAAACTTGTACTCTCCAGCGAGTATTCTGGGGCTCATTCCAAACACTCCAACTCGTGGCAACGGCCCCTGAATCGGACCAGAAGATGACGTCACTCAGTGACAGGTATGGTAACCGAGATGATATCCGAGATGCTGCTCCTATGATGTTGAACTCAATCCTCTCAGCGTTACAGAAATGCAGATGAACATGGAAACAAAAGAAACGCAAAAACTCAATTCAAGTGAGTTTATTTAGAAAATGACAAACATGTACATAAAATCACACTTACAAGATTTGCAAGAATTATCAGCTTATTGTCAATGCAGACAATCAGGTAAGCGATTTACAGGATCAAGTCTGGAAAGGTGATATAAGACATGCCCTACACGTATAACCACCGTGTTTCCCAAAAAGGGCATTCGCCGGATTCAAGATTCTGAAGATTCTGATTTGTTTATATGTACCACTGATAAAAGCGAACTTCAGAATCTTGAAACCGGCGACTGCCCTTTTCGAGAAACACTGTGGTTATACGTGTAGGGCATGTCCTATGTCACCTTTCCGGACTTGATCCTGTAAATCGCTTACCTGATTGTCTACATTGACGATAAGCTGATAGTTCTTGCAAATCTTGTAAGTGTGATTTTATGTGTGTGTTTGTTATTTTCTAATTAAACTTACTTGAATCGAGTTTTTGCGCTTCTTTTGTTTCCATATATATGTGACTTGTAAGCAACAAAATAAAAACAATACAAGACGTTTCTATTCTAGGCTATACTGATGCTGGCATATAATCCTTAAACTGGCCCAAGACACCTACATTAAATATAAATACTAATATTAACCAATTCTCCATCCTGCTTAAAGGGATAAACACAATTATAACACTGGCAAGACTAATAGAAAGCTAAATGACCCTAAAAGAAGCCCATCTACATCCCACTATGTATAAATGCATAACATAAGGACTAGTACTCTACAAATGTAGCTGTCTTAGATTTAGATAAAGCAATGCCAGTCCAGGTAAGTATTTAATCCTTTGGGAATTAGAATGCCCAGGGTGTATGTCCATTTAGCTTCACGCTGTAGCAGAGTTTTGGTCCTGTTTCACCCTCTGATGGGGCCGGAACGTGATCAATAATTGTGAATCTTAGATCAGCCACTTTGTGGCTAGCTAAGGCAAAATGCCTAGCCACTGGTTGATCAGATTTTTTCTTGTCCAGAGCAGCCCTTATTGCCATCCTGTGGTTCGCCATACATGTCCTGAAAGTGTCCACCATTTTCCCCATGTAAAATCTTCCACAAGGGCAGTGTAATAAGTAAACTATGTGAGTTGTGGTACACGTTAGGCGGTGTTATAGATAGTACTTTTTGTTCTTGTAAGTATGACAAAAGTATTTTCCTGGGGTTAGACCATTACAGGTAACACACCCTATACATCCGAAACATCCCCTTGGTTAATTAAGCCAAGTATTAGGAATGTAGCAGTCCCTGGGGTCCGACTGTATGAGGTGGTCCCTTATGGACTTTGCTCTTCTGAACCCAACTCTTGGGGATCTAGTACCCTGGAATGGTAGTGTGCGGTCAGTTTCCAGGATAGACCAGTATTTGCTAATGGGTAAAGCTGCTCATTCATCTCCCGTGTTATATGTGAGTACCATTGTCAAATGGTCTTGTTCTTCAGTGTTATCTTTTTCTTTCAAGAGTAACTCCTGGGAGTTGTTTTTTGTTTCTTCTCTGCATTCCCTGAGTAGTTTTTTTGTGTAGCCACTCTTAATAAATTGTGATTCCAGATCATCCAATTGTAGGTGTTTATTAGTCTCCTCTGAATTATTCCTGATAACCTGCTTGATCTGAGATAGGGGTAGTGACCGCTTAGTAGCTGGTGGATGACAGCTCATTGCGTACAGGATAGAATTTTTTTTTCTCTTTTTTTGTATAAAGTGGTCAACAATTCGTCTTCCGTCCTGTAAATCCTCAAATCCAGGAATTAATTTCCATTTTTATCATAGGTCATCTTGAACTTTAATGTTGGATTAATGGAATTAATCTTCTCAAACCATTGTAGTAGTTGTTCTTCATCACCATTCCACAGAAAAAAAGAGATCATCAATAAATCTCCTATAGGATATAATCATATTGTCTTTAAGAGCCATGTTGTCCTGGGTCTTGATCTCCGCCATGTACAAGTTGGCGTAGGTAGGGGCCACGTTCGAGCCCATGGCTGTTCTAGATACTTGCAGATAGAAATCTTTTTCAAACTTGAAGTAGTTTAGCTCCAAGCAGTAGTGCAGTAGTTCTACTATTAATTATTCCGGAGGTCCCACATAGGGATATTTTCTCAATTGCTTGGAGATGGCTGTTAATCCTTCTTGGTGCGGTATAACTATATACAAACTGGGTATATCTATAGTAACCAATAGGAAATAAAAATCCGTAAATCCCTTAATGTTCTTATCATGGAGGATGAATCCAATATAAAATATTCCATATTTCCTACCAATGGTTGTAGTCTTTGATCTGTGAATATGACAATAGGCTGCAATAGGGATCCCATGGCCGAAACTATTGGCCTCCCCGGTGGTGCTTCTAGACTTTTATGGATGTTGGACACCGGAATACAGGGATAATCAACGGTTAGATACTTTTTCTGTTGTTCTGTAAGGAGGGCATTGCAGTAAGCTTCCTCAATGGTGCGATCTATCTGCTGTTTGAAGATTTGAGTGGGGTTATTGTGCAATCTTCTGTATGTTGCTGGGTCATTTAGTTTTTGTAAGTCTTTCTCTCTATAATCCCCTTTATCCGCTTCACGGAAGATGAGGGTATTGTCAGCTTTTAATGTTTTCAGGGCCGTCCATTCCTTAGGTGTGAAGTTGGGTCTTTGTAGAGGGTCTTGCTTGTTGGAGTTTGCCAATTATTTAATAAGCATTCTGTTAAAGATCTTAATGCTAGGGTTATAACTGTTTTAAGATCTTGTGTTTCTCCCCTACTGTTGCCAAAACATTCCTTTAAGCGCAGTGTTCTGCCGAATTTCTGTATATCTACAAATTCATCTGTCCTGGCTGAGGGTATGAAGGAAAGACCTTTTTTGAGGACCTGATGTTCAATGTCCGTGAGGATGTGGCTGCTGAGGTAAGTCCTCATCTGCCGTCCCCTTCTGGGAGGTCTTGGGGGTCGGTCTGTACCCCCTCTCCTGAAATGTGTCCTCTTCCTCGCCTATTTTTTGAGTTTTGAGTGTGTAACTACACTGTAATAGTTGAAAAAACAAACAAAAAGAGACAGATGCGCCACATGGCCCAATATTGTTTGATCCAAAGAATATTAGCTAGTGTGTAATGGATACACTCACATTTGTATAAACACCTCAGTTAGTGCTATAGATGCAGTCTGGGATCTATAACAGTCACACAGAAGACCGACCTCCTGGGTATAGTGTAGAATCTGTATAGAAACAATAAAAGAGACACAGGGTGCCTATATGGCCTAGTATTGTTTAGGCAATGATATTTGTGGACAAATGTAAAAATTCACACACATTTGTTGTAGCATTTCCATTGATGCCAATAAAGCAGGAAGGGATCAATACAGTCACCCAACAGACTTGGTTCAAAGGCACTCAGGATAAGACCACAATCCAGAACATCCAGGGGCCCAGGATATTCAAAAATACTCCAGGTATAAGGCAGCAAGTGTTGAATTATAAAAATGATTTTATTAAAATGTTAAAAAACAAGTGACGAGTTTCTCAGCCTATGGCTGTTTCATCAGGCTTAATAAAATGGTAACAAAACACTTGCTATATATGCCATAAGAGTAATTGAAACAATACATAACACATGATTTGGGGAGTGGCCGACAATGGCCACTCACATTCTAGTGGCCAATCGAATTTGTTACTAAATTAGTAAATCAGGTGTATACCATACATCGTCATTATACAAACAAGATATCATTCACAGGATTAAATATACAAATAGCTATCAACGGTCCTATTCCACAAAAAATCCTAACACATAAAAGCACAAACATAACTTGTCTTATTTTCAAAAATAAGCAGCAAAATAAACAATAATACATATAGCATAAGATGACATAATCATATAACAGCATAGATGTAGCAATATTTTAACACCAATCCAATCCATACAAGTATATTGCCCATAGCTGATAGAGTATATCAATCCTATGCTCAGATGCCTATTCATTGGTCCGATCATGGACACAGTTATAATCAATAGGAGGAAGAAAACCTTACGTCAAAAAAGGGGTGTGTTAGTTGGAAACGTAAACATAGCATCCTATTGGCATAGTGTGGTGATGGCTACTTGTCTATTGGACAAATGTAGATCTAGCCAAAGTGTACTAAAATGGATAGTGTAGGTGATTCTAATGTCAATACCAACATTATTATTGATTGATCAAAATTGGCCTCAAGGGTATCTGACTAACTATAATCGAAATACACATAAGTGAATAAAAATATAATAATTGTTTGTTTATGGGTGTTGATGACTTTGTTTCGCTGCTAAAATTGGGCGACCACACCCCTTTAGTGACTTACGGCATTCATCATATTCCAAAACTCCTCCTGCAAAATACCACACACCGGTACTCAACAGAACGTACATGATTGACAGGTCAGGTTTGAGCATGCGCAATTGAGTCCGTAGGATGCTATACACTATGCCATCAATTTTAGTTACATAGAGTAAGTAAATTAAGATCACAGGATTGATACATTGTATACACTACTATAGATAACACGGTTTAACTCAACAGTGTGCACTATGAGCTTTTGGTGATCAGTTTCTCATTGTTAAAATATTGCTACATCTATGCTGTTATATGATTATGTCATCTTATGCTATATGTATTATGGTTTATTTTGCTGCTTATTTTTGAAAATAAGACAAGTGATGTTTGTGCTTGTATGTGTTAGGATTTTTTGAGGAATAGGGCCATTGATAGCTATTTGTATATTTAATGCTGTGAATGATATCTTGTTTGTATAATGACGATGTATGGTACACACCTGATTTACTAATTTAGTAACAAATTTGATTGGCCACTAGAATGTGAGTGGCCATTGTCGGCCACTCCCCAAATCATGTGTTATATATTGTTTCAATTATGTTACCATTTTATTAAGCCTGATGAAACGCGTCGCTTGTTTTTTAACATTTTAATAAAATAATTTTTATAATTCAACACTTGCTGCCTTATACCTGGAGTATTTTTGAATATCCTGGGTCCCTGGATGTTCTGGATTGTGGTCTTATCCTGAGTGCCTTTGAACCAAGTCTGTTGGGTGACTGTATTGATCCCTTCCTGCTTTATTGGCATCAATGGAGATGCTACAACAAATGTGAGTGTGAATTTTTACATTTGTCCACATATATCATTGCATAAACAATACAAGGCCATATAGGCACCCTGTGTCTCTTTTATTGTTTCTGTACAGATTCTACACTATACCCAGGAGGTCGGTCTTCTGGGTGACTGTTATAGATCCCAGACTGCATCTATAGCACTAACTGAGGTGCTTATACAAATGTGAGTGGATCCCTTACACACTAGCTAATATTATTTGGATCAAACAATATTGGGCCATGTGGCACATCTGTCTCTTTTTGTTTTTGTAGACTGCTGTTCCTGGATCCTGGCCTGGATCACTACAGATTGCTGCCTCCACTACTACTCCATCACTACTAGAGACTTTTTGAACCTATTATTAGTCATTTTTACCTGCTCTTTACATTCATATAATATTTTATTTTGAATATTTTGTTCTATTTTACCATTTGGATTATTGCAATTGTGATGTTAACATAATTGTTGTTTGCCTTGATAGATTGGCAGTTTCGACACATATTTTTAGTTGTGATATTTTGACTATCTTCTGTCTATTAGCCCTTTTTTTGTATTGCTATCTCTTAATCTGTTTTATTATAGTTAAGTGTGACTTCATAGATAGAGGGATCTCCTAATAATCTCATACTACCAATATTACACTTGTCATTTTGACTTTGTCACCTGACTACCACTGATCTCTGGGCACCCCCTAATATTAGTTTTTTATACTGTAATAGTTGGAAGGCTCTGTAAGTTGTACATTACTCTAGTCCTCGAAAACCAGAGCTGTTCCCTGAGCTGTCAACCGTATTTAAATTCCAAGTTTTATTGTACCTCGGTCTCCAATTTCGGTTGGACCTGTATGTACTCCTCTCCTCTGGGTGTAAGTTTCCATCTGTATATAATTTTTTCTTTGTAGTCATTCATGAGAACCTCAAGTTTTCTGTCCTTAAATGCAATAAGGTCATCCTCATATTTTCGCACTTCGTCTTTCATTTTCTGCAGCCAGTCCTGTTCACTGTCTTTCCTCAGTATGTCCAGGTTGGATTTTTCAAAGGTCTCCATTTCTGCTTTATTTAATGCTAGCAGTGTCCCCACCTACTCTATGACCAGGATGATTAAATCTAGGGAGCATTTGTTTAAGATCTTGCACCATTTGGTGCAGAATTTGGGATTGTTTTTCCCCCTAGTAGGAAGGTTCCTTATTTTAAAGGCCCTCGGTATGTACCTCTTTCTATTCATATTTAATGTAGGTGTCTTGGGCCAGTTTAAGGATTATATGCCAGCATCAGTATAGCCTAGAATAGTACAGATGACATTGTGATGTTTAACATATATATGTTAAACATCACAATGTCATCTATTTCTTTGTATTTTCAGGCTGCTATGGTGATGGCATCTAGTTGCCATGGTGATAGTCACGTGCACGTTGGGTCACGTGATCACGGACGCCCTGTGACGTCACAGGCCACCGGAACGCTGACAGTAGTGATGAGAAGCTAACAGGTGGAGGGTCTTTATATATATTTATGTAAGAGTGTTATGTATTTGGTTGGATTGTCGGTAACCCCGAAACGTCACTGCTATTAATTGTAAAAAAAAATCATGTCCCAGTGAGTGCACCGTGTCTTTCTGCTCATTTATCTATCTATCTATCTATCTATCTATCTATCTATCTATATACATAATTACATATATATACACGTATTAAGGTGTTGATATATGTATACATACATATATGCACATATGAACACATATATACACATGTATATACATACCTGGTCTGAGGAAGGGGAGATTATCCTCGAAACGTCACCAGAATAAAGAAATACTGAAGTTTATCTAAAATCCAGTGAGTGTGGTCTGTGTACATTCTATTTATCGCCCCTGCCGGCACCCTGGTTGTTGTCATTTTTGGTTGGTGAGATTGCAGTACCTACCTTTTCTGTATATGTAATTAATTATTAATTATTTTCTCTTTACAAAAAATAATCATACATAGAAATATATATTTAAAAATCAAAAGAACATTTTCTTCTAAGTGAAGAACATTGGAATGTGAAATATTTCTAACTATCTTTGGCTTTAGCACAGCTGGTCTAACATGATGTCAGGTTAGTGTGCAAACGATTTTTAATCTAAAATTGTGCTTTATTGTAGTCTAAGGGGAGAAGACTTTAACATGGTTGTAATATCTAAAGTTCTGAAGTAAGTGTGCATTGGATTTCTCTTGTGCACTAACTTTTTATTTTAATACGCTCTAACCCACCCTTGTTAAAAGTTTACTTCCAGTGGTGTCAGTGGGTGAACGAAAAAAATATTTAGCACGCCACTTGTAATCTGGCCCTATGCATTTGTTTGTTTTTTGTGTGTGTATGTATGTGATTTACATATGGGTGTGTGTGCATACATATGTGTGCATGTGTGTGTATGTGTTGTGTGTACTGTATACACAGAACTTGCTTTAGAGGCTACGCTTTTGTGACAGGTATTCTGAAAAAATATTTCACTGCAGTTATGGT